>NW_026575041.1:17622500-18822500 GCF_905146905.1 Nyctereutes procyonoides | reverse complement strand
AAAGGAATAAACAAGTGGAATTTGCTTCAATATCCTTGTGTGAAGGAATGGCTGGAATGCTGGATACTTATGTACCTGGACAACTATTCATTCATGTGTTCACTCATCCATTATCTGTTCACTGGAAACATTTACTGAGTGTCTACTGTTATTTCTTTTCTGCCTTTCTGCTCTCCAGTCCCTTGGATCGGTTCTTGACTGTCCCATGCTCTTTCATATCTCAAGGCTTTTCCCTCCTGGCTTTACTCTTCCCAGGGCACTCATGCTACATCACTCCTATTCCTTGTTGAGATCTCAGTTCAAATTTAGCTTTTTCAGAGCTATGTTTGCTGACAATCCCCACATGTACTCCATCACAGCTGAAAGGAGAGCCCAGAGCTTTAGGCACTCAAAGCCCCTGAATTATTTTATTAGATTAGTACCTGTTGATACCACTAAACTGTAAGCTCTGTCAAGGTAGCAGTTGTATCTTTTTCTCACCATGCTTCAGCACTGTGCCAAGCACATCATGAGTAGTACATATTTTCAGATGAAGTGTCTGCTGACTGAACGAATGAACACATTTTGGGCATGGTTCAGGTTTCTTCTGGCTGTTCTTTAGGTGTTCAGAAAAATGCTGGACTAATGATGACTCTGCCCTCTCAGGAATGATGAGCATTGGCTCAGCAGGTTGATGAGTGAGCCTCTTCTGATCATAGGAGGGAGGGTGAGATGGCAGTGAGAGGGTGGACAGGAAGGCCTAGCCTTCTGCTAAAGTTAGGCCTGCAAGCATCTTTGAACAGAATTTGCTGTCTCCACCATCAAGTGCTTCAACAACTTTGGCTATGGAATAAAAATTATTCCTTTGCTCCCCATCTGACACATGTACTTTTTGTTTTCCCATTTGCAGCTAAAATCCTTTATCACCTTCTGTTTTTTTTTTTTTTTTTTTTGGCTGTAGGATGTTATGATTTTTAATTCTTGAGCATATTTTTAAAAATATTTTATTTATTTATTCATGAGAGACACACAGAGAGAGGCAGAGATGTAGGCAGAGGGAGAAGCAGGCTCTCTGTGGGGAGCCCGATGCAGGACTTAATCCCAGGATCCTGGAATCACACCCTGAGCTGAAGGCAGATGCTCAATCACTGAGCCACCCAGGCCTCCCTTGAAAATATTTTTTTTTATGCAAAAACAACTTTCCCTGGACTGGTCACGGGTTAGGTTAGTCTTTGTGTTGCCTTCTTAGTAAAGGCATGATTGGTGGGATGGGGTGGGAAGCAATGGCCAAGTATGTTTTTTTTAAAATATATATATTTTTTAATTTTTATTTATTTATGATAGTCACAGAGAGAGAGAGAGAGAGAGAGAGAGAGAGAGAGGCAGAGACACAGGCAGAGGGAGAAGCAGGCTCCATGCACCGGGAGCCCGACGTGGGATTCGATCCCGGGTCTCCAGGATCGCGCCCTGGGCCAAAGGCAGGCGCTAAACCACTGCGCCACCCAGGGATCCCCCAAGTATGTTTTTAATGTACATAGAATTTGTTCTCTAAGTCTATAAAAAGCAAATTTAAAATATGCATATTTGTTAAACAGTCCTTGGGCTGTGGAGAAGATTGGAGACGGGCACGGAGGGGGACACTTGACGGGATGAGCACTGGGTGTTATTCTGTATGTTGGTAAATTGAACACCAATAAAAATTAATTTATAAAAAAAAAAAATAAATCAGGGGGTCCCTGGGTGGCTCAGCGGTTTAGCGCCTGCCTTTGCCTGGGGTGTGATTCTGGAGTCCTGGGATCAAGTCCCATATCGGGCTCCCTGAATGGAACCTGCTTCTCCCTCTGCCTGTGCCTCTGCCTCTCTCTCTCTCTCTCTCTCTCTCTCTCTCTGTGTGTGTGTACGTGTCTCTCACAAATAAATAAATAAATAAATAAATAAATAAATAAATAAAGTATTTTAAAAAATAAAAAATAATAAAAATAGAAAAAATAAATGAAAGCAGGAAATCTTTATCTGGGCTTGCAGTAGGCACAGTGAAATTTTGACCACTTGTTCTCCTATGAATCCTTGCCTTGCTCTGCATGGGCTGAGAGTTGCTGTTGATTTGTGGCAGTGACACTTTTGGGTTCACTAAAAGAGAGGTGTCTAGCTTATTTCTCTGGTGAATATGAAGCAAGGCCTCATTCCCATTATCCCTGCTGCCCACCAGCTCTGAAAATACATCTTGTTGCACTGGGCTGGAGGCCAGTGGTGCAACATAATGCAGTACATTGTAAAACTAAAGACTGAAACTCAGTGTGAATATTTATTTGTCATTTTGGAAAGCTACTCCTTTTTGTGTGTGTCAGAGATTGGAAACAATGACTGAAGTCCAGCCTAGAGTGGGGCAGTGAGGAGGAAGAGGTGTGATGGAGAGATAGGGGATGTATGTATGCCGCCATCCATCGCCTTGATTGCTGATGCAATTCGGATGAATGGGTCTGTTTCCCACCTCTTTCCCAGAGGCCAGTGACTGGAAGGTGAAGGTAACTAGAAGTGACTCTCCAAGGCCACTTTCAGCACTATGTATTAGAGGTATCATCTGTGGATGAGATTTTCATTTCTCTGTTTATAGCAACCTGGCATTAGACTTGTTTTGTTATTCACAACAGTTGTTTGTACAGTGGTCTCAATAATTAAACCAAAATGTCACTACATCCATATGCTTTTCCATATCCTATTTCCTTGTGAAAGGTTTATCCCATAGGAAGTATCTCAGTTTCAGTCAGGTTCTGCTTTACTTTGGGGAAAAAAAGACACACAAAAAAACACAACTTGTCTTTTGAAATGTTTCACATAAACTGTAGAACAATTAAAATTATTTGTATACAACAACGACACAGAAGTAATGGGATGATTAAAATATTCTTAATGAGTTTGCATTTTCCAATTGTTTGACTTGATACAGCAATACATATTTATGATTTTAATTATTGTTTTGGCCTCAGAAAATGTCTGGTTTTTTTTAAAGATCAGCAGGGTTCATGAGAGAGTTGATATGTTGATTTGTTGACTTCTTGGTTCTTTCCTTAGACTATTAACAATTAGAATAACATACTGTGGTTAGGAAATAATTTAACAAATTTATTTATACACATTATGGGCTTTAGAAAATTATAATGCTAAGGTCCCTTCTTTTTTCTTTTTTAAGTAATCTTTAAACCCACAGAATCTGGTAAGTGTAGTACAATCCATGTAGCATTAGAAGCAGTTAACTTGTATATGGGGGAAGAGTCTTATCTGCCTCCCCTTGTCTCTTTATCTCATTCTCATCTTGGTAGATGAGAAGGGGCTCCAAGAAGTGAAGGCTAATCCTACCATTTGTGCCCTGGCACCTGTTTCCTCCCAGAGACTCAATTAATCCATTATTCCCTGACTTGTTTTTACAACTTCTGCCTCTCCTATTCTCTTAGTAAAAAACTCCTGTCCCTCCATGAGTATAAAACAAAAATCATAAGAAAATCCTTCTTTTACCTTATTTTGCTAATTCTCTTTTGTCCTGTCTCTTTTCCTTCACTTCTAAGTTGTCTTTCCCTTCTTCATTTATTCTTTAACCTGCAGTGATCTGCCTGTCATTTCTGTTCTCCATGGAAAAGCTCCCCCCCTCACACTCCCCCAGGGCAGAGTGGTCTCCATCCAAGGGAGCCTTCTCAGTCTTTATGTTACTGCTTTCTGTGGCAACAATTCTTGTTGAAACCTTAAAGCTCTTTGTGTTTATGAAACCACATCTTCCTGGTTTCTCTTCTTTCCTCTATTTCCTTTTTTCCACTCAGCCTAAAATACGATGTTCCCCAGGATTCTCATTTATGGCTTCTTCTCTTTTCCCATTTATGTATATTTCATAAATGATTTAATCAGGCTAAAATTTACTTTTGCTGTGATAGCATGACTGGGAGTGCAAATGTTTGGAAGGAAGAATGTAACATTTGGAGTCAAATCCATCTGTCTTTGTATTTTGGTTCTACCCTTTCCAGGGCTAGTAGTAGATTTATCAACCTTTACTGTAATAACTCCCAGCATCTTTTGTCCACAATGTTCTCTTGAAATCTAGTCACGCGTAGCTGTCATTGAAAATTTCCAGGAGGCTGACCCACAGGCATGTAAACTAATCATATATGAACCAATACTTGGTTCTTGGTCCAGCTCCACCTTCAGCTCTTTTTTTAAATTCTGTTTCCCTTCTCTTAATGAAGGGTATCAGATGTTTAGGAACTATGTTGTCTATTCCATATTTCCCTCCTTTTTGCTAATTTTATATGATAGTAATGTTTCTATTCCTTTCCATCTTTATCTCTACTTTAGGCCATCTTCACCACTTTAGGTCCAGCCTCATTAACCAACCCTGGATTATTAACTTGATGTAGCATTATCTTTTTATGAATTTAGTTATTGTTTTGGCCTCAGAAAATATCTGTTTTTTAAAGATCAGCATGGTTCATGAGAGATTTGATATTGTTGACTTGTAGACTTCTTGATTCTTTCCTTAGACTATTAGCAATTAGAATAACATGCTGTGGTTAGGAAATAATTTAACAAATTTATTTATACACATTATGGGCTTTAGAAAATTATAATGCTAAGGTCTCTTCTTTTTTCCTTTTTAAGTAGTCTTTAAGCCCACAGGGAGGGCCTGATATTCACAAAGGTCTACCTGTTACATTCTAAGTTTTCCTTCAGTCTATTCTCTACAAATTTAACAAAATAGCATTTCTAAAGTACACATCCTTCAAAATATATCACTTACTTTGTGGAAACAATTTAAGTTCCTTAGAAAGAGCATAGCATTGTTCATGAATAGTCTTTGCCTTTTTCTATAGCTATTCCTTAACTGATGCATGGTGGTGCTCATCTATATTGAAGTCCATCTGTTTCCAAGAATTTCCATACTTTCTTTTATCTTTGTGGCTTTACACTGAAATCTACTTCTATCTACTTCTATAAGGAATGTCCTCTGATTCATTTTTCACCTGTGTAATACCTGCCTGTATTTCAAACTTCATTTGCTTTGTGGAAATGTGAAATTCTGTACCCTCAATACAAAACAGGTTGGTGGGTCCTCAAATAGTTAAATGTGAAATTACCACATGACCCAGCAATTCCACTCCTACATATATATCCATAAGAATTGAAAATTGGGACTTAAACAGGTACCTTTACAGGAAAGAATGCTCACTGTAGCATTATTCATAGTAACAGCAGGGTGGAAGCAACCCAAGTGTCCATTCAACAGATGAATAAACAACTAAACTGGCATATCCATGCAATGGAACATTATTCAGCCATAAAAAGGAATGAATTTGAGTACATGCTGCAGCATGGATGAACCTTAAAAACATTGTACTAAGTGAAATGAACTAGTCACAGAAGGACAAATGTTGTATGTATATTTCTAGATATAAAATATCTAGAATAAGCAAATTCATAGAGATAGAAAGTAGATCCAAATTTACTACAGACTTAGAGAGGGGAAATGGGAAGTTTTTGCTTAATGGGTACAATATTTCTGTTCAGGGTGATGACAAAATTTAGGAAGTAGATAATTGTTGGTGACTGTTGAATAAAAATGTGGTTGCATTAATGCCTCTTAATTTCACTGTTTCCTAGAAATTCTCATTCATTGCTAGTGGGAATGCAAGATGGTATAGCTACTTTGGAACACAGTTTAGCAGTTTCTTACAAAAGTTTCTTTCTTACCATATGATCCAACAGTTGTATTCCTTGACTCAAATGAAGAGTTGAAAATTTATGTCCACACAAATGTTAATTGCGGATTTATTAATAATTGCCCAAACCCGAAAGCAACCAAAATATTCTACAAAAGGATTAACAAACTGTTGTACATCCAGCCAATGGAATATTATGTATCATTGAAAAGAAATGAGTTATCCAGTCATGAAAACACATGGAAGAATTTTAAGTGTGTATTACTAAGTGAAAGAAGCAATCTGAAAAGCTTGTGTACTTCATGAATCCAACCATATAACATTCTGGAAAAGATAAAATTATGGACAGAGTAGAAGAATCAGTGATTGCCAGGGGCCATGGAGGAGCGTGTGATGAATAGGTGGAGGTCAGAGAATTTTTAGGACAGTGAAACTACTGTGTATGATACTAGAATACTGGATACATCTCATTACATATTTGTCAAAACCCATATAATATACAATGCAAAGAGTAAACCCAAATGTAAACTATGGACTTTGGGTGATAGATTCATCACCTGTAACAAATATAACTCTCTTGTTCTTGATTTTGATAGAGGGGAAAACTTTTTATATGTGGGGGGCAGGGAGTATGTGGGAAATCTCTGTATTTTCTGCTCATTATTGCCCTGAAGCTAAAACAGCTCCAAAAAAGGAAGTCTGTCAAAAAATTATGTCCTCCCTTCAGCTTCTACTCTCTCCCTTTAGATTAGCTTTTCCTCTCCAACAGGAACCTTTACTGTTTTCTGCCAGCCCAGTGAGACAAACCAGAAAACCCCCTGCTACTACTTTCCTACCTTACTGGTTTATCTTACTTTCCTGTTCATTATGCAAACATCTTAGAAGTGTGAGTCTCTGAGTTCCTTGGCTTCACTTCCTCCTATCCCTTTGAATCCTCAGTCATCAACAGTGTGGCTTCCATTCTTCCTATCCTGAAGTCAACAATGACTTCGTGTTAGATTTAGTGGGCATATTTAGTTTCTTATCTTACCTGATCTTTTGTCAGAATTGGCACTTTCTCCTAATCTTAGAACTGCCTCTGCCGTAGTATTTTGCTACTTTTTCTCCCCCCCCCCCCAACTCATTGGTTCTTCCTTTGTAGGATCCTTACAAATTCTCTTCGGTGTCCCTCCAATGTCCCATCACCCAAGGCTCTGTCTATAACCCACCTTCTTTCATACTACATATTTCACCCACAATAGCGACAACTTGAATATGGTTTTTAAGGAATCCTTATATACAAATTGTTCTCAAGTCTACACCTTTGCGCCTAATTTCTCCTCTCAGTATAAGACTCTAGCTTCCTCCTCATGATGGACTTTTCCATCAGGAGGCTCTGTATTTACTTTGAACTCAACATGTGTAAACCGATTTCAATTTCTGCTTCTCCCATGCAGCCTGTTCACCTGCCTCTAGTTACTATCTCCTAACATCTCAGCATCATTCTGGCTCATAAGCTAGTTGTGAGGGCTTCAGTGAGTCAGTATGTGAATGTGTTTAGCACAGGTCCTCGCAAATATTTAAATCTAAACAAATGTATGCTATTATTACTATTTTTATTCTTACCTTGGTGAGAGGTATCACTGAACCATGTACCCAAGCCAAGATATTAAAAGTCATCTCCAAATCTTATCATCTGCCCCGAGCCCCTCCTTCTCCTCCATAACCAACTAACTTCAAGATCTTGTCTTTGCTTATCCAGGATGCATCCCCATCACTACTTGCATAATGAGTTATGTTCTAGCAGGACTTAGATATTTGTTGTCTTAAGAATTCCCTCTCTCTCCTTTTTTCTTGTGTAGTCCCCTATGCCTGAAATGATCTTCCTTTTTCTCTTTACTGCTTCATTTTCTATTGATTTTTCAGTTCAGCATCATTTCCCCAGGGAATCCTTCATTGCCTCTCAATCTTTTGTATGATTTGGATGCCTGTTCTCTGGTTTAACATAGGGTCTTCTGCTTTCCTGTAGCACACACAGCCTTCCACAGTGGACTGTGAATTTCAACAACTATGTCTTATTCATGTTTGTTTTCCTTTCACTCAGCAGAGTACCTGGCATATGTTGTGTATTCAGTAAATATTCGTTTAATTAAACTAAACTGTTGATTCAACTTAGACATTGAGTGATAACCTCTAAACCTTATGCTGTATCTCCTCATGTGTTTTGGGTTACAACTCTTTTGAGTTATAGAACTGTAGATAAATCCTCATTACATGTTCATGTTAGAGTCCACGTATATTTTGACAATAAGGAAAAGACCTTTTCAGATGTGATATTCCCATTTTGAACTTGATGATCGAAGCATCAAAGTGTGTGTTTAACCTGGTGCAAAATTTGGTAGGTTCTAGAAGAAAGTACCTAGAATGCATATATTCATTTAGTCACTAAGTACTACTGGCTGTGGCCTCTTTACAAAAAGTATTTTGCAAATTTTCCCTAATCACAACTATAGTAAAGCTCAATATGATAATATTAGAAAACGTGGAGATTTACAAAGAAAACAAAATCAGCCATAATTCTACCACCAAAGATAACTACTGTTCATGTTTGGTGTATGATCTCTCAGGATTTCCCATAGTTTTTCTTTATAAAAATATTACGATTTAAGTACTGTTTGAAGCCATTTTGTTTTTCTCTTAGCAATGTAAGACAAACATTTTTGCATGTTAATAAAGATTTGGCTTTAATGCTATTTTTAGTTTTCTACTTGGTATTTTATTATATGGATATTATCCTTTACTATTAAATATTAAAGTCATTTCCAAAAATTGTAATGAAAAATTTTAAAACATAAAAATTTTTATTATATTATCTGTGTGGATATTATTTGTGTGATAGGATGCTTATATACATATACATACATACATATACACACACATACATACTTATATACATATACATTTGTTTGGAGTTTAACCATACAAAAACATTTTAGAATGTTCTCTTGTTTATGTGGATGTGTTGCTTGGAATACTGACCAAAAAAAGGGACATAATGATTTCATGTTTTCCAGTTCTGTAGCTGAGATGAAAATAATACTTTTTTTTTTTTGCAGATTTTTAGTGCTCATTTGCAAGTGATTCATTTAGGTAGGATTGGTAAGACTTGTGACTTCATGGCTCTTAAAGTTTTATCCATAAAATGGAGGTAATAATAGTTGCTTCTGCCCTTGTCGAAGATAAGAAAGTATCCTAAAGCACTGAGAAGAATGATGCCACATATAGTTTTCATGGCTATTATTTTCTGAGCTTTTCTCATTGTTCTTCTTTATTGTGATTTTGTTTGGTATTGTTATGCTCCCCTCCAGCATCACCAACCCACATACACATACACACACACACACACACACAGACACACACATATGGCAACATTTTGTGCTATACAGAAACACATAATAATAAATATATTTCTAAATTGCATTTCAAAATGAGCTAATGTTTCAAAGTAAAACTTAAAATATGGGAAGTCTCTGAAGTGGACGAAAGATGAAACGGATAACTTAAATGAGATGTGGCCACCGCAGGGGACATTCCACTTCATACAAGTCCCAGAAATCTCAATGAAATCACTACATAATTTACACATGTTCATAAATAATCCATCTCAACCTTTTTCTTTAAGAATCCACTTTTCAAGTGCATAAACTAAGCAATCCTGGTGACCCACCTCCAGCATGAGATGAGGGAAATATATTTCAAGTTCAGAAAATGACTTCATGGGTTGTGGTTAATGGAATATTTGCCAGTTTCTTTATTGAGGCCAAAGGGACATTAGAAAATGCACACCCTTTGATCATTTATTAATACACCATACTCTGTGCCTATTCAAATAATTTTAGCATTCAGGATTTGGCTTATGAGAGTGGAAGAAGCTTGAGAGAATGGCTGAACTCTATTTTGAAAAATGCTTTTACCATCCTGGCTGAACTGTGCTACATAATCCTAGCCTTTGCTATAATTAGACACAGGTATCACTATTACAATTCCAGTTTTATTAGTGGGATAAAAAGTAGCAGAGAAGATAAAGGGTAATGTTTTGTTCCTTGAATGATTCAGAGTCTGCATAAGGAGAGGGAACACTAGGGCCTGATGCAGAATCCTAGCCATCCCACCATCCTGCATTCCAAGCTTCAGAAGTAACTTCAAGTATTAAAGAACACAGATTTCCCTCCATTGATGGATGAGGGTCTTGCCTTAGCCAAGAAAGGAGCCTCACATGTGCCTGAAAACTGGGGATTAGCCCTGTGGTGACCAGACATGCTCGTCCCTATCTTCAATGTGAGTTATTCCAAGGGTGAAGAGATCATTCATCATCACTAAAAACACAGTTCACTTTAGTCTTCCAAAACACACGATTGGTCTCCCAAATGTGCACATCTGGAAATCTTATCTAGGCCTGCATAATGACCAGTGTTTAAGCATAATCTGTGTGTAAGTGAATTCAGCTGAGAGGGAGTTTGCCTTTCAGCTTTTGCTGTCTGAAGACTTGGCACTATTGAGCTCTCTTCCGGTTTATCATCTAGACAAGAAAATTAATAGGAGCTGGACAAGAGGCTCTAAACTGATGATTTTACAAAGAATATGACTGTACCTTTTGCCATAAAATTGTATACAGTGTATAGTACCACTGGATAGCTCAGCAGGGTTCAAGGCTGTGAGTCAGCTTTTGTGGTCCTTCAGACTAGGATGTCTTCTGATTTTAGGGATGCATGTTCATGTGGAAGGGTGGCTATTGCATGAGGGCCCAGAATTTGTGTTCTTTGTTATGGTGAGCAAAGAGTTTTCTAGCTGTCTTGTGTAGATTATTTCAATCCCTGCAAAGTCTTGAGAGTGGCATTATTGGCCAGATTTATAGATGACAAACCTGATATCCAAAAGGTGAAGTGACATGCATAGGAAGTCACTTGGTATGACAGATTGAAACCCACTTCTTTAACTTCATGAACTTTCCTTACAATTTCTTTCACAAACAGTGTCTCTAGAACCCAAGACTCCATCGGTAGGCATTTGTTGACAGTTTTCTTCTGTTAAACTGCTGGAAAAAATGATTAGAAGACCATCTCTGCCAGTGGAGAGAACTGGTATGTATGGACAGACCAACATGGAAATCTGAGGGGCCACATCTAGCTTGCTAGTAGGAGATGATGTCACTGAGGAGCCAAACTGAAGGAATCACTTTCCTTGCCTTCCTCTTGAGTTCTAGGAGACTTCCGCGTGGACAGATATTGGTGGCCTTATTTTGTTTGAAGCAGTGCTGTGGGTGGTTACCATCACAAGTCCCTTTCTAACCAGAGCTTCTTATAATCTTTTCTGTGGTTTGCAGAGGTCCTAGGTCTTTATTGGAAGTTCAGAGTCCCTGAATAAAGGCAGGTTTAAATGGAAAGAAATAACACTTCTGGAGAGAGTCCTGCTCTTTCTTGCTGTCTCTGCACCTTTTAGAAAACTGAGAATGTTTTAGTGTTATCAGAATGTTACTCAGCGTATTGCTTTAGTTAAGAGCTTGGGCTCTACTACAGTCAGGCAGATCTGAGTTTAATGTGTGGCTCTCTTGTGTCTTAAGTGCTATGACTGTGGCAAGTTGTTTAACCTCCTGGAGCTTGTTCCTTTACCTATAAAATGGAGACATTCATGATTCCTTACTTTACAGGATTATTTTGAAGGTCAATTAAGAGAGTGATGGTAAAGCAGTTATCACAGTGTCTGGCAATGTTGATGTTTTTAAATACAAATCCAAGTGGTTCCAGAAAATGTTTATGAAAATATTAAGCAAAAAAGCAGAATCTTGTGCTTACTGTTGTTGGAACTATATAAAAATATGAATAACTACAAATGGAAGCAGAATAGCTCAACCGTTTAGAACTCAGCCTTTAGAGTTTGACAGGCCTGGGTTTAAAACTTGAACCAAGTTATCTTTGTGTGAGCTGGGGATTTTCTTCCCTTACCAGTCTAAGCCTCACTTTTCCTATGTATAAAGTGGAGTTAATTATAGTTCAGGTATCCTCAGGATTCTCTAAGGATTAAATGAGATAGGTCCTAGGAAGTTCTTAGCACAGTGCCCGACACAACAAGGGGGCAATACACATTAAATACTGCAAGGCAATAAATATATTTGTGCCAGTGCAATGAGATTATCAGCATTTTAATTTAAATAAAATTTCTCAAATACTATATTTACACATATCATTTCAGTATAAATATGGGAACCCTTACACAGAAACAATGCAATTCAAGTCTGCCCTTAGAATTAGGATTCAAATGTTATTTATGATTTCAATATTTACAGCCTCTGACTCTTGTCATCATTTTTAGTAGATATGGCCTGAAAATATTCAAGGAAGTCTACCTTGTGACAACCCAGACTGAAGATGACAAATCAAAGGAAGCAAAAAGAGGAAATGAATTATTCTTTGTACATATGGAAACATGATTGGTGTTTGGGAGTATACTTTTCCAGATGAGGAAGTTGAATTATAATGAGAACCTCATTCAGTTCCCTGTGGGAAGAGGGATGACAGGGCCATCCTTGCGAATGGAAAAGTGAAGGAAGCAGGGTGATGATCCCAGTAATGTCATCACTATTGGTTAGGCCCGCTGAGGTCCCATGAGATGCATGTGCTTCTCTGTGTCCAGCCTGTCACGTGGAATCTGTGTCAGAGCCAGGAGTGACCTTAGCAAACACCTTGTCAACCCTTCTCATTTACAGAGTGGTGAAGTGAATTGCCGCTTTGTGTAGCTGATAAGTGGAGTTACCACTGCTTAAACTGTCTCTCACGGATCCTCATCCAGTTCTCTGTCCACGCCGCAGCGGCTTCCCTGCTCTAGGCAGGTTTGACAAAATTGCTATATGGAGGGAAGCACAATCAATAAAGAAATTAAGATAGTGTGAGAACCTGGGACATTTCCTTAATTTCTCTGAATTTCAGTTGCCTCAACTGCACTGGGATGAAAGGATTGCATTAGAGAAGTCTCTATATAGCATCAGCTATAAAACAATAAAAATGAACAAAAGTTGAGTGCTTACCACAGGCCGGGTTTTACTGTAACTGCTATTTTATATAAGCATCTCATTTAATCTTCACAAACTCTACAAAATAGATACTATCATTATTCCTATATTATAGATATTATAACCAATGCTTAAAGAAGTAAAATCAATTTTCCAGAATCATATAGTTAGAAGGTAGGGTTCTCAGGGGTTCTGACTTCAAATTCCACATTCCCAATTCCTGTGCAGTTCTTCCTCCCTCATCTGTACTCCACACACGCAAGCCACCCCTATCATGACCAACTTCACATAAAAGTATTTTGACAATCAAAATTATAATGGCATTGCTTTATGGTGGGGGCTTTTTCAGTATGTCTGATATATAGTCAAGACAGGATGGGCAATGTCTCTAATAACTAACCAGAAAATTCACCCTGGTTGTTTGGGTTTTTCATGTAGTTCTTAATGACTAGATAATGACTCTAGATGAATGGAGAAGAGAATACTCCAAAATTAAGGAGCATACTAGCAAGGGATGTTTCCCCTTTCAAAAAGGAGAAAAAGGAAAGTAAGGCACTAGTGTTTGTGAAGTACTAAGCACTTTGTCATTAGATTTTGCATAATTCTCTCAATTAAATCTTACAATAACCAATGAAGGTACATGCAACCGATGTGTTTCACAGATAAGTTCACTTAAACCCAGAGAAGTGAAGTAACCTGTCCAAGGTCATATGACAGTAAATGTTGGAGTACATGTTAAGATTTAAACTTAAGCCTGTTGGTCACCAAAGTCCATGCTTCTCCTGTATTTCACTACCTTTCTGACTTGTTTATTTTTTTCCTTTTTACCTCTCTTAAACACATTGAGACTAACACTCCCCAATGTACACACACACCTCTCCCCACACGTACACACCCTGCCTGCCAGCTTTCCTTTACCGCCCCTCCCGCTCCCATTCTCTTTCACATCGGGCAGGTCTTCTGCTTTTTCGCCATGACAATTAGAGTGATGCTTAGGAATTGATGGAGCAGAGAGACACCACATGCTGGTGGAGGTTCTGAATCACTGCACTCATGCACTACATCATTTATTCATCTGTGCTGATCTGTAGACTAGGTATGCATAGACAGAAAGCAGTGACTCCTTCTAATAAAACCCAGATGAGCTTGCAGAGCATGCTCAGGGCCACTGGGCATTTAAATTCTGAGGCAGGCATCAAGGCTTCCCTTTGAACAGGAGCTGCATCTGAGCCCTGGGGAAATTATATGAAGACACTGAGTTCACTTGGAAGACTGTGGTGTTCCCAGGAGGTAAATAGGAGCTTCTCCATCAGAGTCCAGGGCTTATTCTGAGGCCCACCCTCTGGCCTCAGATAATCAGACCGAGAAAGAAAGACCTGGCTTATAATTTGCATTGAGATATATGGATTTTTGTATGCTGCTATCATTCATTCCTTCAACAAGTATTGAAACTGTACTGTATGAAGACACTGTGTCAGGTGCTGAGCTTATACCAGTGAACCAGGCACAAATCCTGGACTTGTATACAGAGCTCACAGTTGAGATGCAGTGATTCACTACCTTTTCATCTCTGTGACTCATGTGATGGACAATCTTATGCATAACTCTGATTGCCATTGCTCCACCCTTTTGAGTAATAAGAGTTACTCCAGTGTGTTACCACAGTCTGGGCAAGGAAGAATGGCAAATTGGTGCATGTGGTCCATCTGTTAGCAGCCAGCTTCTTTCCTACACCTCATAGTGCAGTCACTCAGGCTACTTGACTGTCTTTCCTGCTATAGCCAATTTGATCAACTTACTATGTCTGTCCTCTGAAGCAGAGTCAGAGTTCTCTTTCCTAGAAGCTCAGACACTGTTCAGATACAGCTTGATATTCATAACCTTAAAGAGAAGCCACATGGTATAACAGAAGTACCCAAGCTTTTGAATCAGATGTATTTGGTAAGCATCCTGGTCCTGCCACATATTAGCAGGTGATGACGAGGGACAATTTTTTAGCCACAGAGTCTCTATTACCTCCTCTATAGGAGGTGATAACAATTCTGCCCCTGAGGTTTTCTGGGAGAATGAAATGAGGTAAATTATATAAATATTTGTTCCTCAACCTCAAGGAATTACTTAGTTTTATATCACTTCTTTTACTACCTAGGAAAGCATATTTGGAAATATGTGACTCTTGGTATAAAAATCCTGAACCAGGCCCAGTTTACTCTCCATCCTCAGGTATAAACAGTGTATTGTACACATCCAACCCTGTCTACCAGACTAGGAATTCTTGAGGGCTGAAGTCATGGACAGTTGGTTCTTATATCTCTCGAGCCTAGTTCAGTTCTGGCCTGCCATGTTTAGGCACTTAATAAATGTTTGTTAAATTAAAGGGTATCTCAATCTCAGAATACCATTGCTATATGCCAAGTACTTCAATGACTTTATTTTTATGAAGACATTTGAATCTCTTCACCATCAGATTAGATCTTATCTCTTGAGTCCCTTTCATTTTCAGAGCTGTTATTTTTAAAAAATAATAATTTAGAAAGACTTTGTTTTAATAATGCCTTTTAAAACTTCCTGACTGTCTTGGGTTATAGCCATTTGATTATAAGCTAAAAGTGATACTACGAAATCTTGCAGCTTGCTGGGAAAACCCATAAGACTAATACTTGATTATAAAATCAAGTTTGCCACAATTGGAACAGAGCTTATGTCAGCAGAGTATCTTTAATGAGAAGGTGATTTTAATGGAAATGCCTGTATTATTTTGTTTATTCAAGGTCTGAGTGTATGATTGTTTCTTCATGCCTCATTCAGTCACATTAAACTTACTGTAAAGCATCTTATTCAAACACATTATATTTTTTTCTTATTTAATGAATTCCAAGTGCCAGGAAATAAGCACCATTCTATTATTCCTATTTTAGGGATAAGAAAACTGAGGCTGTGATTAAATGAGTATAAGTCAAAGAAAAGCCCATGAATCAATATAACATTATTTAGGATGGACTAGGAAAAAGGCCCTAGTAAATAAGTGAAAAATCTGAATATCTAGTATGAAAACACGACATTATTATTTCCAATGACATACATATGTTCTGCATTGTAAATTATTTGATAATAAAAGGGATTTAAAATTAATTTGTTTTTTATACAGCACTGTTCCTATGAGAGCAGTCATTAAAATCATAATATATGTAGATAAGGTAAATTCCTGAGTTTTGCCCCATATCAAAGAACTTAAGAATAGGAGACAAATAATGGATTAATAATTGTAACAGATATTGAAATAATTGTGAAGGTTATTATGGCCAGACACTAAGGATTACATGACTTCAGCTTTGGTCTATCCTTTCTTCCTTGATATAAAGTCTCTGAGGGAAGTCCATGTGCAAATAAATTAAAGCAGGGCACACTATTATTGCTCAGGACTTTGGTCCAATATGTTCGGCTGGACCATAAGGATGGCTGTTTCTTTCCTAAGCTATTTAAGATTAAGTAGCCGAGAAAGAAAACAATGCAAGACTTGTTCTTGTTACTTTCCCCAAAGCCCTAACCAGAGCTTTCTATCTTTCTCATTAGTGGGAGGAAAGAACATCCAAAATAAATTAGGCAGGCACAGGAAGTGGTGCTAGAGACAAACCAAGAGGGTTAGCCTCCCCAGCATCCAGAGCTGGACTAGTCTGGGCCCGTTCCCTCACTCTTGCAGCATTCAGGAGGATGAGATGATGATGAGAGGGAGGGAGGAATGGGGAGAGAGAGAAAGACAAAGAAAGTGGGGGGGAAGAAGTGAGGGTGAGGGGAAAGAGTGGGAGAGATGGAGGGAGAGGGGACAAGGGATGAAGAGAGATGGGGGAAGGGAGAGGAGGAGAGAGAGAATAACAGTAAGAACAAGTAAACCCTGGATATCCTTCCCACTCAGATATAATGGAAGAAATGAAGAAGACAATGAGGTTAAATAAGAACAAGGATCATTAATTCTAAGTGACTCCACTCAATGACTCGGTGCCAAAAAAAAATGTCATAAAACCTTATGTAACAACAGTGAGTCTCTTTCCTTTTGGGATGCAATTAATGGAAGTCCTAGAATCCCCCCTGAAGGCCACTTCTAGAACCATTTACATACATTTTCTCACCAGTTATATAGTGGTTACTATTATTAAACCCACTTTACAGATGTGTAAACTGAGTTTCAAAGGATTTAGGAAATTTACTAAATTAACCACGTTAGTAAACGAGGGATATTCTTACACAAGTCTGTCTGACTCTTAAACTTTCAAAACCAGATCTGGCAATAGTTTCAACTATTCATTTTATGGCCTCCAACAAACCAGACAAATAAGTAGTTGTTGAGTGAATAAATTCCCAGATGAAGCTATCTGGTTTTCTAGCCTCATGACACTTAATCTGTTTTATTTTTTATTTTTTTAATTTTTTTTTCTTTGTCATAGTTTTTATTTTTATTTTTTTTAATAAATTAATTTTTATTGGTGTTCAATTTACCAACATACAGAATAACACCCGTGCTCATCCCGTCAAGTGTCCCCCTCCGTGCCTGTCACCCATTCACCCCCACCCCCCGCCCTCCTCCCCTTCCACCACCCCTAGTTCATTTCCCAGGGTTAGAAGTCTTTATGTTCTGTCTCCCTTTCTGATATCTCCCACACATTTCTTCTCCCTTCCCTTATATTCCCTTTCACTATTATTCATATTCCCCAAATGAATGAGAACATACACTGTCCTTCTCCGATTGACTTACTTCACTCAGCATAATACCCTCCAGTTCCATCCATGTTGAAGCAAATGGTGGGTATTTGTCGTTTCTAATGGCTGAGGAATATTCCATTGTATACATAGACCACATCTTCTTTATCCATTCATCTTTCGATGGGCACCGAGTCTCCTTCCACAGTTTGGCTATTGTGGACATGGCTGCTAGAAACATCGGGGTGCAGGTGTCCCGGCGTTTCATTGCATCTGAATCTTTGGGGTAAATCCCTAACAGTGCAATTGCTGGGTCGTAGGGCAGGTCTATTTTTAATTCTTTGAGGAACTTCCACACAGTTTTCCAGAGTGGCTGCACCAGTTCACATTCCCACCAACAGTGTAAGAGGGTTCCCTTTTCTCCGCATCCTCTCCAACATTTGTGGTTTCCTGCCTTGTTAATTTTCCCCATTCTCACTGGTGTGAGGTGGGATCTCATTGTGGTTTTGATTTGTATTTCCCTGATGGCCAGTGATGCGGAGCATTTTCTCATGTGCATGTGGGCCATGTCTATGTCTTCCTCTGTGAGATTTCTCTTCATGTCTTTTGCCCATTTCATGATTGGATTGTTTGTTTCTTTGGTGTTGAGTTTAATAAGTTCTTTATAGATTTTGGAAACTAGCCCTTTATCTGATATGTTATTTGCAAATATCTTCTCCCATTCTGTAGGTTGTCTTTGAGTTTTGTTGACTGTATCCTTTGCTGTGCAAAAGCTTCTTATCTTGATGAAGTCCCAATAGTTCATTTTTGCTTTTGTTTCTTTTTAGGATTGCTATCAGGATTAAATGAAATAGTTAAATGATGAGTTAATAGATAAAAATATAATAGGACTCAAACAGATGAAAGAAATTTTTATTCAGTTAGAAAAAAGATCTGGAACTTTTTTTTTTTTCTTTAAACCATAAACTTTGAGATAGATATCAAGAGCAAGTGTTTTTTTACTGTCTAATGAGAAGTAAGACTGGACATTCCTCTTTGAGTTGACTATGACCACTCTGACATTCTTTTATTTTTTAGATTTATTTATTTGGGAGAGAGAGAGAGAGAGAGAGAGAGTAAGGGGGGGGGGAGGTGCAGAGAGAGAGGGAGAGAAGCAGGGCTCCCTGTTGAGCAGAGTCCTGCAGGGGGCTCTATCTCACAAACCTGAAATCCCAGTCTGAACCCTGAGCTGAAAACAAGAGTTTGGTGCTTAACCAACTGAGCCATCCAGGCACCCCCACACTCTTACATTCTTATGTTAATGTACAAATGGGTGATTTAAAGTGCTTGCTGGCATTTAGTTCCTTAGAGAAATATAAAACTTCTTTCTCTTTATTTTAGGCACATGATTATTTTACCAGCCTGATTGTTTTCTTTACTAAGCACAAAGATCCCAATTGAAAGATGAATAGTCACACACTCAAAATAAGTAAAGAGTTGGTGAATTTTTGCTTCCTCTGTAAATAGTAATTTACTCAGCACTTAGATGGCAAACAAAAGATGAGATTCCCAAGTGAAGCATTACGGAACTGCTCAGGAAGTCAGGTTGATCTCAAGCAAACCTTATTATGGAACCTCAGTGAGGTCCTTGGTAAGGGTCAGTCAGAGTTGGCTTACTTTGAACCCCTTCAGTAAGACTCAGTGCCTTTTGAAATGGCACTCTAGCTTCTCTGTAGTGTTTAAATTATGACTGAATTTGGAGAGATGTGACACAATTGTTCAAAAATACAGTTTCATCAAGGCTTATCTAGATAATTAAACCCAGGAGTCTAAACATATATTCTATATGTTAGTCTTAACATCCCCTCCCTTTCTATAGGGCAATACTCCACTCTTTTCTCTACCGACCACATGTAATCCCAATAAATAACATGGTATTTTCCATGCCTCACTTTCTCTAAGTAAAACCAAGAAGAATTTGATCTTAACAAAGATTTCCTCTCTTTTCACTTGCCACACTTCTGTCTCTTGAAAAAAAAAAAACGCATTTTATCTTGACTTTTTTCTTGTCTTCTGCTCTATTAGACACCTCCGTTTTCACAACTGAACTCCGAGAAAACACAGAAAAATTAACACATTTTATTTGGATCCAGCTGATAACAACGCCAACAAAATTCAACCTAAGGTGCTAATCTGCTCTTCTCTCCTTTTTAAAATCAGTGTCATTATTCATCTATGTCACCCAAGGTGGGAGCACCACCTCTGAGAGCACATTTAGTCTGCAGACTTGATAAGAGAACTTTATAACTTGCAATCCCAATTCCCATATTTTATTCATGATTTTGATACTCCTAGTCATTATTTCAGTAACCTTCCATTCAAGGCAGCAGGTTAATGTATATGATAAATTTGTCTGCTAATGGCTGTACCAAATTGAGTGGCATGGCTGGAGGCAGTCTCTGGCAAACAATATTAGGCTCTTCTTGGTTGGAGATACAATTGTATATACAGCCTAATTCAAAGGGACTTAAATTTAACCAAGTTACATTTCTAAAATGTGAATTGTAAGGATCAGAATTAAGCTCCCTTTAAACATTGTAGTTCATAACCTTGCTTTTGCAGCATTTTAGATGGATAGATACGAATTCATTTTATTGAGATAACTGGAGGATTCTTACATATAAAACGTTGAGCTGTAATCACTGGGCTGGAAGACCTATTTTAGACTCTATTATACTAGTAATTATCTGTGTGACCTTAATTAATTTAATTAATTTCCTTGGGTCTTAGTTTCCAGACAATGGTTTGCATACTTTGATAATAGACACTCAACAAGTACTGCTGAGTGAATATGCTAAGAGTTTAAAACCACCAATACAACCAAACTTCTATTTGGCAATGATCTAAACTTGTAGGTTCTCTCTTGTCTGTTATGTCTATTCCTGTTCTCATTCTTTTTCTTCAGACCACCATTATTTCTCTCCAAGATTATGTTAGCTGTTACCTGTTTTCCTGCTTGGGATCTTGCCCTTCTAGTAGTATCTTCACAATGTTATGAGGGTGATCTTTCTGAAACACACTTTCACACTTCAGGTTTCTTCCCCCTGGAAGTTTATGTTTGAATGTTTGGATGTTTTATGACTGAATGTTTATGTTCCCCACAAATTCATATGTTGAAATCCTAACCCCAAGGTGATGATATTTGGAGCTAGGGCCTCTGGGAGGTGATTAGGTCATGAGGATGGAGTCTGCATGAATAGAATTAGCACTCTTATAAAAGTGATTCCAGAGAACTTCCTTGCCCCTTCTTCCATCTGAGGGCACAGGGGGAAGATGGTCATCTCTGAAACAGGAAGTGAGGCCTCACTGGACACCAAATCTGTGGGTGTCTTCATCTTGGACTTCTTGGCTTATAGAACTATGAGAAATAAGCGCTTGTTGTTTAAGTTCCCCAGTCTCTGGTAGTTTTGTTACAGCAACCCGAGCAGACTAAGGTGGTTTCTCTGTTGTTCTTACAATCAGGTGTAGGCCCTTTGAGCCCTCTTAGAATTGGCCCCATTTGCTTCTTTTCCTTACTACTTCCTTGAACACTCTGATCTTCCACAGTGTTTTAGAAGTTTTTCCACTTCTAGGTCTTTGCATTTGACATTCCTTGTCCTTAGAACAGTTGTCTCTCCTCCCTGACACACTGACTCTTCCTGCTCATCCTTCAGAGCATGCCTTGCGATTTCCTTTCTCTAAGAGGCCTTTGCTGACATCCTCAATTCAGCATTCCTGTGACACTCTGTTCCTCACCTATATCAGGAGATCTTAAATTGCAGTAAACAGGCTATTCTCTTGTCTGTAGCTGTCCCTAGACTAAGTTTGTTCTAAGAGACAGAAGCTACATCTGCTTTGACCACTGTCAAATCACCAGTGCCTAGCAAAGTGCCAGGGACATTGTATATGTTAGTTGAATGGATTAGAACACGGAGGTGAATATACTATACATTGTTTTCAATTTTGTACCCCTATCTGATGAGAAATGTGTTTATACATACAAAGAAAACAAGAAATAAGAAAGAGAGAAAGGAGAAACATGTAAATAGTAAGAGATGGAAACAAATGAATGATTTCTTACTAATTACCATGCAGACACACTAAGCTAAAAATGGTTTGCCCTTGATTATCTTCACATACCTTAAATTGTATTAAATTAATAGGCTGTCTGGAGTGCCACATGAATAGTATTATGCTCTTCTGGGCAAAAAAAAAAATAGTCAATTTCTACTAATGAACTAGCTGTGGGATATTAGCATCTGTGGAGAAAAATATTTAGAGAAAAAAATAAAGCAGAAATTAAACCAAAACTTAATCTTTTTTTGTGTAGTATGTTCAGAGAAGAAACTCAAAAACAGTAGTTTCAGGTAACATCTGCATTTTGTTTGCTAGGTTTATTACATGGTATAGAAATCCATGTGACCATGGGCACGGAGGGATGCTTATATTTCACTACTATGAACTATGTTTTTTTCTCCATAGATATTTTTGGGATATTTGGTTCTCTGGAATAATATTTTGAAGGTAGAGCCAAAAAGATTGGCTTATTAATTGAATGTGGGAGCCAGAAGAAAGAAATCAGTCAAAGATGCCTCTAAGTTCTGGCCTGAGCAAATGGACAGATGGCATTGCTAACAACAGGGAGAGAGAAGGCTGAAGATAAAATAGATTTTGGGGAGAAGACCAGAGATTCAGCTGCAGTCATGTTAAGTTTGACATTTTTATTGATATATGCAAGGGAGATGTTGAATAGGCAGGGGATAGGTGAGTCTGGACTTTAGGAAAGAAGCTTGTGCCATGATTATAGTGTTTGTGGATGCTTGAGATTCACTGGCATGCAGATAGTGCATAGAGCTCTGAGATTAGGTCAGTTACTAGAGGAATGAGAGCAAATAGAGAGGGGGAGAGGACTAAAGACTGATCCACACCTGGAGCACTCCAATGATAAAGGCTGGTGAGAAAGGAGATTGAGAAGGAGACACCAGTGAGGAAGAAGGAACACCAGGAGAGAGTGGTGTCCAGGAAGTAAGGTGAGGGAAGTGTATCACAGAGAAGAAAGTGATCAATTGTATCTAATACTGTTGGTAAATCTGTAAGATGAGGACTGAGAATTGACCACCTGAGATGGAAACATGGAGGTCATTGGTTACTTTGAGAATAATGGAAGATGACAGAGCAAGATCTTGACTGGGTTTAAGAGAGATTGGGAGGAAAGGGATTGTAGACTGAGATTGTAGGCAACTCTCTGTAATCAGAGATATATATGATAAATATAGAATATCATATGTTTAAAGGAGTTTCTGACCCAATTCTTAAGGATCTTTTTTCTGGGTTTTTAGATATTAAAAATTCCTTGGAACTAGAGTCACTTTTCCTTCAATGAAAAGAAAATTTTCCTAGTAACAAAAATATAATATACATGAGCGATAGTGAGGAAGCATATGGACTTTAATGATTGTTAAGATTCCCACGACCCACCTACAAGTTTGCTGGCTATAGAGATCTTATTTAAGGTAGGATCGGCCATGAACATATAGACAGAAAAAAATATCAGTGTCTCCATGAAGACTGTAGGTCTCTCATTTCCCTAGTCTACTTCCACTGAAATCTGATAACTGTTCTGTCAGTTCAGCTCTTTTAATGATTTAGCCATCCTAGAGAAGACAATATGGACTGTTACAGGAATGGAAAAATGCTGTAACTTTTCATTAGTTCTTGTAACGGTTCTTAAATAGGCACATGCCTGTATTAATCAGTTCCCTGTGCCACAATTACAAAGTTTAACGATTTTCTTTGACTCAGGGCTGGGCCTTCATTCTTAGATTATTTCGATAGGTATCATTCCCTATAATAGACACTATTACAACTCTAATAGTGAAAAATCTTGCCCAGAGTGAAAAATCTGGAATTACTCTGCAGCCCCTCATTTCCATTGTATGATGTTCTTAGAAATAAACTGAACATATGAGTACCTCTGTGAGTATTAACTATGGTTTCTCCTCTACATATGTCCAGTTTGTATAATGAACTATCCTGTTATTTGCTCCTATTCCAGTAAAGAAACTTGGTCTCCTCGTTCTCAAGAAAAGGGTCTAGGCAAGGAAATAGAATAAGTCCCTTTTCTTCCCGCAGGTATTCCTACCCTATTCAAATGCCAGAACAGCTAAAGATAGTTCTGTTGAAGACTTTATTAAATGAATTAATTCATCTTTCTTAGGTCTCTTTTATCATTGAGTTCATAATCAATAATTCATCTTTCTTAGGTCTCTTTTATCATTGAGTTCATAATCAACAAAGCCTAGGTACATATTTATGTAAGAATAGAATATACTAGGGGCTGTGATAGAGTTAGACTGTGAAAATTCTCTGGGAGCATAGAAGAGATAACAATGTGCTGTTAGACACTTGAATTAGATATTAAAGCAAGACTGGTGCACCACTAGTGGGAATGCAAACTGGTACAGCCACTCTGGAGAATAGTTTGGAGGTTCCTCAAAATGTTAAAAATAGAACTACCCTACAACCCAGCCAATTGCACTACTAGGTATTTACCCAAAGGTTACACAAATACATATTTGAAGGGATACATGCAGTTTGACATTTACAGCAGCATTATCAATAGCTGAACTTGGGACACCTGAGTGGCTCAGTGGTTGAGTGCCCGCCTTTGGCTCAGGGTGTGATCCTGGAGTTCCGGGATTGAGTCCCACATTGGGCTCCCTACTTCTCCCTCTGCCTATGTCTCTGCCTCTCTCTATATATGTCTCTCATGAATAAATAAATAAAATCTTAAAAAAAAAACAATAGCCAAACTATGGAGAGAACCCAAATGTCCCTTGACTGATAAATGGATAAAGAAGTTGTGGTATATGTACACAATGGAATATTATTCAGCCATCAAAAAGAATGAAATTTTGCCATTTTACATAACATGGATGGAGCTAGGGTGTATTATGATAAATGAAATAAGTCAGAGAAATAGAAATACCATAAGATCTTACTTATTTACAATTTAAGTAAGAAAACAGATGAACATATGGGAAGGGGAAAAGAAGAAAAAGGAGAGAGAGAAACAAGCTATACATGACTCAACAGTAGAAAACAAACTAAGGGTTGATCTTAGTTTGGAAGTGGAAAGTGAGTGGGGGAAGAGCTAGATATATGGAGGGAGGGCTAGATAGGTGATGGGTATTAAGGAGAGCACTTATTATGATGAACACTGAGTGTTGTATGTAAGTGGTGAATCACTGAATTCTACTCCAGAAACCAATATTGCACTGTATATTAACTAACTAAATTTTAAATAAGTAATAAAAATAAAGATATTAAAGCAAGATTGGTAATTGATCAGGTGGACAAGAGGTACAGGGACACATCTGGCAAAGAATCAGCAGCCAACATGAGCAAAGACTTTGAGCTGGAGACAAGCATATGTGCTTGTGCTTGAGCAATGTAAAATGTCCAGTGTGGCTGGAACACTGGGTGCATAAAATGACTGTGTACAGTAGTAACATGAGAGTCATATCTGGTTGAGACTTGTGTTGTCACTTCATAAAATCTTTTATCCTCAGTTAACTATTTTAGTCATTTGTTTAGTAAGAGACTAAACAATTTGGAGCATCAATAGGTAAGGAAGATAGAATTCCTAATTACTATAGGTCAGGGAGGATGAGAAGGCAAGACCGTACTTGGTATATTCAGTGAGCATGACAGTCAGCCTCTGGTGCTCTCTCTTGCTATCAGGCTTCCACATCCCAGTGTTGCCTGCATGCCTTTTTGACCAAACTACATGTATAACTTAAATAGGAAGAGTGACAGGTAACCTCTTCTTAACTCCTTAGCTCAGTTCCAATGGAAGTAACTCCCAATATGGTGTCATGTCTGCCCATAGACTATCTAGCTTTAACTCTGCCTGGGTAGTTTCCCTCACACTAGGATCTACCATTTATCTGAGCTGGCTGTGTCCTTCACACTCACATAGCATATCTCCTCTCCTTTGTAGTCAGAGAGCAAGTGTGAATAGAGTTCCAAGGCTGTGAAAATCTTGATTCAATGTCCTTCGTATGACCTAGGGCAAAACTGTAGAAACTTCTACTCTATTTTCCAATTTTTTCTCTTGTTCCAATGTCTGATCTTCTTTTACTAAAACTTTATTTTTGTTATTAATAAATTATGTTTTAAAAGAGTCTGGTAAAAACTAGTAATACATGAGAGAAGGTTCTCCTTTGCCTGTATTTCCAGAGAATATTTTATTTTAAAAATATTTTTTAGCTTTCTGGGAAATGAGTCAGGCAATGTGACTAACTTGGAATGTAGCTTTTATCTCTGGTTTAAAATTCATAATATAATTAGGTCATGGTTTCCTATGTTGATATTTGCTCCACGGTAATTCTGATAGCTGATAGTTTAATTGAATTTTCATGTGTTTGAAACAGATGCTATAAGCTAACTCTTCCATCAAAGTGGAAATGTTAGTCATGCAAATTTAGAAGAGAGAGTTCCTTCATTGTTCATGCCTACACTTCCAGATATAGCAGATTTAACAATTAACTCATTTAGCCACAAACATTGACAATAATCATAGGAGTTGTATTTAATTAGAAGTGGCCACCAAAAGAGATATTTCAGAAAAAATGAAAGCCAAGAGTGTAGGGTAAACTACTTTTAAAAATTGTTTTCCATTAGCAAAGATAGAGAATGAAACTGACTATGCTTTTCACTATCCTATACACTTTTCAAAAAATTTCAATATGCCAAAAATTATTTTGCTCTTTCTCCTGATTAGTGTCAAAGCATACTGGGTATATTTTTGGTTTAATGACTGAAATTTTGAGGGGGACAGATGCACACATCAAGAGGATCTAAAATAGCATTACCATGAGTTCTATTATAATATACAAAACACCTAGAATTTATAGTAATTACACACAAACTTATAAATAATGGAAGAGACTTAATCACGTTGACCTTGCTCAATCATAAATAACAAGGCTGCCTTAAATGCACTCTAATTGCCCCCTCATTATACAGAACTTTTCTAATCCTTTCCAGTTATGGGAACCTGTGTAACAAGCTACAGTGTTCCTTTGGGTTGTTGGATTTCTTTTTGAGAAATTATTCTCCAGTTCTGCCTTTTTCCTTACACGCCCCCTCCTCCAGTTCTTTGCACATTATTTCCCACTGTGATCTCTACCTTACTGATGTGATTCTCCATGTGTCCTTCACAGGATCTCTGCAGGTCTTGCCTACCCATGTGGAGATTTAGCCAGTGCTCTCCTCCTTTAAACAATGGCACACACAGAAGTGCAAGATTTCATACTGAAGTTGCTACTGCTGTGTAGGCAATTATGTGAATGATTTTTCTCCCCAATGATGTTAAGTAATATTCGTCTTTTGAGAAAGAGGATCTATCGCTTATGTGAGGATGAAATCTACTTAAAAAAAATAAAAGTGCATGTGTTTGGGGGATATAATGTACTATGAAAAAGGTATAGCAAAGTCCTATATATTTTTTTAAAGATTTTATTTATTTATTCATCGGGGGGGGGGGAGGGAGAGAGAGAGAAAGGCAGAGACACAGGCAAAGGGAGAAGCAGGCTCTATGCAGGGAGCCCGACGTGGGACTCCATCCCGGGTCTCCAGGATCACACCCTGGACTGAAGGTGGCACTAAACTGCTGAGCCACTTGGGCTGCCCACAAAGTCCTATTCTATTAAAAAAAATATACAATAAGAGGAATAAACATGTGAAGAAAGAGCAAAATAAAAAAAATGTGGGTAGCACAAGGGGTATTCTGGAGCTTCCAGTCAAGCACTTGGAAGATATGGCCAGAATATGCTAGATGGGAAAATTTGTTTTCTTAAAATTATATATGTAAAATCTACAGCTATACATACCTATCCACACGTTTATATAAGTGTGCGTGTGTGAAACAAACCGTGGACATTCAAAAATATTTACATTACATTCAAAAATTAACAGTGAGTATTTTTTGGAGGGATGTGAAATAATAGTTTTTTTACTGTTAACCCTGGCAACTGATGTGAAGTGACTTAACACTGTGTATATATTTGGTTCCTGCAACATCTACACTAGAAGTCAGAAACTTTGCTCTGATCTCCATGCCTATGCTCTGAGGGAGAAGTCCCTAAGAACTAATCACCAAACTACCATTTGTTTTCTGCATGCAGCACACTACGGAATGAATGGTAAAGAAAGCAATGGCACAATTATCATAAAAGATTGCTGTTCTTGTGTTAATGGTTAGTATTTTTCATCCATGTGACTTGGGCATGAATAAATAATGGACACAGATATATTGTTTTCCACTCCCTATGACTTTGTTGTGAGCTTGCCATTCTTATCAGTGGAACAAATTGATAAGTGCCTGGAACACAGGCTGGGAAATGAACAATGTGAGCTGGGTCCACATTAGTTTTGCCTGTTATTCCTGCCAGCTGCTAAGGTTTGTCCTGTAAAGATTCCCTGGGCTAGCTACTAGCCACTGAACAAATATTTCTGGTTAGCAGCAAAATTCATCAATAAGCAAATGGAAAACAAATCAGCTTAGCAATAAAGTTGAAAAATAAGCACAGCCTCATGGAGAAAGCCTGCAAGGTGACTTTACAGTAAGAGTGATAGCAAAATTGCTGGGATGTGACTCGAATTTACACTGCAAATGGCTGTCATGGGCCATACCACAGAATGCCAAATGATGGTGATATGATTGCTGTGCAAAAACATATTTGTGCTTTCCAGCTACAGACAGGAATGCCAAGAGCTTTCTAAAAGTAGAAACTCCAGGTACTTAGTCATGTGATATTTCAGGGTATAGAGTGTTCTTGTCCTTTGTGAACTCGCACCATATAAACAGAGAGCAAACATCATCTTATTTCCAAGTGGTTGCCCTGGGCAAATATTTGATGAAGATGATGAAAACAATGTATTTTTGCATACTTTCTATTTGCCGGGCACTGTGTTTAACACTCCCAGTACACCTTGTGTACTGACCAGAGATACCTGTGAGCTCTTTGGCACTTACTCAGTTGTCTCATTGTCTTAGGAATAACTTTCCGTCATAGATACATGCTTTATTCTTATTATTTGATTGATAGGCCTGACCTTCTGAATCTCCTTGGTTCTTATGTTGCACATGATTTCCCTGTCCTGTACTTAATATTCTCAAGGTATATATAATAATAATGCCAGGAAAGACTTTAAAATGCTTTTTTTGTGATATGCCCAGCAGGCCGAGCAGGCACTATCCTCTCTGTCTCTCATCCATCTATCACCAGTGCCCTTCAACCAAAGACCACTGGAACACCAGAAGTTGAACAAGTTGAGTTTATTTCTAGTTGCAAAAAGGGAGAACACATGAGAACATGTGAAGGGAACTGTAGGGTGTCTCAATACCAGGGTGTTAGAAAAAACTTAAAGGATTAAGGATCCAATTGAGAGATTTGGGGAAAGGACCAAGGAAGCAGGAATTTCTGTTAAATTGAATGCTGTCAAAAAGCAGGGGCAATTTTATGATCAAGTATCTCATTAAATCTTATCTTTGGGGAGTGGAGATTAGAGCCAGAATAAAGCTGTCACTGGTTAAAAAAAAAAAAAAGAAAGAAAGTAGCAGTTACTCATTTTAGCCAAAGGAAGTGGTGGTAAGGGGGATTTTTAGCATTTTATAGGCAGCACAGTGACCTTGATTTTGTCTGTTCTTAGTGGCTTTGCTTTGTCTTACTTTATCATGATCTCAGAGCAACTTTGTATGAAGATAGTATTCTGTGAAATTTTTTATGTCCAACAGAATAGCATAGCTTAACTATGAGTACCAGGCCAGCTTCCAAATGTGAAGGAGAATTTCTTTTTATTATTTTTCTACCAGTCATCTATCGGTGCTTTCTTAAGAACCACAACCCTATAGGATAGGTATTAAAAATATCTCCGTTTTACAAATAATGAACCTGAGAAACAGAAGTATCATACTCAAAGTCTTAATGCTAATAAATAAAGATCTGGGGTTCAAACTCAGGCAGTCTGACTCTATAGTCCATTCTGTTTATCATTATACAATATTGGTTGACAATGAACCAATCTATTAAATAGTCTGTCCTTCTATCACAAATCACATGGATCTTTTTATAATGGTCTTTTACACTGTTGCTTCAGGGAAGGAATGATAGATTATTGAACTAGTTAGGAAGAGAACATGTTGTCATGACAGCTTGATGGGAAAAGATTTTTGTAAAGGAGAGATTTAAGCAAATCCAAATTTCATCCTGAGGATAGCCACCTAACTTGCCCATGCTTTGATCTGAATGGGGTAAACAACTTGGAGGTGAACAACAGAGATCTGGAGAGACAATTGTACCAGCCTGTGCTACCTAGCCCCTGGGAGGAGAAATGTCTGAGAACAGGGAGACAAATACAATTGTTCTGGCCAGGAGGAAGAAAGAAAAAGAAAGTAAAGACCAATATCCCTGATGAACACAGATGCAAAAATTCTCAACAAGATACTAGCCAGTAGGATCCAAGAGTACATTAAGAAGATTATTCACCATGACCAAGTGTGATTTATCCCAGGGATGCAAGGCTGGTTCAACACTCATAAAGCAATCAATGTGATAGATTGTATCAATAAGAGAAAAACAAGAATCATATGATCCTTTCAATAGATCCAGAGAAAGCATTTGACAAAATACAGCATCCATTCCTGATCAAAACTCTTCAGAGTGTAGGGATAGAGGGCACATTCCTCAACATCTTAAAAGCTATCTACAAAAAGCCCACAGCAAATATCATCCTCAATGGGGAACACTGGGAGCCTTTCCGCTAAGATCAGGAACACGACATGGATGTGCACTCTCACCACTGCTATTCAACATAGTCCTGGAAGTCCTAGCCTCAGCAATCAGACAACAAAAGGAAATCAAAGGCATTCAAATTGGCAAAGAAGAAGTCAAACTCTCCTTCTTTGCAGATGACATGATACTGTACATAGAAAACCCAAAAGACTCCACCCCAAGACTGCTAGAACTCATATAGCAATTCGGCAGTGTGGCAGGATACGAAATCCATGCCCAGAAATCAGTGGCACTTCTATACACTAACAATGAGACTGAAGGAAGAGAAATTAAGGAATCAGTCCCATTTACAACTGCACCCAAAAGCATAGGTGCACCTAGGAATAAACCTAGCCAAAGAGGTAAAGGATCTATACCCTAAAAACTACAGAACCCTTCCTAAAGAAATTGAGGAAGACACAAAGAGATGGAAAAACATCCCATGCTCATGGATTGGAAGAATTAATATTGTGAAAATGTCAGTGTTACCCAGGGCAGTTTACACATTTAATGCAATCCTTATCAAAATACCATGGACTTTCTTCAGAGAGTTGGAACAAATTATCTTAAGATTTGTGTGGAATCAGAAAAGACCCCGAATAGCCAGGGGAATATTAAAAAAGAAAACCAGAGCTGGGGCATCACTATGCCAGATTTCAGGTTGTACTACAAAGCTGTGGTCATCAAGACAGTGTGGTACTGGCACAAAAACAGACACAGAGATCAATGGAACAGAATAGAGAATCCAGAAGTGGACCCTCAACTCTATGGTCAACTAATATTTGACAAAGCAGGAAAGACTATGCACTGGAAAAAAGACAGTCTCTTCAATAAATGGTGCCGGGAAAATTGGACAGCCCCATGCAGAGGAATGAAACTAGACCATTTTCTCACACCAGACACAAAGATAAACTCAAAATGGATGAAAGATCTAAATGTGAGACAAGATTCCATCCAAATCCTAGAGGAGAACACAAGCAACACCCTTTTTGAACTTGGCCACAGCAACTTCTTGCAAGATACATCCATGAAGGCAAGGGAAACCAAAGCAAAAATGAATTATTGGGACTTCATCAAGAAAAAAAAAAGCTTCTGCACAGCAAAAGAAACAGTCAACAAAACTAAAAGACAACCTACAGAATGGGAGAAGATATTTGCAAATGACCTATCAGATAAAGGGCTAGTATCCAAGATCGATAAATACCTTATCAAACTCAACAGCAAAGAAACAAACAATCATGAAATGGGCAAAAGACATGAGAACAGAAATTTCACAGAGGAAGGCATAGACATGGCCAACAAGCACATGAGAAAATGCTCCACATCACTCGTCATCAGGGAAATACAAATCAAAACCACGCTGAGATACCACCTCACACCAGTGAGAATGGTGAGAATTATCAAGAGAGGGAACAACAAATGTTGGAGAGGATGTGGAGAAAGGGGAACCCTCTCGCACTGTTGGTGGGAATGTGAACTGGTGCAGCCACTCTGGAAAACTGTGTGGAGGTTCCTCAAAGAGTTAAAAATAGACCTGCCCTACGACCCAGCAGTTGCACTGCTGGAGATTTACCCCAAAGATACAGATGGAGTGAAACACCGGAACACCTGCACCCCAATGTTTACAGCACCAATGTCCACAATAGCCAAACTGTGGAAGGAGCCTCGGTGTCCATCGAAAGATGAATGGATAAAGAAGCTGTGGTCTCTGTATACAATGGAATATTACTCAGCCATTAGAACTGACAAATACCCACCATTTGCTTCAGCATGGATGGAGCTGGAGGGTATTATGTGAGTGAAATAAGTCAATCAGAGAAGGACAAACATTATATCGTCTCATTCATTTGGGGAATATAAAAATAATGAAGGGGAATAAAGGGGAAAGGAGAGAAAATGAGTGAAAGTATCAGTGAGGGTGACAGAACATGAGAGACTCCTAACTCTGGGAAATGAACAAGGGGTAGTGGAAGGGGAAGTGGGCAGGGGGTTGGGGTGACTGGGTGATGGGCACTGAGGGGGGCACTTGGCAGGATGAGCACTGGGTGTTATGCTATATGTTGGCAAATTGAACTCCAATAAAAAAAAAACAAAAACAAAGTAAAAAGCATGAAGCAGGGGAGGAGGAAGGAAAGGATGGGACTTGGAATGAGGAAAAGGAAAGCAGGTACTGCCTTCCGCTAGGGAGCAAGTGAATCCCGAGAGTGCAGAAGCAGGGCAAGAAGAGAGGTGGCCAGAATACATTTGTGCACTGTTACTGCTTTGGCCCTTGGAGGTGTTTGCCTAATAGGGCCTGATAGCTGTGCTTTTATATAAGGTTTTTCCTTCTGGAACCATTGGCCTGTTTACATTGTTGGGGCAGAGAGGAGGGAGAACATAGAAAGAGGAACAGAGAGAAGCCTGAAAGTCTTGCTAGAGGCTAACAGCAGGAGAGAAAAATATTACACTTATGATGTCTGCCCTCAACCCTAATCTAAAAACCAAAATAGAGAAAAGCCTCTTAACATTTGAACTTTCAGTTTATCAAATCAGACAAAATAGAAAGCCAAAACAGAAAAAAAAACAACCAGAATCCTAATTAAATAGAAGTGACATGCAGCATATTTTGATAATAATTTTGGTTTTAATTTATTTTATTTTTCCTTTTTCTTTCCGTCATTCATCACATACGTATAAAGACTCTACTGGTTTTTGGCACAGTGCCAGGTATGGGGACACAATGATGAATGAGACAATCAGGATCTCTGCAGGTCACAAAGTAGGCCCCAGACACTAGGTCATAGACAAGAAACCTCAGAATCTTAAATGTATTCTGAGGGCATACATGAATTTGAGTTGTAATGTGTTAGATTTCCACAAACGAGGCTGCTGCATGGTAGCTTTCTTATCTATTTGGAAGAAAAGTAAGTTGAATTTTGAATTGCTGTATTTCCATACTGGATCATTTATATGTCTTGCACCTTAGGGAAACAGACAAAAGGTGGGCCCTCCATGTTTTACCTAGCATTCTTGGATGATGAGGTAGATTGAATTTACATGTTCTCATCTTTCTCTACCTTTGCTTCCTGCCTCCTTTTTATGATGTAGGAGCTGAAATCTCAGGTGAGTCAATGCTTGATCAGGTGCCTTACGGCGTGCAGTTGCTCAATAAATGAAAATAGGTATTATCAAGGTAAAGCAACCTCTGAACCCAAGTGAATAGCACTTCCCAAGTGCTGCATATCAGTGTTCACTCTCTTCTTCCTTTTGAACTCCCCCTGAGGGAGGATGGGTTAGCTGACAGGTCCCAACCTTCCCCACCTGAACTGAGTTTTCTAAATAGTAAAGAAATTCCCCCAAGCCTCCAGAAATGGCCAATAAGTCCAACCACAAAAGAGTATTCAGGGATTTTGTTTCTCAAGCTAAAGAAAGTAGGGGGGCGGGGATCTCTCTGATACTATCACTCTTTCAGCTTTAATTTCTCATTAGAGAGATATTTCAAAAGTCTGAAGAAATCTTTCAATAGCCTGACATTTTGTGAATATAAGCTATTGTGCTGCTAAAGTGTCTGTTCGTGTCAGAAAACACGAGGTATGGGTGCACTTGTCCTGTTGATCCACTTTAGATATCTTTCACTGTCTCTAAAAAACTTTCTTTAGAGACCCTTCCCTTCCCAGTGGAGTTGACAGCAGTTAGGCTTAAAGTTAGCTCGCTTTCTGATAAAAATGAGTCATGTGGTTCAGTTTTATTTTTTGTCCTTTCTAAGTTGACAGAAGATTGGCATATGGGAAATGCTAAAGACACCACCTTTCAGGTGGACTGAAATTTCTGAGAAAAACTCTCAGTGAACCAAGACTAAAATCCCAATCAAAAATGTACTGCAACAGAAACAGAGGAACAAGAACAAAAACAAATCCCAATTAAAAAAATTAAAACCTCAATAAACGACAATTTATTGCCTACCTCAGGCAAAGATTTTCATGAAAACGTAAATGCAGTCTACATCATATATGTACATGTGCTTTAAAATACAGGGATCAAAAAAAATACAGAGATCAGGATATGTTCTTATAATGCCCGAGACTACAACTGGAAAATGTATGGACAGGGAGGGTAGCAAAATTGTGGGAACTCAACAATTTATCAGATATTCATGCAAGTAACATCTGTGGCTCCATTTGAAGTTAGCAAAGAAATGGACTTCTATATTTGTTTTTATTGGATTTTAATGGGCAATCATCTTTTGATGAGCAAGAGAGGGTGAGAATGAGACATTATTTAATTGTCACTAGATTCCACAGGGGACAAAATGGTGTCATTTTTTTCTGCCTGTACTTACACCAGCTGGCATCTCATCTGATCAAAATTCCAAACAATATGGTTTCAAATCAAGTTATATGTATTATAAATGACCTAAGGAGAATGTGAAATGGCCTCATGAATAGGATCCTATGATATATAGATCCAGGACTTTTTGGCTAAGGAGTTGCTTACTTCCAAATATTAAATGGGATTCTACCAGTCTTCATGATCTCTTTGAAGTTATTTAATGAATCATGTGCATTATCTCAGCCTTCCACATTAGGTATTGAATTCTTTGTGGGTTTGTTAATAGCTATATTTGTAGTTGTTAGAATGATGCCTGGTGCATAGTTGGTGTTTAGTAGCTATTAGAAAACAAGAGTAAATGAACAAATGAGTAAAGGAATACACGGATTTGAAAGGTTTTTAGTCTTTGAATTCCTCATTTGAGTGCAGATGGAGCCATATCTTTTTGCTTTTATTTTTTTATTTTTTTTTTAATTTTTATTTATTTATGATAGTCACAGAGAGAAAGAGAGGCAGAGACACAGGCAGAGGGAGAAGCAGGCTCCATGCACCCGAAGCCCGATGTGGGATTCGATCCCGGGTCTCCAGGATCGCGCCCTGGGCCAAAGGCAGGCGCCAAACCACTGCGCCACCCAGGGATCCCATCTTTTTGCTTTTAAAAGATTTTTTTTTATTTATTTGAGAAAGAGAGTGTGAGCTCATGAGCAGGGGGAGGAGCAGAGGGAGAGGGAGAAGCAGACTCTCTCCTGAGTGCAAATCCCAACATGGGACTTGATCCCAGGACCCCGAGATCATGATCTGAGCTGAATGTCAGTCACTTAACCAACTGAGCCACCCAGGAGCCCCTGGATGGACCCATATCTTGAGCAGATATGAGCTAACTTTTTTTCATATGCTGTGAAATGAGATAATACCATAGTTTCTGGTACACAGCAAGTACTGCATAAAGGCCAGCTCTTTTTCCCAACACATACCTTGGTTGTGGTGGTTTGAAGTTTGAAGAGGGCAGGATTAATTATGTTTGACTGTCTTGTTTCAGGTTTATATCTGTGTTTGTCAAATATAAAGGATGAGCTCCAAGCATATATGAGGAATCTGAAACTCTGGAATGTGGCCTGATGGCCTTGAGTGATGGAAGAGCAAAGAGGGTTGCTATAAAGAAAGTGGGATGGTACCAAAACTAAACTTTACCAAACCCATGGTTCTCCATACAGTGTGCCTGGATTGCCAATATTCCCTCCTATTCAGGAATTCTGACTTAGTAAACTACCTTGGTTAGAACTTCCACTAAGTGATGTCAAGATTTCTTGGATAATAATGTTTAAATTTCTATTTCTGACTTTACAAACTGTGCAGAAACTAACTTGAAATGAATTAAAGACCTAAATATAAGACTTAAAACTATAAAAATCTTAGAGAAAAATAGGAAAAAGCTTCATGACAGTGAATTTAGCAAGGATTTCTTGGATATGACCTTAAAAGCACAGACAGTGAAACAAGAACAGAAATAGATAAAGTGGACCACACCAAAATTTCTTTTTGTAGTAGGTCTAAATTCCACCAAGGAATGTTCTTTCCTATGTGAGGCTGAAGAGTAGCTGGAGTTTCTGTCTAGTTAAGGTGGGTAGGTTTACTTTCAAATTGTCTCTTTTGTTAAAGGCACAACGGAAAATAAATCAGGAACACTTGTTCTCACAAAGTCTTATAGTTCAATGAAATAATTTCCTCCATGCACCACATGGTTGGAGTATCATGGCCTTTTTTGTTTTTGCTTGTTTTGGGATGTTTGTTTTGGTTTTGGTTTCTGGCAACAGAAACCCATTCTAGCTAATTGAGACAGAATGAAAATTTATGAGTTGTCTCACAGAACCAAAGGGACATTTGAGGAATCACAGTGGAAAGGGTTTGTAAACAAGAAAGCTCTTGGGAAATCAGGTAGCAGGAGCTAATCATAGTCTCATCAGATAACACTGTAGGATGAGTCAGGTCCAGCCACCTTTTCAAGTCCTTTTTCTTCATATTCAGTGTCTTATTGGCCAAGCTTGAATCATGAACCTTCTCTTCAAGAAAGAAATAATAACTTTATCTAAGATTCACCAAGACTGCATAGAGTCAAAAAGCCAATTCTACCAAATAAAATAGGTCTGCTCTTTCCAGGGAAAGGAAGCATGCTATGCAGCAAACACAATAAACATGCAAACAAACAAACAAATAAACAATCAATCCAAGAGTCCATGTATTGTGACTTTATTGTTTTCACCATCCCATTCATGAGGGGAGTCTGAGGTTTAAGAATTTGGTTTAAAAGGAACCTAAAGCTTCTGCTGAAGTCACCATTTCTCCACCTGCTTTGTATTTCCATGCTAAACTCCTTGAGCCATTCTGCAACACTCAAGGCTGTTGGAGTTAAGAAAGAGCTAGTTTCTCATTAAATAATGGTCATTTAACTTAATTATGTTTGACTGTCTTGTTTCAGGTTTATAGCTGTATTTGTCAAATATAAATGATGAGGAGTCTGAAACTCTGGAATGTAGCCTGATGGCATCAGATCTCGCTGTCTCTCCTTGAGCTAAAGTCTTAATTGTAATTTCTACAGGAAAATAAATATGGTTTTTCAAAGACTCTTCATCCTGTTTATTGCTCGGCTATTCTCCTCGTTCATGCTTCAAGTATCAATAAGTGGTAGCATAGTTTTGCAATCCCCGGTGGAGCCTGTGGATTGTTATCCTATCAATATTTGTAACCAGCCCATCTGTGAACAGAATCACACTAGCAGCTCCATATTCATAGTATATTTTCACAGATGCTTTCTTGATTAATTTTCATCAACAGTGTGGGAAGATATAGATTTATCATTCCCATTTTACAGATGGGGAAAGTGAGCCTCAAATTGGCCATATCCTCAACCAAAAAAACAAAAACAAAAGCAAAAACAGGATAAGTCAAGTAAACTGTAAGGCCACCAGGTCTTCTGACTCCAAGTTGTAATAGGAAGCACTTGGAAAGGTTAGGATCAGTTTTTCTACTGCTTTATTATTATTTTTTAACAATTTCTGATAACATGTAGCATTAAATTGGGTATAAAGATGTTACTTTTCAATATAAAAAGCAAAATATTTTCTTCTTTAACAGTGTTTGTTTTATTCACTGTTTTCTTCATTTTTCATATATCTTGCTTTGCTTTTAGTTAATTGCTCTCTCAACTCCAGCTGATATTTACATTCACTCATGTTTTTTAAGGACTGGAAGGTATAACGATATCTATATTTGTATAGCCCCCCCCCTTTTTTTATATATGACATTGCTCTATATCAGCTCACCTGATTTGTCTGGTTTTCTTAACATTCCTGTGAAGTAGCTATTATTTTTATTTCCCAGATGAGAAAAGAGAGACTTGGAGAGCTTAAGTTTCTACTTTACCTTCACATAGTGAGACCTGGAACAAATCGTGTAACTGAGATTTGAATTTAGATGTTTTTAAATTCTACACTGTTCATTATCTATTGCTCATATGACCTCTCACCAAAATGATGACCTGTCATCAAAATGAGAGACATAACATACTAGAAACTGCAGGCTTTGTGGGCGCACTCACCTGTCCCCAGATGTCTGCTGGCCAGGATATTTCCTTATTGGAAAGTTATTCAGCTGTGTATCAGCAATCATGAATGGAAGACAATATTTCTGTGCTCCCAAACAATATTATTGCCTAGATGTTTCTTAAATGTAATATTTCCTTAGTCTAATTTTATAATGGAACAGTGTTTTATGCCATGAAAATATGCAGTCTAACATTTTTATAGCACTTGATTTGATGCACATTTGCTTTGTTGAGGACTTTCTGCAAATGGAATGACAGCTCCAGAATAAAAGAATTCTCCAGTGCTTGTAGTAGTCAAACTATGGATAGATAACCATGTAGTGATGTTATAGAAGGGAATAATGTTTTATGTCTAGAGTTAAGTTTGATTAGATGAAAGGGCACTTCCATAAACTTTACTGAGGTTCTCTTTGCCTGGTTTCATACAGATTAGAAAAAAGGACAAAACTGTAAAGTTCTGATACCTGAATATATTAGGCATATATATTGGTATATGACTACCATGATTGCAAACAACAAATAAATAAACCACAGAAGCCATATTGTTTATGCACCTAGATTTTCTGAAGCATTAACTCTTTCACAAAGCTTTCCTTTCAGAAAACCAAATTCTTCTTAACTTTTTTCTGGATAAGCAGACAGAAATGGCTTCATGAATGTGCAATCTGTGCAGTTTCACTGGACACCATGCTCACGGGGCCCTGTGCTTGGTTTAATGCTCTTCTATCACCATCCTAAAGTTTCTTAGTAATTTTATTCTTGACCTTGTAATTGTAGGTGAAGTCCAATGGGACAATAGAGCATGTAGATGTGCAGAGGAACTATACACAATAATGCACATCCACGGTCCCTTGCTGACCCAATTGATATAGTGTTTGTAATGTCTTATAAAGCACAGAATTCTGGTGCACCCACCATCTGTGGGAGCTGAGTGAGACTCAGAGCAAATACAAGACAAATGTGTTATTTCTGTAACTAAGGAATTGTCACTGACAACCTTGAAAGGCCACCTTGGGACACCCTTTGAACCTGAACTTGCTTTGAAAGTAGAAGGCAATAATGTCTTAAGAAACATAAATGACAAAGAAATGCTATCATATCCTTTCTTACTCATATTACTTCCTTATATTGGCCAGCCACTTACACTGAAAATGATGATATGAAAGGAAAGGAAAGATAGGGTGACCCAGAGTGACTTTTCCTTTTCGTTCTTCCTTACTCACCAGTAAACTGAAGATAGCATGTTGGCAGAATGTATCAAGAAGTGAAATAAAAGTAGTTGAGTTTGTTTTGCACAGTGTTTCCATTGTTCTGCTAAGAACAAAATATGCATACTTACATAAGCTATAAAAAACATTTATGAGATTTAATAATTCTGCATCTGAATTAAATACTCATATTTACATCAAAAGATGCACAATACAAAGATGATTGGCAAAATTCAGGTTAATAAAATAAAAATTTAATTCTTAGAATGACATTCAATATCAAATTAAAAAAACCACCATGGCAAATTGAGACAGAGACCATAGAAAAAAGGTAAAATTTTGTATTTTAGTATCTTTAATAGAACTTTTTTCCCTGCTTTTTGAACAAGAATTCCCTTATTTTCATTTTGACGAGTCCTGTTAATTATGTAATCAGTCCTATGGTTAGAATATATTTTTCAGTCTTGATTATAGTTAGGTATAGCTATGTGTCTGAATCCCAGTGAGAAGAATTTTTTTTGTTTTTTTTTTAAATTTAATTTATTTATTATAGTATTTATTTTTTTGGAGTTCGATTTGCCAACATATAGCATATCACCCAGTGCTCATCCTGCCAAGTGCTCCCCTCAGTGCCCATCACCCAGTCACTCCATCCCCCTGCTCACCTCCCTTTCCAATACCCCTTGTTCATTTCCCAGAGTTAGGAGTCTCTCATGTTCTGTCACCCTCACTGATACTTTCACTCATTTTCTCTCCTTTCCCCTTTATTCCCCTTCATTATTTTTATATTCCCCAAATGAATGAGACGATATAATGTTTGTCCTTCTCTGATTGACTTATTTCACTCACATAATACCCTCCAGCTCCATCCATGCTGAAGCAAATGGGGGGTATTTGTCAGTTCTAATGGCTGAGTAATATTCCATTGTATACAGAGACCACAGCTTCTTTATCCATTCATCTTTCGATGGACACCGAGGCTCCTTCCGAAGTTTGTCTATTGTGGACATTGGTGCTGTAAACATTGGGGTGCAGGTGTTCCGGTGTTTCACTCCATCTGTATCTTTGGGGTAAATCTCCAGCAGTGCAACTGCTGGGTCGTAGGGCAGGTCTATTTTTAACCCTTTGAGGAACCTCCACACAGTTTTCCAGAGTGGCTGCACCAGTTCACATTCCCACCAACAGTGCGAGAGGGTTCCCCTTTCTCCACATACTCTCCAACATTTGTTGTTTCCTCTCTTGATAATTCTCACCATTCTCACTGGTGTGAGGTGGTATCTCATTGTGGTTTTGATTTGTATTTCCCTGATGGCCAGTGATGTGGAGCATTTTCTCATGTGCTTGTTGGCCATGTCTATGCCTTCCTCTGTGAAATTTCTGTTCATGTCTTTTGCCCATTTCATGATTGGATTGTTTGTTTCTTTGCTGTTGAGTTTGATAAGGTATTTATCGATCTTGGATACTAGCCCTTTATCTGATAGGTCATTTGCAAATATCTTCTCCCATTCTGTAGGTTGTCTTTTAGTTTTGTTGACTGTTTCTTTTGCTGTGCAGAAGCTTTTTTTTCTTGATGAAGTCCCAATAATTCATTTTTGCTTTGGTTTCCCTTGCCTTCATGGATGTATCTTGCAAGAAGTTGCTGTGGCCAAGTTCAAAAAGGGTGTTGCTTGTGTTCTCCTCTAGGATTTGGATGTATTCTTGTCTCACATTTAGATCTTTCATCCATTTTGAGTTTATCTTTGTGTCTGGTGTGAGAAAATGGTCTAGTTTCATTCCTCTGCATGGGGCTGTCCAATTTTCCCGGCACCATTTATTGAAGAGACTGTCTTTTTTCCAGTGCATAGTCTTTCCTGCTTTGTCAAATATTAGTTGACCGGTGTTGAGGGTCCACTTCTGGATTCTCTATTCTGTTCCATTGATCTCTGTGTCTGTTTTTGTGCCAGTACCACACTGTCTTGATGACCACAGCTTTGTAGTACAACCTGAAATCTGGCATAGTGATGCCTCCAGCTCTGGTTTTCTTTTTTAATATTCCCCTGGCTATTCGGGGTCTTTTCTGATTCCACACAAATCTTAAGATAATTTGTTCCAACTCTCTGAAGAAAGTCCATGGTATTTTGATAGGGATTGCATTAAATGTGTAAACTGCCCTGGGTAACACTGACATTTTCACAATATTAATTCTTCCAATCCATGAGCATGGGATGTTTTTCCATCTCTTTGTGTCTTCCTCAATTTCTTTAGGAAGGGTTCTGTAGTTTTTAGGGTGTAGATCCTTTACCTCTTTGGCTAGGTTTATTCCTAGGTGCACCTATGCTTTTGGGTGCAATTGTAAATGGGACTGATTCCTTAATTTCTCTTCCTTCAGTCTCATTGTTAGTGTATAGGAGTGCCACTGATTTCTGGGCATGGATTTCGTATCCTGCCACACTGCCGAAGTGCTATATGAGTTCTAGCAGTCTTGGGGTGGAGTCTTTTGGGTTTTCTATGTACAGTATCATGTCATCTGCAAAGAAGGAGAGTTTGACTTCTTCTTTACCAATTTGAATGCCTTTGATTTCCTTTTGTTGCCTGATTGCTGAGGCTAGGACTTCCAGGACTATGTTGAATAGCAGTGGTGAGAGTGCACATCCATGTCGTGTTCCTGATCTTAGGGGAAAGGCTCCCAGTGTTCCCCATTGAGGATGATATTTGCTGTGGGCTTTTCGTAGATGGCTTTTAAGATGCTGAGGAATGTGCCCTCTATCCCTACACTCTGAAGAGTTTTGATCAGGAATGGATGCTGAATTTTGTCAAATGCTTTCTCTGGATCTATTGAAAGGATCATATGGTTCTTGTTTTTCTCTTGTTGATATGATCTATCACATTGATTGCTTATGAGTGTTGATCCAGCCTTGCATCCCTGGGATAAATCGCACTTGGTCATGGTGAATAATCTTAATGTACTGTTGGATCCTATTGGCTGGTATCTTGTTGAGAATTTTTGCATCTGTGTTCATCAGGGATATTGGTCTATAATTCTCCTTTTTGGTGGGGTCTTTGTCTGGTTTTGGAATTAAGGTGATGCTGGCCTCATAGAATGAGTTTGGAAGTATTCCATCTATTTCTGTCTTTGGAACAGCTTTTGTAGAATAGGTACTGTTTCTTCTATAAACGTTTGATAGATTTCCCCTTGGAAGCCATCTGGCCCTGGACTTTTGTGTCTTGGGAGATTTTTGATGACTGCTTCAATTTCCTCCCTGGTTATCAGCCGTTCAGGTTTTCTATTTCTTCATGTTCCAGTTTTGGTAGTGTGTGGTTTTCCAGAAATGCATACATATCTTTGAGATTGCCTAATTTATTGGCATATAGCTGCTCATAATGTTTTTAAAATCGTTTGTACTTCCTTGGTATTGGTGGTGATCTCTCCTTTTTATTCACAATTTATTAATTTGAGTCTTGTCTCTTTTGTTTTTAATAAGGCTGGCTAATGGTTTATCTATCTTATGAATGCTTTCAAAGAACCAACTCCTGGTTTTGCTGACCCATTCCACAGGTCCTCTGGTCTCTATTTCATTGAGTTCTGCTAGAATCTTTATTAATTCTCTTCTTCTGCTGGGTGTAGGTTCTATTTTCTGTTCTTTCTTCAGTTCCTTTTGGTGCAAAGTTAGCTTTTGTATTGGAGTTCTTTCCAGTTTTTTGATGGATGCTTGTATTGTGATGTATTTCCCTCTCAGGACTGCTTTTGCCATACCCCAAAGATTTTGAATGGTTGTATCTTCATTCTCATTAGTTTCCACGAATCTTTTAATTCTTCTCTAATTTCCTGGTTGACCCTTTCATCTTTTAGCAGGATGGTATTTAACCTCCACGTGTTTGAATTTCTTCCAAATTTATTCTTGTGATTGAGTTCTAGGTTCAAAGCATTATGGTCTGAAAATATGCAGGGGACAATCCCAATCTTCTGCTATCAGTTAAGACCTGATTTGTGACCCAGTATGTGGTCTATTCTGAAGAAAGTTCTATGTGTACTTGAGAAGAATGTGTATTCAGTTGCATTTGGATGTAAAGTTCTGTAAATATCTGTGAAATCCATCTGGTCCAGTGTATCATTTAAAGCTCTTGTTTCTTTGGAGATGTTGTGCTTAGAAGATCTGTCAATTACAGAAGTTGCCATGTTCAAGTCTCCCAGTATGAGTGTATTATTATCTAAGTATGTCTTAATTTGGTTTAATTGATATACTTGGCAGTGCCCACATTAGGGGCATAAATATTCATGACTGTTAGGTCCTCTTGTTGGATAGATCCTTTAAGAATGATACAGTGTCCCTCTTCATCTCTTACTACAGTCTTTGGGATAAACTTTAATTTATCTGATATGAGGATGGCTACTCCTGCTTTCTTTTGGGGGCCATTTGAATGGCAAATGGTTCTGCAACCTTTTATTTTTCAGGCTGTAGGTGTCCTTAGGTCTAAAATGAATCTCTTGTAGACAGCAAATAGATGGGTCTTGTTTTTTTTTATCCAGTCTGAAACCATGCACCTTTTGATGAGATCATTAAGCCATTCATGTTCAGAGTTACTATTGTAAGATATGAATTTAGTGTCATCATAATACTTAGCAGTCCCTGTTTTTGTGTATTGTTTCCTTAGACTTCCTCTTTCTTTTACAGAGTCCCCCTTAATGTTTCTTGCAGAGCTGGTTTGGAGGTCACATATTCTTTCAGTGTCTGCCTATCTTGGAAGCTCTTTATCTCTCCTTCTATTCTGAATGAGAGCCTTGCTGGATAGAGTATTATTGGCTGCATGTTCTTCTCATTTAGGACCCTCAATATATTCCTCCAGCCCTTTCTGGCCTGCCAGGTGTCTGTGGAGAGGTCTGCTGTTAACCTAATACTTCTCCGCATAAAGGTTAGGGATTTCTTGTCTCTTGCTGCTTTAAGGATCTTCTCTTTATCTTTGGAATTTGCAAGTTTCACTATTAAATGTCAGGGTGTTGAATGGTTTTTATTGATTTTAGGGGGGATCTTTCTATCTCTTGGATCTGAATGCCTGTTTCCCTCCCCAATTTAGGGAAGTTCTCAGCTATGATTTGTTCATATACACTTTCTGGTCCTCTGTCCCTTTCGGCGCCCTCTGGAACCCCAATTAAATGTAGATTTTTCCTTCTGAGGCTGTCATTTATTTCCCTTAACGTTTCCTCATGGTCTATTAATTGTTTTTTTCTTTTTTCCTCAGCTTTCTTCCTTGCCATCAACTTGTCTTGTATGTCACTCACTCATTCTTCTACCTCATTAACCCTCGTCGTTAGGACCTCCAGTTAGGATTGCATCTCATTTGATTCATTTTTAACTTTGCCCTGATTAGATCTAAATTCTCCAGTCATGAAGTCTTGATTCCTTTAAGCTTTTTTCCAGAGCCACCAGTAGCTTTATAATTGTGCTAATGAATTGGCTTTCTGACATCGAATTGTAATCCAAATTCTGTAACTCTGGGAGAGAGTACTATTCCTGATTCTTTCTTTTTTCTTTTTTTCTGATTCTTTCTTTTGTGGTGAATTCTTCCTTCTAGTCATTTTGCTCAGTGCAGAGTGGCTAAAAACAAGTTGTACTTGATAGACGTGAGAAATCTTCTCTCTGTAGTGTTCCAGCTGTTCTCTCTTTAAATCTCAGGCCAAATTCGTAGGTTTTCAGGATGATTTGAAAGTTATCTAGGTAAGTTGGTGGTGACAGGTGACTACTCTTCCGCCATCTTGCGAATAGAATTTAAGAAGGAGATGTGTGCTGCTTCCAGGTTCATAAAATTTACGCACATGAAACATTAATGGCCTCTAATGGCATATCAAAGTCTGAGGAGACCTAGGAAAGCGTGTATTGAAGATGATAAGGCCTCTATTTGTCCGGATTCCTAAATGGCTCTGTGGTACCAAGTCTTTCAACTGATATGAAAACTCTTTGGATTGTAGACATAGCATACATGAATAATAAACATATCTATTTGTATTTTAGTCTGCGTATAATTCTGGGTCTATGAATTGGCTTATAGTAACCATCTGACATATAATGCTCTTGGCTTTCTCTAAACTCTTACACCATTTCTTTTGTTCCTACAGTAAAGTTGATAAATACAATATAAAATCTTCTATGGTTACTTGATTTTTATATTTCTCTTCTCTCTAAAGTGGCTTAGGGCTAGAGACTGCCTTTACAGTCTTTTGGTATTCCTTTGGTATTCACTATTCCTGTTCATCCCAACCTAACATTATGCCTGTCTACTATATTGATGACATTAAGTTAATCTGACTTGCTGAGTAGAAAGTGGCAAGCAGTATGAATTCCCTTGTAAGGAGCCAGAGAGTAGAAAGTAAACTTCATATAATCTTTCAGAGATCTGCACAATGATAAAGTAGTCGGGGGCAAATCAAGACATCTTTTTAAAGATAAAGTTATTGGTCCCTCACTTTCAACCATTAGGAATGAGGTATAGAAGCTCTATATAATACCTGTAACTCCAGTATAGTTAATTTACAGTGTTATATTAGTTTCAGGTATATAATACAGTGATTCAGCAGTTCTATACATTACACAAGTGCTCATCCTGATAAATGTACTCTTAATTCCCTTCATCTATTTTGCCCATCCTCCCCGTATCTCCCCTCTTATATCCATGAGTTTGTTCTCTGTAGGTAAAAATCTGTTTTTTGGTTTATCTCTTTTTCTTTTGTTCATTTGTTTTGTTCTTAAATTCCACATATGAGTGAAATCAGGTAGTATTTGTCTTTCTCTGACTTATTTTGCTTAGCATTATACTTTCTAGCTCCATCCATGTTGCAAATGGCAAGATTTCATTTTTTATTATGGCCGAGTCAAATTCCATTGTGTGTGTGTGTGTGTGTATGTGTGTGTATTTACCATGTCTTTATGCATCTAATGGTGGATACTTGTGATGCTTCCATAGTTTGGCTATTGTAAATAATAGTGCAATAAACACAGTGGTGACTATGTCTTTTTGAATTAGTCTTTTCATATTCCTTGGTTAAATAATCAATAGTCGAATTACTAGCTCATATGGTACTCCTTTTTTAACATTTTGAGGAACCTCTATACTATTTTCCACAGTGGCTGCACCATTCCCATTCCCACTAACAGTATACCAGTGTTCTTTTTTCTCTGCATCCTCACAAACACTTGTTTCTTATGTTTTTTATTTTAGCCATTTTGACAGTTGTGAGGTGACATCTCTTTGTGGTTTTGATTTGCATTTCCCTGGTGGTGAATGATTGTGAACTTCTTTTCACTTGTCTGTTGATCAGCAGTATGTCTTCTTCAGAGAAATGTCTGTTGAAGTCCTCTGCCCATTTTTAATTGGATTATTTGCTTTTGGGTGTCGAGTTGTACAAGTTCTTTAGATATTTTGGATACTATAAGCTTTTATTAGCTATGTCACTTGCAAATATTTTCTCTCATTCAGGAAGTTGTCTTTTAGATTTGATAAATCTTTCCCTTTTATTTTGATGTAGTCCCAATACTTTATTCTTGCTTTTGTTTCCCTTCCCTCAGAGGACATATCTAGAAAAATATTTCTATAGTTGATGTCACAGAAACTACTGTGTATGCTGTCTCCTAGGATTTTTATGATTTCAGATCTCACATTTGGGTCTTGTTCTTTTTCAGGATTGGTTTGGCTCTTTGGGGTCTTTTATGGTTCTATACAAATTTTGGGATTGTTTATTCGAGTTCTGTGAAAAATGTTGTTGCTATTTTGATAGCGATTGCATTTTAATCTGTAGATTGCTTTGGGCACTAGGGACATTTTCATATTATTATTTTTTATCCATTCCATGACCATGGAAAGACTTTCCATTTGTTGATGTTGCTTTTAATTTCTTTCATCACTGTTTTATAGTTTACAAGTATAGGTCTTTCATCTCCTTGGTTAAGTTTATTAGTAAATATTTTATTATTTTTGTTACAATTGTAAATGGGATTGTTTTCTTAATTTCTCTTTCTGCTAATTGATTATTGGTGTATAGAAATGCAACAGATTTCTGTATGTTGATTTGTACCCTGTGACTTTACCGAATTCATTTATCAGTTCTAGTTTTTTGGTGGACTCTTTAGAGTTTTCTATATATAGTATCATGTCATCTACAAATAATGAATGTTTTACTTTTTCCTTACCAATTTGGATTCCTTATATTTATTTTGTTGTCTGATCCTGTAGCTAAGACTTCCAGTACTATGTGTAGTAAAACTGGTGAGAGTGGACAACTTTGTCTTATTCTTGACCTTAGGGGAAAGACTCTCAGTTTTTCACCATTGAATATGGTATTAGCTTTTTCATATATGGCCTTTATTATGCTCAGGTATGTTCTTTCTAAACTTACTTTGTTGAGAGCTTTTATCATGGATGAATGAGGTACTTGGTCAAATGCTTTATTTGTATCTACTGAAATGACCACATGTTTTGTATCCTTTTTCTTGTTGATGTAATGTATCATGTTGATTCATTTGTGAATATTGAACCATGCTTGCATCCCAGAAATAAATACCACTTCACTGTGGTGAATGATTTTTTAAATATATTGTTGGATTTGGTTTGCTAATATTTTGTTGACAATTTTTACAACTGTGTTCATCAGGGATATTGGCCTGTAATTTCCATTTTTTTTTTGGAGTGTCCTTATCTGGTTTCAGTATCACAGTAATACTGGCCTTATAGAATGAATTCTGATGCTTTGCTCTCTCTTCTATTTTCTGGGATAGTTTGAGAAGAAACACTTTCTTAAGTGTTTGGCAGAATTCACTTGTGAAGCTGTCTGGTCCTGAGGTTTTGTTTGTTGGGATTTTTTTGGTTACTGATTTACTTTATTACTGGTAATCCATCTGTTCAAATTTTCTATTTTTTCATAATTTAGTTGTGTGATGTTAAATGTTTCTAGGAATTTATCCATTTCTTCTAGGTTGTCCAATTTGTTGGCATATAATTTTTCATAATATTTTCTTATAATCCTTTGTATTTCTGTGGTGTCAGTTGTTATTTCTCTTTTTTCATTCCTGATTTTATTTGATTCCTCCCCCTCTTTTTATGATTCTAACTAAAAGCTTATCAGTTTTGTTGTTGATCTTTTCAAAAAACCAGCTCCTGGTTTCAATGATCTGTTCTATTGTGGGTTTTTTTTTTTAATTTTGTTTTTAGTTTCTAGTTTGTTTATTTCTGCTCTAATCTTTATTATTTTCTATCCACTCCTGGTTTGGGGTTTTGTTTATTCTTTTTCTAAAGAAGGCATAAAATTAGATTGTATATTTGAGTATTTTCTTGTTTCTTGAGGTAGGCCTATATCAATATAAACTCTGTTAGAACTACTTTTGCTGCATCCCAAAGCTTTTGGACCATTGTATTTACATTTTCATGTGTTTCCATGTATCTTTGATTTCTTGGTTGACCCATTCATTATTCAGTAGCATATTATTTAACCTCTGTGTATTTGTACATTTCCTGATGTTTGTGTTTGTGGCTTATTTTTAGTTCATAGCTTTGTGATCAGAAAAGATGCATGGTGTGATTTTTATTTTTTTAACATATTGAGACTTATTTTGTGGCCTAATATGTAATCTTGTCTGGAGAATGTTCCATGTGCTCTTCAGAAAAATCTGTGTTGTGATGTTTTAGGATGGAATATTTTGAATATATCCGTTAAATCCATCTGGTCCAGTGTGTCATTCAAAGCCCCAGTTTCCTTGTTGATTTTCTGTTTGCATGATCTATCCATTGATCTAAGTGGGATATTAAAGTCCCCTATTATTATTATATTACTATCAATTGGTACCTTAATGTTTATTATTAGATGCTTTATACATTTGGGTACTCCCGTGTTGGTTGGGTAAATATTTACCGTTAGTATATCTTCTTGTTGGATTGTTCCCTTTTTGATTGATAAAGTGTCCTTCTTGGTCTCTTGTTACAGTATGTTTCAAAGTCTAGTTTGTATAAGTATTGCTACTCTGGCTTTCGTTTCACGTCTATTTGCATAATAATTACTTTTTCATCCCTTCACTTTCAATTTGCTCTTGTCTTTTGGTCTGTAATGGGTCTCTTATAGGCAGCATGTAAATTTTTACCCATTCTGTCACCTTATCTTTTGATTGGAGCATTTGTACATTTACATTGAAAGCAGTTATTGATACTTATGTCCTTATTGACAGTTTGTTACTTGTTTTATGATAGTTTTGCAGTTCTTCTCTGTTTTGCTTTCCTCTCATAGTGTGTCGGGCTTTCTTTAGTGGCATACTTAGATTCCTTTCTCTTTATTGTTTGCATATCTGCTCTTGATTTTTGATTTGTGGATACCATTAGGTTTGTATATATCAGCTTCTGCATTTAGCAGTCTATATTAAGTTGATGGTTGCTTATGTTTGAACCTATTCTTTATTCTTCTTCCCCTAAAATTTTAGGTTACAGTATCGAACTTTACATCCTTTTGTGAATCTTTTGACTGATTTTTATAGATACACTGCTTTTGTGTTTCCTACTTTTCTTACTCCTACTTATGATCCACTTAATTTTCACTCTGAGTCCCATAACTCTTTTATTTGTCTGGAAAATTATTTATCTCTTCATTTGTTCTGACTGATAGCCTTTCTGGATAGACTATTCTTAGCTGCAAGTTTTTTTTTCCTTTTACCACTTTGAATGTATCATGTCACTCTCTTCTGTCCTGCAAAGTTTCTTCTGAAAAATCGTCTTATAGGCTTATGGAGTTTCCCCTGTATGTAACTGTTTTCTTTCTCTTGTTGCTTTAAAATTCTCTTTATCACTAGATTTGCGATTTTAATTACCATGTCTTAGTGTGGACCTCCTTAGATTGATTTTGTTAGAGGATCTCTGTGTCTCCTGGATCTAGATTTCTCTTCCTTTCCCAGATTCAAGAAATTTTCAGCTATTATTTCTTCAAATAAATTTTCTGTCCTCCTTCGTCTCTCTTCTCTTGTCCTATGATGTGAATGTTGTTATGCTTAATGGTGTTGCTGAGTTCCCCAAGTCTACTTTCATTTATTATTAATTTTTTCTCTCTTCTCTTCAGACTGACTGTTTTCCATTACTCTGTCTCCAGGTCACTGATCTATTCTTTTGCTTCCTCTAGTCTAATACTTATTCTATCTAGTGTATTTTAAATTTGATTTATTGAGTTCTTAATCTCTGATTAGTTCTTTTTATGTGTTCTATCTCTTTGTTAAGAATCTCAATGAGGTCCTCTACTCTTTTTTCAAGTCCAGTAAGTATCTTTACGACCATTACTTACTTACTTACTTACTTACTTACTTACTTATTTATTTACTTACTCACTTACCCACTTACTAATTTATTTTTTTATGACCATTACTTTAAATCTCTACTGGGCATGTTACTTATTTCCATTTTATTTAGCTCTCTTGCTCTAATATGCTCCTGTTTTTTCATTTGGGACTTTGTTTTCTGTTTACTCATTCTGTCTCACTCTCTGTATTTGTTTCTATTTGTTAGAAAAGTCACTTATGTGTCTTGCTCTTGAAACTAGTGGCCTTATGAAGAGGAGGTCCTGTAGTGCCCAACAGTGCAATGTCCTCTCTTCACCAAAACCTGACACTTTAGGAGAATCTTCTATGTGTGTTACATGTGCACTGCTGTTGTGACTGAGCCACTTCTACCTTAAGTCTAGTCATCTGCAATGGCAATCTTTGTCTGTTGTGGGCAGGATTTGGTCTCTGTGTTGTCAGTGGGTCAGTCTGGGGCCTCCTTGGGCTTGAATCAGACCAAGTATTTGCCAGAGATGTAGTAGGACAGTACTGCAGAAATGTGTGGGTGGGGCATGCTGCTTCAATAATGTCTGAGGTAGAGGGAGGAGACCAAGCAGCAGCTGGTTGGAGGGGTGGGTCCACAGAAGCATGCAGGGGTTGGATACCTGGTATTAGGAAGCTTTGTGTGGGATGGGACCTGAAGCTGAGGCCTGGCTGGGGTAGGGGGGCATGTCTACAGGAGAACATGGGGGTCGAACTGTTAGTAAGTTAGGTAGGGGTTGTTGGCACTGTGTTGGTTCCCATAGGTGTCCATGTGTTTAGGCTTGTGGGGAAGAGGAAGGAAATGGCACATGACAGCTCCTTTATTCCTAGAGAAGTCTCTAGGATGACTTCTGCCCCTCTAGCATGAGAGCTCTGAGATTAATAAACAAATCTCCCTGCTGTATTCCCCAGATATTTTTTGAAAAGCTGTTTCTATGCTGTATCTCTGTGAGGCTGGTTTTGTGCTATTTCTTTAAGGGCAGTGACTCAGTTTCCTATAGCACTTCCCACTTTCCCAAGAGTCTGCTGATTTTTAAAGTTCCAGGTTGTAAGCCCTTCGGATTGTAAGAACTCAGGAAATTCAGCCCTGCTGGTTTTCAAAACCAAATGTTATGGGGATTCATTGTCCTCATGAAGGTTCCCTGGTGTGAGAGTGTGTTTCTTTCCTCTCCATTCCTGCATCATTTCTTACTCACAGGGACAATCCTGGTGGTCCATTTAGCCTCCATGTGGCCTCTTCTCTATGTATAGTTTTGGAGAGTTTGTTCTGCCAGTCTTTGGGTCATTTTCTGCCTTTTTTTTTTTTTTTTTTTTACATTGATGTGGCTGTTACCTAAGTGTATCCATGGGGCAATGTGAGCTTAGGGTCCTTCTATGCCACCATCTTCCCCAGAAGTCTCAAGCTTATAGCATTTTTGGATTTTAGAAACTGCATTTGCTATACTTGAAAATACTGATCTAACCCATTTATGAAGTGACTCAGAAGGCTGTCAGTTTTGAGTCAGACCCAGAGCAACAGATGGCTTTCTATCAAGGTAAGAGCAGTTCTGCCTTTTGGACCATAAGACCGGGTATATCCAATGGTGCTAAAGGTGTCAGCCTTAGGTAATAAAGCTGAGTGGAATCTCTGGCAAGGCTGGAGTGGAACGTCATAGCATGTACTGCTGATTTTTTGAGCAAGGTCATGTTATCTATGACAAAAACTGGTCACTGATCAAAATGTGACTCCTGCTATGCTATTAGGTCTTAATAGAGACTAAGTGCTTAATCCCCAGATGTTAAGTGGCCATATAACTGGAGTTGTCTGTTAAAAGTATTGTCAGAACAAGTCATGAGTTTGGGTAAGTAAAGTGGCAATCCATTATATGGAAGAAATGATAATTAGTGCATAGGCCTAAGCAGGTCTGGAAGGTGTGGTAATTTATGTGAATAGGAACACAGAATCCCAAATTACCTACATCTGTTGCATTGACATTTCTCCCTCAGTTTACACCTATAGCCTGGTAGGCTCTCCATGGCCTGAAGGAAAAGCAAAAACTCTGGGTTTACACATTCATTATTCCTTGCCCTGTGCAATAAAGTTCTTTGTCTTTGTTCCAGGAGTTAGGTCTTCTGCCTGTGTCCATGAAACAGCAGCAGTAGCAAGCAAATCGAATACCAGATCCAATAACATATGTATATGTAATATGTGTATCTTTATCTACATATTTGCAAATATGTGTAATGAATATTTATACATTTGCATATGTATATACACAGGCATGATTACCTCTAAACTATAGTCTCACAAGTAATAATTTCCATTGTCTTAGCCCTATTTTCCTTATTTTTACTATTGACATATTATTTGCAATCAGGAATAAAGCAGAAAGTGTAATTTTAAAATTAAACAAGTCCAAAACAAAACTTGGACCTGATTAATAAATAAGTTAGCTTAATATGTTTAGTATACGCTAAAAATAGAGTGCTTTGACCCCAACTCAGAGGTGAAAGACAATGACGAAGGGAAATTCTCTTAGTGGGCAGAGCTTTGAAGTTACCTGGCCATCAACTTTCTGTTGACAGAAGGTAAGGATAATACTATACCTATTCCTGGGAAATATAAAATGATTGAGCTTGTTGGTCAGCACTGTGAGAAGAGCAATATAGGAAGATCAGAGTCAAGCAGGTCTAGGGAAAAGGTGAGTGGGTGGACCTATAGGAATGGACACAGAATATGTGAATCTTTGTGTTTTATGAAAATACCCATTGGAGATTGTGGCAGGCAGATTCTAAGGTGGTTCTAGTGATATATGTTTCCTGTTATCCGTGTCCTGTGTAGTCCTCTTCTCTTTACTGTGGGTTGGCCTGGCTACTGCAGCTAGCCAATATATTGTGTCAGAGATGATGCAGTGTCACTTCCAGATTATGTCACGTAAGAAAAAGAATTCCAAATTGCTAGAAGTTTCTCTCTTGCAGTTTCAGTGAAACTAACCACCATAGTGGGAAGGCCCATGCACCAGGAACTGAATGCAGTCTCTAACGAACAGCCAGCCAACAAGGAATCAAGACCTTCAGTGTGACAACTGCAAGGTATTGAGTCCTATCAACAACCACTGAAACTTGAAAGCAGATCCTTCCCTATTTGTGGCCTCAGATAAGATTCTTGCCCTGGTAGACACTTTGTTGCAGAGGACCCCTATGTGACACAGAGGATCCATATAAGCAATGTCCAGATACCTAACTTACAGAAGTAGAAATAACAAGTGTATCGTTTCAAATTGCTAAGTTTTAGGATAATTTATTATGTAGCAATCAATTACCAGGATAGAAAATATATATCACATAGGAAGCATTGAAAAAACAGGTGGATAGGATGACTTTTCTTGATAATGCCAGCCAGTTTCTGTCCTCAACCACCTGCAATTCATAGTGGGTCAGTGACAGAGTAGTCAGGGTGGCACAGATGGAGAATATGCATGAGGTCAACAGTATGGGCTCACCCTCACCACAGCTGACCTGACTGCTACTGGTGCTTGATGTCTGATTTGTCACAGCAAAGGCAAAGCTAAGTCTTCAATATGGTGCTGTCTCTAACAGAGGCCAAATGCCTACCCAAGCCATCTGAGCTGAGAGTGCTGAATTACATATCCTGCCTTGCATCCAAATTTCTTAAGTCAAAGATTATAAGCAATTTCTATGAAACTTAGCTGATAGCAAGACTAATTACTAAGTATGCCTCCTTCTTATTATATTCATCCTTTGTTCCCTGAAACTTTGCTATTAACATGTTTGGCCTCTTGACTTTTACTGACAGATTGGCCCTATAATTGGAATCATTTTCCTAAAGGCGTCACAGAATGTCTATTCCTTTAATTTAATTAAGCAACTATGAAATCCCAGAAACTCTAATTAAGGAGGAGTACAAATACAACTATTTGAATTGAAGAACCTTGAAGAATGGATAGGACATGTTTTTGTCATAAATACAGACCTCTCTAGCGTTCTGGGATATTGAATTGTTCTGCTCAGTAAAGAGCAGTCCTTTTCCTTTTGTAGCCATTACCCTAAGCAAAACCTTTTTGAACCCAGATAGTTATACAGGTATTATTTCTGATTCTAAGGCTGAGGAATTTAATTTTCAAAGGCCCATATTAAAGGCTAAAGGCTATCTATGTAATTCTAGAGCTGATAATAGATGATAGGAGTCTGGTTCCTCACTGTATCCATTAGTCATATTGCTTTCACACTCAATTTATTCATCATGAATTCCCATTGATATAGGCACTATACAAAACATACATCAAAATGGGACCTTGCTCTCAAGGACCTACCTTGGTAGCACTTAGAACCTATATCAAATAAATTGCTGGTATCATTTTCCATATCATCTAGGTCCTAAGGCTATGTTCTTTATACTTCTTAACAAGGAAAAGAGATGCCTCAAATTCTTTCAGGAATAGAGTATTAACAATTAATTAATACCTATTATTCAAAAACATTGTTTGAGATACATAAAACATGAAATCTTCCCTCAAGAAAATTTTAGGCAAGCCAACAGTCTGGTACAATAGAAGAAAAGATGAAGTTAACTCTGTTAGAATCTTTACCCAGAGGCTCTAGAAAGAAAGAAAATGACAGAGGACTTAGAGAACCATAGAAAATGAAAACCATCTTGACATCTAGGGAGCATCTTGACTAGTAGTGCCGTATTTTCACTGCCAATGATGTGCTTTATCATATTTTTTTCTTTGCCTCAGCTCACATTTTGAAAAAAAAAAAAAACTTGCCCATCAGGAAAAGTTACAAGTGATAAATGAATGCAGTATTGTTCTTTGGCAATCAAATATTACAGCTTAAGCAAAGCTTGTTTGTAGGACGGGGGAATGTTTGATATCCAGGGAGAAGTAGACATGAAGTCATGAGAGGGAGAGAGAGAAGGGGTAATTAAGGAGATAAGGCCTCTCAGGAAATGAAAGGGATTCTGTACCATAGTTAGAGGTGGTACAGTACAGATCTCTGGTAGGTGGTCTTTTGGGAAAAATGAGAAGGTGGAAAGAGGGAAGCACGTTGTCAGAGTAAGGATGACAAAGTGGTAAGGATGTGAGTTAGGGAAGGTGTACCTCCTAAAGTACGGAGAGGGAAGCTGAGGAGATTAGAGTCTGATGACCACAATCTCCTCAGGCAGGAGGCAAATCTGTGTGAGAAAATGAAGGAAGAAATGTGTAAGCTGGGGGCTCAAAACAAGTGGACAAGGCCTTAGGAAGCCAGTTGAGAGCACTTGGTACAAGAGCATTCAGAGGAACCCATTAGGAGTACAACAGAGGTGGGATATTATTATTCTGGAGTCAATCCACTGAGTACTTTGGTATTGTTAATAGCTCTGAGCATTCTGGGAGCAAGACTGGAAGATCAACTGGCTGGGGTCTGGGGAAGGAGCAGTTGCTGAATGCTAAAAGCATAAAAGAATTTGAGGTGATGGGAAATATTTGCAGTAAATGGGTGTTCTGGGGGCCCAGGCAAGTTCTGGAGAGGCACAGTGTGGGAAGAGAGTTGATAGAATGGGATACAGGGAAGTGACAAGAAATAGGAATTCATTATGATGTGGAGATTGGGTTCAGAAAGTAGAAGAAGTAGAATAATAGGATGTTTGAGGTATTTACAGCAGATCATTTCCTGTTTCATAGGGGCATGAAGTACAGGAGGAGATCTCTGAAGTTTAGCAGGTTCATCAATTGTGAGACTAGGGTACTTTCAAAAGGATCATTTAGAGAGACATTGAAGTTGCTCAGGTGGCTGGTAAGATAGATAAATGGACATCTTTCTTCTACTACAGAGTGATCTTATGCAAATACTCTTAAGCCAGAGTCCTGATTGTACCATAGACCAGGCTGTGACTTCAGATTAAAGGTCTTTTTTTCCCCTTGCTTGCTTTGCTTTCCTTTTTTTTCCTTTTCTCTTCTTTTCTTTTCTTACTTTCTTTCTGTTTTTAAAAAATATTTCATTTTTAATAGGTTTAAAATTTCAGAGAAATTGAAAAGATGATACTGAGTTTTCATATACTCACATCAAATTCCCTCTATTGTTAACATCTTACATTACTATGCTACATTTGTCACAATTCTCTACTGATTATGATACCTCATTATTAATTAAAATTCATACTCTTTTCAATTTTCTTAGTTTGCATCCTGTGTCTTTTTTTTCCATTTGAGGGTTCTATGCAGGATACCACATTGTATTTAATTATTCTGTTTCCTTAGGTTCCTCTTGGCTGTGACAGTTTCTTTGACTTTCCTTGTTTTTAATAACCCTGACATTTGTGGAGGCTACTGGTCAGATATTTTGTACACTATCCCACTATTGGGGTTTCTCTGATGTTTTTTTTTTCCATGATTAGAATGGGGATATGGGCTTTGCAAGGAAGACCACAGACATTAAGTGCCATTCTCAACACATCATATCAAGGATATATGCTATCAGTATGCTCTACATCTGTCAGTGTTGATCCTGACCACCATGCTGAGCTAGTGCTTTTTGGGTTTCTACTCTGTAAATTTCTTCTTCCCCGCCTTTCCATACTGAACTCTTTGGAAGGAAGTAACTATGCTCAGCTCACTCTTAAGGAATAGGAGTTATGATCTACTTCTACGAAGGCAGGTATCTACATAGATTATTTGGAATTCTTCTATATAGGGAGATGTGTCTATTTTTCCCACTTATGTATTTATTAAATTACATGGACTCATGGATATTTATTTTTACTTTGAGTTATAATCCAGTGCTACTTTGTTTATTGTTTTGCTTAAATTGTTTCAGGTTGGGCCATTAGAAGTTCTTTCACTTGCCTCCTGTGTCCCTTTGACCTACATCCATCATTTTCCATATGTTTGTTTGTTGTTTGTTTTGAGCACTTCCTTTCTTTCTCACGCCACATTTTGCTACTGGTTCACCTAGTATATTATTTCCTACCCCAATCCTTTTTCCAAGGAGCCGTGGTTCCCTGTATTGAGGAATAGTATTAGAAACCAAGATCTGTGTGTCAGTACTTGTTACTGAAGATCAAAATTACGACTGGTGTGTGTATGGACTTTCATGTGTTAACTGGATCCTGTATTCTCTTCCTACCTTAACTTCACTGACCCTCTCAGTTACTCCCTTGGTTCAGCTTCACTGCCCTTCTTGTCATTATTGGAGTCCCTATGCTTTCTCCAGCCACAATGATGTGTACACTGTTCTATATACTAAATCTTATTGCCTTGCTTTGCTCCTTAACTATCGTTGCTTTGTTAATTCCTACTTACTCTTTAAATATCCCCTTTTCTGGGAGTTCTTCCAGAACACCCATTTCAACCCAACTGCACTAAGGCCCCTTAGAATACACTTTTATAAGTCCCTGCATTTTCACCATGATACTTATCACATTTTGCAATTATACATCAATTTGTGTATAGTGTCTGCTTAAATCAGTAAGCTATAAGAGACTGTGTTCTCATCATTATATTCAGTGTCGAGCACACCGTATAGCATATGGTAAGTATACTCTAAATGGTTGAAAATGAATGGAGAACTGGAAGAGCTATGCTGTGGAAGAGAGCTAGAGAAAATTATTTATCTGTCTTTAGACAGAACAATAGAATCCATAGTTAAATAAGGGCAACCTTTGTTTCAAAACAAATACATTTCTTATTGCAAATTATATCTACCTTAGCAATGGTCCTTATGGAGTAGTGAACATCTTTTCACTGTAAAGATTTACGTACAAAATTATCTTTCATTAATGCATGCAAAAGGGACTTACTATATTGATGTAGAATGTTGAACTGAGGCATCACTATGTTCTCTTTCAACAGTGTGGTATGGTGGAATGTAACAAAAGAAATGAGTCAAATAGATCTGATTGTATCTTCTCTCTACTACTTTCTTGCTCTGTGACCTTGGGCAAGTGCCTTATCTTTGTTCACCCATAGATTTCTCACTTGTAAAATGGGGCTAGTGACATTACTTATAGTCAGGTTCAAATGAAGACTAAATTACATGATGTGTATGAAATGTATAGCACAAGTGCTTCCCAAAGGCAGATGTTCAATTAGTATTAGTCATTATTATGAAACATATAGAAACTAGTAAGTAGCACAGAAATTTAGAGACAGGTACATGTGGTTTTTAATTTCTACTGTTATTTGCTCCCTATCTCATTTTAGCCAAGTTATCTATACTCTCAAGCTTAAGTTTCCTTAGCTGTAAACATACTATTATTTTGAAAGGTTCCTTACAGGAAGAAGTATAAACACAGACTGAACCTGTCCCTGAACTCAAAGTGTGCTCATGTGGGCCAGATGACTTGGATGTCCTTGAAGGGTGTGACCAAGGAACATAGGTGTTTGTTGGTGACCTCTGCCGTGTTTAGTGTGACATGCAAATTGAGCATGAGAAATGAATGACTTGATGCAATAGAGAGGATATATTTTAGAGATTGAACAGGGGCAGAAAGATACTCATCTCTCTGATTTCAGGAGATAAATATCTTAGATGAGGAAGTATTTCAGGAGCAGAAAGAGGTATTAGTGATGGTAATAATATTTTGGTGTGGTGTAACTTTTACTTTTTATTTCCCAAGAAATAGTCCATAAAATCTATATTATTCACTAATTCTTTTGAATTTGGATTTTCTTTTTTCTTTAGAAGGAACACACACTGGCCCACCTAGAAGCGGCTCCTCGTGCTCCTTCTGGAACCTCTGTCAGGTTCGGCCTCCTCGCCTCCACTCCAGCCTCCACCATGTCCATCAGGGTGACCCAGAAGTCCTACAAGGTGTCCACCTCCAGACCCCGGGCCTTCAGCAGCTGCTCCTACAGGAGCATCAGCTCCTCCGCCTTCTCCCTGGTGGGCAGCAGCAGCGGCAGCTTCCGGGGTGGCCTGAACAGCAGCATGAGTGTGGTCGGGGGCTACGGCGGGCCCGGGACCGTCTCAGTGAACCAGAGCCTGCTGTGCCTCCTGAAGCTGGAGGTGGACCCCAACATCCAGGCGGTGCACACCCAGGAGAAGGAGCAGATCAAGAGCCTCAACAAGTTTGCCTCCTTCATCGACAAGGTCAGACACCTGGAGCAGCAGAACAAAATCCAGGAGACCAAGTGGGGCCTCCTGCAGCAGCAGAAAATTGCTCGGAGCAACATAGACAACATGTTTGAGAGCTACATCAACAACCTCCGGAGGCAGCTGGACACCCTGGGGCAGGAGAAGCTGAAGCTGGAAGTGGAGCTTGGCAACCTGCAGGGGCTCGTGGAGGACTTCAAGAATAAATAGGAGGGTGAGATCAAATTGCGTGGAGACATGGAGAATGAATTTGTCCTCATCAAGAAGGATGTGGATGAAGCTTACATGCACAAGATAGAACTGGAGTCCCGCCTGGAAGGGCTGACCGGCGAGATCAACTCCTTAAGGCAGCTGTATGAAGAGGAGACCCATGACCTGCCGTCCCAGATCTCGGACCCGTCCGCGGTGCTGTCCACGGGCCACAGCCGCTCCCTGGATCTGGACGGCGTCATCGCCGAGGTCAAGGCCCAGTACGAGGACATCGCCAACTGCAGCCGGGCGGAGGCCCAGACCATGCACCAGTTCATGTACGAGGAGCTGCAGACATTGGCCGGGAAGCACGGGGATGACCTCCGCCGCACGAAGACTGAGATTTCCGAGATGAACTGGAGCATCAGCCGCCTCCAGGCTGAGATCGAGACCCTGAAAAACCAGAGGGCTGCCCCGGAGCCTGCCATCGCCGACGCCGAGCAGCGCGGGGAGCCGGCCATCAGGGACGCCAATGCCAAGGTGGCCGAGCCGGAGCCGGAGGCCACCCTGCAGCGGGACAAGCAGGACATGGCCCGGCAGCTGCGCGAGTACCGGGAGCTCCTGAACGTCAGGCTGGCCCTGGACATCGAGATCGCCACCGACTACAAGCTGCCGGAGGGCGAGGAGAGCCGCCGGAGTCTGGGATGCAGAACACGAGCATCCGTACGAAGACGACCAGCGGCTACTCCGGTGGCCTGAACTTGGCCTATGGGGGCCTCACAAGCCCCGGCCCCAACTACGGCCAGAGCCCCTTCCAGTCCGGCTTTGGCCCTGGCGATTCCTTCAGCCGCAGCAGCTCCTCCAAGGCTGTGGTTGTGAAGAAAATCGAGACTCGTGATGGGAAGCTGGTGTCTGAGTCATCTGACGTCCTGCTCAAGTGAATAGCCACCGCGGGCCCTCCCAGCCTCCTTGCTCTTGTGGCCCCATGAAGCCTTAGGGGGAAGGAGCTGTGCAGGGGAGCCTTGCGAGCAAGAGACCCACCTAAGGCTCAGCGCCGGTCCCCAGCCTACCCTTAGGGGGAGTCTACTGCCGTGGGTACCCCTTCTTGTCCATGCCCCCAACCGAAAGCCAATTCAAGTGTCTTTTCCCAAATAAAGCTGCTGCCAGCCCCCCCCCCCCCAAAAAAAAGAAAGAAAGAACACACCGGTGAATCTGCCCTTGAGGTGGACCCAAAGTAAGGGAAGAGATTGTCTGGGGCCTGGTCGAATCCAGATTACTCTAATTCCTTCTCCTTCCCCTTCTAATCTTTAGTTCTGAGATTATAATGTTTGTTCTGGTGTATTTATTACTGTGAGAATAGAACGAAATAGAGATCTGGAAAAATCACTAAAATATAAATTGATAAATATATGAAAATAAATTATTCTCCTTTAGTACTTACATGAAACCCAGAAAATTCAGAGCCATAAAATACTGATATATCAAAGTAAAACATTCTAGCTACTTCCTTACTGAACCGTGTCTTGTGTTATCAGCTTCCTCAACCATCTCCCTAACATCAGACTCTCATGAGGGCAGGGTAGTGCCATTCATTTAATCAATCAACAAATATTGACGGGGTGCCTGTTACATGGCAGGAACAAATCTAGTGGGATACAAGGATGAGCAGGATTTACAGAATGTTGATTGAATTTCTATTCAGTGTTTGCTGATGGTGGTAAGTGGAGGAAACAGGCAACAACTAAACAGACAAACAAACAAAATAAGTTAGATTACTAATCATCACTCTGGCTTGTACATTATGTATTTCCTAGTACAATGTGTGGCATATAGTAGGTACTCAATAATTATCTGCAACTAAAATGTATAAATGCATATTTGCAAACTCATTTCCTCTGAGCTTGATACTCTGCTTATTCCATCTGATAATAAACTTGAGCTATTGCATTTTTTCACAAACATGTATTTTAACAATGGTTTCTTGGTTAATGCTGGACCAGAAGGAATGACTGAAATGGAGCGTTGGTAAAATCAGTGGAAAGTATTTTTGGAGATCAAAAGCTATGAGTCACTTTTTAGCTTACATTTACTATGGCATCTTCTCCTTTTGAACTCAATGTCCATTTTTTCAAGCAGATGAGGTAATAGAGTGTTAGTAATAAGTGAAAGGAATTATAAGCTTATTTTATGCTAGCTAATTCTGAATTGTTTGAACATCACTCAGGTCATTATTTAATCTAACACAAGCTTGCTGAAGATTAATTCAACTATGTAGACAACTCAGTCAGATGAATTATTTGCTTAAATGCTTGCTAAGGAAGATTGTAAAAATAAAACCTTAAGGGACCTCTTGAAGAGATCAGATATTTTATAAGGACTTAAGATTCTTGATAAAAAAAATGTAATTCTTTGTAAATTCCTCATGGGCTCAAATAATAACTATTTTCTAAGACTTTAACTCAATGTAATAGTGTATAGTGCTAAACAGTACACAGGGGAAACAAATGGTTTATAAAATATATATCTCATTCTCACTTCCTTTGCACTGTAATTTAATTGCTTGATTTTTGTAAAAACAATAATTGCGTATAAAAGATGTCTATAAAAGACTACATTTTGAGGGAGGAGGGAATAAAGCCCATGTGGCATATGAGACTAGGGACCAGGTATTATCAGCAATTCCAACTACAAGCTATGTTGCTTTGGGTGAGTGAAAAAGTGATTTAACTTCTCTGACTCTACATTCCAAAGCTGTAAAATATGAGGTTTGGAAAGGGTGGTGCATAATTTCCTTCTAGTTCTAGTATTAGATGGTCTTTTGATACATGTTTTAGTATTTTAATTGGGGAACTAGGAAAGAGCCATTTCTTTAATATAGAAGTAAGAATTTCTAATAAATTAAACACAATATGATATTACTCATTGTGCATCCTGTATCAACTGTACTTAAAATATTCTGACCTAATTTAAGCTTTTTCCTCCTAAAATGATATACATGCAATTTGTCTTCTGGCTATTAAATACCAATTTTAGTTAGAGACTTCTCATTTTTAAATTCTTATGAATTAATTATCATTCTCTTAATAAATTATTGGAAAGTAATGACTCAGAAATATAAAAACAGGCCTAAAGTATTCACATAAATTTTCTAGGTTAGCATTTCCCAAAATTGCACAGGATGAGATTTTTGTTGCTGGCCATGAAGGAGAAACTGATATGGGACTTGACAGTCCACTGTAAACAATTAGAAACGTTGGGTGAAATCCATGAAATAATTATGTTCAGCCATTGGACAAGAAAGTGGCTTTGCAAGCTGTGACTCCTAAAAGAGAGGTGATTGGTTTGGCTTTCTTCCTGGGGACAATTTAGAAGACATGGCTTCGGGAGGGAGAAGTCAGGCACAGCATGCATTGGTGTCTTGTGGAGCTGTGAAATGAAAACTTTACTGGATGGACTTAATAAAAGATTAGACTTTACAGAAGAAAATATTGCTGAACCTGGAAGTCAGTAACAACAACAACAACAACAACAACAAATCTGAAAGATAGCATAGAGAGAAAAAATTTAAAAATTTAAAAGAGACTCAGTAATCTGGTAGACAATACCAAGGCATTTAACTTTGCCAATATATAATTGAAATTCAGGGAGGAAAGTGTAGAAAAGAAGATTAGAGAAAAACAGTTGAAGATATTTCCATATTTGTTGAAAGCTATAAACACACAAATCCAAAAGTTTTGATGGACTCCCAGCAGGATATAACCAGAAACCCAAAGACAACTTATGTAGAGGAAAAGAAAAGGTAAGAATGTCTTTACACTACCCTTCCAAAACAAAGGAAGACAAAAAACCATAGAAAGATATTTTTAAAGCTGTTAAAGAAAAACAATTTCAACCTAGAAATCTATATCTGATGAAACTATATTTCAAAAATGAGGACAAAATAAAAAAAAAATCAGACACCAAGACTTAGAGAATCCACTGTTGGCAGAACTGCACTATAAAAAAAAAAAGCCAAAAAACTAAAGGAAGTTCTTCAGACAGATGGAAAAATAATACCAGATGTAAACATAGATGTATAGAAAAAAAAGGCAACAGAAATATTAAATATTAGGGATTCTTCTTTTTCTTAAAAAGATAATTCACTGTTTACTACCAAAAACAGCAGTATATCATACGGTTTGTAACATGAACAAAAATAAAATATATGACAACATATAACACAAAGAACAGCAAGATGAGGAGGTGAACCTTTTAACATTATATGTGAAGTGGCATAAATTTGATAAGCTAAGGATGTAAATATAAACTCTGGGACGCCCACTAAAAAAAGACATATATAGCTAATAAATGAACAGCAGAGATAAAATGGAATCACAAAAGTGTTCATTTAATCCAAAAGAAGACAGAACAGGAAAAGAAAGGGAAAAAAAGAAAAAAAATAGAAGAGATAAATAGAAAATAATAGATTGAAATCAATCATATTGATAATTATATTAACTATATGTTGTGTAAACATAACATTTGAAAGCAGAGATTATCAGACTGCATAAAAAGCTCATCTATATGTAATAACTTAAATATGAATTCATACATGGCTTAAAAGTATATAAAAGTGATCAAAGGAAAGTAGGAATAGCCATATTAGTATTAGACAAAGTATTCTCCAAAATAGAGAATATTACCCATGATAATGTAGGAATTTTCATAATGATTGAGGTTAAATCATCATGCAGACCTAACAAATTTCAATACATCCAATATTAGAGCTTCAAAATATGTGATGCAAAAATGGACAGAGCTGAAAGTAGAAATAAGTTAAAGCTAACATAAATTTTATTTATTTATTTATTTATTATTTATTTATGTATTTATTTATTTAAGTCAGAGAGAGAGAGAGAGAGAGAGAGGCAGAGAGGCAGAGACACAGGCAGAGGGAGAAGCAGACTCCATGTAGGGAGCCCGTCGTGGGACTTGATCCCACCTCCCCAGGATCAGGCCCTGGGCTGAAGGTGGCACTAAACCGCTGAGCCACCCGGGCTGCCCAAGCTAACATTGTATTTAAAGATTTCAAAATCCTCTCTCAGAAACTGATAAATTGAAAGTAGAGATACACTAAGGATGAATATTGACTGTAACAATTTTTTTTTAATTTTTTTTAATTTATTTTTGATAGTCACAGAGAGAGAGAGAGAGAGAGAGAGAGAGAGAGAGAGAGAGGCAGAGACACAGGCAGAGGGAGAAGCAGGCTCCATGCACCGGGAGCCCGACGTGGGACTCGATCCCGGGTTTCCAGGATCGCGCCCCGGGCCAAAGGCAGGCGCTAAACCACTGCGCCACCCAGGGATCTCTTGACTGTAACTATTATCCGACATGACTTGGTAGTTATAGAATACTCTACCTAGTGAGAATGGAATATGTAATCTGGGCGATTGTGTGAAAAATGGTCACCAATATACTATATGCTAGTCTGTAAAATAGAGATGGACTATATGCTGGTCTGTAAAACAGGTCTCAATTAATTTAAAACTTTTGAAATCTTAGTCTGCTTTCTCACCAAAATGAATTAAATGAGAAATCAGTAACAACAATACATGATAAAACTCTGAATAATTAGCAATTAAATAACATACAACTCTAAAACTGAAAAATACTGTCTACGCCAATTTTTGGTAAAAATATGAAGCAACTAGAACACTCATGTATGTAAAATGTAAAGGAGTGTGAAATGGTTCAACCCAGTTTGGAAAAAAAGTTGACAATTTCTTTGAAGTTAAACATACCTAGTATATGACTCAGTAATTCTACTCCCTGTTATTTACTCAAGAAAGTGAAAGCATATGTCTATACAAATTTTTAATAAGGTTTTATTTATTTATGTGAAAGGGAGAGTGCACAGTTCAGCAGGTAGGTACAGAGGAAGAAGGAGAAGCAGACTCCTTGCTGGGTGTGAAGCCTGAGGTGGGGCTTGTTTCCAGGACTCTGAGATCAGTATCTGAATCTAAGTCAGATACTCAATGGACTAAGCTACCCAGGTGCCCCTCTACACAAAATCTTATACACAATTATGCAGAGGCTTTATTAATAATAATCTAAAATGCAAACAATGTAAATGTCTATTTAGAGGTGAATGGATAAACGAATTCTGGTATATTCGTATGATGAAATACTAAATACTACTCAGCAGCAAAGTAGGAATTATCCACCAGTACATATAAAATCATGACTGAATCTTGGTTTCCTTTACATGGAATTCTAGAAAAGGGAAATCTAATCAGTAGTTGCCTGAAGTTGTCATTCTTTCAGAGACTGAAAGTAGAGGAACACAAGACAAATTTTTTAGGTGATATAAATATTCTGTCTTTATTATAGTGATGCTTACACATGAATGCATATATTTGTCAGAACTAATCAAACTTTATACTTTAAATAGCTATTGTTTATTGTATAAGGGATGTTTATTCCTCAATACCTTTGATTTGAAAAAGAGACTTGAAAAACAGTTTTAAGGGAGGTTTCCATTTGTGACCTAAGGAGAATAATTTTGTGACTAAATATATTGAGGAACTTTCAATTTTAACAAATGGGAATTTTTTTCTATAAGAGTTCTTAGAGTCTTTAGTAGGCCTTTTAAATTTAAAATCTCCAAGACACTGTCATGTTTTTAGCCATTCCCAAACTGTTAAATGGAGCATCTTCCTAGAATAATTTTCTCTGCAATGTATATTTGAAAAATACTTCCCTATATTAATTACCCATTCTGTGAAAGTGTTATGTGAAGTAATTTTGTTCTTATCATTCCCCAGTTTCATGTTAATGACAAAACTTTTTTTTTTCAATCATGGGCAAGAATTGAGAAGGGATTATTGGGAAGAGATGTTGTAGAAAGAGTGAATCTTGAGGAAAACTAAAGACTTCGAGTTATTAGGATGTCAACTATAAGTTGTTACAAACAATAGTTGCAACAAATGTACCACCCTGGTTGGGGATATCGATAATGAGGGAGGCTATTAGGGCAGGAGGTATGTGAGAAAACTCTGTACTTTCCTCTTAATTTTGTTGTGAACCTAAAGGTGCTCTAAACAAGTAGGATCTTTAAATAGAAAAGAGAGATGTTATAAGCATTTAGAAAAGGAAGTGATGATTATGATTAGACTTTGTGGGTTCACCAAGAATAAATCACCCATGGTAGAATCATTTCCTTCTTTGGTGGGTGGGTGTATATATGATACATGTTTGGATTTCATTATGTCAGAGTTTCCTAGACTCTAGATGCAAAGGGTCACTGTTTATCTGAAAGATATTTCTAGAGGTATAGGACTCTTCCTTCAACCTTGTGTGTGTGTATATACGTGTGTGTATAGTTTTTGTTTGTTTTTTACATTTTAAACAATGTCATGTTGTTTTTTAAATGAGTTCTTGCATTCTTTAAAAATATTTTATTTATTTATTTAAAAAATATTTTAAACAATGACATGCCATTCAATTAATGATCATAATTTTATGTAGTTCAAAGTTGAGAAAAATATTAGTTAAAATATTTGATTTTAGAATTGCCATCTATAAAGAATTCAAGCAACTGAAATAATAGATAAATGTTTGGAAGAAATAAAGATAAATAGGTAAATGTAAATTTATGTCACTGGTTTCACAATAAAATAGTTGTTCTTTTTTTTAATAGTTGTTCTAGTAAAATGTGGTATGTAAAAGGATTTAAGAATCTTAAGGTGATTGTAAATGGAATATAGATTAACCATTGAGGAACATCTTGGTGGCTCAGTGGTTGAACGTCTGCCTTTGTCTCAGGTCATGATTCAGGGTCCTGGGATCGAGTCCTACATCAGGCTCCCCACAGAGAGTCTGCTTCTCCCTCTGCCCATGTCTCTGCCTCTCTCTGTGTCTCTCATGAATAAATAAATAAAATAAAATAAATAAAATAAAATAAAATAAAATGATTAATCATTGACATGCCTCACCAAAACATAAAAATTAATAATAATAATTATAGCTTATTGAACGTCTACTATGTGCCAGGCATTGATTGTTAGAAACTATGCATGCATTTATTTGTAAATCTCATGTCTATCTTTAATTTGTAAGTGTAATTTTTGCCATTTTGTAAATTTAAATTTTAAGCTTAGAGAGGTTAAGCAACTTGCTCAAATAGCTAGTAAGAGTTGGAACCAGATCATAGATCTCACATCCATCTTTCACAATTTCCATTATCTCTTTCTGTTTCTGTGTTGTTTGTATCTTAGGATGCACTAAGGTGGGAAGAAATAACTAACATAAAGAATGTTAAAGACACATTTTAATTTATGCTATTCTGAGTCTCATTTGGGGTTTTCCCTTTGAGAAACACTAAAGTTTAAGAGTAAAACTGAAATACTTTTAGAGTACAGTTATTCATATGGAGAAGAGATTTGAATTCATTTTACATGAGGAACAGTCAGAAGAACTGAGGATTTTTGACTGGACAGCTGTGGATCTGTTGGCCTATGATAGTTGTCTTCAACATTTGAAGAAATATTGTTTGAAAGAGGGGTTACATTTTTCCTTGTGACTCTACAAAGTAGAACTAGGACTAATAAACGAGAGTTAGAATTTTCCAATAGAGCTGTCAGGTGTACTGAGATCTCTGAATGGTGGTGAGGTGTCTAGCACTGGAAGTATTCAAGTAGACAATAGTTAATCCCTTACTTGGATATCAGCGTAGAACCACTGGAGTCTCAGCTGACTTTTAAAAGTTCCTTTTAATATTTGGAGTTTAATTTTATAGAAACAGCAGTAAATTAACTGAGTGGAAGCTAGAATGCATTTCTTAAAAAGTAATTTTGTTGAATACCTTCATTATGAAACTAGATTAAAACAGAAACAAGAAACAACACACCTGCAAGTTAAAAGCTGGCAGGCAGCTGTTGGTAAAGAGAGAACAGGATTTATGTATTGTCCCATCCGCTATTGTAAATACTTGACAAACAATAATTATTTACTTTTGGACAAAGACCCCTTGTGTGTATTTTCAGCACTCTTTTAGGAGCTGACTGCAAAATGTTTTCATCTCCATCTCCAGTTTGAGTCTTTGAGTCTTGGCAAAGGAAGAAGCCAGGGAAACCTTTATTCTATAGAAGGTGAATGTTCTTGGCTGTGATGGAAGTAACTCGGCAGTTACATGAGCCTCATTCTTTCCATCTCACACATTGAAAAGACCTCCCAGGAGAGGTGCCAAGATATCTGGAGTTTCCTGTGGCCTCTGCAAGGAGCACTCAGGACACTTTGTTGAAGGCATGGCTCGCCTTCATATAGTACTTGCAAAAAATAAGATGCATCCTACACCCCCCCCCACATATGCCTCAAATCTTCCAGTTCTCTTTATTGATTTATTACATTAGTCATCTGTAATAATAGCCATCTGTCTAAAAGCATCTCAAAGATCTCCTTTTTGAATTTTATACTATTGCTATTCAGAGTGTGGCCTGTGGGCCAACATCAGCATCAACATCACTGGAAGCTAGTTAGAAATGCAGGTTCTTGGGCCTCAACCAGGCCCACTCAACCAGAATCCCTATTTTAATGAAATTCCTGTGATTTGTATGCACATTAAAATTTGAAAAGCACTATTTTAGACTACTTGTAAATGATCTTACACATTGTATAAACGTACTTTATGGTTTATTACTTTCTCTTATTGGTCTAATTATACTTTTTAATGCTTCAAGATGTATCACTTAGTTTGAGGATAATGAACTTTCTGGAATTATTACCTAAACTAGAATTTTCAACTCATCCTTTACTCTTAAGTCTCATAACCCCTGACTGACCATTAGGTATAGAACTTTCGATCCTACCTCCAGATTGTCTCTCTTCCACCAGCCATACAGACCTGGATCAAGCTCCATCAGCTCAGTCTGGACTGTAATTATGGCCTTTCTGCTTCTGGTTTCTCTCAGTTCTGATTCATTCTCCAAACTATGGGAAAAGGTAATTTTTACTGAAAACATCATTCTAGGACAATGTTCTAACTTATCAGTGTGATTTCACAATCTTCTCTATTAAGTTCTTCAGTAACCTCTTAGCTTCTGTTGTCTCATTCCTACCAAACACCTTAATTCTAGCCATAAACTACTACTGGCCATTTGTGCATTTCTTTTTTCTTGAAAGCTCATCCTCAGGTTTCTTCCTCCTCTTTTTTTCCCTAGACTCATCATAAAAATAAAATCTTGCACTTATCATAAAAACAAGTCCCCCCCAACCCCAGGAAGAATGGATTGTTTCTTCCTCAGTTAATGTAACACAGTTTATGTGTATGTGTTGTTATGTACCAGTGTTACTTATTTTCTTGTCTCCATACACTGCTAGATAGATTATGAGTGTCTTTAAGGCAGTAATAAGGGAGACATTAGTTTAAAGGAGTAGGTTCTGGAGTGAAAAATGTCAAATTCTATTCTCTCCTTACTACTGCATGACCCTAGATGAGTTATCCCTCTCTTCAGTTTCCTTCTTATAATTACATGTGTATTGAATGGATTTTGTAGGCATTAAAATAAAATATGAAAGTGTTAATTTTCATGATGTTTGGTTCATAATAAAAACTTTGTTCTATAAGGAAATGGTACATTGGGTGGTAATCAAGAAAGGATAAGGATTTAACCATGGAAGTGATGTGAATCTAAATTCTAGAGTTAGAAGGCAAAAGTGGATGTTCATCATGGGAAGAAGAAAGAAGCTCCCAAATTAGAACTATGATATAGGTTTAGAGGGTTCACAGTGACATGGCTTATTGCTGAGTTCCCTGGCCTAGAGTTTCTGAGGACTGACTCCCATGGCCTCAAAAGGGTAGGCACAGATGATGCAGAGCTAAAGAAGAAACCATGTCCCTATAAAGTGACCTGTGGTCACCCATATAAAGTGTGGTGCCATACTTTCCATTTTGTTTTTACTGTCTTTCCTATGACATCCAGCATTTTGTGGATATATGTGAAGTCTGTCCTTCCTTCCTTCCTTCCTTCCTTCCTTCCTTCCTTCCTTCCTTCCTTCCTCTTTCTCTTTCTTCCTGCCCTCTGTCTTTCCTCCTCCTGCTCCTCCTTTTTTTTTTGTTTTCATTCTCCCTCCTGAAAATGTCAAAAAGATAGAGCAGAATTAATTTAGGGACAATGAATATTTGTTCAGTATACACTCAATTAAAACCAACAGACAGAACACACACAGTTGGAGACAATTGCCTGTCATTATCAGCACAGAGATTTGAACTAATATCTTAGAAAGGAAAGAGTGGCCTGACACTTTTTTATGAGTCAGATGCAGTGATACTGATTAAAGAAGACACTGTTAAATGGAGACATAATCCATATAATGAAAAAACAAATCTTAATTCCTAACGTGTCCTGAGAAGACTTTAGTCTTGAAGTACCTTTTTATTATTATTATTATTATTATTATTATTATTATTATATGACATGTTCTTATTCATTTTGAAGAAAAGTGGGAAGTGGAAAGAGGTACATTTCTTGGCTTCCAGCCTAGGTACCTAGGACAGCAGGATTTGGTAATGGAAGAGCAGAGAACTCCGGGCTTAGACTTTTTTTTTTTTTAAGATTTTTATTTATTTATTTATTCATGAGAGAGAGAGAGACAGAGACAGAGACACAGGCAGAGGGAGAAGCAGGCTCCATGCAGGGAGTCCGACGTGGGACTCGATCCCAGGACTCCAGGATCACGCCCTGGGCCAAAGGCAGGTGCTTAAACCACTGAGCCACCCAGGCTGCCCTCAGGCTTAGACTTTTAATCTATCTGGAGCCCAGTAGCAGACTGAGCCCACTAACAGGCTGGTCCTAGCCATGAACCAGGTTGGTTTCATAGGTATACAGCCATATTTGAATTAATGTACATTAATTTTAGCTATACCTGACTATATATACTGTTTTACAGAGTCGGGCAGTATAGTATGGGATTAAGTGGAAATTTTTGCAAGAAAAAAGTAAGAAGAGTATGAGGCTAACCTATGCCAAAGGAAGAGTGGTGTTGACTGAATCACAGGAGAACTCAGTGCTGTGAGTGTGTGATGAACATAGGCAGTAAACAGTTATATGAGACATGGTGCTATTGGGCAGATGACAACATGAGTAAATAATGTGGTAGCTGTGGATGTTTTTATATAAATTTTTATGCTAGAGTAGTGACCAGATTGTATATTTTGTTTAGACATCTAACATTGTTTTGAGTCTTTTGTTTCTTTCAAGTATGACTCACAATTCTAGGATTTAAGTGTGATGATAAAAAGTAAGTGAATAAGTCATGCAAAAGTGTTGGTATTGCTTTTTGTTTTTTAATTAAATTTGAAAGAAATGAGAAAAATTGAATTCTTATTGCATGGCTACTATGTGCCAGGCTGTGCTAGGTATTTTGCCTATGTTTTTTCATTAAATCCTCAAAATCCTTAAGGTAGGGATTAATATTTCCATTTTGCAGATAAGGAAACCAAAGTTTCAAGGGATTCAATAATGTTTTTCAGGATCACAAAGCAAGTGTAGATAAGATTTAAATCCAAATATTTGGATTTCCTTGTGATTATACATGTTTGCTTTATCTTGTCACCCCTTTAGATGGAAACAATAAACATAACATTGTCTGATTGGAATATACATATATTCTATTTGTTTCTATAACTCTTACATTATAGGACTCAGAATCTCATGATATCCTAAAATAGATATAGGCCTGGACTCTGTTAAGATCCTCACTACTGTGTGACTTTATTTTTTATTTTTATTTTTTTAAATTTATTTATGATAGTCAGAGAGAGAGAGAGAGAGAGAGAGAGAGAGAGAGAGAGAGGCAGAGACACAGGCAGAGGGAGAAGCAGGCTCCATGCACCGGGAACCCGACGTGGGATTCGATCCCGGGTCTCCAGGATCGCACCCTGGGCCAAAGGCAGGCACTAAACCGCTGCACCACCCAGGGATCCCTACTGTGTGACTTTAAACAAATACTGTTGACCCTTAAGTGACTCAGTTTCCTAATCTGTAAAATTAAAGGATTTGGACCATTTGCTTTTAGTAACTCTTTTAAGCACTAATCTCTATATCCACACAAAGCTTAAGAAGTCCTATTTTATATTCTCTTTGGGTACCAAAGGGAAAAAAAAAGAATATAAATGGAGAATTGAGTGTTATCAGTGAAAATCTTTAGGGCACAGGTTCATGACTTAATTGGGTTCAAACTAGCCAGGTTTAGTTGGAGTACCATGTGCTTCATGGTGGGTGAGCAGGAATGGGGCAAGTTTCATTAAAAATAACTATAGCTGGGACACTGTTGGCCTGGTAAAGCAGAAAAAGTATGACGTTTGGAATAACAGATCCCTGAGTTGAATCATGACTTGATAAATTACTGGTTACATAGCTTGAACATCATTCTGAGCCTCAGTTTCCTCCTCTGTAACTTGGGAGTAATTGTGGTACTTTTGGATAAAGTGAGATAATGGAAACTAATCACCTAGCAGATGACACAGAACATGGATTTTGGGGATCCCTGGGTGGCTCAGTGGTTTAGTGCCTGCCTTTGGCCCAGGTCATGATCTTGGAGTCCTGGGATCGAGTCCCGCATCTGGCTCCCTGCATGGATCCTGCTTCTCACTCTGCCTGTGTCTCTGCCTCTCTCTGTGTGTCTCTCATGAATAAATAAGTAAAATCTTAAAAAAAAAGAACATGGTTCTTAAGTACAGTTGGTACTCAAGTGCTAGCTAGCTTCCTTCTCTTCTGTCTTAAGTTGGTGACTTGCACAAACTTTATAGAATGAAAAGCTGAGCCATGTTGGTACAAAGTTCTTCATATGACATTTCTGGATTATTAAACATTTACAGGAAGACCATAATTGCAGAAGAGTCTAGACTGACTCCATTTCCCACTTCCTGTTCCAGAAGAATCCCTTTCCCTGGTCTTTTTATTTTCTAACAGTCCTTCAGTAATCCCTTTTACATTTTTTTAGGAAGGTTTGATGTGTGCAGACTTGGAGGCCTGGCCACACACCATGGATGTTTGATTTTCCCTCTCCCTCCTTCTCTCACGAGCTCTCATGAGGGAGCCTTAATCTAGGCAGTTGCCAGGTGATGAGATCTCCACATTCCTTCCAGCAGCTGCTATTTATGGATGGTGTCTGATGGTGTTTTAACACCTGGTTCAATATTTACCTGTGAGGGTTTCACTTTATTCTCTGACCTGATTCACAGAATGGAGCTGTCCAGAAAATGATACTTTGGGGATTGTTATTAAGTATCCCCAAAGCTGACCACTCAGTGTTCACCCATCTTTCCAGAAAGATTTTTCCAGGTAGCAGGTTCTGACATGAAATCTGTTGCTATCTTTTTTTTTTAATTTTTTTGACTCTTGAAGCTGTGAGCACTGGGAACAGGATGAATTAATTATTTTTTAAGATTTTATTTAATTATTCATGAGAGACACAGAAAGAGAGAGGCAGAGACATAGGCAGAGGGAGAAGCAGGCTCCATGCAGGGAACCTAATGCAGGACTCAATCCTGGTACTGTAGGATCATGCCCTGAGCCAAAGGCAGATGCACTCAACTGCTGAGCCAGCCAAGCGTCTCATGATGAATTAATTAGAAGAAGCACATCTCAATTTTGGGGGTAACTAAAAGTTAGAACAAAGGGGAAAAAGTGACTTGTCTTCACTTTACTATCTTATGAGTGAAAAGAAGAAATAAAACTCTTGATTCTTAAATTTTTCCTCAGTTACAGTGCTTACTTGCAAAGTCATATGTATAGCACCTAGCAATAAATAGTTTTCAGATCCATTATTTCATTCCACCAACCCCATGCGCTAGCACAAGGCTAGTGATATTTGAAGATGGAAAATGGAGACCTAGAGCAGTTAGATAACATGTCAAGCCATTTCCAAAACTCTGTTTAATGAGATGAAGATTAATTAGACAAAATAAAACATTTGTAGAAAGAAGCACGCATGACCACTTAACAACAAGATATTATGATGGGACTGTTATCATTAACCTACTTTGTAAATGAGAAAACATAGCTAACAGTCATGTCTTGATATGCCCAATTATATCAATACTTTATGGAGTGATGGACAGGATGTATTAAAAAATATTATGGTAAGAACTATGTCCCACAGTTGGGAGCATGGACATGTGGGTTCAGATAAACCTGTCTTTGAAACTTTGTTCTAGTCTGGGCAGGCAACTTTACCCTTCTTGTTGTTATCCTGGTTGCTAAACATTCTGCACCTCAGTTTCCTAATTTTTAAAATGGGATTAAATAATGTCTCTTTAGCACCACTGTAAGAATTGAAGTCAATAGTATGCCTACCATACGGTAGAGACTCAGCATTAGCTCCCACACTGGAAGAGTTTGTTGTCAGTGTTTGCAATTCCAGGAAGGTGCTCACACAATTGTGGTTTGTCTCAATTTTTGGCTGGACCCCTGGGAATTGAGTAGAGAGAAGAACTGGCTTGAAGCAAACTATCTCTGCACGTACATAGTCCTGGCTCGCTGGCCAGGTCTACGTCCTGTGTAATTACAATGACATCTCAATATGTTCTCATGTCCCAAGGAGTCTTGCTTGTATCACATTTGTATTTGAAAGTTACAGCTCCGGAACCATAAATGCTGAACAGTCTCCAGGTAACTTGATGCCATGTGGAGCAAAGAGCTCGCCTTCAAAATGCTGCCAGGAAGATTCACTTTTTATAGCACTTTTTATAGGAATTCTCGTGGAGGAGAATTCTCAGGAGAAGAATTTGGCCTCTTGGTTTGAGCACATCTGGTTCTTTGAGTTGTCAAAGAGCAAGTAGTCCATAACAATTGAGAGAATGAGGTAAATGTGAAATTGGAGCTAGACAAAGTCAGGAGAAATTAAAATTGCAGACAGCTTTGTTTATCTTTCAAAACATCCTGCTGGTTCATAAATTAGATGGAGATTTTTCAAATTAATCAAAGATGAAAAACCAGTGGACTCCCAATGGAGCTATGTTGATCTAATTAATTCAGAGGCTACTTACTAATTCGTGGATTTTGTAGGATTCTTGCTTTCCCCATTCACACCCAATTGCCTACCTTTTGGTTAGCTTTCTGCCTGACCATGTCTGCTGTAATATGTGAGTAGAGAAGCAAAAGGGATCCAATAAGTTAACTATGAGTGGAATCTAATATCTTAGTTAGGCATTTAAGAAATGTTTAGTATATGAAGGAAATCTGCTACTTATGAAAGAGTTCTGAGCTAATTGAGTTCTGGAGCTGCCATGGATTTTGTTGACCCATTTTATTCTCACTCTGTATGTAGGTAGTTGATTGAGCCATCAGAAGTCACACTTAGAGGTTTTCTTATGGGCTTCAGCAGTTCTTCATATTTCCACCTTAGGCTGTGTGTTAGAGAAAATATTCAGATTTGTAATTTTGTGAAAATGCAAGTGTAACCAAATGAGTAAAGATATCCAATAATCCTAATCAGAAGAAACATTTGTCTTCTGTGAACTCTTCAGAAATAGAATTTGTGTGCTCCCCTCTGGCAATTATCACATGCTTTGCATTGTACTGCTTTGTATACACAGTCCCACCTCCCCCACTAGACTGCAACACAGTCCCCTTGGGGGCATCCTTCTACTCATCTTTGTAATCTCCAGAGCAATCCAATAAAACTATAATGCCAACCAAATTTGTAATTTATAGTTTTCTAGAAGCCACATTAATTAAAAGAAAACCAGATGAAACTAGTCTTAATAACATACTAACTTAAGCTAATACTCCCAAATTATTATCACTTTTATATGTAAATGATATAAGAAATTATTAAAGATATTTTACATTTTTTAAAATATGAAGTATTCAACATCTCATATGTATTTTATACTTGTGGTATATTTCAATTTAGACAAGCCAGATTTCAAGGGCTCAATAGCCACATGTGGCTCATGTAGTTAGTTTCTACCGTATTGGATAGCCTGACTTTAGAACGCTGTACTATGGGAGGTTATAAAGTGCTCTACTACCAGACTGCAGACTATGTGCGTTCAAATCCAGCTCTACTGATCTCTAAGCTTCAACTTCTTCATTTTTGAGAATGATATTAATAATGAGAACAATACCTAGCACATGGTAGGTATTCAAAAGGCATTTATTTGTTAAATGAATCAAAATATTTTTCATAGGGGATTGTTTGAGCCTTGAATGAAATAATGCATATAAAGCCCTTAGCACAGTGTGTGGCACTTGGAATCTCTTCAATAAAAATTAGCTATTACTGTTATTAAGATAGTGTCTAGACATGAGAACATACTCAATAGACTTCTTCTTATGTCTGCTAGCCAAACTTTTATCCATTCTTTGTACATATACCATAATGGATCTTCTCTGTGAAGCCTTCATCTAATCCCAAGCAAATCCATATGAATCTATTCTTCCTTTGTCCTTTTGCAGAACTTGATTCATTTTTTATAAAATTCCTTATCACATTAGAATTTAAGTATTTTTATGTTCTCATTTTCCTATAGATTATAAGGCCTCACATGCTGGGGCATTGTCTATTTATATAGGTATCACCCATTATGCCTCACAAATGAACTGGGCATGGTAAGTGCTAATTATATGTTTAATGTATAAAAAATGAACAAATTTATTTCTCTGTTACATAAGAGGTTGAGATGTCTCTCAGAAGAAAGCTTGTTAGATTATTTTTCTGGTCTGAATTGTTCTTAGAAATAAAAAATATGGTGTCAGCTTTGAGTTTCCTCTTAAACATTTTATTGAGCTGATGGAGATTTCCTGAGATATTAAAACTCATAATTGGTTTTAATAGGACAATTATGGGCCCTGAGGAGAAGATAAAGTGTCTATGATTGCCAGGTGATGGAAATTTTTAAAAAGACACTGAAACTAATATAACCAACACATCTTAACTGAAGATAGTAAGTTCCTTTTTCTTTGTGGGTCACAGCTGTACAGGGCACCAACTAAGTCATGAAGTGTATATAGTTACCCAGGACTTAAACTTAAATAAACTTCAAGTCTGCAGCTGCCAATCACAGAACATTCTTAGTATCGGTCAGCACAGAGCTGTCACATGAGGCTTCTTTTTGTTCCTAGGGTTTGGTCCTTAGAGGCACATCTGCATTCGCCCCAACAAGAAGCTTCTCTCTGGGGCTAAAGTTCATTCCTTACCTTATATCAGATAAGGTGCAAGTGAGGTTAAGTCAGAATCACTGGTATTAGGCCACCAGGTTTAAGTATGGTAAGATTGTGTAGATTTAATTTTGTTTTTTTTTTCTTGTGGTTCATTATGCCTGTCCTTGACTTTCATTCACATCTTCTTAGTTTTTTGGTACAGTTTAAGCAAAGGTAAACAGTTAATTCAGTGAACAACTGTTTACTTATTCCACTGAAGTTGGTATCACTGTGTCAGGTACTGGGGCATAGACATAAACAAGTGGCCCTCCTTCTCATGTTAGACAGGAAAGATGGGCAAACACAATCCTGAGAGTGCTATAAAGGCAGTGTTAGAAGTTTGTACAGATTGTTATAGGAGAATAGAGTAATGACAATTAATACTTGTTATGTATTAGATAAATGGTAAAGCAGAAAAATCATACGACTCTATTTCTTCATGGCCAAGTAACCCTAAGTAGGTGAATTAACCCATCTAAGCTTTGATTTATTCAACTGCAAAATGGGGACAATTAAAGTATTTGTCTCTGAATGGAGTCGACTGGGACCATATGAAGGATCACCAAGCACTAAGAGGACTAGATATATAGGCTGATGCATACAGAACACCTGGCACAGTGGTTATGTTGGATAAATATTTGCTATTGCTGCTCTTATCTAATAGTGAGATGATCCCGAAGTGTATAATGTACCTACATTTTCAGTAATTGTACAGACTGTGATAGAATTTTACTTCATATATAGATCCAAGGTATTTTAGTGACAGTATGAAAATATGCAATTTTTTTAAAAAATCAGGACTTTCTAATTCATTTCAAAGCTGTATGGAAGGCGAATTCAGAAACTTATACTCTGTCAATATGAAGAGGCATTATAAAGCCAAAATAATTTTTTTAAAGATTTTATTTATTTATTCATGAGAGACAGAGAGAGAGAGAGATGCAGAGACACAGGCAGAGAGAGAAGCAGGCTCCATGCAAGGAGCCCAATGTGGGACTCAATCTCAGGATTCCAGGATTATGCCCTGGGCTGAAGGCAGAGCCACGCAGGCGTCCCAAAGCCAAAATAATTTAAAGCTTGAAATGTTGGTAAAAGAATAGATAGATCGATGAATAGAATAAACAATTCAGAGGCAACTTTATTTTATAGAACAGCTTTATATATGATAAAGGAAGCATCACAAATTAATAAGGAACAGACTATGTAATAAGTTGTGTTGGGAAATTAGCTGTTTTGAAAAGAAAATTAACATATGCTCCCTTTTCAAAGCCTATGGAAAATTGCAATCCCTATGGATTAACATTTAAATATTAAATCCATGCACAGATAACAAATATAACCTAATACTTACTCTTTGGTTAGAGAGATGACTTCCCATTGCCCTTAGATGAAAGTCTTAAATTTTTAATTCAGCTTAAGAGACTCTTTGGTTTCTGCCTAATTCTCCATGTTACTCAGAATCACTCTTCCTCCGCACTCTGTGTTCCTTCTCTAAGGGAGTTCTTTCAGTTCTCTGAATATGCTGTGCTCTGTCCTACCTACTTGACTTGACTTTGGTTCTACCTTATCTGGATGCTCTGTTTCTCCTCTCCACAGTCATCTCCATCCCTCAACCTTAAACGTTGCTTAGTAAGTCAGTTTAACCTTCATTTCTTATGCATTATATAATGTTAAACACCTTTTCTGTAGGATTGTATGGCATTCTGCAATTTTCCTTTCATAACATCCTCACGCATATAACTGCAAGTTAGTGTCTATCACCCCAGTGCACCATAGCTTATGTAACAGAAGAGCCTATATCTGTCTGTCTTATTGCTGTTACCTCAGTTATCTGATCATTGCTTGACACACTCAGAAACTATTAGACCAAGTGAAGAAATCAAGGGAAATACAGATTTGATTAGATAAAAATTAAAACAAAACAAAAACTTTTTGTGCTGTTATAAACCATTGCAGAAGCTAAATGATTTCAAAATGGTGAAATAAAGAACTTTCTACTATTTTCCTCTACTATAAATTGCACCCAAAATAAGGAGAACTAAAAACAACACAAATATCTTTAGTGGAACTCTATCTGTGGCACAGAGGAAAATTAGGGGTAAATGCCTACAGACTGTGGCACCAATGGGAAATCCTCTGATTTACCCCACAAACTTCAGTAAGGCCCTGGAATTAGAACAACCAAACACAAGTTAAGGAGAAAGTGTGTGGGTATTTGTGGATGTGTGTCTAGGAACACATTGTTGGAAATAAGATCTGCTTGAAAGCCTCTTTAAGGAGTAATTAGGTCCCAAGATGTTCACTCCCTAGCCAGAATAATCTAGTGATTATAGTGGAATGGAACCAGAGAGGCTGGAGAGAATGGCAGGCATGGAGAAATGGGGAGCTGGAACCTGGGTTAGCAAATAGTTGGATTAATGCAAGTCTTGTTTTTGAGCAGCACCCAGTTCCAGAGCTTAGTAGTCAGGCTGATATTTCTCAGGAAGGTTGAGAGGAAACTTCCCTGGGAAAACTGGCACTTCTACAGAGAAAAGACCAGCAAACCCTTGGCTATCCTCATTGAGAAGGGAGCTGGCCACCAGATCACCTCACACCAACATACACCACTTGACATGCTTTGCTTTACATCCTCTCACAGGATATCCAGTTAGCATTTTTGTGTCCTGCTCAGAAAAACATAGGCTGGCAAGGCATTTGAGGAAGTCTCTAACATGAAATAAGAAGATTAAGATAGTAAATAAATGAATGAGTAAAGGAAGGTTTGGAGTAATTTGGAAAATTTAGGAAGAATAAAATATTAAAAACCAATGAAAATTGCCACTAATATTTGAAAATATATTGCATTTGTGAAAGAAAACCAAGATGCTATAAAAAAGATGACTTAAAAAATGAAAATAACCCCTAGAAATTAAAAATTTTATATTTTAAATTAAAATGAACTACCATTCATTTAGTCAACAAATACATATTGAGTGCTTATATTCCAGTTGGCAGAAGCAGATCATAAGAAAATACATATATAGGTAAAATGTAGATACCATCAGCTAGGTGATAAGTGCTTTGGAGAAGTAAGATAAGGTAAGGAAGAAAGCCCTGGGAATGAGGTGCTGCTCTTTTATAAAGAGTAGTCAGGAAAGTCCTTACTGCTCAGGTTTTGCAAAGATATGCCATTATTTGTCAATAGTCTGCTAAGTTGAAGGTTCTTCACTTTTGCCTTTCACATGTCACCCAGAGCCATCAATGGGGACCAGAGCTATGGCTATAACATTAGAATGGATACTTATTTCAAGTTTCTTTAATGAAGGTATGTGCATGGTCCAATACTGCAAATCTCATTAACCTGATCAACATAACGTCATTTCACTACTTGATCATCTTACACAGATGGCACAGATGGTAAACTGGAGAGAGAGGTGAAATGGGTTTTCTAGCCCCCAAGGGAATAGGGTCAAAGCAACACAAAACCTCTGTTTTTCATGGACATTTTCTTTTTCTTCAAGCCTAGAGGCTAATCACTAAAAACAGAAATCAAATTAAGAAATTAAGGTGAGCTATTGTAGAGTAATTAGTGTTTAAAACTCTTAGATCTTACAGCACCGAAGAACCAGTTTGTCCTAGTGGCTGGATATAAGAATCAGGAAAATGACCTTCAGTGGATTATAAACTTCCTTTAAATCATAAGTTTTGTCTATAAAATTCATTTGAATTTTGCATTCTACTCCACATTATTTCTATGCTTTTTTTTAAAGATTTTATTTATTTATTCATGAGAGACACAGAGAGACAGAGAACATAGGCAGACGGCTTCCCTGTGGAGAGCCTGACGTAGGACTCAATCCCAGGACCCCGGGATCATGACCTGAGCCAAAGGCAGACACTCAACCACTGAGCCAGCCAGGTGCCCCTATGACTGTGCTTAAAATGGAAAAGTTATATTTAAAACTATTTTCTATTAAGTAAAATTTATGTATTATTTTTGTCTCCTGGCTCCCTATGTGCATACTCCCATATATGCTGCAAAGCTACCAAAGCACATTTGTATTAGATTGGATCAAAGAGATGGCATAGACAAGCAGAATAATTGAGGAGAAAGTCCAATGAAGTCATTCTTATTTTTTTGAAGGAATTATTTTAAACCAGGACAGGCAGAGTTAAGAAAAACAAGCCCACTACAGTGGGTTGAACGGTACCCCCAAAATATTGCATTCCAATTCCCAGAACTGAAAACTACCTTAAATAGCAGAAGAGTGACTATTACTTTGTAAGGTAACAAATGTGGTTAAGGATGTTGAGATGAGAATGTTATCTGGGATGATTTAGGTAGGTCCTAAATACCTTCACAAGTATCTTTATATGAAAGAGATAGTGGAGGGTAACATAGACATGAGAGGAAGAGGCAATGTGAGGGTGAAGGCAAGGCTTGGAGTGCTAGGTTCTAAGCCAAGGAATGTAGACAGTCATCTAATGCTCAAAAAGGCAAAGAATCTATTTTCCCTTATAGCCTCTGGAGTGTAACCTTGCTGATATCTTGATTTCAGACTCTAGCCTCAGAAACTGTGAGAAAATAAATTTCTGTTGTTTTAAGCCACCCAATGTTGTGATAATATTGGGGCACCTACAAGAATGCAACATAACACCTTTGTGCTAGCAATCATGGGAAGCTATTAGCACCACTAGGTCTGAAGTGTCAGTGGAAGGAGTGACTACCAGCAACTGGAGAGAGCTGTAGCTGTAGCACTGGTTGTAGCCCGAGCAGGGAGACCCTAAACAAGTGCTGTGAGTAGAGGAATATTCTCAACAGGAAGGGAGCCAGGAGTGTGAATACCGTGGCCTCTGCTTCCCTCTGTCTTCTTATCTTACTTCTGTGATTCCTGTTAAATCCAGGTGGAAGCTTGGCAGCAGGGCAGTCTGATTGATACCATTCCTAGAAATCAGCCTCCCCTGGAGAGAGAAGAGTATAACAAGATGGACAAGGGTGAACAGAGAGTATCCAACATAAATATCTGTACTCTAGGTTGGTCACTTCAGGATGACAAAAAAGATTATCGGCTCAAGAGTCAGAAGACTTGGATTCTAGTCATAGCTTATGTCATTAGCTATGGGTGCACTTAGTTATTTCTGAGTTTCATTTTTTAATCTATCAAAAAATATTTGCCTTAAAACTTTAGAAGTTGGTTATTGGCCACTAAGACCTAGCAGGAGAAGAGGATTTAGGTGTGCCACTTGACTGAGCAGGTCAAAATAGGGATGCCCCATCACATGTTTTAGTGCTTGTGATGATTTTTGAGGCTGTATGGAAGAACCTACTGTTACACATTGAGAGAAGTGGGAAATGCTCCCAAGTATGAGGTGACAGAAAACAAACAAACAAACAAACAAACAAACAACTCCCTTCCTGGACTGGGGGCTCTCATCTTCGGAAATACTGTGTGGCTTTCTGTGTCCTACCTGTGCTGTTTTCTATGTTTCCTGCCCCATCCTCCACCCCTACTTCACCCAGACCTCAAAAAATCAAGTCAAAAGTCCATTTCTGAGGTATGCCTTTCCTGACTACCTAAAGTAGACCAAATCTTAACATTTTTTTTGGCCACTTGTGCGCTTTATACATTTCTGTATTATTTCACTGTATTTGTTACTAAAATACATGTTTGGCTCTGTCCTCTGACAATAAGCTCCTTGAGGGCAAGGAAAGTGTTGTCTTTATCTTTGGTTCTTAGCACAGTTCTTGGTTCCAAGTGGATCTTTAGTATTATTTGTCAAATGAATGAATGGAATAGCAAAAAGCCCCTGAAATTTTCTAAGGGGATGACTTCTGAATCTAGATATATCCAACTATTTATATTATGTGCTTATATTCACTCTAGAATTCAAAAACAGGTCCGTCAAAACTTACCAATTCAGGATGGCTCTTGACTGTCCCAGTGTTTTCCACCTACCAAAATGTTCCCATAGCATTTTGGTCAAGTATCAGTGCAGAATAGATCACAGTGCATAAAACCGTCTTCTTTGTGTAAGTGTTCCCAACTATACTGGGAGCCCCTGAGGATGGAAACTATGTCTTGCTGTATTCCTAGCACATACCACAATGTCTGACACAGAATAGATAATCAATTAAAATTTATTAAAGTTAACTGAATGTCTACATAATTGAAGTTAATTTTATTATATACTTGACTATTGCCACAGCATGTAAGAGAAAAGGCTAGATGGATTTTTACCAGTTTTTGACACTATGTAATTCTGTGATGTGAATTTAAAAAGACATGTAGCAGGCAGCCCAGGTGGCTCAGTGGTTTATTGCCACCTTCAGCCCAGGGCGTGATCCTGGAGGCCCAGGATTGAGTCCCACGTTGGGCTCCCTGCATGGAGCCTGCTTCTCCCTCTGCCTGTGTTTATGCCTCTCTCTCTCTCTCTTTGTGTCTTTCATAAATAAATAATAAAATCTTAAAAAAATAAAATATATGTAGCATATGCAAGATTTATTTTTGGAGGAGTCCTAGGAAGCAACTCAAAGAGTCATTATGCTGCAGTGGTTGAAACTGAGGAGCACTGAAGAGTCCATAGGATTTTGGATGCCTGAGAGACATGGCATGTGCATGAGAAAACATATAGTGCTTTCAAACAGACCCCCAAAGTGAAAATCACTAGGGTAGATGCTTTCAATAGTCAGCGTTGATTTGTGTTGAGTGGCTTCTCAGTTTGGGCATCTCTGTGTTGCTTGCTCCAGGGTGACTAGCCGTAGAGACTTCTAACAGAAGATAATGAGTCCTTCCAGCAACAGGAGACAGCCAACTAATCTTTATGATGGCAAGTGCTTTATAAGAACCTTCGTATACATTAGTCTATTTGTTCCTCCCAATAATTCTGTTAGGAATTTATTTAATCCTTAATTTATATGAGGAAGCCAAGGCCCAGAAAGTGACTTGTCTAAGCTCACAGAACTAACGTATAGTCAACTAGAATGGATACCGACATTTTCTAATGACAAAGATTATTTCATTAAATTAACACTCCTTTCCCCAATGAAAGTTGCTAAAGAATGTCAGTCTTCCAGTGGATTCAGTTTTCTGATGGGTCAGGGTCTTCCTTCTCCCTCCTATTGATAGATATAAATGTTAATGAGTAAGGAGCCAAGGTAACCTGTGGCTTACTCTCCTGCATGATGTAGCCCTTGTCTCTTAGCAAGTTTTAATTTTGTTTTATGATTGGGAGTAAAGACACAGAAATGTAGAGAGAACCTTCTGAGATGAAGCTCAAAGAGAAGTTTTCTGAATGTAGCTAACACCTTACAATTTTTTTTCTCTTACCATATCTGCATTAAACAATGAACAGAAACTAGACTGAGCTGGGCAGGGGAGACTCAGATGTTTAATGACAGGTGCTAGAAGTAATGGGGGTCTATTACATACTGTCAGGCAGTGTGTCTCTACCTTCAGCTTCTTGTCAGGCTTGGACATTAATCAGTTGCCTCCTGGTTATGAGTCTCTCTGACATGGCGACTGTCATTCAGTCTCATTTGCCACCAATTACTTTCCCCTTCCTCCTGCCAAATATAGTTGGAGTGACAGTAAGTGATTTCAAATGATAAGTTTTGATTGATCCATTGTAGTGTGGTTGAAAGAGGAATGAAGTGATAGGAAAAGGTGATCAGTAAGCAGTCTGAGAAGATTAGAAGGACATCTAGGCAGTTTGGGTCTCTGCTAAGTGAAAAACCTGAGAATTTTGTCACTTCCAACTCTGAGCTGGCCTGGGATTTTGATCTCTTTTATCTGGCTTAGCTCCTTTTGGGAACAAAGTGTGATGACTGTTGACATTGTACTGTGGGTGTGATGCTAAAAATTCATAGAAGCAGTGGGTCTGACTTTGAGAGGAACAAGGAAGTGCCATGCAATTTAATAAGAATGGCCTATGGATCCTGTACTTTCATGTCATTAGCTTGTGGCTGCCAGCTTGGGCTTTAAAGGCAGAGACTCAAATTCAAATCTCTACATTCACATTTTATAGCTTTATGACTTTGGTAAAAAATTATTTATCTCTTTGAGTCTCAATTTCTTCTGAGTAAAATTATAGCACTTGCCATGTAGCATTGTGAGAATTCAGTGCCTGACAATGCGACATTTAGCATCTGGAAGTGCTCATTAATAGTGGCTTTTAACAAACTACAGTCTCAACATTGGCTGTACCTTAGAATTATCTGGGGAGTTTTTAAAAATCCCAGTGCCCAGGCCATATCCCAAGCCAATCAAATATGAATCTCTGGTGTTGGGTATCAACAATTTTTAAAGTCTCCCTTGGTGATTCTAGTGTATGACTATGGACTACCGTTAAAATATATTTTAGCCCATAAAATTTCATCTTGTGCAGACTCTGGTTAAAAATGAATAATGGAATGAAATTAAATGCTGTTTAAGTTCGTTCACATGTCAGGTGCCTTTCATAATATTCCCATTTTATGGGTGAGCAAACCGAGGGGTTTCAAGGGTTTAGAGTAGTATATGACAGAGCTGGAATTCTGATGCAGGGACTCCAAATTTCCATAAATACAGTTTCCTCTACACTTAGGCCCCATACTTTCTAAGCTAGTCTGGTGGTCTGGTGCTTGAATTTAGTTCAGTATCTGCTTTTCTTGTTAAGTTCTAGAATAAGCCCTGCAAGAAGAAACCAGGTAAGCGATATGAAGTTTTAATTGCTCTTTCCCCATTATCACGCAGCTAAAGGAGATTATAGCTGATAGAGCTTAGTTACCTGACTGAGAGGAGGCCTGGGAACCAGATGTGCATACAGATTCTGTTCTTATTGCCTGTTAATCAGGTGGTTTTAGGCAAGTCACATATCTTCTCTAAGACTTCCATGCCTCATCCGTCAAAAGGCAATATAGACTATGTCCAAACAAAAACTTGCACGTGGATGTTTATTAGTAGCTTTATTCATAACTGCCAAAACTTGGAAGCAACTAAGCTATCCTTTAGTAGGTGAATGGATAAATAAACTGTGATACATTCAGACAATGGAATATCATTTTTCCCTGAAAAAAAGAACTATCAAACCATGAAAAGTCATGGAGGAAACCTAAATGCATATTACCAAGCAAAATAACTAATGTGAAAAGACTACATACTATATGATTCCAATGATGTGACATGTGGGAAAAGCAAAACTGTAAAGATGTAAAAAGATCAGTTGTTCCCAGAGGTTGAGAAGGGGAAGGAATGATTCTGCAGAGCACAGAGGGTTTTTAGGACAGTGAAACTATTCTGTATGGTATTATAGTGATACATGTTATTATACATTTATTCAAACCCATAGAATGTACAAAAACAAAGGTGAAATTTTATATAAACTGTGGATTTTGAGGATACTTATGATGTGTCAGTGTAGGTTCATCAACTGTAGCAGATTTACCACTCTGGTGAAAGATATTGATAATAGGGAAGCAATGCGTGTGTGGAAGCAGAAAATATATGGGAAATCTCTGTGTCTTCTGTTTAATATTGCTGTGAACCCGAAACTATCCTAAAAAATAAAGTGTATTAGAGAAAAAAGGCAACAGACTTGAAAATTCTGATTATTTCTTCCTTATTTTTGAAGGTAAAATTAGGGAAATGTATTGAAATCTCATGCAGGACTCCTTCTAACCTCTTATATTCTTTCCCTAAAAAATTCTAGGCAAGCCAGACATAAACCAAGGAGGAGTCTTCTCTCATCATCATGGGCTAGGTTAGGTGTCCAAGGCCACAGAATAAAAAGTATATTGGAAGGAAGAAGAGTAGTAGCCAGTGTTGGGGACCTGCAAATTCTCCACTATGGAGCTTCCCAACCAGTGACCTAGAAGAGTGACAAGTATAGAAAGATCTTGACTTTGTTCTTGAGGTAGCCACAAAGGGCCTAGGATGGCCAGAGCCATAGACTGTCCTCTCTGGCCTGCAGAGCCTAGTCCATATCCCTGAGTCATGGGATACTATCACACTCTTTGTGGGGTAGGATAAGAAGAAGACATGATAATCACTGGTTTTGTCTGTCTTGTCTTCTCACTCACCTCCACTGAAGTCTGTTCTGGTAGTTAGGCACTATGGAGGCTCCAGGGAGATCATTTACTGCAGCACTCTGTTGTCAGTTCTATCCACAGGATCTTGGTACACCCAGGTGGCTTAGCAGTGACCTTAGGAGCCACAGATCAGACCAGATCCACTGAGGGCTGAAATACTGATCGTGGACCCCCTGTGCTGGGTGATAATGGCACTGCCCAGGTACCTTAGTCCAGGCCCAGATTTGCAAAGAATGCTGTGGAAGATGGTAGCTTTTATAGTTGCAGTGATGGTTTTATGCCTAAAAGTTTTTATTACTTTACAAGGAAGGACAAAGAATTGGCCACTGGAGTCTGCCCTTCTAAAGGAAAAACAGCAAATTTTTGATAGATTTTGCTACATTGAAAAATAATTCTGAGACATTAAATCAACTGTACTAAAAGTTAGACTGAGAACCAAGTCTCAGTTCTAGCATGAATAAAGAGCTTAAAAGCTGAACTTCTTTACTTTGTCTTAAAAAAAAATTCTTATAATAAACAGGGAAAGGAGAGAAATCTGAATGTTTACAACAAGTTTGGCTGGTGACTGACATTACAGGTAAGCCTCACCCCTCAGAAGACTCAAGCAAAATCAACATCAAGTATTTGCAAGCAAAATATCCCTTAAACCCTTCTATGGGAAATACTTCATATCGCTTACCTGGTTTCTTCTTGCAGGGCTTATTCCAGAACTTAACAAGAAAAGCAGATACTGAACTAAATTCAAGCACCAGACCACCAGACTAGCTTAGAAAGTATGGGGCCTAAGTGTGGAGGAAACTGAATTTATGGAAATTTGGAGTCCCTGCATCAGAATTCCAGCTCTGCCATATACTACTTTAAACCCTTGAAACCCCTCGGTTTGCTCACCCATAAAATGGAATATTATGAAAGGCACCTGACATGTGAATGAACTTAAACAGCATTTTTTTATTTTTTAATTTTTATTTATTTATGATAGTCACAGAGAGAGAGAGAGAGAGGCAGAGACACAGGCAGAGGGAGAAGCAGGCTCCATGCACCGGGAGCCTGATGTGGGATTCGATCCCGGGTCTCCAGGATCGCGCCCTGGGCCAAAGGCAGGCGCCAAACCACTGCGCCACCCAGGGATCCCTTAAACAGCATTTAACTTCATTCCATTATTCATTTTTAACCAGAGTCTGCACAAGATGTAAGTAAGGACAAAGCTCCCTAAGATTCTACTCTACAAAGTGTTGTCCCCTGTGCAGCACTATCCTCAACTGTCAATATGGAATGTCAGAACATCAACTACTAGATTTGGCTGTCTGTCCACACAACCTGGAAACAAGGGGATCACATCCAAGTTGACCTGCTTCCACTGAATTTACTTTGAAGATCCAGAATAACAGTGGGATGTTTCTGTCTCTCTCTCCCAAGTATTCTTTTGTCTCTTTTAGTATCATTCTGTTAAGGGACTATACAGTGATTTAATTTGAAATCTGATAGGTTGTAATTGTTAGTATAATAAATTAGAGTTTTAGAATATAATATGAGGGGCACCTGGGTGGCTCAGTCGTTAAGATGTCTGCCTTTGGCTCAGGTCATGATCCCAAGGTCTTGGATCCAGCTCCTCAGGGGGCTCCCTGCTCAGTGGGAGTCTGCTTCTCCCTCTCCCTCTGTCATTCTCCTGCTTGTGCTTTCTCTCTATCCCTCCCTTTCTCTCTGTCAAATAAATAAATAAAGTCTTTAAATAAATATAATATAATATGAATCTTATAGATAAATTGATTTCATTTTATTCAATTCACAGATAATATTAGAGTATTTTTGTTGTCATTAACTAACATGAGCCAGATACATATATACAGTATCTGTATTCTTGTTTACCATGTCCCCATAAGAACAAGTATCATAAGAATTTTACATGAAGTTACACCAGGAGAAACATTTCAAATTCAAGGTTTATTTCTATATAAAAGGGCTCATTACCCTGTGGCTATAATATTGATATTATTTCCTTTATAACTTTGGTTTATAAAGAAGCCAAGAAGTTTTCAATAAAAGACATAAACCTACATTTCTGAAGTTACTTTTGTTTCTCACTGGTTATGTGCATGAGAAATTAATTATCCAGTATTACTAAGCTATTGTGGAAATTAGTAGATAAAAAGTACATTGTAGAATTCCACACTGTTGCCTGCTTTTTAATGATCTAGTCCCTTTTTGTAGTTACAATGAACGTGCAGCCCAGAGAAGTGCTAACTTTCTTAGCAAGGTAGGAAGTCCATGCCAGGGGTGGAAAGATATCCCAGGTTTTCTGAATCCTGATACTGTTCTTTTTCATGTAAATGATGGTCTTTATCCTCAATCTGTTGAGGTAACTGTTAGTCATGAAATATATCCTGTACTTAATTATTAGCAACTAGAAAATTAACTCAACTCACAGTGGATATCTATACATTTCTATAATTGGAAGATTCAGCATCAATTAGTGTTGAAGTCTTTTGTAGAGTACCAACCTGTCAGGTCACCTAAATAATTCTATTACATTTACAGATTACTAGTCACTGTATCATTTGGTTTATGTGGGGGTTATATGGTTAATATGTGGTGTGAGTTGGGAAGGAAATATTTAAGTCAATGCTTATTTGTTCCCAAGCTTTGGACATTGAGTGATAATTGAAACTTGAACTGGAAGGCTTATAGAATATTTAATTTTAGGATTTGGGAACTTACAATAAAGTCATTTTGTTTTTACAGCTAAATGTGTCTGCAAGGTCAGTGATTGTTACTTAGAGCTGCAATTTCTGATAATCCTTATGGTTTGGCAGGGAATTCATTCCAGAGTGCATACCCATGCATACCTTCAGAAGGAAATAGCCTGGCATGGATTTCTGTATGTATGATGTGTGGCCAGGGACCTGGATTACTTTAGTGAGTGTATGGAGGCTGAATGACTATTATATTTCCTATTATATATACATGGTCACTGTTCATCAAATACATTGCAGTGCATCAAAAATGACAGGGCCTTTGTGCTGAAGTGCAGTGGGAGCTTTATATGGAAAAGTCTTATGAAGGAACCTGAAGGAAGTCAGTAAGAGGAGTAGGAATTGATAGAATGGGATTCAGTTTTCGCAAATGCACTTTGATACATATGGGGCAAAATAATATGTAATACAGATATTAAATGGATTAGGAAAACCTGGAAAGTACTGATGGTAAAAAAAAAAAGACCTTGGAGTCTTGCTAGTGGATGATAAATTAGATATGGATTTGTAAGGGGCAAACAAAATAAGCTCATGCTATTGTTGGCAATGGGGAGTAAGTCAAGAACCACAGTATTTGAGATATAACTCTCATATCTTTTTTTTTTAAAAAAATATTCTTATCCTACTATTCCCTTTTCCTTAATTTATGAAGACCACCTACCCTGGATTTTTCTGTAGTGTTAGAAATATTGCTAGTTTTTTGGGGGGAAAGGCTGACAGAGTGTGGGATTTTATTTCTGGGGCATCTCATTCCACAGCTTTTACATATAGCATTTAATGAGGTAAAAAGGACTTCACAGTTAACAAAAATGAAATAAAAGAAAGCAGATCCATCTTTTCTGAAGTAAGTAATTTCATTTCCCTACTAATTAGATGTGAAGAAATAACCTTATTCTGGGTAAGAAAAGACCAACTTCTGTAGAAGAGTCAACATGAGTCCACCAGCATTTCACAAAAGTCTAAGTGCCAGTTGGCAATAGAGGAGATTTAGGATTTTGTGTTTGTGGCCAACACCAAAGGGTGTGTAAATGGTTGACCTAGAGCTCTTGCTTGTCTTAAAGAATTACTGACTGGATTTAGAAAGTTGAGAGTACAAATATGATTTGACTAAAAAGATCCAGGTAATTCCTTTGTCAGCTGTACACTGACATCCACAGATTGTTTATGATAATGGACTGCATAGAAACAATTATTTATTTGGCCCTTTGTAGTTTATACATGTACAATAATAAATATAGAAATTGTTCTCCAAAGTCTAAAATATTGCTATATTTAAGTGTAGAATTCTGAACAAAGTTTCTATAGGAGGGTGAAAGATAATGAAGCAATTACATACTGAATATGTCTTTAAGGATTTCTATTTATTCAAGAAAAGTGACCACAGAGATCTAGTTTTAGATAATTTAAATGCAATAGAGCCCCCAAAAATCTGTTGGTAGGAAAATCACTATTGCAGTAAAATAACTTTTCTTCTCCTTCATTGCTGTATTTTTTTAAATATTTTATTTATTTGTTCATGAGAGACACAAAGAAAGAGAGAGGCAGAGAGAGAAGCAGGTTCCATGCAGGGAGCCCAATGTGGGACTCGATTCTGGGACTCCAGGATTATGCCTGGGCCAAAGGCTGGTGCTAAACCGCTGAGCTACCCAAGGATCCCCATCCTTCATTGCTGTATTTTATGGCATACTTGCATTGCATTCATTTATTGCTCTATTTGTTGAGTGTTTATGATGTTGATGTACTAGACACTATAGTGAATATAGAAAAGTATAAAACCTTTTTTTTTTTTACTCTGGAAGAAAAAAGAATGGTAAAGTGATGTGCTGACCAGTGTAAATTGCTAGTGTTTATTAAACATTTTGATTGTAGCAAGTTATTTACAGTTATATTCAAGTTATATTCAGTTTCTTCATCTATAAATGGAATAGCAGTGTCTGCAAAAAAAAAAGATTTTTCTTGCAATTAATTTTATGATGTGTCTATATGTTCATACAGTGCCTCATACCTAGTAAGTGCTCCATAAATTTAAATTCTCTTCTCTCTTTTAAATAATACTATGGATAGCACATGGTGATTGTTAAAAGTCCTCAGAAGGGAAAGATTTGAAGGTAATGAAATAGAAATGCTTTTGCTAAAGATACTTTAAGATAAAGACAAACTCAATATTATACATTTTTTGGAATAGATCTTTAAAACAAGAGAGTCCCCCAGTAAGTAGACATTGACACTTTCTCCCGTAGATAAACCAATGCAGCTTTGTAACAAAAAAGGGCAAATGTGGAGAGTGTAGTATAGTGACTAAAGGCCTATGCTTTGACCTTAGAAAGAACTGGGTTCTTACCTGGCTCCATCTATTATTTTCTTTGTGATCTCAGGAAAGTTACATAAACTCTAAGCATCAGTTACCTCACCTGTTAAGTGGGATAATGGTACCTACCTCAGTGGGAGAAGTAAAACAATTGATTACGTAGAAAGTGCTCAGAACACAGCCTGACAGTCACTGTATAAGCATTAGTTCATGTTGACATCTCTGAACTCAGAATGCACCTTACAATCAATAACATGTCTAGTTCCATTAGCTGGAGTATCTTAGAAAACAGAGCCTGAGGGATCCCTGGGTGGCGCAGCAGTTTGGCGCCTGCCTTTGGCCTAGGGCGCGATCCTGGAGACCCAGGATCGAATTCCACATCGGGCTCCAGTGCATGGAGCCTGCTTCTCCCTCTGCCTGTGTCTCTGCCTCTCTCTCTCTCTCTGTGACTATCATAAGTAAATAAAAATTAAAAAAAAAAAAGAAAAAAAAAAAAGAAAAAAAAAAAAAGAAAACAGAGCCTGAAATCAAAATTACATATTTTCTTTTGGGTAGGGAAGCGGTGAGAGGTGTAGATTGCAGTCCCAAAGAGTGAGAGAGAAAAGAAAGTGAGTCAGGAAAGGAGAGAAGTAAAAAGCAAAAATAGGGGATCCATTACCATGCTGGCTATAGTTTCACGAAAACCCAGACAGTTCTAGGTCAGAAAGGATGTGACTGAAAAAACCTTATGGAACCACTGCATCTCACATTTTGGTATGTATGGGGGAATGGTGAACAATTTCCTTCCTCTCTCCTGTTTTTTCACTGGTCAAAGTTTGGTTTAATTCCCCCCATTCCTGAGGTTTGTTATCTGATGTCTCCCCTGGGGAAAAGAGAGCTTACAGGGGTCTGGGTGGATTGGACCTGAGTGCTGGAGCTATGGAGGTCACACCATAGTGAACATGATAGAGGCCATGCTGAAGCTGGATGTTTGCATATTGGAAAACTGATTCACTTTCTGGGCTGTGTGCCCCACTAGGCTTAGGTGGTCACATCGGTATAACCAGGCAACTGCTGGAGATGTCACCGGACCTGGAAGCAGGACAAGCAGCCTAGGCTTGGGAGGCAGGTGAGACTGAGCATATCTGATGAAGAATACAACTGGGTCCAAGATAAAGACACATGCATTAATTTACGGCATTTTATGTTCAGTTAAATACCAAATATTAGCACCAACTTCCTTGGGTTGTTTTAAGGACTAAATGAACTTAGCATAGAGTTGGTACATAGCAAATTCTCATTCAGTTTTAATTCATGTTAGCAATATTTTAGCTCTTATTCTTAGAAAGTTAGGGTGACAAAAAAGGTTAAGGTAAGGTGATAGAAAAACGAAGCTGTAAGACTGATGCAAAAGAACCCTGACAGGAAGGTAAAGGTGGCCTACTTATTCTTGAACTTCATTTTCTTTATTTCCTACCCTGGGTATAGTCAGTTTTTCAGGCCTGTCTCAGCAGGCTTATTATTATTATTATTATTATTATTATTATTATTTTCTTTTAAACCAATGATACTTTCATTTTAATTGTAGGGGGGAAAGGCAATTTTCTTCAGTTAGTATATCCCCACTTAATTATGTGAAAATTATTTGAATAATTTTGACTCACAATCTTTTTCAGCAAGTGTCTATTTGCTCAATGTACCAAGCTGTGTAGATGACATGAAAAACGGTGAAAGAGACTAGCAATTTTTCATAGCAAATTCCCAAGAATGTCCACCTGCAAATTGATTTTTACTTCATGCTACTCAGTTTAGGAGCATCCTTCACTGAAACTCAGCATGAACCTGAAGAACTTCTTTTGGAAGAGAATGGCCCTTGATGAACCATGCATTTTTCAGTGTTTGGAGGTTAAACTGGTTTTAATCTTATGTAGTTCCATGGTTTTATTCTAGTTTTCAATGTAGTCCTGAGTTTCAGAGCTCATTAATGCCTTTCATTGCTTTTGCTTTACAACTGAATCAAATCTCCACAAATTAGATGTTCATACTATCCAATGATAGGATTCCTCTTCTCAACTTACATAAACCCATAATCACAGGGCATCAAAGAGATCTGTGATCTATAGAAATGCCTGATACTAAAGACCTTTGTGTGTATAATGTTTTTCCAGATTCTTTTCAAGCCATTTTATGGATAATATGGTATATCTTTAATTTAGGGAGCATACAACATATGCTGATGAGATACCTCTTGTGTAGACTGAATATTAAGAACTAGGGATAAGCACTTACAGGTTTTGCTATACATACAAGCTTAAGTATATGTCAAATCATTTTGCAAAGGACATGTAATTCTTTATGCACATACATTTCAAAATATCATTCCATGGCTGCAAGGCAAAAACTCTAAATCTTGAACTCAATCCATTTGGAAAACTCAACTACTATGTAGTCTTCTTTACCATGCATGTGCCAGATAATCTATAATTGTAACTTTCCCTTTATCATCAATTGTCAGGGTTTGTATGTGTGTGTGTGTGCGTGAAATGATATTTAATTCAAGCTTAATGCCAAAATAACACACAGATCCCAATTAGAAGCAGGAAATAAAAAATTTATAGAGGAGTCGAAGCAGAATTCAAGTGACTGAAGATGCTGCTGACAGGTAGAGAATTTTGCTTCATCCTCCTGTTGGGTAAGACTATCCTTGACTGCACTGCTGACTTAACTTTTCTTTGAAATTATACTGAACTCCTCTTCAAAATATGTAAATGATATATCCTGGGTGGAAAGAAATAAGAGGGCAGCCTGGGTGGCTCAGCGGTTTAGCGCTGCCTTTGGCCCAGAGCCTGATCCTAGGGACCTGGGATCAAGTCCCGAATCGGGCTCCCTGCATAGAGCCTGCTTCTCCCTCTACCTGTGTCTCTGCCTCTCTCTCTCTCTCTCTCTCTGTGTGTGTCTCTCATGAATAAATAAGTAAAAATCTTGAAAGAAGAAAGAAGAAAGAAAGAGAAAGAAATAAAGAAAGAAAGAAAGAAAGAAAGAAAGAAAGAAAGAAAGAAAGAAAGGAGAGGACTGTTGGTCATTGCCCTTATATTACAATCTTTCAACAATCCCCTATTTCCTTTAGGGTAAAAGACAAACTCTGTATCTTGGTACTATGGACCAAATTTTGTCCCCCCAGATTCATATATTGAAGCCCTAACTTAAGATCTTTAAGATAGTTAAATCTTTAAGATTAAATAAATAAAATTAAATACAGGCACAAGGATGGGGCCTTGTAAGAAGAAACACCATAGCTCCTTCAAAATAAAACCTACAATGCCAACACTTTGATCTCAGGTTTCTATCTTCCATTTCTGAGAAGAAATGAAAATCTGTTGTTTAAGTCACCAAAGTCTATGGTATTATGTATGTGTATGGCAGCCTGAGCTGGCGCAAACAAGTTTGTACTGTACAGGATCTGGCTATCTCTGTAGGTTTTCTTTTCTTTTTCTCTTCTTTCCTTTCTTTCTTTCTTTCTTTTTTTCTTTCTTTCTTTCTTTCTTTCTTTCTTTCTATTTTTTAAAGAGGGGAGAAAGAGAGAGGGATCATGGGGTGAAGGACACAGGGAAAGAGATAAGTAGACTCCTCGCCCCAAGGAGTGCAGAGGCCAATGCAGGCTCCATCTCATGACCCTGAGAACATGACCTGAGCCAAAATCAAGAGTTGGATGCTTAACCAACTAAGCAACCCATCTCTGTAGTTTTTCAAACTTATCTTCTTTCTTTTGTCCATTCACCCCAAACCACACTCCTTGGTAGCCAGATTCACCCACGCCCTTCCTTTACTATTCAGCTAATTTTCACTTATTATGAAAGGCACACCTGAAATGGAATTTGGAATAGAAGCTCTGCGTACCACTCCAGGTGGAGTTCTAGTGTCTTGCCTCTGTGTTCTTTTAGAACTTGTACATAAATAAGAGCCATTTTAACACAATTCTACAATTTGTGACTCATTGTACTGCCCCTGAAGGCAAAAATTTAGTTCTCACATTATTTAAATTTCTGAAATTTAGGGAAGAATGGGTTAATGGTTAAGGTTTAAGACTTCAGAGTTAGCATCTAGATCTTTTGCTTATTAACTTGGGCAAATTACTCAACCTTTTTTAGTTTCTTTATCTGTAAAAAATAAAAAAAAATTGTGACTGGAGGGCATGTTACAATACAAATGGCTGGGCCACATTAGGATTTCAGATTTCAGATTTCAGATTTTCAGATTTTCAGATTTCAGATTTTCAGATCTAAGTGAGGTGGGGTACAGGAATTATGTTTCTAATACGTTCCCAGGCTGTGAGAATCATGATGATTTGAGGTTCATGACAAAGTGATTCATATATTCATTATACACATATTTATTAAATATCTTTGGGTTGTGGATTGGCATTAGAGATACAGGAGTGATTAAGTAAAAGTTTCTTTCTTCAGAGACCTTAAAAATCTCTGTTGGAAGTGGATGTAAAGTAATAAATTAATAATAAAACCAATAAGAATACTTCAATGTGAGAGTGATAGAGAGCTTTTTGAGGAGTCCTTAATTAGATTTTGGTGAGGAAAGGCTTGTCTTGAGTAGGGGATATTTAAGACCTGTGGACAGGAAGGAGTCTGTCTACTGTGTTTGAGAGAGTGGAAAAGAGGTTCATAGAGGGGAAAGCAAGTATAAAGTCTCAGAGGCAGGGCGGAGCCTGGGTTTTTCAAGAAGCACTAAGAAATCCTATTTGGCTTCAGGATAGAATTTACAAAGGAAGGATAGAATGTACAAAGGGAGATAAAGTGAGATAGGCAGGAGCCAGACCACCTAGTTAGTGTTTTACAGACCATACAGTGTTTGGATTTTATTCAGAGTACAACACGTTTAAGCAGAAGAGGAGAGTCATCTACTTTATGTTTGAAAAGATGATTGGCTGCTATGTGAAAGGCTATAGGGGGTAAGAATAACAGTCGTCATCAGACTTTGCCAAAGTTCAGGGAATAAATACATAGGAATAGCACTGGACAAGATTTGAGGAGTTTGAAAGCGGAGCTCGTAGGACTGGGTGATGGATTAGGTGTGGTGATTAGGGGAAAAGTCAATAGAAATTAGATTTTCAATAAAAGAATTATAGATGATTGAAATGCTTTCAAAAATGCCTATTGGTTCCATCCTGACATTTAGTTTATTAAAAATAGTAAGTCATCATGGATAGCATATTTATTTATTTATTTCCTAGATAGGAAACTGCTGACTTAAGCTGCCAAGATATTTCAGGCCTTGTATGAGAAAGTGGGCATACATCAGGAACACTCATGATGAGCTCATTAGAGGAGGTTCTGATGGAATTTGGAATGAACACATTGCTACCCTGAATTCTTTATTGTGCTGCAAATCAAAGCTCCAGTAGTAAGGACAATGGGTCATATGGAAAAGAAAGGGAGATGAGCAGTGGCACCAGTTTTTTTCTCCTTCCTAATCTTTGTATCTTCTCTATATAAGCCCTGGTTTCTAGTTCTCTTAAAATTTCCTTTTTGAACTTAAACACAATAATAATTTAAAAAATGGGTAGAAACTAACATGTTCAACAATAGGAGATTGGTTAAACACATTTTGATACATGAAAACAATGGAATACTTAAAGCTAGATGCTGTTTGACATATGACCTAAGGCATTTTCTCTTGGCTCTTTTCTGCCCCTGCCCTTCCTCCATGACTACTGTGCCTTTAGGTTGAGCTTATGGCCCCTTTGAAGAAAACAGAGACATAAGAAGTCATTGCTTTAAGATTCAGACAATTCTATTTTAAAATTAGTAGCTAGATTTTCAACTCAGGTAGGATTTTATATATGAAGAACCAATGCCTATAAGGTTGACTATCCAGAAATCAAAGAAAAACTGAGGGGATAATGTGATATAAAGGAGATTTCTGTCACCTATTAAAGGGAAATTTGCCACCTATTAAAGAGAATTGTGGGGAGTAGAATAAAGCCAAAGAGAGAAGATTAGGTCAAAAATAGAGAAGCAAATGTTATGGCTTTTTTTTTTTTTTCCTTTGTAGTTGAATCCTTATGGTGGAGGGGGAAACATCCTTAAATTGGGGGAATTCAAAGAATATCAGGGCTGGTATCCTAAAGCCTTTGGCATAATCTGGGAAGGATGAAAATTTCTCAGAGGCATTTCCAGCTCATCACAGTCCTTTTCCAACATGCCATCAGAATGATAAAATGAGTATGGGAGGTGCCGAGGCATGTGGGGCTGAGAAACTCTCACAGTGTCATGAATACTCTATGGTGAAGTAGAATAAACAGCTGAGAATTCTCAAGCTTTTTAAGTAGGGTGTAGTTAGGGTAAGACCAACGGGATTTAAGAATTTGGGATTTAGGACTGGAAAGGTACAATGATGTGATTAAGAGCAGAGCTAAGAGCAAGGTCTGCAGTCACTAGCAGTGAGTCATAATACAACTTCCAAAAGGTGAGATGGTATAAGCCATACTCAGACAGATACCAGTGAAGGGCAGCTAGTGGCTAGTCAGGCTAAGCTGTGCTCTAGGGAGTGAATACTGCAGGCATCGGAAAGACATCAAGAAGCCCAGATGCCTTTCATGTAATGCTACCAGAATGTCATCATTGCACTGAGACACCTTCCTGGGAAGGAGAAACCCAAGAAAGGTGGGAGAAACGCTGAGAGACAAAGGAATTACCTGGAAGTCAATGTTTTAGGTAGGGAGATAGCAGTACTTACACTTCACACATTTAATGTGTAATCTTCAGTGGGAATGAGAGCTCAACAATACAAAGGGATAATGGAAACTAAAAGAAGTCTCTCTCTCTCTCTCTCTCTTTTTAAGTGGCAGTGCTGGATTAGAAGTCTTCTGATACGCATGGCTATATTTAAGATTTTTGTACATTTGTGCAAACCTTTAATCCAGCTACATTTACACTATGTAATCATTTATAAATTACTGGAACAGCACACTTACTGATACAAAACACTTTACCATTGTTAAAGTTTAAAATGAAAAGAAGGCCACAGAATGCTATTTATAATGTGAAAAATTTGTGTAAAAAAAAGAGCACAAAAATGTTATACATCAAAACTTAAATTATTACCTGTGGGTGATGGAATTATGAGTAATTTTTCCTTTTCCTTTTGATTCTCTTAGTTTCCTCCATATTTACAAAATGGTTTTTTAAATCAACTTTATGGAGATACAACTTACATAATGAAGTGCAGAGATTTTAGGTGCACAGCTTATAATCAGTTTTGACAAACTTTTTTTTTTTTTTAAAGATTTTATTCATGAGAGAGGCAGGGACAGGCAGAAGGAGAAGCAGTCTCCCTGTGGGGAGCCCAATACGAGACTCAATCTCAGGACCCCAGGATCATGCCCTGAGCCAAAGGCAGATGCTCAACTATGGAGCCACAGAGGCATCACAGTTCTGACAAACTTATGTACCTGTGAAAATATCACTCCTATCAATAGCCTAGATATTGACTTGTGTTCTTTTATAAGTTTCCCTCTGCCCCAAGAAAATCCAGGTCTGATTTTTAGCACTATAAACTTTATAGAATTTGTGTTTGGCTTCTTTGGGTGAATAATGTTTATAAAGTCTACCCAGGATGTTTTGTGTACCAAAAATTCATTTTTTAAAAATTTGTGACATTCAGTTATTTGAATATATCATAGTTTGTTTATGCATTCACCTATCAAAGGATATTTGGATTGTTTCTAGGTTTTTAATTACTTTCTTTTTAATTAGTTTAAACATTACAATATAAAATCTTAAGTTATTGCAGTGCCCTTAGAAATTTACATTGAAACACTCCACTTTTCAGGGCACCTGGATGGCTCAGTGGTTGAGCATCTGCCTTTGGCTCAGGGTATGATCCCGGGATCTTGGGATCGAGTCCTGCATCAGGCTCCCCACAGGGAGTCTGCTTCTCCCTCTGCCTATGTCTCTGTCTCTCTCTCTGTGTCTCTCATGAATGAATAAACAAAATCCTTAAAAAAAAAAGGAACACTTCACTCTTCAAAAATCTTATTTCATAAGTGTATAAATCTTATACAAGTTTAATTCCACTTACCCCATCCTTTATTCTATTGTTTCCATATACTTTAATTCTTCATACATTAAAAGACATTTAGTACAATGTTATTTTTGTTTCAGTCATTTGCCTTTTAAATAAATTAAACTAAGAAAAATGCTAATCTTTCATTTCAGCACAAATTACTCTTGTCTAAGTTCTTCTTTCCTTTATGTAGATCAGTTTCCAACCTCTGTCATTTTCTTTCAGCCCCCCCAAAATTCCTTTGGCAGTTTTTATGGTACAGATATGTTGGCAATACATTCTTTCAACTTTCATTCATCTGAAAATGTCTTTGTTTTATCTTTACTTTCATGGGATATGTTCACTGGACGTATAATTCTGAGTGGACTATCCCTCCCTTTGTTCCTTCTCCCCTTCTGCAAATTTGTTCTTTAAAGGTGTCACTCCTTTGTCTTCTGACATGCATTATTTCTAGTCCATCATCACTATTTTTTCCCTCTTGTATATAGTGTGCCATTTGTCTCTGGAGGGCTTTTAAGATTTTTCTCTTTATCTTTGATTTTCAGTGGTATAACTGTGATGTGGATATCACTGGAAATTGGATAAACTTGTTGAATCTTTACATTGATATTTTTTACCAAATTTGGGGAAAATTAGACCACAACTCCTTTAAATATTTTTTTTCTGCCTCCTTTCTCTCTCTTTGTACTATGGAATTCTAATTACATATATGTCAACTCCTTGATGTCCTACAGATCAATAAGGCTCTTTTTTCTATACTGTCTCTTTTTCAGTCAGAGTGATTAATTTCTATGAATATGTTGTTAAGTTTATTGACTCCTCCTACTGCTATTTCCAATAATTTATTAATGTCAAGCAGTGAAGATTTAAACATTTTAGAAATCGTGATTTTTAGCATTAGTATGTCTATTCAGCTTTCAAAAAATAATTTCTATTTCTTGGCTGAGATTTCCCTATCCAGTCTCTTATAAAGACCATCTTTTTGTTTTAATCCTTTAACATATTTAATTGCTACTTTAAAGTCATTGTCTATTAATTATAACATCTGGGATATTTCTTAGTCTTTCTTTTGGTTGATATTTTCCTTGATTATAGATCACATTTTCCTTCATCTTTGCAAGGATAGATTTTTTTTAATTGTATGCTGGACATCATGGATAATAAATTGTGCAGAGTTTGGATATTTTGCCTTCCTTATTTTTCATTTATTTTTTTAAAATTTTATTTATTTGACAGAGGAAAAGAAAGCACAAGCAGGGGTAGCAGCAGAAGGAGAGGGAGAAGCAGACCCCCCACTGAGCAGCAGGGAGCCCAGCATGGTACTTGATCCCAGGACCCTGGGATCATGACCCAAGCCAAAGGTCAGCGCTTAACCCACCATGCCAGCCAGGTGGGTTAACCCACCCCTACTGTCTTCCTTAAAAAAACGTTGAGTTTTGTTCTGACAGGAAACTGATTACTGGAAGGTTTCCTTTTTCCTTTTGAAGCTCTCTTTAGTGTTTGTTAGGGCAGGTCTAGAGTAGCTTTACACTAAAATGTGGTTCTTATTCCTGAGGTGTGGCCATTCTGGTATTTCAGCTCTGACTGAAACTTTCCTGAAATATATCCATAGCACTATTGACCTTATAGCAGCCACTCTCTGATAAGCTTACAGAGTCTCATGTTGAACATGTGCAGCCTGAATATGTCATTGTCCAGGGATCTATAGCAATGCTCTGCCCTCTACCTCCACCCAACCATTCTATATTCTGTTGCCTCTTACTGCACAGCTTCTTTCTCTGTGCTTTGTACTGTGGCTTCCAGGTTATTCAGGGGCCCTGCGCTCTTGATCTTTACCTACTCAGTTCCGAGCAACCAACTGGGCTGTGCTTGGGCTCTACTTCTTTGTGCTATGGTTGGGAAATTTTATCTATCCAGACGGAAAACAGTGTAGATCACGAGGCTTACTTCTGGTTTCCCTTCCCTCAAGAATTGAAGTACTGTGTTGTTCATTATCCAGTGCCTGAAAATAGCAGCCTTTTGTATTTTGTCCAGTTTTTGTTTGTTCATAGCAGGGAGGTAAGTCTGATACTAGTTAAGCCAATATAGCTGGCAGGGGGAATCCTTCAAGTAAGCACTACTGTTGATGATAGGAATTCACATAACCACTAACTCACTTCATGTGCTACTTTGTTATATGTTAGCCTTGAGTGAAAAAAATTATAAGTTCAAGGATCTGGGTCTATGGCACATAGCGCTCAGAAATATTTGTAACCAACTAAATGAAGTTGTTCATAGTTGATATAAATTATATTTCCAAATTCAGATCTTTTCTCTTTTATATCCACATTACACAGTTTTCTTCATTCTGTGACAGATTTTTGCATGCACATTCGAGATCAAGCCAGGAAATGGTCAAGATGTTTTGTCACCTATCACAGGAAAACTTATTTCATTCTGCTCATTGCAAAAAGTTTAGGAAAGAAATAAAAGAGAAACATTGTTTTAAACTTTAAACTGCCAACCTATATGAACTAACTAATCCTTTCCTCACCCCCTCTTGCCCTTTCCCTTTAATTGTATTTTTCGTCACATGTGTTTATTTTTCTTTTGATCTACCTTTAATATAAATCACTGGAAACACACTGGTATAGAATTTGCTTTATATCTCCTTGCTTTATATACTCTAGTCTATCTTCACCAACCACTAGATCAAGCATATTACTAAAGAAATTTTAACACTTCTAAATCAGTTTTCAAATCAACTGTAAAATATATTTCCTTCTGACAAGTTATTTGATGGATACATCTAGTTGAGCCTCTAAGCCAGATCTAGAAGAGCAGTGCCTGAAAAAAAAAAAAAAGAAAAATATCTGATTATTTTTAATGTTAAATCAAATAAGTCTATGCAGTGGACTTTTAAGTCATACATAGGATAACGATTTGTCGTTTTATTGGCTTGTTTCTTTTGAAAATTTACAAAGAGTTTTGTTCTTTTTGAACGTAGTATTTATTATTTCATATTAAAGTACTTTGTATCTTTGCCCATAAACCTGTTGGCAAGAAAGCATTGAAAACCATAAGTTATGAATTACTAATATTCATTTTTTTAAAAAAACTAATATAACTCTTGCCTCTGATTTCTTAGCATACTGTTTAATCTGGTGTCCCCCCCCCCTTCTCTGTTTCTAAAAGATAAATGATTCAACAGTCCACCAACTAACATGCCAGCAAAACTTCCTGTCCTGAAATGTTCTTGGAAAAAAATCTATTCATGTTACACTGACTCAGCACTGCACACCGATCATTCAGCTTCATGACTAAATTTTTCTCTCATACATACATTTAAACACTTCCTATGTTTAAATGTCATATCAAATTTTAAATGGTGCTTGAACCTTCTGATTCTGTAAGGTACAGTGGAAAGTGCACTGAGCATGGATTCAGATAAACCTGATTTGATTCTTGGCTTCATTACTTGCAAGCTGAATAGTCTCTGAAAGACACATTCCTCACTTGTAACATTCAAGACATACTTTATCATTCATATATACCTTGTAGGTAGGTACCTTGCAGGATTTATGAGCCAAAGTAGGAACTCTTAGTAAGTGTGTAATATTTGTAATTTGCTATAAATCCTAGTCACTTAACTGTTAGGAAATCTGGAAATAATGGATTCTTTATTCACCAGAGTTGATTTATAAAACAATCAAGATTTTTTTTTTTTTTGTAATTCATCTCGAGAAGAGAGCCTACACCACCCTTTAGGCATCTGGAGCCAGTAGACTATCCCATATTAATCAAGTCACGTGGGAGCATATGTTATTTATGCCTAGCCTGATAATAGATGTTTCTCAAAGGAAAAAAAATAGCTTTGTAAAAAGTTTAATTTCATTATCCTCTGCCATAGATCTCATTTAAAGTTCATGTCTTACTAGGCTTTTGTTAATCCATTTTTAAAGTTAGAGCATGGGCTCTACAGCCAAAAAGAACTGAGTAAAACTTCTGAATTTTCTAGTTACTACTCATGACATTGCTCAGGTCAACATATGCTTTATGAGTTTCATTTTTCTTACTCATTATATGAGAATAACAATGCTTACCTTTCAAGTAGTCTGTCATGATTAAATGTGATAGCCTATGTAAAGATGTAAGTTTGGTTGTCATCAAATTATTTACTCCTTCTCCATTTTTCCATTTGGAAATGGAATATGTTGCTGATATAAGCTGCTGAATAATGACCTCAAAAATCTACTGAATTTTAGAAGATAAATTAAACAGTCTTATGACCAAAAATAGTTATCTTGTACATTGGCCACTTGTTTTGGCCTAACAATCTACAGATTTTCTGAATCCCAATTTTACATCAAAGAATATTAGCATGAAAACATACATGTGATCAAAATTGTATGGATAGAATAATTCTAAAACATTTGGCATTTCTTTTAGTATTATTAAAAGGAATTCTAATGCTTTCATTGACAAAATTGTGAAGGCCAACATGATTTCTACACCCAGTTTGGTCACAAACCTGGGATAATCCATGTCATACCTAGATCTTTACTCATGTATCAAGATGACACTTTGTGATATGAATGACATTAGAAATTCAATGTTTTTGAATCAATAACACAGAGAGACTGAAAAGAACTGGATGGATATTAGGGCAACATACTTCCCATTAGGTTAATAATTTAAATAATAAACTTAAAGGATGATAATAAATATCTTGGTAAATGTACAGATTTGAGATTATTGTGTGCCTTTTTTGGAATTCCAAAGGACCAAACTATATCTGTTGTTAAACATTCTAAAAGGAAGTGAATTTTTGCATGGGAAATGAGGATTTAGGAGCCAGCTTTTGTGATGCAATAAGAGAAAAAAGGTTTTTTTTTTCTTTCCCTGAGGCTGAGAGATAGTTTGGTCAGAGGAATGACCTGAGCCTTTCTGGCAATGGGGATGGGAAACTGCACCTTGCTAGAGGGAGGCATCCATGGTGGGGCAGGGAGGTGGCCCTTTAAGGAACCCTGGGGTTGTCTGGAATCATGTAGCTCATTGTAAATCATTCTGTGCCTTACTTGCTACTCTTCCTTTATTCCTGGACCATCCGTTAATCTTCATTAAGAGTTACAGGATGATCTTGCGTATTTTGTGAGAGTAAGGGGAAGAGCATGCTCTATAGCTGGAACAAACATAAAAAAGGAATAGCTTTGTCACCTCTCCTGAGCTGTAGTGACAGGTATGGTAAACAACAAGGACAACTGTGTACATGCAGCAGTGACACCTCAGTGGTTGTTGGCAATAAAGGTAATCAATGGTGCCCAGCAAGAAGGGGAAAAGATCTGGGTCAAAAGAACACAGGGAAATTTTTCTAAAGACGGTGTCCTGGAAATCCCTCTGGCAAACCTGTACACATATTCAAGGGTCTAATTACAAGCAAGGAATGCAGCGAAAGCTCTTAGTTTTGGAACTTAAATCATACATTGACAAAATATAATTAATTCATAGACTATATTGAATGAACATTTTAACATTTATAGAAAGAATTAAGAACTCAAATAATTCAGTTACAGACATTTTTATATTAATCTTGGAAGTGATGTATTTTAAGTAAGGTTATAAAGAGATTTGTAATACCTTGCCATTAGAAAAAAGAAATTATTTTCTAGATTAGGAAATTGCATAAAAAGTTGGAGTGGGAAGAAGAGATGGAAGAAATGGAATTATAAGACTTTTATTTCTATACAGGGAGCATGGGAACTATAGGGAGAGGAAATTCCAGAGTAGTTCTTTTGTGAAGGTCATAGAATACAGTTTGCAAAGGTGTTTGATCTAAAGAGAAAGTACATGCTTGAAGCTTTTGAACTGCATAATTAATATCACTTATAAAAAGCAAAATTTGTTCATTCTCCCTTAAACAGTTTATGTTCCAGCCCATGTGATAGTATTTCTCCAGCAAATATGTACTGCTTCATTTGGCCAATATTGATTATTTTCCTCTCTTTCCAAAAGAGCTTGAAATGAATATTTTTGTTAGAACTTTTGTATGTGCTAAGACATCAGGATGTTAGCCACCTTTTACTTCTAGGGTTTAACCTTAAACCAGCAGAGAATTCCAAAGGCAACTTAAAGTTGCATATTGTTCCTTAAGAAAATACCTCACTAGGTTAAACCTTTTATTTATATTGGCTCTCTTCTGGGTGTAGAAACTCGAATGACTGAAGATATATGTAAAATTTTAGCTCTGGAAGTTATCTTAGATGTCATCTTGTCTGAGCCTCTTAACCAGAAATGTTTTCTGCATTATCGCTAATGTTTCTCTCTTGTTAAATGTTCTACTTCTTATTACTAATAAGTAATATATTCCATCTGGAACAGCTTTAGTAAAATATGACTTTCATAGGCACTAAAGGTTATGGACTTTTTGAAGTTTAAGCTATTAACCTTCAAATTACCCACAGAGAAAGCTCTCACCAAATTTACCAACATTTTGTACCTTTCAGAGACTCAGCAGTTTCTTCTGAACAACTATGAACCTCTCCCCTTTTTCATGGAGGTTAAACCTCCAAACTTCTAAGATCACTGCCAGCTTAAAGGCTTTCTGGTTAAAAAGAAACTGAGGCACTAAGAACGTTAAGTGATGTGCTCTAATCACACAGCTAATGAGTGGCCTAGCTATACTTTTAACACAAACTCTTATATTACTTTCCAGTCCTGTCATAACAAATTACACAAACCTAGTGGCTTAAAACACCATTAATTATCTACCTTAGGTCAGGAATACAAACATTCAGGCTCTGTTGAACTAAAAATTAAGTTATCTACAGAGCTTAACTTTCTAGAGGGTCTATGGGAGAATTGGTTTCCTTGCCTTTTCCAGTTTTTAGAGACCACCTGCATTCCTTGACTTGTGACCACCTTTTTCCATCTTCAAAGCTAGCAACCCAGCATCTCTCTTATCCTTTCTGGGCACATCACTTTCTGTCTACACCTCAGAAAAGTTCTGTTTTTAATAACCCATGTAAGTTAGATTGGGCCCACGACAAACTCAAAGTTCATAATCTGATCTGCAAAGTCCCTTTTGCCATGTAAGATAACATATTTGCAAGTTCCTAGGATAAGGATATAAACATTTGCTGGGCATTATTCTGCCTACCACCCCCTCTTTTTTATTCTATTTCCATAAACTTACTGTTAGGCCACATAATATTTTAGTTGCATAAATTTTGTATTAGATCTAGCATCTAATCTATTCCTAAAAATGTGAACACTCAATAAAAAGTTTTACCAGATTAATAAATATACTAAAATACCAGAATTTGGAGGTGTTGCACTGCACACAAATGGATTAATAATGATTGATTCAAGAGGTAATTGTTTGTAGCATCATTCTGGATTCTTAAATTGGGAGATAAAGGTTAATCAGTTTTCTCAGGGGAGCAGAGATGCTTCCTTGGTGTGCAGTTGAAGCAGCAAGATGTGCTCTTGCTGTACAGTCCTGGCTAATTAGTGGGTAGCACTGCTAATGCATTTATTATTGGAAGTATTGTGGATGCAACTGATCTCTGCTTTAAGGGTGATTCCTTTTGTCTGGAATCCTGGGAAAAGAGCATTCAGAAGCTTCAATATGCTAAAAATCTCAAACAGAAAGCATTGATGAAGCTTTCCTTATGATAGGATTTTTTGTTGTTGCTTTTTATTCTTTGTTTTGTTTCTTTGGCCTGGTTCAAGTGGAAACTGGGTATAAGCAATTAGTCAGGATGCCAGAAAGTAAGACCCTTATGGATGCACGTTAATTGGAGTCAGTGAGAATACTGCAGGAATGCTTCCCTGAATTAAAGTCTTGGCATTATCTAGCAAAAGGGGGAAAAATTTAAAGCCTGACAATTTGGTAAAACATATTGAATTGTGGTATTAGGTCCAGCTGGGTGGGGGTCAGGGGAGGAAGCCTGGAGGAGGACATCGATGAGCAAATATGGGTACTTAAGTAAGTACTTAGTACTTGCACAGTACTAAGACCAGTCCTGCTGAGCCCAGAAGATGGGGTTGGAGCCAGTGGGTTCTGTCGGAATTGCTGTGAGCAACTGTAATTGGTACTAAACCAAATTTTAGACAAAGAGTAAGATTAGATCAAAGATCATTCAGGGAAAAAAAAAAAAAAAAAAGATCATTCAGGGTACATAACAAAATAATACCTTGACTAGGATTTGGCACCTTTATGTGACTAAGAAATCCTGTTTGAACAGAGAGTGAAAGGTGACACAGTGCCTTTGGCAGGATTTCAAAATGTCCAATGTTTCTCTTTGGCTTGCCTCAAGTCTCCCGGGTGACAGGTACCTATAGACATTACACAAACCAAAACAGGCAGCTGAGAAAGGCAGGCAAACTACAAAGGGAAGACGAGTGCCTTTAACAAAAAACCAAAGGTGTAAATTTGAGCTTCCCAAAACAGAGACAAACATATGCATTTCTCAGCGGCACTGAAAAATAACAGGGAACATAACAGCAATGTCACTTCAAATTACTTACCGCTTGTGTTAGAGGAGGCAAATGTTTTATTAATAAACAAGCAGTTAGAGCACTATTTGTTCCCAACTATCAGTCTGGGAGGGCAGGGGAGGCCAAGCTGAAACCTCTGACAAGAGAAATGATTTACCGATTTAGTGTGACTGACAGACCTGGTGATGAAAGAGGACTTTTATGTGTAGCATCAGGGAGCAGCTGAAGGGAAGTGGTCGCAGAGCTCCCACTTTAGCAGGAGGTAAGCTTCTCACAGGAGCAAGACCCTGACCTAAATGATTAGGATGGACTGGTGGTGGAGGTTTGGGAGTTGGAGGAGAAGGAAAAGGTGATATAGAGAGAAAGGCAGGAAGGGAGAAGGGAGGGAAGGAGAGATACGTATTGCTTTATTTGGTACAGAGTATAATTTAGGAACTGCATACTCCTCTATTACAAGCTGGCTAATAACTAATCAATGATTGCAAAGCCCTTAGAAGGTAGTAAGTTTTATATAAATGCTAAATAACAAAAATGCTAGGATATGGCTCAAGATTGCAGCCAAATCTAGACTGCCAGCAGAAAACTAGAGAGGTTATTTGTTCAGAGAAGGATTTGGGGTCACTCTAGGACCTTCTCTGTAAACCACAACTGGATTGCCCACATATGTGGCTGGGGGTGGTGTTGGGTGGTGGTAGGGGATCAAGTGCTGTTTCTGTGCTGTATTAGGGGTATTGCACTCCATGGAGCACTCCTGACTCTTCTGGATTCTTTGCCACTGCATTAAAACTGGCCTATTGCAGGGACAAGCTCACATGACCCATTGGTATGAATGAAACTTCCTGATTAGAGGCTGCACTAAATGTGATTCATCAGTGTAGAGCTGTCATAACAAAGTCATTGTAAAGACAGCCAGCATTTACCCCCAACAGAAACGCTACCTCCTTCAAATGGCTTTGCTTTCCTATGGATACCTGCCCCACCTTCCCCTAGAAACAAGACCTCACAGTCTGGTGATTCTTCACCCTGTGACAGCTCTTTGAAGAGTAAAACTTAGCATACTTTCTGATTCCCCAAACTCCTTTTGCCATTTTAAGATCTTTGGTATTTCTTCACCTACTGTTGTTGCTGTACTTGTTTTGTTTATTTTTTAGGAAGAGAGAAATAGCTCCTCCCATTTAGGAAATTTAATTACCAGGGTATTAATCTGTCAATTTTAGGCTGCTCAACTACTTCTTACTGCAAAAACAGCTGTAGCCAACAATATTGCAATAGTGTATTCTTAAACAAACAGCAATGGCTCTGGAATGTATGCACATAAATATTAATTAGGAAGAGAAACAAGACAGCAATGAAACAGTTTCTATTAATTATTTTGGCTCATTTTCAAATTTGTTACAGTTTATCTGACTTTTTTGGAAGCTCTCAGAACAATCTGTCTTAGCCTATTTATGCAGTGAAGGTGTCTGAAAAGCAGGGACTAAATTTAGTGGAAAGTCCTCCTGAGAAGGAAATTTTTTCTTCTTTGCTAATCTAAGACTCATGATGAAGACAGAGAGGAGTTATTTTGATTTTCCCTGGTTTGGCCAGATGGTTCTCGTGGCCAAGCTGTCAGGGGATTCCCAGGACTTCTTGGCTCTAATTGGGCCTGTTTCCCAACAATTGTTGACTCAAACTTCCCAGAGTTTTGCGGTGCTTAAGAGCTCAGATCATTCCCATCGGCAAGAAAGAAAAAGGTGCACCAATTTCTTGGTCATTCCAGTGGATTTTCCTGGGAATATTCATTATTTGCAGAACAGTCAACACCCAGTAGAACCTGAAGTTCTTTGAATACCCGATAGGTGCCCAGAGTCAATTTTTGCCAGGTTGTTTGGCAAAATTCTAACAAGTTTGATTATCTTTCTATTTTTTTTCCCAATTTGTTTATTTATTTACTTATTTTAGTCCATGAAAGATTAAAAGTAAGATATGAAGAAGGTAAATACAGTGCAACTGCCAGAGATATGTAGTTAGTAGCAGGAAGTGACAGCTGACGCAAGGTTAAAAGAGATTAAAATGACCAGACACAGCAAGTCTAAAAGTCAATGTAAAATGACTGAGAATATGGAGATAGAAACTTCCATATCCCCTTCACCTGCAAAGACTTCACCCTAAAGTATCTGTATTGTTAACCACCAACCTGTATCATCAAGAATAGAACCAATTTAATTCACAATAGAACTGTAAATGGACAATGAACAAGTGAAAAAAATGTTCAACCACAGGTAATTGAGAAATGCAAATGAAACATGAAAGCAATATTATTTATCTGTCAAATTGGCAAAGATTTAAAACCAGGTGATGTCTGGTGTTGCCAAAGGGATAAGAAAGTAGGCTGTCTTGGGTGGAGACATAAACTGGTACAACGTTTTAATGGATACTTTGACAGTGCATATAAAAAGCTTTAAAAATTTGTACCTCTTTTGGCCCAGCATTTCTAAATATAAGAATTTATCCCAAGGAAAACATTAATGTTTTATGTGTGTTCATAAAGAGTTTAGCTAAGATACATGTTACTGCTGTTTCAGCATCCATTTTGTTTGGTCAAGTGGCTTTGGGGGGAGCTTAAACTGACATTACTTCCTATGTACAAGCTTATACCCTAGCCCACAGAGTCATGGGCAAATGTAAGCTCCTGATATGACTGCCCCAAGAGCCCTTTTGATCATCAGCCTCTCCCACCTCCCAGGGCCTTTCCTTGAGTAACACTTAGGTAAGCTCCCTTGGAGCTTAACAAAACCCTGCTCTTTTGGATTTGTGTTTACCAATTCTGGCCTTAGGCTGGGAACCTGGACACTTAATTCAAGCATGGACTCTAATAAAGTCAGGCACCCCAGATCCTGCCTCTCTCTCTGCCTGTACCCATCCTCAGTCATTTAATATGGCCACTGAGGCATGCCATGTGCTTCTTTCAGTATCTATGAGTGATAATCTTCTCTGTTTCAATGTCTGTATGGTCTTTTGTTGAAGCAGTCTCACCACCCAGGACCACTTAACAATTGTTAATCTAACAAAGTAATAACATAAATATTTAAGTTCCAATATTTTTCGTAGAGAATTTTTAGTTGCAAAAGAAAAAATGCTGTGATATTCTAAAAGCAAATTATGACCTAGCCAAGAAAAATAATACAATGTAGTCACAAAATATGATGTAGAAACTATTTGTTGATATGAAAGATATTTTTGAAAAATTAAGTGAAAAAACCAAGCAGGTTACAAAAATCACTAGCATATCTTCATTTTTTTTTGTTTAAAAACACACAGAAAAAGAAAAATATATGTCAAAACATGGCTAATAATCTTTCAATACTAGATTGTGGTTGGCTTTTACATTTCTTTTTTTTAATATTTTTTTTTATTTACTTGAGTTCAATTTGCCAATATATAGCATATAACCCAGTGCTCATCTGGTCAAGTGCCCCCTTCAGTGCCCATCACCTAGTCACCCCAATCCCCGACCCACCTCTCCTTCCACTACCCCTTGTTCATTTCCCAGAGTTAGGAGTCTCTCATGTTCTATCACCCTCACTGATATTTCCCACTCATTTTCTCTCCTTCCCCTTTATTCCCTTTCACTATTTTTTATATTTCCCAAATGAATGAGACCATATAATGTTTGTCCTTCTCCGATGGACTTACTTCACTCAGCATAATACCCTCCAGTTCCATCCACGTTGAAGCAAATGGTGGGTATTTGTCGTTTCTAATGGCTGAGGAATATTCCATTGTATACATAAACCACATCTTCTTTATCCATTCATCTTTCGATGGACACCGAGGCTCCTTCCACAGTTTGGCTATTGTGGACATTGCTGCTAGAAACATCGGGGTGCAGGTGTCCCGGCGTTTCACTGCATCTGTATCTTTGGGGTAAATCCCCAGCAGTGCAATTACTGGGTCATAGAGTAGTTATTTTTAACCCTTTGAGGAACCTCCACACAGTTTTCCAGAGTGGCTGCACCAGTTCACATTCCCACCAACAGTGCAAGAGGGTTCCCCTTTCTCCACATCCTCTCCAACATTTGTTGTTTCCTGCCTTGTTAATTTTCCCCATTCTCACTGGTGTGAGGTGGGATCTCACTGTGGTTTTGATTTGTATTTCCCTGATGGCCAGTGATGTGGAGCATTTTCTCATGTGCTTGTTGGCCATGTCTATGTCTTCCTCTGTGAGATTTCTGTTCATGTCTTTTGCCCATTTCATGATTGGATTGTTTGTTTCTTTACTGTTGAGCTTAAGAAGTTATCGATCTTGGATACTAGCCCTTTATCTGATAGGTCATTTGCAAATATCTTCTCCCATTCTGTAGGTTGTCTTTTAGTTTTGTTGACTGTATCCTTTGCTGTGCAGAAGCTTTTAATCTTGATGAAGTCCCAATAATTCATTTTTGCTTTTGTTTCCCTTGTCTTCATAGATGTATCTTGCAAGAAGTTGCTGTGACCAAGTTCAAAAAGGGTGTTGCCTGTGTTCTCCTCTAGGATTTGGATGGATTTTTGTCTCACATTTAGATATTTTATCCATTTTGAATTTATCTTTGTGTCTGGTGTAAGAGAATGGTCTAGTTTCATTTTTCTGCATCTGGCTGTCCAATTTTCCAGCACCATTTATTGAAGAAACTCCCCTTTTTCCAGTGGACAGTCTTTCCTGCTTTGTCGAATATTAGTTGATCATAGAGTTGAGGGCCAATTTCTGGGTTCTCTGTTCTATCCATTGATCTATGTGTCTCTTTTTGTGCCAGTACCACACTGCCTTGGTGATCACAGCTTTGTAGTGCAACCTGAAATCTGGCATTGTGATGCCCCCAGATATGGTTTTCTTTTTCAATATTCCCCTGACTATTTGGGGTCTTTTCTGATTCCAAACAAATCTTAAGATGATTTGTTCCAGCTCTCTGAAGAAACTCCATGGCATTTTGATAGGGATTGCATTGAACGTGTAGATTGCCCTGGGTAGCATTGACATTTTCACAATATTAATTCTTCCAATCCATGAGCATGGAATGTTTTTCCATCTCTTTGTGTCTTCCTCAATTTCTTTAGGAAGGGTTCTGTCGTTTTTAGGATATAGATCCTTTACCTCTTTGGTTAGGTTTATTCCTAGGTATCTTATGCTTTTGGGTGCAATTGTAAATGGGATTGATTCCTTAATTTCTCTTTCTTCAGTCTCATTGTTAGTGTATAGAAATGCCACTGATTTCTGGGCATTGATTTTGTATCCTGCCACACTGCTGAATTGCAATATGAGTTCTAGCAATCTTGGGGTGGAGTCTTTTGGGTTTACTATGTCCTGTATCATGTCATCTGCAAAGAGGGAGAGTTTGACTTCTTCTTTGCCAATTTGAATGCCTTTTATTTCTTTTTGTTGCCTGATTGCTGAGGCTAGGACTTCTAGTACTATGTTGAATAGCAGTGGTGAGAGTGGACATCCATGTCGTGTTCCTGATCTTAGGGGAAAGGCTCCCAGTGCTTCCCCATTGAGAATGATGTTTGTTGTGGGCTTTTTTAGATGGCTTTTAAGATGCTGAGGCATGTGCCCTCTATCCCTACACTCTAAAGAATTTTGATCAAGAATGGATGCTGTATTTTGTCAAATGCTTTCTCTGGATCTATTGAGAAGATCATATGGTTCTTTTTTTTTTTTCACTTGTTGATATGATCTATCACATTGATTGCTTTATGAGTGTTGAACCAGCCTTGCATCCCGGGGATAAATCCCACTTGGTCATGGTGCATAATCTTCTTAACATACTGTTGGATCCTACTGGCTAGTATCTTGTTGAGAATTTTCACATCTGTGTTCATCAGGGATATTGGTCTATAATTCTCTTTTGGTGGGGTCTTTGCCTGGTTTTGGAATTAAGGTGATGCTGACCTCATAGAACGAGTTTGGAAGTATTCCATTCCTTTCTAACTTTTGGAATAGCTTTCATAGAATAGGTACTGTTTCTTCTTTAAACATTTGATAGAATTCCCCTGGGAAGCCATCTGACCCTGGATATTTGTATCTTGGGAGGTTTTTAATGACTTCTTCAATTTCCTCCCTGGTTATCATCTTGTTCACGTTTTCTATTTCTTCCTGTTCCAGTTTTGGTAGTTTGTGGCTTTCCAGAAAATGTGTTCATTTCTTCTAGATTGCCTAATTATTGGCATTAGTTGCTCATAATGTGTTTTTAAAATCATTTGTATTTCCTTGGTATTGGTGGTGACCTCCTTTTTCATTCATGATTTTATTAATTAGAGTCTTTTTTGTTTTTAATATGGCTGCCTAATGGTTTATCTATCTTATGAATTCTTTCACAGAACCAACTCCTGGTTTTGTTGATCTGTTCTATAGTTCTTCTGGTCTCTATTTCATTGAGTTCTGCTCAAATCTTTATTGACTCTCTTCTTCTGCTGGGTGTAGGTTTTTAATTTTTTTTTTAATTTTTATTTATTTATGATAGTCACACAGTGAGAGAGAGAGGCAGAGACATAGGCAGAGGGAAAAGCAGGTCCATGCACCGGGAGCCATGCACCGGATTCAATCCCGGGTCTCCAGGATCGCGCCCTGGGCCAAAGGCAAGCGCCAAACCGCTGCGCCACCCAGGGATCCCTGGGTGTAGGTTTTATTTGCTGTTTTTTTCCAGTTCCTTTAGGTGCAAGGTTAGCTTGGGTATTTGAGTTTTTTTCCAGTTTTTTAAGGGATGCCTGTATTGCAATGTATTTCCCTCTCAGGACTGCTTTTGCTGTATCCCAAAGATTTTGAATGGTTGCATCTTCATTCTCATTAGTTTCCATGAATCTTTATAATTCGTCTCTAATTTCCTGGTTGATCCTTTCATCTTTTAGCAGGATGCTCTTTAACCTCCACGTGTTTGAATTTCTTCCAAATTTATTCTTGTGATTGAGTTCTAGGTTCAAAGCATTATGGTCTGAAAACATGCAGGGGACAATACCAATCTTCTGCTATCAGTTAAGACCTGATTTGTGACCCAGTATGTGGTCTATTCTGGAGAAAGTTCCATATGCACTTGAGAAGAATGTGTATTCAGTTGCATTTGGATGTAAAGTTCTGTAATTATCTGTGAAATCCATCTGGTCCAGTGTACCATTTAAAGCTCTTGTTCCTTTGGAGATGTTGTGCTTAGAAGATCTGTCATTTGCAGAAAGTGCCATGTTGAAGTCTCCTAGTATAAGTGTATTGTTATCTAAGTATGTCTTAACTGTGGTTATTAATTGATATACTTGGCAGCTCCCACATTAGGGGCATAAATATTCATGAATGTTAGGCCCTCTTGTTGGATAGATCCTTCAAGTATGATATAGCATCCCTCTTCATCACTTACACAGTCTTTGGGATAAACTTTAATTTATCTGATCTGAGGATGGCTACCCTGCTTTTTTTTTTTTTTTTTTTTTGAGGACCATTTGAATGGTAAATTGTTCTCCAACCTTTTATTTTCAGGCTGTATGTGTGCTTAGGTAAAAAAATGAGTCTCTTGTAGACTGCAAATAGATGGGTCTTGCTTTTTTATCCAGTCTGTAACCCTGCGCCTTTTGATGGGATTTAAGCCCATTCACATTCAGAGTTACTATTGTAAGATATGAATTTAGTGTCATCATAATACGTGTCCAGTCCCTGTCTTTGTGGATTATTTCTTTGAATTTCCTCTTTCTTTTACAGAGTCCCCCTTAATATTTCTTGCAGAGCTGGTTTGGTGGTCACATATTCTTTCAGTGTCTGCCTATCTTGGAAGCTCTTTATCTCTCCTTCTATTCTGAATGAGAGCATTGCTGGATAGAGTATTCTTGGTTGCATGTTCTTCTCATTTAGGACCCTCAATATATCCTGCCAGTCCTTTCTGGCCTGCCAGGTCTCTTTGGAGAGGTCTGCTGTTAACCTAATATTTCTCCCCATATAAGTTAGGGATCTCTTGTCTCTTGCTGCTTTAAGGATTTTCTCTTTATCTTTGGAATTTGCAAGTGTCACTATTAAATGTCCAGGTGTTGAAAGGTTTTTATTGATTTTAGGGGGGAATCTCTCTATCTCCTGGATCTGAAAGCCTGTTTCCCTCCCCAAGTTAGGGAAGTTCTCAGGTATGATTTGTTCATATACACTTTCTGGTCCTCTGTCCCTTTCGGCGCCCTCTGGAACCCCAATTAAACATAGATTTTTTTTCCTTCTGAGGCTGTCATTTATTTGACAGCCTTAACCTTTCCTCATGGTCTTTTAATTGTTTTTCTCTTTTTTCCTCAGCTTCCTTCCTTTCCATCAACTTGTCTTCTATATTACTCACTCTTTCTTCTACCTCATCAGCCCTCATTGTTAGGACCTCTAGTTAGGATTGCATCTCATTTGATTCATTCTTAATTTTGCCCTGATTAGATCTAAATTCTGCAGTCATGAAGTCTCTTGAATCCCTTATGCTTTTTTTCCAGAGCCACCAGTAGCTTTATAATTGTGCTAATGAATTGGCCTTCTGACATCAAATTGTAATCCAAATTCTGTAACTCTGTGGGAGAGAGTACTGTTTCTGATTCTTTCTTTTGTGGTGAGTTTTTCTTTCTAGTCATTTTGCTCAGTGCTAAGTGGCTAAAAACAAATTGTACTGGAAAAAGGAAGAAAAAAAAGGGAAAAAACAAAGAAAAAAACCCAAAAACCAAAAACCAAACCAAAACAAAACAAAAGACAAGGAGAGGTATCCTTTGGTTCTTTATACTGTGAATCTCTCGACTTCCCCTGGAGCTTTCCAGTGCTGCTTGGTCCTGAACTTGCTCTTCCCCTGTCCTTCCAGGGGGGAGGGGCCTGCTGTGGTGATTCTCAGGTGTGTGCACCTCGGGGAGCTGCCCCGCCCCCTGCCGGGTGCACAGCTCAGTCGGAGCTGTTTATCCAGTGAGGCCCCTGTTCCCTGGCAGCCCGCTCTGTCCCAAGCACAGGGTGACACCGGGAGGAACAACAACAGTGGTGGCAGCCAGCTCTGGAGCCCTGGAGTCAGCTCCCGCAGTAACTACAGACCTCTCCGTCTGCAGGGGCCTGGATGCTCCGGGGGCAGGGCCACTGATTGCTCAGCTCCGGGCTGCCAGGGGGCAGGAGCATCCTCGCTGTCCTGGGCCCTCCCGGCCTCTGCCTGTCCCCGGGGAGGCCGGATCCTGGGCTGTGTCCCGGCGCCCTGTGCTCCGGGGCCTGCGCTGTTGGATTCGTGCTCCCGTCCCGCAGCCCCCTCCGCGGAGCCGCCGCCCGAGCCCCCCGAGCTGCTCCGGCCCCGCCGTGCGCGCTGCAGCCCTTAGGGAGCTCGGCGCACTCTCCCCCGGGGGGCAGGTGTCTGTTAGTGTCCCCGGGAGCCCGAGGGCATCCCCGCCCTCCTGGGTCCTGCTCCACCTCCCTGCGGGCCCCTTTCCGCCCGGGAAGGTTGGTGCAGCTCCTGCTCCTCCGGGACGGGGCTCTCCTGTCCTGGGGACACTCGCCCCGGCCTCAGCCCGGCTCCTCGCGGGCCCCTCCCCCTCAGAGGCCTTTTGTTTCTTTATTTTTTTTCCATCTTTCTACCTTGATAGAAGCCCAAACTCTTCTCTCTGTAGCGTTCCAGCTGTTCTCTCTTTAAATCTCAGGCTGAATTTGTAGGTTTTCAGGATGATTTAAAAGTTACTGTCCCAAAGTTAGTTGGTGGGGACAGGTGACTTGGGGACCCTACTCTTCCACCATCTTGCTCCACCCACTGGCTTTTACATTTCTTATACTCATCTTTATTTTTTCCTTTTTATCAAAACCACATATTACTTATGCACTGGCATGGAATAAATGTTTAAGAATGACAAAAATTGTTCAAGAAATTCTATATACTTTCTAAGAAAAGCATTAAAGAGATACACTCCAATTTATATGAACATATTCTTAAAAGAATAAGAAAGAGTATAACACATTTTAGAATTATTTCCTTTTTACAAGTTGCTCATTTATTCATTTATCTGTTTTTCTAGCATTATTTTCTCACTACCTACTAGGGGTCAGGAACTGAATATACAACAGTGAACAAAAAAATATGTTCCTTTCTGGGGATATAATTTACAGCGTAGTGATTACAGTTCATACTATTGTGTTATATACTTGCAAGTTGCTAAGAGAGTACATCTTAAAGTTTGTCACCACAAAAAAGAAATAATAATTATATAAAAAAAGGAAATAATAATTATGTGACATGATGAAGGTGCTAACTAATGCTATGTTGATAATTGTTTTGCAACATATAGGTGTATCAAATCAACAAGTTGTACACCTTAAAGTTACACAATTTTACATGTCAATACCATGTCAATAAAGCTGTGCAGGGATCCCTGGGTGGCGCAGCGGTTTGGCGCCTGCCTTTGGCCCAGGGCGCGATCCTGAAGACCTGGGATCGAATCCCACATCGGGCTCCCGGTGCATGGAGCCTGCTTCTCCCTCTGCCTGTGTCTCTGCCTCTCTCTCTCACTGTGTGCCTATCATAAATAAATAATAAAAAAAAAAACACTTGTTAAAAAAAAAATAAAGCTGTGCAGAGGGGAAAGTAGACCCCTGCCTTAATGTAACTTCCAGTCTACTTGGGGATATGGACAACACTACACTTAAACATACAAATAAAAAATGGCAACTGTGATAATATAAACAAGAGAGCCACAAGGCCCATCAGAGAGAATTAGGATGGGTGCAGAGGGCCTGTGGAAGGAGTGGCCCAGGGAGCATGATGGGCTGAGAAAAGGCCTCTGTGGTTGGTGTAGCAGATTAGGTGGCTGTTATGCAGGGTATGGTTCAAGGGGTGGCATGGGCAATGGGTGTGCAGGGTCTGGAAGTCCATTCTAAATTTTACCTTAATCCTTCCAGTGGAAAGGTTTGGACACTTGGAGGCATAGATATGAATGATTTGCCTTTTGAAGAGATCATTTGGACTCTTGTGGAGGACTCAATGGATGCAGATATACAAATTAGAATGTTATTAAAAAAAAAATAAAGGAAACAGGGATAGAAGAGGAGGTTGCCTTGAAACATGGTGGTGGGAATGGAGAAACATTATTCCAAAAGTGAATTATATGATATGAGGCCTAGGAAGAGTGGGATCAAAGATGACTCCTGTTTTGTTTGTATCATGACGGGCAGGATGATGGTGCCAAGCCAGGTAGTAAGAAACAGTAGCTGGCAGCCATCAGATCTGGTAATGATCCAACTTTGGACATGTTAGTTCAATATGTATTTGAGATACCAAGGAGGAAATGCCAAATGATAGGTAATAATCTAGTGGGGAATTGAGAGAAAAGGAAAGTGTCACAGAACTTTTACAAGTCTGGCTCTTCACGGTCACCTGCTCATGTGCCAAAAGTCTGTGCTAGTTTTTATTTTATTTTTCTCAGAATAACTCCTTCCATAGAGTTCACATCCTTTGAAGGGGCCTTGGCAGTATACTATGAAAGTAGGTTTGTCACACAGGACCTGAAGTTTAGTTAAATGCAAGTGTTGGGATTCATATTGGTCACCATCATGGGAAGTCATAGTGAGACCTGTATTTGGTTGTTTCAGTTTGTGTTGGTATTACAATTTCCTTTGAAAGCATGTGGTTTATTTGTATACTTCCCTCATTTCCTGAATGATTCCCAGCACTGGGCTGTTATTGCAATGTATAGTTGGTAAAAGCTTGCTCAGTAAATAAATTAATAGATAACTGGCTGAATAAATATATGAACTCAATCTATTTTCTTCAGTACTTATTTGCATTTGTAGGTGTTACTGGCATATCTGATAAATGTGACAAGGACCTGGAATTCTTGGCTGTTCCAACCACTGCCTTGCTGCCTTACTCGGTTCTTACACACAGATCTGGTAAACACATACTCCATTGTGAGCTAGAGTTCAGGCTCTAAGCCTTAGCTGGGCTTGGCTAGAGGAATTCTCTTGTTCCACCAGCATGAAAATAGTTTGAAGGTTTGTGTGTCCTTTAATTTTCTTCAGGCTACAGTTATGGGAAAGTGCTGGAGAGGGGCATGAGCATTGATTCACTTCTGTGGAGTGAAAATGGGCACAACTGACAGCAAGAGATTTTGTAAATAAAAAATAAGTAACTTGAACAGTAAATTCACATACATAAAAAGAAGCATCTATAAATATACAAAAATGCCCCAACTTACTTGACTAAAACAATATTTTTCCTATCACATTTATAAAAATTAAAAGATTGATATTATTTAGTACTGACAAGGGAATGAGACAAACAGTGATCAATTTAGCAGCAATGTATGTACTCTTGGATCCAGCTGTATCCCTTCTAGATATTTATCATCTTCCTGATAATCATAATATTTTTGAGCTCTGACCATAGACCAGGTACTACTTTATACTCTTTAGGTACCATTTGTTTCTCACAAAACTCTATAAGCTAATTTATATTGTTACCCCCCCTGTAAAAATGAGAAAATTGAATCATAGGTTAAATATTTGTCCAAGGCCAACACTGATAATGAGCTACAGAAATCAGATTCAAATCCAGGCAGTTTGGCTCTAGAGCTACTTATGTGTACCTGTCTTTATTATCTTCCTGTACAAAAAAGTAAGAATGTCCTGGTGTTGAAGAGTTCAGATACTCTGAAGTCTCCCCCACTGCCCCTTTTATCTAATAATAGAGCCATCCATGATCAGAATAGTACCATCACCCCCATTTCACTGGACTGATAAGTGGGATTCAGATTCTGCCCGAGTGCAGAAACTTTGACACTTAATAGTGTCCTTCCCAATCTACCTGACACCCGACATTGTTCTGTGTGAGTCCCCAGGGTACCTGGAACTCTTCTGTACACCTCTATCAAATGCTGTTCCTATATTGGGTGGTTGGGTTTCCAGAGTGAGAAGATAGGCTGAGACGGGATCCTGGAAGTTTTTAAAAAAGAGGTTATGTTATTTTTACTACTGAGTACTAGGAGTACTATTACAGAGTACTGTTTACTCTGTAATAGCAATAATGATGATAATGATGATGATGATGATGATGATGATGGTAATACTACCAACAAAAATGACAGCCAAATGAGTTCTAGCGAGGCACTATCTTAAGAACTCCTTAAGGGCAGCCTGGGTGGCTCAGCGGTTTAGCGCCGCCTATGGCCCAGGGCCTGATCCTGGAGATCCGGGGTCAAGTCCGGTGTCGGACTCCCTACATGGAGCCTGCTTCTCCTTCTGCCTGTGTCTCTGCCTCTCTCTCTCACCGTCTCTCATGAATAAATAAATAAAATCTTTTTTTAAAAAAAGAACATATATATAACATATATGAGCTTATATATATAAGCTCAATTAATCCTCACAAAAGCCCCACAATATAGTACTAATATTATCTCCATTTTGCAGAGAAGGAGACTGAGAAGTACAGTGAGGTTACTTGACCTATGCTATATTTGAGAGCCCAAGTGTCAAGGTGTATTCAGCACAAAAGCTAATAAAGGCTTGAACTAGTTTGGGAATGAGGTGAAGGGGAGAGGGACAGATATGGGTAACATCATGGAAATAGCATCTGTAAGGATTTAGTAACTAACAAAATATGGGTGACAGGCGGGGGCAGTTACCAACTCTTTTTGGGCTTTTAAACCTAGGGGACTGGAAGGATAATAGTGATTTATATTTATAAACTAATCTCTACCAGCTAGTTGTGTTGGTACCTTTGAATTTGTGGGAGTATACCAACTACTTTCTCTAGGAAGGGCATAATATGCCAGGCATTTGATTACTGAAAGGCTCAAAATGAATTTATTCTTAGGCTGGGAGAGAATTCATTCAAAATTAGTCCAAATAATTTTCAGAGAGAAAATACTAGGCTATCTATTTTAATACTAGGATCAAAAGGAAGGAATCTGATGTTTATTGAAAGTCTGTAACATTAGATAAATTAATTTATAGTATTTACGTACCTGAACAGGAATTATTTTCCTGTTATCATATATAGATGAGAGAAGCACTTTGCTCATGGTCACACAGTTGGTAAATGACAGAACCATCTTTTACTATAATTTCAGTGCATTTCAGACCACCAAAGAGCCTAACATTGATTTTTTTCTACCTTTTTCTTCTGTATTTTTTTAAAAATAAGATTTCTTAAAGATTGAGCACTCTCCCCTGTTCCTTTAGCAATCCTGTTCTTGTCCAGTGGTCTCACTCTAACACAGATCAAACATTTATGAATTTTCCGGTCTGTGACTCATATAACTCTTATCATTGGACCTTGCACAGTCTAGTAGTGCTTGCCTCTGAGGCATTTCAGCTTATTTACTACATTTAGGCTTTACTCCTAGAAAAATAACATAAAGTAGCTTACCTTTGGTGTCCTTGTTTCTGTCCATCTCTTCCTTTTCATTGACCATGTCCATCATTTCCCTGATGCCTTTCAGATGCTTAGATATCTGCACTCAATGCAAATCAGTTTTTTTTTGTGGTTTTTGTTTTGTTTTGTTTTCTCCACTAAACTCATTTATCTTGTGTGCCATTTTCTCAGAACCTAGAGATCTGAATAGCTAATTTGGTAATGAAATTTGATGAATTTTTTCTTTTCTTAATAAAAATTGCCCATATTAGTCATGGTTCTCCAGACAAATAGAACAAAAGGGATGAGTGTATATGTGTGTGTTTGTCTTTGTATATAATTATATATATGTGTGTGTGTGTATGTGTATTATTAAATAAAATATATTTATAAATCTCTATAAAGAGATATGTTCTAAGAAATTGGCTCATGAAATTATGGAGCCTGGAAAGTCCAAATCTGCAGTATTGGCTGGCAGCCTAGAAATCCAGCAGAGACAGTGGTGCAGTTCTAGTCTGAAGGATTGTAGGTAAAGACCAAGGACAGCCAATGGTGCAGATGAAATCTGAAGACAGTCTGCTTGTGAATTCCCTCTTGTTCAGAGACAGGTCTTTATGTTCTATTCAGGCCTTTAACTGATTGGATGGGGACCACCCACATTACGGATAGCAGTCTGTTTGCTCAAAGTTTACTGATTCAGATGTTAATCTCATCCAAAAATATCCTCCAAGTTGACTCATAATAGTAACCTTTATATTCTTTACCAGATATTTCTGGATAATGCATTTTAATACTATAATTGCTGACCAATTGGCAAGTTTATGAGGGATTTTTTAGTAAGGAGTTTTCTACAACCCCCTTCCCACTCATCTACTGTATAATTTAACTGCCTTTGCTTCTATTTTATGAGAATTAGTTGTTTGGAGGATATTTCTAAAGTATCTGTGATCTAAGGGTGTCATTTATTTTATTCTTTTTTTAAAAAAGGTTTTATTTGTTTATTTTAGAGATATGGAGCACAAGCAGGGAGAGGGGCAGAGGGAGAGAATCTCAAGAAGACTCTCCAATAAGCACAGAGCCTGCTAGACATGGGGTTCAACATGGGACTCAATCTCAAAATCCTGAGATTATGACCTGAACTGAAACCAAGAGTCTGATGCTTAACTGACTGAGCTATCCAGGCACCTCCGTTTATTTTATTCTCAAAAGAGGGTTTGTATGGAGCATTGCCAAGTTCACATGAATCTTAGTTCAGCAAACATGTGAGATGCATAGGCTGCTGATCGTGAAGACAGAGGGTAGTTTTCTACTTACTTCCTTGTTTATTTCCTTAATCCCCGTAACTGGTTGCTATCATAGTGTAGGCCATAATCTATCCTTCTTTAATGTCTCTCTGGTATCCCTAGAGCTTGGAAATGTTTGCCTGCATCAAATGTGCCACTTTTGTGACTGGGCTGATAAAGAATACATCACAGCAGCAGCCTCTAGGTACATACATAGAGAAAATATATAAACAAATAGGAGGAGAAAAATACCAACTTGCAATTGTTATCTAGTGTTATCCTCCACTTTATTCTGTAGAACCAAATTAGACACCTGCATGATATTTCGGCTGCAGTCTTCTTTTTGGTTCAGAAGCCTCTTGGACATCCACTTCTCTATGAGACCAAGTTGCATGACCTGACTCCTGAGGTTCCCCAGTTTACAGATGCTTGCTGCTGCTGCTACTGTCAGAGGTTTCAGCATTCTTACTTATACCAGTAAGAGATTTAGGAAATGCAGGTATTTGGGGGGAAGATGCTAAATGGATATTTAATAGAGTTACAAGATTTGATAATTAGGAGAACGTACTAGGAGAGAAGTCTAAACTTGTATGCCTATGTGCAACCAGAATGGTGAGTGTAAATGTATAGCAAGGAAGCACTTGGCAAATTAGAGAGCTATGCTTCCTCTAATACAAGCAGCTGCTACTCAGAACATCTAGAGAGGGGATCCCTGGGTGGCGCAGTGGTTTGGTGCCTGCCTTTGGCCCAGGGCGCGATCCTGGAGACCCGGGATCGGATCCCACGTCAGGCTCCCGGTGCATGGAGCCTGCTTCTCCCTCTGCCTATGCCTCTGCCTCTCTGTCTCTCTCTGTATGACTATCATAAATAAATTTTTTTTTAAAAAAAAGAACATCTCGAGAGGAATGAGAGCCCAGGATGGATAGTTCTCTCGATTTACATGTGATCTGTTCAGATGGAATGGTAGGTAGAAGGATCAATGGCATATAAAAACAGAATGAGGATATGTTATTAAAATACTAGATTTTTCTAAGAGAAAACTGAAGATTCCTAGTATATTCCATTCACCAAAAAAATTATAGATACCAGAATATCATTATTAATTAAATTACAATTAATTAATTATTAGGGTTTAAAAATTCATGAGAGAACTAGGAATTATTATAATTGAAGATTTATCTGACACTGTGGGAAAAAATTTCCTGAGAACTCTGTCAGCAGAGAACCAGAAAGCATGAAGAAAATGATGGATATATTTGACTACTAAACAACCCTTGCTTAGAAGCACCATCTCAGACAAAAATATACCATTAAGAAAATTATGGAATTATGGTAAACTATTTTTAACAGATAGTAACAGGAGAAAAAAAGGTTAATATATCTTAATTATATGTATTTACAAGTATTTGACCTAAAGAAAAACACTTTTATTTATTTTTATTTTTTTTATAAGATTTTATTCATTTATTCATGAAAGACACACACACACAGAGAGAGAGAGAGAGAGAGAGAGAGAGAGGCAGAGATACAGGCAGAGGGAGAAGCAGACTCCATGCAGGGAGCCCAATGTGGGACTTGATCCCAGGACTCTGGGATCATGCCCTGAACTGAAGGCAAATGCTCAACCACTGAGCTCAACACTTTTCAGGTGTCACAAGAAAAACACTTTTTAGAATGATGGGCAAGATATACATAAGCAGCTCACAAAAAATGGAAAAAAAGATGTTTAGGTTCATGAGTAATAAAAGTTGCAAATTAAAATGAGATATGATTATTCATCAACCACATTGGAAATACTTTAAAGTGATTAAGTAGGAGTCTGAAGTAGTGGGAAATTAAAACTCCTGTATATTGCTGGTGAGAAATGAAACTCAGAAAAAATTCTGGAAGGAAATTTGGCAAAGTGTTCTAAAGGCTTTAACCCAAGAATTTTACTTTTAAGAATATACTCTAATATGCATATATGTATATGCATATTTTTCATATTCCAGTATATCTATTTATATTCTAATTTAATACTACATCTATTCATATTCCAATATAATATTATGTATGTGTTTTCATATTCCAATGTTTCTCTGTTCTCTTTCTTCCTCACTAGAATATAAGCTCCACAAAGTCAAGGGGCTCTGTCTGTTTAATTGCCTGTGCTTTTACTTGAGCCTAGGAAATTGCCTGTCATGTAGTACATGATCAATGAATATTTATTGGGATATTATTATTTTTTAATATATACAAAAGACCTTGGCGTCTTAGAGCATGTCTAAAGGAGAATGACTAGGATGTTGAGGAATTTGAAATTAAATGATGAAAAAGTAGGAGGAAAGAACTGTTAGAGGAATAGCCAGCAAAGGCTTTGATAATGGTCTTCAAACATTGGAAGAATATCATGTGGAAGAGTGATTTGACTCATTCTATGCATAAATAGACCAATAGATGGAGTTTATAGAAAGGCAATGTGGGGACTCTATTTAAAGAAGTATTTTACACAACTAGAGGTGTCCAAAATGGAACTGACTACTTTGGGAAGAGGCAATTCCCCATGGCTAAAAATATTCTAGCATAAATACTTACAGAAAGATCCATAATGCAGAGTAAGACCTTGACTTGATAACTGCAAATTTCCTCTGCTTAGAAAACTCACCTCCACTTCCTCCCCAGCGTCACCTTCTACACCCTCTCTTCTTCTTTCAGCTAGTTACTCCTACTTACTTTTCAAATGTCAAACTAAATGTTACCACTCTCTGGAATTGTTCTCCAGCTAGTCATCCCAACATAGTTGTTTGTTTATGCCTCTTAGATTTATCTCACTTTTCCTACATGTAAATTTCCTTTTGTCAGACTGTCCTAGACTAGGTTACAAGCTTTATGGAGGCAAAGACTAGTTCTATCCTGTCCAAATTTTTATATCTGGTGTCTAGTCCAGTGCTTGTCACAGAGTAACATCAAATTAATCTTAGCAAGGTATGTACAAATGTTAAAATAACTTTACATTTCATTACTTTGGGAACTGGGAATCATTAAATCAGAGGGACACATCTATTTTCTTCCTTATTTTTATTCATGATTCTGTTCACTTTGTTGGTGCATTGGCCTAAGTATGCCAATAGTCATCCCAGTCATCCTAGATGGATCCATTGAATCATTACTTGCATTTCAATCCATCTCTAGATGTTGACCTAAATCATTTACTAGGGAGATTATATAAAGTTTGGTCAAATTCTCTGGAGGTCAGCATGCTCAGCTTTGATGCAAGCCTTTCTCACATAACACTCAATTTATGGATAGTAGCTCTTTTGTTTTGTTTGTTTGTTTGTTTGTGTTTTTAGTAGCTCTTTTATTTATCCAAATTGGAGTTTGTTTTATTTTTTATTATTAATGTAAAATATAGTTATAAAAAATTCAGATAAAACAGAAAATGTGAAGGAAAGAAGTAAAGTCACCCATAATTTACTAGGAGATTACCTCTGTTAACATTTTGGCATATATCTTTGTAGACTTTAAAAAAAATAAGCATTTTATGATCAAGTACTATCATAATACAGAAACTATTTTATAACATACTTTTCCATTTGATATATATTCAGAAATCGTCTCCATGTCCATAAGTTTATTTTTACACTATTCTTTTATTATGCCTGTGTAGCTTTCCAGAATATGAATATGCCATCTTTTACTTAAATTATTTTCTATTTTAGCATATTTAGGTTATTTCTATTTTTCACACTTACAGAGCAATGATACAATAAACATTCATGGTTGTATATCTACTTACATGTACTCAGTTAATGCATTTGTATAAATTTGAATATAAAACCTTAGGATTATTGGATCACAAGAAACCTATAGTATTTTAGCTTTTGGTATATATTGTCAGGTTGCACTCTACAAAGTATGTATTCGTTTTCACAGGTCCAGTTAGCATAATGCTATTGATGTGATTGACCAGCTTGGTGTTGTGTTATTTATTAAGATAATATAGTTCCCTGTAACCTGAATGATAGGAAATAAGAAAGTTGATATAGCCCTAAGTTGATATTAAGATAATATAGTTCCCTTTAACCTGAATGATAGGAAATAAGAAAGTTGATAAAGCCCTAAGCCCCTAAAGTTAACATATACTGTTACTCTTGCATGTGAAGGAAAATTGTTTCCGATAGTTTTTAAAAACTGATGGGGATGCAGAAAAATGCATTCATTAAGTTGAAAGTTACATATCAGATATAAAAGGCTGTGTTGATTTATTCATTGAAAATTTCACATCCAAAAACACACCTATAATTGGCATCATCTCTTGAGGAAAGCCTCCAGCCTTCCCTTAGTTGGATGTACGTAGGTGTATGAACTGGCTTAGATCTGGAAACTGTGTTACATAGGCTCTGAGTCCTCACTACTAAGAGTGAAATTAGGTTTCTAATCCACCAGACCTCTACGTGTCAAGCTATATCTCAGTGGACTGCTTATCTATTTTGTTTCTAGGAAACCTGTGATCAATTAACCATTGCTGCAGATCCCTTGGGGTCAGAACATCTGATCACCGCTTTCTTTCATCTTGTGATAGTTGCACTCATCTTCATTCTGAGAATTAAGTGCCACTGTCTGGTTTGCTGCTCTAGCATCCCAGTACTTCCTTTGAAGTGAGGGACTGTCCAGTGTGACAGGCTCCACCATTTTCTCGTCTATGGAAGGCAACTACATAGAGCTCTTCCAGAAAATTAGCACTCCTCCCACCCCCACACGCAAACAATATCTTTCATAATAAGAAAAAGGACTTCTGGATCATCCAGTGAGATATAGTTTGCAGAATGGATGGCACAGAACTGATTCATCCCATTGTTCCCCTTTCCTTGAAGCTTCAGTCTTTGTTCTGAAATGGGCCTGGGATTTTGTTTTAATCACATGTGAGATGACAGACATGAGAAAACTGCCTTGAAGGATGATTTATTACTCACAGTTATGAAGAGGAAGAGACATATCATGCTATGTAGGGACCCATGAGACAGGAGACAGAAAGAGTAAAGGAAAAGCACGATACAGAGCCTTCATTGCCTTCATGGTGTGTGTTGGGGGGGGATCCTTTGTGCATATAAAAATGATTCAAACATATTTCAGAGCTCTCAACCTTTCAGAGTCCTACTTTTCCCTAATCAGTATATAAGAGATCTGGTGGAAGTCAGCTCTCAGTTGGAATGCTACCCAGGTGCCCCTGGACAGTTCTGGCATTTTGATCTCATTAACTGTAGACCACCTAGCAGTTAATTAATACTAATCCTATACCTTTGAGCCAATGTTTGGGGAATGGACATTTCTCAGGGTATTGGGGCTACTCATGCTTTAGTTTGTCTGTCATTTAATGAACTTAGAATCTACTACCATAACACAAACTCCAGGTGTTGTTTGTGACACAGAATAGCGTGGTTCTAGAAGTCTTTCTGATTAGGGGCTATCTTATCCCATAGAAGGGCATGTATTTCTAAGTGTGGACTCTACTGGGATTCAGTTCTTAAATATAGACCTGGAGGTGATAATGGATGCTGTGGGGAGGTTCCTTCAGAAAAAAATTGGCTTCGGTTGGTGAGCCACTGTCCCAGCTTTCATGACTGAACCGGTTTTTTTTTTTTTTTTTTTCAGGGAGGTCAGGTTCTTTCATGGTGTATGCTCAGGGGGATCCCTTGTGCAAATAAAAATGATTCAAACATATTTCAGAGCTCTCAGCCTCTCAGCATCTTAGAGTCCTACTTTTCTCTAATCAGTATATAAGAGGTCTCGTGGAAGTCAGCTCTCAGTTTGAATGCTATTTTGCACCTCTTACAATTAGGCCCTGGATTATCAGTCATAGCTGGCCTGTGTCCACATATAGCAGGAGAAGGAATCCTTCTGTGATACCATAAGCTTTACGATCTTCCTCACTGTATTTTAGCTGTATAGCTTTCAATTTTTCTCGATTTAATCCTTTAGCTGTCTAGGGCCATAAGCAGAAGTAAGGTGACTCTAATTTCTGTGATTAGCATAGCAACTAGGTTAGAGGCCTGTTGATAGCCCAAAACCTTGCCCTCTGTTTGCATTTCATCCCACACCACCAATGAAGATAATATGAGTAATTTTCTTGCCCCGATATTGTGTATCATTCAAGTCCAGTTGCCCCAACTGAAGGTTGTAGATGTTCTCCACAGTTATAGAAGTAACCCAATACCCAAATACCATATTTTTTATCTATTTCATCGGATCCTGATCTCAATGACTATACCAGTAAGGATCCTAAGAGGAAATAAATGGCACCCTAAATTAGCACCCTAAAATAATATTTTTTTTAAGATTTTGTTTATTTATTCATAGAGATGGAGAGAGAGAGAGAGAGAGAGAGAGAGAGAGAGAGAGAGAGAGAGGCAGAGACACAGGCAGAGGGAGAAGCAGGCTCCATGCAGAGAGCCTGACATGGGACTCGATCCAGGGTCTCCAGGATCACGCCATGGGCTGCAGGCAGCGCTAAACCGCTGTGCCACCAGGGCTGCCCCTAAAATAATATCTTAAGATAAATTACCTAAAATTTAATTTGAGAAGAATTTGATAAAGAGACTACTAATAAAGATATGGGCAATGTGGGGAAATGACAAGGGGTAAAGCAGTTCACAGAGCTAGTAATAGTGAAGGCCATTACTATCTCCAAGGCTGAAGGGGTGCAGGGAGGGAATGATTGGCAGAGCCAGGAGACAGAGAGCTCTGTGGAGAGAGGACTGTTGAGCTTAACTGTCTGGGACCTTTGGTTCAGGGACATAGCTGACTGCCAGGACTACTAAGGACAGGAAAATATATATCCTATCTCATCTTCATCCCTTGCTTTGATCTCCTCCTACAGGTGTTCCTTGTGTACTAAACTTAACTAAAACATGAAGGAAGAGGAGTTCAGTGATGTGGCCCTTACAAGTCAGCCTCTGGAGAACAGGGGGATTTTCTTGGGTGGAATGTGGATACGGAAGTGTTCAGTTTGTGCCTTGTAGTATATTACAGCTTGATTTGGGCTGGACTTGCTTTCTAAAAGGATTAAATTTAGGACCTGACTCCAGAAATCTATCCATTCGGTGCTGTCACCTAGTGAGAGACTGGAGGGATAGGAAATAGAGCCAGCTCCTGGTGGCAAGTATGTATAAGACAATCCCTAGTATGTTGAGGCATTTGGTCTATGTTCTCAAATTTAGGACAGTTTTAGTCACTATGGCAGGAGCTAGCAAATTTTCTGCAAAGTGCCAGATAGTAAATACTTTAGATTTTGCAGGTTATGTGGTCTTTATCATAATTACTTAACTCTCTTCAGAGATAAAAGCAGCATAGACAACCCCTAAACAAATGGATGTGCCTGGGTTCCTATAAAACCTTATTTATAAAAGTAGGTTAAGAACAGGATTCAGAAAAAAAAAAAAAGAACAGGATTCAGATACCTCTACTGTGCAGAAGCTGAATCAGAAACAGGAAATTGAATCGAAAGGGCAGTTATATAGACTAGGCCAATCCAGCAGTAACTGGTGAATACTATGAGCATTAGTTAGCAATTTTGTGCTCAGGATTTACCTTCAGGCAAACTGATTTACAGCAGTGAATCTATAACTACGAGATTAATTTCTGACACCCCTGGCTGGAGGGTTGATCCTGCTAAAATACTGTTTTTTTACAGTTAAATTCGGTTCAGGAACCTAGTGGGACCAAGGTTACAGGTAGCAGATGCTCTCACTTTTGAGAGATATGAAATCAGCTAACCTGTTCCAATGGACTTCTAAGGTACCTGCATGAACGAGCCTCTCTTTCTTATAAGATCCTCCTCTGGACATTCTTGTAGGCCTTATCTGTTGCTCTGAATTTCATCCCCTTGTTTTTTCCTTGGTGTCGGAACAGATCTGCATTCATCCTGTGCAGTGGGCCTACTCTCCAGATTCTACCTTGTCCCCATTTGGCCAATTCTAGTTTGACAAGATATAGATTAAGATTGCTTGCATTCCCAGCTAGTATTTTTATGTATTTTTCATTTACTTTACATATAAAACTTTGGTTGTATTTCAATGGTTATTTTTTGAAATTGAGTTTGACTTGGTGCATATAGCTTTAAGCCATTAAAAGGTTTAATTGAAGATTCAGGAATGTAATCCATTTGGCTCTCTAGATTTATTAGCCCCTGAATCACACACGGCAGAAACCGGAACGTCAAACAGTTCTTGTCCAGATTTTAAGTTACTTCATTGTGGTTTCAACATAGAAAAGGCACAGTTCAGAGCTTTTAGCTCCAGATTCAAATACTTGACAGAGAGTTTTGGATTCCTTCCAAAAGTTCTGACACTTTAAAAAAGTTATGCACTTTTCTTTTATAGTAGTGGGAATGGATTTCCATGCGTGTAATAACCTTCCCTCAGTCCCTCACCTATCAACCTTTCTGACCAAGGGTGTGCAGTTGAGCAAATAGGGGTTGGCTTGAGAGTGTGGCCATGGGGCAGAGCTGTGCTAACTGGCCCATGCAGGATTATGTTGAAGAATTAAGCTTTGTTTTCACCTTGTTAATTGGACTAAGCAGAATTGTGAGTTGGCCTGAAGTGATCTCTAAAACAGATCTGCTCACCACACGTTTAGTTAGCGAGCGGCTGTTTGCCATTTATAAGACAGGATGTGAAAACCAGCAGCAGTGACTGCTAAGTCAACCCTTCTGGAGGGGATCCAGAGCAGCTGGAAGGGAGCATAGACTAAGGGTGGAGGTTCTGTTAGATTTCTCTCAAGATGCCAAGTGGGGTTATGGCTTCACATAGTTCCTACCACCATGGAAGAGTGAGCAGAGTAGCAGGAGGCCTGAGGTTGGGCAGGATTATAAATTGGAGAGTTCTTGATGTGGGAATAAGAAATCAGGATTCTAGTCTCAGCTCTGCCTTTAATTGCTATGTAAGGGAGGTCTAATCACTCAGCCTTTTCTGGGAGTTGGTTTCCTTATCTGTAAAGAAGGAATAATTAGTCCTGCCCTATCTTTCTCAAAGAGATGATGAGTACCAAATGAGAACATTAATGAATGTGAAAGAACTTCAAAATAGTATAAAGCACAAGAGAAAGACATTATTATCATGACTGCTAATAAAATTGATGGACTCACTAGCATCACAATGCTTTCTGTATCAAACATAAACTCCTCCCCCAGGCTTCCAAGTCCTTTTCTGAGCTAGACTTCACTTTCTGAGGCACTATTACAAATCTCTTGCCTGGACTTTGCTCCAACTAAGCTAGTCTCACAATATTTCTTTCCACAACACAGTTTGCTCCTCCCTATCTTTATGTTTTCATGTATTTTGTTTCTGGTTTCATCCCAACTCTTTTTTTCACCTCCCCTCACAGCGTCATTCTGTCTCTTAAAGCAAGTTCCAGAAAGACACCCCACTCAGATCTCTTCTCACTCGAAATAATCCTTGGAAGATCCCATATACTTCCAGGGCATTAACACCATCTGTCTGCTGATAAATTCTTCTCATTTTAGTTGATGACAACACCATTCTCTAACTGGAAGTTAGACAAGATGCATTCTTTCCCCTCTTCTGCATCCTTTCCCTCATATTCCACATTTCCTTATCCCTCTGGTCCTGTACCATCTGTCTCCTGAATCTCTGTAGCATTGCTGCTGCCTTACTTTGGATCCCAATCTCTGATAAATTGGATTATTGTCACAGTTTACTGATTAGAGCCACTGATTCCAGTCTGTTACCCTGACAATATATCTTCTACTCTTCTGCCAAAGAAGTTTCTAAAACACAAATCTGATTATGCCATTTCCCTGCTTCAGATACTTCAGTGACTCATGCTTTTCAGAACTAAGTTCAAATGTAGCATGATAGTACACACATCTCCTCATGTTCTTGCTCCTACCTAACCTTCTCCCCACTGGGTATAAATCTTTTTAGGTCTTGAAATCATCTAAGAATATGAGGGAAAATAAAATTTTATAGGTAAAGATTTGCAAACAATTAACCATTTGTTCCTGGAGCTCAACCTTGCCACCCTTATGAATCACCACATTCAAAGTCTCCAACCTCACTCCTTGCTGTCTCCCCACATAGACACTTGGCTCCAGGCACAGAGGTTCCCAATGATATGTGGCTTTTTCATGCCTCTGTACCTTCATATTTTGTATCCCCTCTGCCAGGAATTCCCTTCTTACCATCTTTGTTCAGCTGAAGATCACTTGTCCCTCAACTTAGTTCAAATATTTCTATATCTAGGACATCTTCTCTATTTGGTTTATTTATTCCTGCTTTGTGGTTCCAGAGTAGCCTGAGTAGTCTTGCATCCCACTTGTCCTCAACAGAATTTTGATCTGTTGCATCTTTACTTGCTAGATTATTTTACTCGCTAGGTAAAGATCTTGTCTTAATTAACGTATTTCCAGCTAACAGCATATTACCTGCCATATAAGAAGCACTCAGTAAAATATCTGCTGAATGGCATTGAATTGTTTCTATCTAACATACTCTCCTCCCTCTCTTTAACTAGCATGCACCTTATAGGTCCCTTAAGAGTAACCACAAAGACAATCTCTGTATATAATCTTGCTTCATTATCCCCATCATTTAATGATCTTCTCTTTGAATTTCTTTATTGCTAGTGTGTGGTTTTAGCATTGCATATTAATTTAGAGGTTATTTTGAAATATATCATCCTAAACTATTTTAAGTATAAGATGCTGTGTAGGGTAGAACTAAGTTCAAATGTAGAATAAGGAGTCAGAAGACCTTATTCTAGTTTTAGCTCTGCTCTGAGCTAAATGTGTAGCTCTAGGCAAAATATTGACTTTTCCCTCCCTTGGTTTATGTTTTCTTATTTTTAAAATGAGGGGTCTATATAATCTGTAAGATAGCTTCCTGTTAAGAGGCTATATGCCACTAATGTCTTTAAGTTTTTACATATCATATTTATATACTTCAGCTTTCCAATTACACTGTAGTTCCTGCATGCAAGGGATATTTTGTGTTGCAGTCCCTTTTTTGTCTATGGATCACTAACTACACATCTATAGACACATCAAATGAGCAATTAGTAACTCTAAGCGTCACCCTGAGAGATTGTGAAAGCATGATATAACAGAGTTAATAAAATCATTTTTTGCAATTTCAAATCTTTAGATTACTCAGGAGTTGTATGTTGTTAATGTATCTCATGTATACATCCCTTTACCAGTACTTTCCTTGAGAAGGAAGGCCAAATTTGAATCTTCAAACCTTCTTTTTGAAGTAGGAATTTCCTCCCATCTTAGGAAAAGATGTATTCTGATTCAAAGTGGGAAAAAGAGCTTTAGGAGACTCTTAAAGACCTTCAAAGGAATTTTTGGAATCTAAATTATGCCAAGAAAATTTAGCAAAAATAAATCAGAAAATATATGATTTTTTTCTTGATAATCTAAAGGAAAATCTGCTGCTTTTCAGAGTATAATTTAGGATTTCACCAGACTATGAATTTTTGGCTGATGGTCAGAGACATTTTTATTATTTCAAAGAAAGGCAAAAGGTTAGTAGTCTGGGTAATATGCAGTGACATTCATTATATCATACTGGCTTTTTCTTTTTTTTAAAACAACTCTGTTTGTCCAGGATAAGTATTCTTCATCTTCTTTCATCTCAGCTTTTGAAAATCAACAGCACCCTCCCTCAGTAGTGACCATGTGTATAGAGGACTCAACCATGGGTTGTAGAGGTCAAAAGAGTTGCAGTTGAAGCAATTCTGTATAGCTGAATAGTAGATCCTCAGCACCAAACCCTGTTTTGCAAAGAATAAATCAAGTCTTTCCTTGACTAATTTAGACTGACTCTGTTGAAACTGTAACAGCCACTAAATACTTAATTCACCTCAATCAGCTGTTTCTTTTCTGTTGGTCAATGTGGGTGGGAAATGACCTTGATTTTCTGATTAAAGGAGTCAAAATTATACTAACCACACATTTATCATAGATTTGCATTCATAATTATTTATTTTTATATCTCTACCAAGAGTATTTGGAGCATTTGATTTACTTAAAGCAGATCAATTTTTAACCCTCCTCTGCTCTATATAACACAATTATTCTTTAATGATTATTATTTTTTGTAGTACTTAGTACACTACACCATGAGTTCCTTGAAGTCAGGTACATGTCTTACTTATCTTTGAATCTCTAGGGCTACTATTTTGCCTGAATTTTAGTAGATTTCCAGGAAATGTTTATGAATTGAATGAATGAAAGATTGGATAGATCATCATCTGTAGCATGGCCAAGATTGATTACTAAGTGACTTTTAGCATGCTAGAGATTATATACCACATTAGATAGAAGTCTGCATTTACTTTGGTATGCCTAGATAATGCCTACAAAATTCTTTAAAGGTGTTATGTAGGATTCTACTAGTGGAAACCTGTGAACTTGATGATAGGTTCTTATGTTTCAGGGTCAGGTCTGATCTCTCCAAGTCTTTTGAAACCATAGCTCCTGGCATTTCAAGTGCTCTCTCTATAGGCCCAAAGTGAGTCAGATGCCCAAACTGTCACAGCTAATTTGCCCTCACTATCGAAATTCTGTGCTGGGTATCAGAATCACACAAGCGTGTCTCTTACCCTCTAATTGTTACTCAGCTTTCATATTTCACACTCATTCTGCAAGCCCTGAAGTGCAAATTTAGTAAATAGGGAGTAAAAATACACTACTACATTATGCTTCAATTTTCCATACCATATCATTTGCTGCATAGAGATTCTCAGTGAAGATGTCAGACTGAGTACCACCATTTAAAGAATGTAAGTGCTCTGTCACTCTGAGGGTAATCCATTTTAAAATAAGCTTTCTTCTAGGACTCCTGTTTATCCATTGATACAAAAATAAGCAAGAATTTAAGCCATCTTAAAAAGTAACTCCTTTGACAGTTTTACAACTCTAGTATGAAAAACAGATTCATATAAATACATAATATCTTAATATGCCTCCCAGATGATACTTTTTCCCCACCCTATGAGCATAAATGTATTCATAAGTTCAATTAGTAATATCCCAAGTAATATCAGGCCTTGAGAGGCAAGCAATGTGGCATTTTATAATACATTTTAAAAATTCTTCAGAGTGGCCCAGTCTTCAAGATGAAATCAGGCTACTGGTAGGGGAATATGGTTCTTTGGGATTTGCCACAGTGTGGGATGCAGAGGGCCATTCTCCTTCTTGATGAGTCCCCTGACAGTTCAGAACTCTACATTTGAGGCTTGGTCAGATGAAGATGTACCAGAAGAAATTTCATTGACCTAGAATAATTATTTTGTGTTCTTTTTCTTTTTAACATTTGTTGGGTTTTATTAGTATTTATTTGCCTGGCACCATGTTAGGCACCCTTGCATGAATTATGTAATTGACTTTAACTCTCTCAATCAACCTATGAAATGGCTTTTATTTCTCTTCCTTTATACATGAGGCAACTGTGGTGTTCAGATAATTAGCCAGTATTTAAAATTAGATTTTCTTATTATTTTATGTATGGTATACTTTCTACAATACAATAGCAAGGACAGTGGTCACTACTTCAAACATAAGTTGTAACCAAATTGACCATTTTTCTGTTTGTCAAGCTTGCCATGCATTCTCATGCTCCTAGATTCACAAAGGTTATTCTTGGAGATCACTATTTCCTTTCTCTATGCCTAACAAAATTCTCCCTACTGGAGCCCTCATAAAGGTTTTTACCACCTCTGGGAAGCCTGTGATTTCCCCTAGCACCTGGGACTTCTACCATTATAGCACTGATTACACTGTGTGCTGAGGCCTTGCTTATTGTACTGCCCAAAGCTATAAACCTTGTGAAACAGGGTGGAGCCCATTAGCAGCACTAGCATTATGCCTGGAGCCTAATGGGTGCTCAACATATAACTATTAATTGAATGTCGTTGAATCTGATTGTAATTCCTTTGCTTTTTCTTCAAAACCCCAATGGTTGTCTTTGGAATGTGGGACTGGGAGGTAGGTGGGAGGAAGCACACTTTTCTTTGTATGCCTTTGGTGTAAATAACCATGTTCATACATTAACTTATAAATAAAAGCAACAAGTATTAAAAGGAAAAACAAAAACTCTGCTATATGATTATGAAAGGGTGTACTTTTTTCCCCCACAGTCTTTCTCCAAATTCTTTTTATGTATTGGCAAACCAAAAACTCTCAACAGAATAACCAGTGGATCTATTGGTGGTGAAATATTGTTACAGAGGCAAGTGTATGCCATTTGTCTAATTTAGTCACCCTGGCTGTGAACCATAGTCTGCTGCTACTGAACACAGTGCAGAAGGCCAAAACTAGGTGGGAAAATTTCTGATATGAAAGACTTATGAAATAGTCAATGCAAATATATTTGGTAGGTTTATAGGAAAACTTTAATTTTCTCACATATACGTTACACATCATTAATCACTTGGAGCTTGAAGAAAATGAAGATATTTTGGCTGAACGGTAATAGGATAGTCTCTTTTGATAAGAAAACAATATAAATGTACTAGATATGAATCAGCCCCAATAAATAATCCAGGAGATTTTTTTAAGGTAGGAAAAAGAAAGCTTTTCAAGGCTATAAATATATAAAGGAACAGATTTCTAGAGAAGATATTGAACTAAATGTGAGGCAAACCCCATTAAAGGAAGATTAAATTAAAAGCTCAGAAAAACTTGACAGTGCCCTTGTTTGGGGGGAAAATATAGAGACTCTCAATTGGAAATGGAATATATAGTAGTTGATCATAAATATAATCTGTTAATAAGGAGCACAAATTAAAGTTATTTTAATCCATCAAATGACTATTAAGTGGTTCTTTCTAGGAATGGAGCCCTTTCCTAAGAACTGCAAAGAGGTGTAGAATATAAGGCCAAGTGCTTTCCTTATGGGAATTTACAATTTAGAATGGTGGAAATGATAAAATGAGTATTGAAGTAATCACAGTAACCCTAAAATTAGAATTAACATCTGAGGGATACATACAACAACTTAAAAAGTAGAAGAGGAGAACTTCATACAATAGAGTTGATGAGAGACTATTCATCCCAAGTGGTGTGGTGTTAGGGATCTGTAGTGAAGCAGGAAACATTCTAGGAACAAGGAATAAACAGGAGCATATAGGCTTGAGGTAGAAGGTATGGAGTGAAAGGAATAGTAGGCTCTACTCTGGCTGTAGCATAGGATACATGTAGAAAACTGGTCAGAATAAAACTTCAGTACCTAGGTTTGGATGAACTTACCTGCCAACTTGCATAAGGGAGGCAATGTAGAACTTGAAAAGAGCAAAGTACTGGGACTCAGAAGACCTGGACTCAGGTTCTACTTCAACATTTTGACCCGATATTTGCCCCTCAGGATGCACTAAAATAACTGTTTTGTTTTTCACAGAACTGAGGGTTGGTGTGAGGAGCCAACGAGCTAAGACTTTGTAAAGTATGAAGAAACACACCTGTAAAAAACCATCATTCCCATTGTAGTGAGGGTCCCAGCTTGAGAAACTAAGCTGTGTTCCTCATCCAGAATTCGTTCCTCACTCAGAATTCATCCATGCCTTTATTGCCATATTTTTATTCCAGAAATATATTTCCATGAATGCCTAAAGATTTTTCTGTAAAAGAACACGTTCTAAAGGAAGAGAGATTTGAAGAATGAAAGGCATAACTATGGGTTAGTGGCTATGAGTATAAACTCCAAAGTCAGACCTGGAATTGAACCTTGACTCCTTAGCCCCGATAAGATATACAACTTCTCTAAGTGATTGAGATAATGACTGATGTAATGTATGTAAAGTGCTTGATAGAGTGCCTGGAAACTACCACAAGTGTAACAAATTATGAATATTATTATTATTATAATTATTTCTATGCCTGATTTAAAGTAAGTGGGCCAGCATCAGGGTACAGAGCTATTGGTCAGTTGTGTTTTCTGGTATCACAGCTCCACAGAGTCATGCCTGAGACCTAGGGAAAGATGTGGTAATAGTACAATGGGTAAAAATTGAAATAGTGAATTTGGGATCCCTGGGTGGCGCAGCGGTTTGGCGCCTGCCTTTGGCCCAGGACGCGATCCTGGAGACCCGGGATCGAATCCCATGTCGGGCTCCCGGTGCATGGAGCCTGCTTCTCCCTCTGCCTGTGTCTCTGCCTCTCTCTCTCTCTCTCTGTGACTATCATAAAAAAAAAAAAAAAAACTTAAAAAAATGAAATAGTGAATTTGTGAGGTGTGGGGAGCACAAGGGAATACAGGGTCGTAGCCCACAGAAAAGATTGTTGGGAGACTTGAAGATGAAGTCCATTGGAGCCCATAGGTCATGTCACCGGATGGTCAGAGCCACTGATCACACACGCCACATTTGGAACAAGGAAAATGTCATGGCCGCAGGTGGCTCCTACAGCAGCATCACTTCAAGGGTCCAGAAGAGAAGGGAGGAAAGTGGTGGAAGGCAGTGTACTGCTGAGGGTAGAACTTGAGGGGTGATGTGAAAGCACCTCTTTGGAAACACTGACAACTCTAAGGAGGAATTTGAGGAAGCTAGAGGAGGAGGCCATGAAGTATTATTTAGTTATTGTTTTGTGCTTCTTTTCTCCTTGCACCTCTTCTCCCATGCCCCCAAACTGGTGTGATGTAATGCTGGTTATACTGAGATGAGGAGGAACACAACAATGCTTAGAAAGACAGGAGCAGGCAGTGGAATGGGCTAGGAGAGAAGCTAGAGCTCTCTGATTCTCTCAATACTTCACGTTCTTCTCTCCACCCCAGAGGGTGGGCAAGACTGTCCTTTACCAGAAGGAACGAAAATGTTAGAGTTGCTATGTCTATTTCTCTAACAGAAATGAGAAAAAAAATTAACTCACCGAACCCTTACGCTCATATTAGACACTGACTTCTCAATTTCATTTCTCATATCAAAGGGCAAGAATACTAATTAAGATTGACCACAAACTATTAATCATTTTTAATTGGGGCTGGATAATGTTATCTGGTGGTGCAGTAGATGAGTGTTTGGTTTGTTGCATTGTACAGCAGTTAAAAGCTTTAGACGACTTGTTATTTTAGCTTCTTAATAACATGTTGCTCTTTCAACGTTTAATATTTAGCAGCACAGGCTTTGGGGGCATGTGTAGCATTATTCCAATGTACCCCTTGATTCCTTGCCCCCTCATTTTCCTGAGGTAGTTATAAAATAGGTTTTCATTTCAACCTGTAGGTGACTTTGAAGACATATTGCCATATGGTGCTAAAAACATTATAATACATCACCGCTTGTTTGCCAGATGTTGTTCTACTCTGCTAGGCAGTGATTCAGATGCTCTGTGATGATTTTGCAAAATGAATCTTGCTAAATTGGAGAGTTTTACTTGTCACATCCCATCTCATTATTATTGGCTGGGTATTCGAGACATACAAGAAAAACACAGTTTGAAATGAATCTATTAGATATGCAAATAGCAGTATTTCCTGTTGCCCAGGTGCCTGGCAGTCTTGCATATGACAGCATCCCCGTTGCACAAAGTGGGAAATGGGGTCACAGGATGCTGACTCCACAGGATGACTTTGATGTAGATGGGCATTGCTAAGGTTTTATTCAAGGCAGTGGGATTTCAAGCTGCTCTCTATGTTGCGCAAGCAGAGACAGGCCTAGCTTTTCTCTAGGTTGAATACCCAGCTGCTTACATAGCGTGATTTGAGAAGGACCAGGGAGGCCCCAGATTTTCTCCTTATGCATTTTAACCATTATTGATTTAGTATTTGAAGTCAGGAGGCTTACTCTAGAATTTCTCTTTTAAATAGTCATATATTATGGCATATTATTAAATAGGCATATATTGTGACATATTATGACTATTTAAAAGGGTTGGGGCAGAGTTTGTAGTATAAGGGGTTAAACTCAATTACCTACCTTTGGTCACCTTTATCCTATATCCGTCTTCAACCTGGTATCCTTAGTACCTGCCAAGCACTCAATGAATATTCATTGAATGACTAAATGAATGAGCTATGAACAAAATGAACAAAAGAACATGACTAGCCTCCGTATAGGAAAAGCTGGGGGAGAATACATGTAACACTGGAAAAATGCTGGGGATGGGAGGATAGTAAAATGACAAGTCAACTTACATGCCCTGAAGTGCCAGGACATGTTTTTGCAGAAAGACTTTCTTTCTGGACCTCATCTCCATAGAGTTACTGAGTGCAGCTTTATGACTGAGACATATACTCCCGGTGCTGTGCACAGTGTAGCTGATTCCTTGTTGGCATGGGCCTTTCAGCCCTTAGCGATTGAGAAGGCTTTCTCCACAGTGCTCTGTATTGGTTGTGATATAGCACCAGTTTTTCACCCAGTCCGGGTCAAACTCCAATCTGTCTGGTTCCACTGTCATTGATAGAGCTGCCAATCTAGCAGACAGCAGATCCATCACTGGCTTTCTGTCAGATGCTTGCTGTCATGTGTTTTGGCAGCTGGACCACAGGACTTTTCCTGGCAAAATACCAGATTCTTATAAAAATGCCTTTAACAGGGATAACCCTTGGACCTAGAATACATTTGAAATCATTATAGCAGGCTACAGATTCACAGTCAGACTTTGGTATTCACACCACAATGGAAAAATTCAGACAGTGATGGATTTCTGATAGTCCAGAATAAAACTTAATTCAGGACAAAAAGGCAAAGCCAAGAGAAAGACTATTCCTCCAGAGGTGATGGCTTCAGTGAATAGCAAGAAGATTACAGAACAAAATTCAAATGTTCACTGTGTGATTCAAACTATGGTGAGAAAATACTAAAGTGTTATATTATAGGGGCTGGAAATTGTAAAGTTTGAAATTGCTGATGGACTAAACAAGTAATTCGATTTCTTTCACTTCACTTTGGAAGGAAGTGGGCAAAATTTCCTATCGACAAGTGCGTAATATATACTTGCTAAGGTAATAGCTACTTGGGCTTTAACTATATGCTAAGCATATGGACATTTCATTTCTCATGTCTTTTGATTCTCATTATACTCCTATGAGGTTGGTGTTATTGTGCCCATTTTCCAGATAATGAACCAGACTTGGAGATGACAAGTGATTTGGCATAAGGGGCTTACGAGTAAACTTACATTTTAGAACTGGCTCTATCCTGTGTCCCATCCACTGTGTTCAACTGCTTTGCTAGGCCTGTGGAAGTGTAGGAAATACAGTGGTGCCTGCACAGATCCCCCTTCACTGGACTGCATACGCACCCTACCCCTAGCAGCTGTGTTACCTGCTAGTGCCTTGCAACTGTCCCATCCCCTTGTCCTGCTGCCTTGCCCAGCATTACTCATCCCTCCCCAGCCTTGTGGCTCATGACAGATTGGTACTTCAAGGCAGGCAACTCTGTGCTACGGTTTTTGCTCTAGAAAGCCTTAACCCTATGAATACAGCCAAGAACATATTGCTCTGTGACCACTTTCCACTTCGTATACCACTCTCTTCCCTCCTTCGCAGGTCCATCCTTAAGAACACTCTGTCAATAAATCACATCCACCTAAATGCCCATCTCAGCCTCTGCTTCTAGGCAACCTGACCGAGGGAGAGTTTCTTCCTCCAAGAAGCATGCAATATTAATGTAAGGAAGAACTTTGAAAATAGCCAGTGCTATTCAAAGATGGAATAAATTGTTTGGGTCAAAATTGAGTTCCCTCTTTCAAGAAGTATACAATATAGACTGGATATAAAGATCATTTGGGCAGAGAGTTGTATAGAGATTTCAGGCATGAACTTGGAGGAGGCACTAGGTAAACTTTAACTTCAAGATTCAATGATGTCATGAACTGAAACTTGTTAATAGTATTTTTTTTTTTTGCATATAGTGCCTTATATTTTCTTTAAAAAGTGGTATTGCCTGATGGTAAGGAATATGGATGCTATAGCCTGACTTCTTGGGATCAAAGCCTACCTCTAATATTTATTTGTAGTAGAATCTGGGGCAAGTTTCTTGACAACTCTGTACCTTGGTTTCCTTATCAGGAAAATGAAGAAATGCCTAACTCAAGGTTTGCCGTGAGAATTAAATGAGTTGGTAACATGTGAAATGCTTAGAATAGTATCTGGCATATAACAAGTGCTCAATAAATTTTAACTATTGTTGTGTATCTCTCTCTATATATGACACAGCTCACTGAAGCTTGTTATATTGAACAACAAATATGTTTGTTTTGCACTCTAAGTAGTTTCTTTCTCTTTCCCACTGTATTATAAACTCAGCAATTAGAAGGAGTTTTGTCTTTTTAAAAATTGCAATAAAATTCACATACCATTAAATTCTTTTCTTGCAAATATACACTTCTGCGGCTTTTGATATATTCACAAACTTATGCAACTCCCACTACTATGTAATTACATAACATCCCCCCCACAACACACAAAAGAAACCCAAACCCATTAATAATCCTTTTGCATTTTTCCTCCTTCTAGTGCTAATCTACATTCTAGGTCTATGGATTTGACTATTCTGGATATTTCATGTAAACAGAATGATATAAAATGTGACCCCCTTCTTTTTAATGTGGCCCTTTTTGACAGACTTCTTGCTCTTAGCATAATATTTTCAAAGTTCCTCCATACTGTGACATATATAAGTATTTCATTTCTTCTTTTTTTAGTACTTCATTCCTTTTAATGGCTAAATAATATTCCACATTTTGTTTATCTATTCATCAGTTGGTGAACCTTTTCTCCCCTCACTTTTTGGCTAATATGAATAATGCTAATAAGAACTTTTGGGTATATGTTTTTATGTAAATATGTTTTCATTTCTTTTGAGCATATACCCAAGAGTTGCATTTCTGGGTCATATGATAACTCTATGTTTAACTTTTTTGAGAAACTGCTGAACTTTTCCAAAATGGCTAGATCATTGCGCGTTCCAACCATTGATCAATGAAGTTTCCAATCTCTCCATATTCTTGCCAATACTTTTTATTGTCCACCTTTTTGATTATAGTTATCCTAGTGGATATGAAGTGGCATGAATCTCATTAAGATTTTGACTTTCAGGGCAGCCTGGGTGGCTCAGCAGTTTAGCTCTACCTTCAGCCCAGCGCGTGATCCTGGAGACCCGGGATCGAGTCCCACGTCAGGCTCCCTGCATGGAACCTGCTTCTCCCTCTGCCTGTTGTCTCTGCCTCTCTCTCCCTCTCTCTGTTTCTCTCATGAATAAATAAATAAAATCTTTAAAAAATATTTTTTTTACTTTCATTTCTGTGATGATTAATAATGTCGAGAATATCTTCACATGCTATTGACTATTTGTACATCTTCTATGGAGAAATGTCTATTCAAATCCTTTGTTCATTTTTAATTACATTATCTTTCATTTCATTAGTGAATCATAATAGTTCATTATATATTTGAATATTAGGTCTTATCAGATACATGATTCCCAAATACTTCCTCCCATTCTTTTTGGTTGCCTGTTATTTTTACAGTAGAGTTCTTTGAAAAACAAGTTTTTAACTCCGATGAAATCAACTTTATTTATTTATTGTTTTTATGTAATATGTTATGCTAGTAGTTTAGGTATTATATCTAAGAAACCATTGACAATCCAAAGTCATAAAGATTTATGTAGTCTTCTAACTTGTAGACTATGTAGTCTTTTAATTTGTCTCTTTTGATTTAGAATCCCTGGTGAAAAGCATTATGTCTGGAATCTAGTAGAGTCTCAAAATATGTTGGTCAAATTAATAGCAGGATGTATTAGAATGCCTGGATAGACTGTGTGGACATAGGTTGCAGTATTTTAGTATTTCTGCATTTCCACCTAGCATCTGGCATTGTGTTGGCAGTGCTTAAAGTTTCTTCGGTGCTTGGTTATTGAAATCAATAAGTTTTATGATATTCTCACTGCAAACTTGATATTGAGGCAAGAAAGATACTATTAGCTCCATTTGATAGATGATAAACCTGAGAACTGGAGATTAAGAGTTATTCAAGACCATTCAACTAGTGACAGAGCTCTATTGCTTCTTCAGGCCTTCCTTATTCAACTCAAATGTGTAGGCTCCTTTTCCTAGGCTTAGCAGTCACCATAGTTTCTTGGCTTTTTCTTCAGTCACATTTTTGTGACTTTCCTTGTGACTTCTGAGTGAATACATAGCCCTATGTGCATTAAGTACGCTGAAACTGACAAATATTAAGAAAAATAATCTCCAAAGCATTTTTTTAATTATTTATTTATTTATTTATTTATTTATTTATTTATTTATGATAGTCACACACAGAGAGAGAGAGAGAGAGAGAGGCAGAGACACAGGCAGAGGGAGAAGCAGGCTCCATGCACCGGGAGCCCGATGTGGGATTCGATCCCAGGTCTCCCGGACCGCGCCCTGGGCCAAAGGCAGGCGCCAAACCGCTGCGCCACCGAGGGATCCCAGCAAGTTACTTCTTAATGGACCTCAGACTCCTCTTCTGTAACAAACCCTAGCTCAAATCAGATTTGGGAGGTTTAAGTAACAAAATACATTGGAGAGCATAATGCAAAATTTATTACTACTAGTATTGGTTGTTCTTGTCACCATTCTGAAATAACAGACAAGACTTGAGTTTGTCACCAATAAGCATATATTACTTTGAAGCATTTGGTTCATACCTACAAACTCAGTACCAGATGCTGGAAATCAGATGAAAGAAAAGAAAACAGTTTCAGGAGGTTTCCAGGCATAAATTCAGTGTTCAAACATGTGTGTTTTGATGCTAGACAGTTTGCTTTTTCTTGAGACTATTTTCTAGGCTTAACCAGGTTTGTGCCTTTTTATATAATTCAATTTGCAAGTCTGCCACTTACTTAATTGTTCTATTGTTGACCAATATAGTACAGCAAGTGAGAAGGAAAATGTGTCTATATGCAATACAGTTTCTAGCTCACTGTTGGAGCTCAATGAATGTTAATATTAGATACTTAAAATAGAGTGGCTTCTATTACAAAGAGAAAAATTTTAACAAAAGTCGGGCATTCTCTCTTCTTGTTAACATACAGACACCATTATTAAAGAATTGCTACAAAAATGAGTTCACTGCCTTGAATGTTCTCTGTGAAGAGAGAACACACTTTAAAATGTTGGATGGTGTACTCAGCACAGAGCTACACTGACAATGTTACGGAGTGAATTTCCGCTCAGTTCATCATCCATATTAAAAATGAAACTAATAGGTGCTCAGAACTCTCCTAGGAGCTATAAGGGCAAGTCTAATAATTGATCTTCTATTGAGCACAAATATAAGAATAGAAAACAAAATTGCATTTGATTATTATTTTTTTAAGCCAGTAAATAAGAGTGGAATGGATCCAGGGTGACCTATCAGCCATTTTGTGGTAAATGATTTTTTTCCTAGGCTGTGCTTCCAAGATGTTCTTTCTGTGGTCCTGACGGGTGATCACTGTAGATACCTTTGAGCTTTTTTTTTTTTTTTAAAGATTTTATTTATTTGAGAGAGAGAGAGAGAGAGAGAGAGAGAGAGAGAGGAGGAGGAGGGAGAACCAAACTCCCTGCTGAGCAGAGAGCCTGACCTGGGGGGCTCAATCCCAGGACCCCAGGATCATGACCTGAGCCAAAGGCAGACACTTAACTGACTGAGCCATCCAGGCACCCCTGAGTTTCTTTATATATTACCATATCTAGGGCCTTTCACTGAAGAATAAGAGAGGGACAGACATGTAATGATTAGAACTATATCAAAGATGCTTCACTTAAACAGGAAATCAGGGGCACCTGGGTGGCTCAATCAATTAAGCCATGACCTTCTGCTCAGGTCATGATCTCCAAGTTCTGGAATGGAGCCCCCACATTGGGCTTTCTGCTCAGCAGGGAGTCTGTTTCTCTATCTCTCTTTTTTCTCTCTGCCCTTCCGCACCACTCATTCTCTCAAATAAAATAAAATCTTTAAAAACATAAATTAAAAAAAAAACAGGAAATCAAGTGAATGCAGTTAGTTCTAGCACTACAATGTCCCAAACAGATAATCTGATGGATGAATTTGATAAAACACAATGATATATTTATATATCTCATGTGTATATTAGGAATTAAGAAGCCTACTTCTTAGTGATTATTTTGAAGACCCCAGGTCAAATCTAGAATATTCTGAGGGCTACCAGATGTAAATGAAATTTTCTCTAGTAAAGGATATGACATTCATTCTTTCAGGCCTTCATTCATAAGCATTTTAAAAATATCTGCTAGGTATCAAGTACTTGGGCTACAGAAATGATGCTCTCCCTTTATAAAAGAATTCATAGCCTCTGATTTTTTTAAGGATTTTATTTATTTATTCATGAGAGACACACAGAGAGGGAGGCAGAGACACGCAGAGGGAGAAGCAAGCTCCTTGCAGGGAGCACGACGTGGGACTGGATCCTGGAACTCCAGGATCACCCGCTGGGCCGAAGGTGGCGCTAAACCACTGAGCCACCCAGGGATCCCCTTCATAACCTCTGATTAACAAACAAAGGAAATGGTCACTATTCTCCAGGTCACTATCACACAATGTAGGGCAGAATGCATGTGGAAAATACGAAAGGGAGGAAACAACTAAATGGTGTAACTTGAAGGGTGACTAGAAATCCAAACAAACAAAAGTTTTCTTAACCTTTTTGGTACAAAGATCTCCTTGAGTCTCTAATAAAATATAAGGTTAATTATATCTACTATAAACTAGCACATGAGAATTTACACATAAAATCTGAATATAATTTCAGGGAAACTTTTAAATTTTTTGGTGACACCAAAGTTAGGTGCTTATACAGTAGGTAACTAGATAAAACATGTGTAGTATGGAATACTTTCTTCAAGGTAGGCTGTGTGAGCAAATTAGGACTTGAATGTAGGGAGCAAAAGAAAGCACAAAATGAGATAATATGTATTCTTGTTGACATTCTAAGAGGAGTATTACATTATTAACAAAAGATGATCTAATGGGGTGGAGGGTATGAAGACAGGGATTCTGGCTGGGTCAACCTGCTTAGAGCTGGGGGATAATAAGCTTGGTGTGTGTATGTCCTAATTTTCTGTCCTGAGTTGGAGGTTCATGCTGGGAAGTATTGAAGTGCAAGGTTAATGGGTAGGGAGATGAATTTGAGAGCCACTGGTGGCCTTTGGACAGGGACTACTTACAGAATTAAAAAAACAAAACCAAAGTTGTATAATATTTGAGCTGATTTTGATCCAACCTCCTAGCATGCCAATACCTATGGCAAGTGGTCATTTACTTTATGCTTTAGTGAACACATTAGTGGGGAATCACAATGGAATATGCAAACTATTCCACTGTTGAATGGCTTTAACTGCTAAAAATTACTTTGTCATATGAAGATTAATCTATTTTTTTTAAGTTTCACCTTCCCATCCCATGTAGATCATCATGATTTTGTTCTTTGGAACACAAAATAAACTAATCCTTTTTTCACTTGATAGTCCTTCAAGTGATTAAAAATAACCATTATATCCCCTTTAAATTATCTCCTTAAGGGCTACATATCTTCAAACTTCAATCTGATAAATATGATGTTTTAAGATTAGATTGGCAAGCATGTAGGTTGAATTGGAGTAGGAGGGGGAAAAACAAAATTGGGGATACTAGTTGGAAAGGTATTGTAATAATTATGGTTAGAGAGAACTAGAAAGAAAATGAAGAATAAAGTGAAGTCTTGGATGGAAGAATTATAGTACTGGGTGACAAATGGCTGTAGGAGATGGAGGAGAGATGCAATCCAAAAGTATCTCAAAGAATTCTGGCCAGGGACACTGGAAGAATAATTGTTATAGCCAACAGTTTTCAGGGGTTAGGTTTGGGGTCTTTCTACTTAATGAGAGGTGTTGAGATGCAATGATTAAGAGCATGAGCTCTAGTAGCAGGATGAGTGGGCAGGTTCCAATTCTGGATTCATACATATGTGATATTAGGCAAATTACTCAACATATTTATATCTTGATTTCATTATCTATAGAATGTAAATATTATAATATATATAAAGATTTTAGTTTGGCAGAGAAGAAGCCCTAAATAGCAATAGATTATTAATACTTGATTGTTTTAGTTGGAGATGGGTGTAGTCCAAGTCGGGAATTTTATTTATTTTTTATTTATTCATTTCAGAGAGAGAGAGCACGAGAGGGGGTTGGGAAGGAGAGCAGGGGGGCGGGGAGGAGAAGCAGATTTGCCACAGAGGAGGGAGCTTGACCCAGGGCTTGATCACAGGACCTCATGATTGTGACCTGAGCTGAAGATAAATGCTTAACTGACTGAGCCACCTAGGCATTCCAAGTCAAGAACTTTATTTTATTTTTTTAAGATTATTTATTTATTTATTCATAGAGAGAGAGAGAGAGAGAGAGAGAGAGAGAGAGAGAGAGGCAGAGAGAGAAGCAGGCTCCATGCAGAGAGCCTGACGTGGGACTCGATCCACTGTCTCCAGGATCACGCCCTAGGCTGCAGGTGGCGCTAAACCGTTGCGCCACCGGGGCTGCCCCAAATCAAGAACTTTAAAACAAACTATCTGAGAAGGGAACAATAGGACCTGTACTCATGTTAGGGTAGGAATAGACACAACCTATTGAAATAAGGTTAGAATACACAAAAGAGCAGAGTCAGCTCCGAGGTTAGAAGCACTGGAGATCAGACTATGGAAATATAGGCAAGTTGACATTTTTTCAAGACACATGGCAGAAGGAGGTCAGGTTTAAGAAGGCATTTCTCCAGCCAGGCAAGTAGGCCCTACCTTTTACTTTATTTTTTTATTTTTATTTTTTTAAAGATTTTATTTATTTATTCATGAGAGACACACACACACACACAGAGGCAGACATAGGTAGAGGGAGAAGCAGGTTCCATGCAGGGAACCTGATGTGGGACTCAATCCCGGGACTCCAGGTTCATACCCTGAGTTGAAGGCAGATGCTTAACCATTGAGCTACCCAGGCATCCCAGGCTCTACATTGTAAATACTTATTTCTCTGTGCACTGTTTTTCTTCACCTAACCCTGGCTCATGGATTAATCCTTATATATACAGATTACCTATTTCTCTAGAGTGAGGTGGCTAAGAAGGTCACCTGGTTGAGGATGTCAAACTCTAGGCAATGGGCAAACATGCAAGTAGAGGTACTTTATGAGCACTTAGAACTTAGCTGGAGATGTAGCTAGTAGCATATAAAGGTCAGTTTATGGGTGTTGATGGATGCTTGAGGATGGTTGAGCTCACTATGTATTAATGCATTCAGATGTTGACATCTCCCAGGGATTCTCTCTGTTTTCGTGTCTGCCCATCCTGAAATAATCTTTCCCCATCCTTGGAAATTGTAAGATGATTGATTTATAGCCAAAGTTGTTAAAGTACATGCCGGTTATGACAGGGTGATACAGATGGTTTTGATCAGAGGCAAGTCAGTTACCTTTCTGAGCTTGTTCCTTCATTTGTAAAATGAGAATTAATAATAACACTTTGTAAAGTTGTATGAATCACATAAGATGGCATTTATACAGTTTCCTTGTATAGCACCTGGCACTTGGAGGTCACCAAATAAATATTAGTTCAAGTGGATGATGACTATCATCAGTTATTTATTGAATCTCATCCTGTGAAAATATATATGGAGAAATCTATGGCAGAGAAGCTATTTGCTGGGTCTAATTAATTTATTTTTTTAACATGATTTTTATTTAGTTCATCTAATTCTCACCTGAAAGTTTCTGGAAACCAGGCAAATGTCACTAGAGTTTTTTTTTTGTTTTTTTTTTTTTTTTTTTTTTGTTTTTTTTTTAACTGCCCTTGGCTCCAAATACTTGGCCAGAAAAATCATTCCATATGTTTATTCACCTTGAGAAGCTGAGTTTGTTGTAACCAATTTCCCTGTTTACTCTTCCCATGCTAATGTTGCTGAGCATGTACAAATATCATTCTTTATCATTCCAAGTAGGTCTTGGGCTTAATTATGGATTATGAGAAACGAGCTGAATGTTTGAGCACTTTGGAGCCTGGTGAGACCGATTTGTTCAGAATGTTGTTAAAGGCATTTCATTCCTCTGGAAAAAAAAAATAAGTGTGTTGCAGCTCACTTGTGATTCATGAAAGATGAAGTGTGGCTGAAGTCAAATGATGGGTCCCAGACCTTGCCCACTCAAACTGATTCATTAGGACCTGTGTCAACTTCCCCCAAGAGGCACACGTATACTCAGATGCTCAGCAGATCGAGAGGACATATGTGACCTCCCAAGAGAAGAAGTCAGCACTCCTCCAAGTCAGCTGAGGAACAACGAAGTTATGTGAGTTGATTAGCAGCCATTTCCTTGCTTCATCTTTCTGTGCACCCCAGAGACTGTGCTTATTAGGAGCATCTCTGCCCTACAGGGGGATTATGGCAGTGTGGAAAAGTTGCACTTTGCAGATAATTAAAAATAAGCTGGCTTAAGTTAATATCTAGCTTCCTTCCTGAATGGGGGAACTGAGGAAAACCAAGAAGTTAGGGGAAATATGCAATCATGTGAGGAAAACCAAATTTATGAATTAATTATAAAAATTCCAAATTTATAAAATAAGAGGTTACAGCTTCTAATGGGACAAATGGTGCTTTTAATTAGAGCAAGAGAAAGTTCAAATTCACTCAGTCTTTCATGCATCAAATATTCCTTGAGCTCTCTTATGTACTAAGAACTGTGCTAGCCATAGAGGATTAAATGATGAACAAGGTACAGACTTTACTAGGCTTCAAAAGGCTCACAGTCTAGCACGAGAGACAGACTTGTGGACAAAGAATTACAACACAGGCTGAAGGATGCTGTGACAGAGGGGAACACAGGAGCATGGAATACTGGAGGGGAGAGAGTTCAGTTGTTTGGAGGAATAGACATGAGAAAGCCAGCTGAAGAAGGGAAATGAAGGACTTTCAGGTGTAAAACAGACTGTGTAAGGGCTCAGAGTGTAATGCGGAAATTTCCAGAAAGGGCGGTAGAGGAGGCAGCAGCTAGTTGGTTTGTTTGAAGTTTTCCTTGTTAAAGTCTTTGGCCAAATACAGTTTTCAAGTTATGGTGTAAGTGGCCCTCAGAAGCTTCCTCCAGATCAGCTAAACGAAGCACAAGGCACATAAGAACCGTGAGACTTTTATCATCAACGATGAATCCAGATAACGCAGAATCCCGAAGTCCTTTCTGTCTCAGTAATACATGTTTTACTAGATCAGGATCAATGCTTCATCTCCCTATTCTATTCCCATGCAGCCATCAGCAACCTTGCTCCTCAATGATGATGCCTGGGGGAGGATACAGAAGCCTAAGATGATCAATAGTCCTTGCTAAACAAAAGGATAGCCTTGATTAGAGACCAATGCTGATGTTTCATACCTGCATTTGGCTCTAGCTTCTGAGACATGTGGTCACATAAGCAATACAGCATAAATAGAAACAGTGCTCAAGATGAGGTATAGAGTAAAGTTTCATCCTGCTTCAGTGCAGTCCACAGTATTGTTGTAGTGTCTGGGGCAAGCTTTAGAGCAATTATGAAGAATGTCAGGTCCATGGACACTGGAGATGGGCTCAGGGAAATTGTGTATATCAGAGGATGAAATCCAAAATTAACATAAAAAAGACACTGGCAGAGAGGCTCTGCTACAGGACTATAGAGATAATTGAGATACTTAACTGTTTTGCTGATCATTCCAGGAATATCTGAGGTAGTGTCCTATAATTGGCCCTACCTATTAGGCAGGTCACGAACTTGAGAACAGTATGCTATGACTTAGATGGGTCAAAGAGGCCAAAAATGATAGTTATTTTTGATAGTTATTTGATTCCTCAAAATGTGAGGTTTGGGAACCCACAGGTTATAAATTTCCAAGATATTCCATTTCCAAAATATTTTTGTGCATTGATTTTCACTTTTGCTTTAGAGGTACACTACTCAAAATTAACCAGCTTTGACGTATTTGGGGTAAAATGTCATGAAGTTTGCTACTTAATTTAAATGGTTCAATTTAAATATATATAGCTGAGCCTCCGTACTTGAAATTTTGCCTACTGGTTAAGTTATTTGTAACCCTAAGACCAATATTCATGGTGATTTCATGGTCATTTGCAGACATGTGCCAAGTGATGAAAAATTTGTATCTCCTGAAATACATGTGCTCAGTTGAGATCAACAAGGCGTCTCTCCACCTTCTTATGTCAGCTCTTGTTTTGTAAATAATTGTCATTTTTGCCATCTGTTTAGTGCCACATTTTAAAAATATTTTTTGTGCTTAATGTTGGTCCACTTTAAAATGGCCTCCATGCACTTGATGGGATGAGCACTGGGTGTTATACTATATGTTGGCAAATGGAACTCCAATAAAAAAATATACCAAAAAAATGGCCCCCATGCATAGTATTGAAGTGCCGTCTAGTGTGCCTGAGTGCAAGAAGCCTGCGATGTTCCTTATGGAGAAAATACCTATTTTAGATGAACTTTGTTTCAGCATGAGTCATAGTGCTTCTGGCTCTGAGTTCACTGTTACTGAATTTACAACACTATCAAGTAAGGTGACTTTAAACAGAAATACAAATGAAACAAAGTTCTATATTGATTGGTTGATAAAAATTTGACCAGAGGCTCGCAGGAACCTAATCTTGTATTTCCCCTTAGAATGATGGCTCAGTATTCATTAATTTAGTGTTTGCAGTGACATTATAGAACACATTTACATCATGTATCATGAATTGACTGTACATGACAAAAAATATGTTTGTATGCATATACATACACACACATACACATGTACACAAACACTCATATGCAAATACATAAAGCCAAAGCAAGTGAGCACAAATGTAACATTAGCAATTAGTGGCTCTAGATACTGGATATGTGAGTATTCATTGTACTGTACTTACAAAAAATATTTTGATTTAATTTGGAAAACCTAAAAAAATGCTAAGGACAAAAGATATTATTTTGAGGTTTTTGTGATGGATGTAAACTTTTGGAGATAAAGAATTTCACAGATTCTCAGAAGTACAGAAATGGAGGCCTTGTGAGATCTCAGTGATGAGCTGTTAGTGGTCTGGACTCAGCATTACCTTAACCTCTCTGTGTAATCTAAGGCAGTCAGCTGCCTCTCTGGGCCTTGATTTCCTCAAAGATGAGGTTAAATTGCTTTTGGAATCTCCTTAAGCTCACTATTCTGTCATTTTAAGTGAGCCCCAGACAGGCTAAAATACCAGTATAATTTATATAGTTAGCAGAGAGTTAGTCATAGGATCCCGTGCGTTGCTAATTATGTGATACTAAAGTATGGGGTTAAAAACAAAGTGCCCATTAAAATGAAAGAACAATAATGTGATTGGCCAATACTCAGGGAATGGAATTCCTCTGTACAAAGTCTAACATATTAAAAAAAAACCAAAAACCTTCAATTAATATGGGAAGCATTTAGTGACAAGATTATCTTGTCACTTGAGCAGTTTCAATCTGTTTCCATTTCTGTTTAAGTCAAAAAGGACTTATTATATTATTCATTTGGAAAAATGTGTCTTATATCCATAGCCTTTTCTTTAAGTGTCTTGAAGGCACCATTGTGTAATAGAAAGAACACAGAGTTTGGAATATATGAAACCTGAATTCAAATTCTGGTTTCTCCAACTTCCTATTTCTATGATCTTGGCAGAATTGTGTGTCTTCTTTGAGGCCCTGTTTCTTTATCTGTAAAAATGTTGATAATATTTTCCCTGCAAGGAGATATTTATATGAGATAATTAAAAATTCTGGCAAGAAGAGGTGTTCAAAACTGTTAGTTTTCCTTTTTTTCAGCCCATAATTAACCATATTTTTTTCTAGAAAGACTTATAATGGGGGTGCTTGCATGGCTCAGTAGGTTGAGCATCTGATTCTGGGCTTTGGTTCAAATCATAATCTCATGGTCCTGAGATCAAGTCCCATGTTGGGCTTTGTGCTCAGAGGGTAGTCTGCTTGAAGATTCTCTCCCTCAGCCCCTTCCTCCTCTCACTCTTGTAGTCTCTCTCTCTCTAAAATGAATAAATAAATAAATCTAAAAAAAAAAAAAGCAGTCTTTGGAGACAGACTTTCTGAGTTCAAATCCTTGCTCTGCTATTTATCAGCTGGCTGCTTAGAGCAAGTTATTTAGCCTCTTTGTGCCTCATTTTCTTTGTCTGTAAAAATAGGGGTAATAGTAATAGTACTTACCTCATAGAGCTGCTGTAGGGATTGAATTGTTAATAATTATACAGTACTTAGAACAGTGGGAGGCATATTAGTACTTGTTTTTATTATTTCTAAGAATGGTAAGAAATCCTATCTATGCTAATAAAGGAAGCAAAATTTTAGAGTAATAAAGAGTCCCAAATTGTATAAGGCTATCCATGAAGCTAACTGTAAAGGTAGACTTGATTTTGTTCTTTTAAACTGATAGGAGAAAAGAATAGTCATAAAATCCTTAAATTCAATGGCTTAATTGAATTGTACTGTAGTGTAAAGATTGTATTGTATTTAAGACCTTTATCCTTAGTTTCAACTCTTGGAATCTATCCCTAGTTCTAGGGATATCGAAGATCTTCTCCTGGTGGAGTTGCTGAAATGTACTTTAAGAAGTAGTAATGACTGCTTCTGTTGAGCAGTTCCTAGGTGTGTGCTCTGAGATTTAACTCTACTCGTTAGTTTGTTTTCATGGATGCTTAGAAGACACAAGGCTGCTGGATAAGAGACAAAGAACTTTTTCTTACCCATGGTGCAACAAGCATCATAAGCATCCGCAAGTGGGCAGTTCTCCCTGCCCTCCCCCTGTCCTCTGAGTCCCACCAGGACAATGTGATAAGGGCCCACATGGGCTGTGAATAGATTCAGATTTCATTACAGCCAAGGACCACCAAATTTGGGGAACTCACCATTTTGTAGCTAAAAGTGAACAGTGTGCTCTTAATCCCAGAAAGAGACATTTTTTTTTCATTTTTCACAGTTGCTCACTGCAAAACAACTCTGAGAAATGCTTGAGTAAAGAGCGTTTAGATTTTGCCTTCTTAGTACACCCAGCTTATGGCAGATTGCCTTTCCCAATATTAGGTTCTAGGACCAATGCCAAACACCTTAATTGGGGCATTTTTTACTGGTAGAATACTATATAGCTAATATTCCATGTACATTTTACTCCTTTTGGCTTTGTAAGGCTTCATGGAGAATTTAGCATGGTTGCCTCGGGGCAGTATTACAGATGGGTCCATTTTGTTTGTGTACCCCATATTCCTATGGAAATCACTTTTCCTTAAGCTATCCCCCACATTCGGGACTTACACTGTTAATGGTTCTAGCCTGATCTTTAACTGCCTTCTTGATTTGCCCCTATGCTATGTTCTAGCCCATTGCTTTCTGCCTTTTTGCTCTGAAATAAGACCACCTATTCTGCAGCTAATCTCTTAGAGTCCTTCTGTCTTATATGCCTGAGGAATAAAATTGGCATTAAAATATGCTAATAGGAAGGTATAGATGGGTGACTCACCAAGGAAAATAAAACCTTATTTTAAGAGAGACCTTTTGAAGACAAGCTACTTTAACCTAAAGAATAACCTGAATGGTGGGAATTTGGGATTTCAAGAATGTATATACAATTCTGTATGCTTCCTTTGTACATGGTCAGCCATGGGTCTGAGGGATAAATTTAGTTTTGATTTTATATGAAGCATTGATTTTGTGTTCTCTGAACAGGAAAAAGAATATTTTGAAGTATGGATTTAAATGCTGTTTTCTTTTTACTCCCTATCAAACCACAAGTTTATGAGATATGGTTTTTGATCTTAGTGAAAGCTAAGAGTGGTCATGACTAACTCTTTACAAGTCTATATAATATCAGGAGTTGCTCTCCTGTTAATAAGCAAACCATTACCAAAGCCATACTTTTTAATGGAGGTGCTACCGAGGGAACTTCACATTAGAACATGGAAAATGAAGCTGTACTTAGGCTGCAAAGCAGCCATTCCGTGACCTAACGTTTCTATTGGCACCTGCATTTTGGGTCTGTAATGTTTTCCTAACTGTGCATTCAAGACCCAAGTGATTTAAAAAGAAATGACTGTGTTCATAAAAACAGGAAACTGTAAACCAGCATAAATGTCAGTTTTTATGTTGATATTTACATTTATCCCATGGAGAGACTGAATTATTTAGTAATATTCAATATTTGGGGTCAAATATTTTGGTAACATTTATAGATCAATAAATTAGACACATTCTATCTTAAATAACCAGAAAGAGCTTAGTTTCCCAAAGTGAGGCAAACTTAAAATTTCACCAGGGAGTGCTCCCTGCAGAATTGTTAATTGCACTGATGCCATAATAGTATTACATTTTAACTACAACTGTGTTAGATTTTCAAGCATCTCAGAGGTTATAAACTAGTCATTAAAATTCATTCCTGTTGGCAATTTGGTCTGCAGAGCCTTTACCCGGGAAAGCACACATCTAATATTTATGTGATTTCCATTTTAACACAACTATTTGAATTACTTGCAATACTGTGTAGCCTTTGTAATGTGCTTCCTTTCTTATCCCTCTCACGTGAGCTCTTACTGTATTAACCTGTTAAGTATGAGATTCTCTGCATTAGAAAACTGGTTTGCCCCCTGTGATTTCTTCTAGCTAGAGCCCACATGATGAAGGCATGTTGCCCAACGTGATAGTGAGAAAGCCATTTTTACACCGTGCACATGAGGGAAACATGTAGGGGAAGATATAAGCTGTGTGTACTTCCTCAAAAGTAAATATTAGATAGAAATCTGGTATTCTATATTTCTAGCTCTCTAAAACATAAGTCAGGCAGTCACCAAGGAGTTGGCTTAAAGAATATCAGTTTGCACTTCCCAAGACATTGGTTTGTCTTTCTTTTCTGATCCATCTTGGTTTTCTTTCCTTGAATGTGACTTATTGTTTCTACCTGGTCTAATAGTTTTATCCTCACTTGTTTCCCCCAAGAGTGGATGCAGCTAACAGGAGGACCCATACATGTGTCCTACTTCCTCTTCTTCCTAAGGATCTCACTCAGGGCCTAGCAGTTAGCAGATGCATCATAATGTGTTATATGTTAAATTTAAGGATTTAGCTCTAGGCAGGCCTTGACACTTTAATTTTGGTCTATTTGATTAAGTGGGATCCAGTGGAAATAAATATTTATGGATTACTTATTGGGTAAAGAAACTATTAAGTATCATAAAAGCTGAGAAAATGTGATGTGGTCTCCTATCAAATAACAAATAGTAGGGTGGGAGACGAGAAAATTAAGAGAAATAAGATGTGCCACTTAAAAGTTATAAGCTAAACTAATGAGTTTAAAAGGATCACACCCAATTTATATCACATGGAATATATTCATGGAAGATTTGATTTATGACTTCTAAAATGAGGTGGGAGACACAAGTAGAAATCACTTGGATTAAGTTTGTATAAAAGGTTTTTGATCAAGAGAGTGATGTGATGGCATGTTAGGAAGGCATGTTATGTTAGGGAGGACATGTTAAGGATGGTGTGTTAATTTGGATGTAGTATAATGATAGATTTAAGGAAAGATGAATTAGAATGCAACATTTCTAGAAGAGAGGGCAGAGATTAGGAAGCCCTTTTTATAGTTTAAATGCAAGTAGATGATGGTGTCCTAAACTTAATGTGGGCAACCGGGATGTTTAGAATAGAGCAAGTTTTTTTTTAAAAAAGATTTCTTTCTTTCTTTCTTTTTCTTTCTTTCTTTTTCTTTCTTTCTTTCTTTCTTTCTTTCTTTCTTTCTTTCTTTCTTTCTTTATTCATTCATGAGAGACACACAGAGAGAGGTAGAGACACAGGCAGAGGGAGAAGCAGGCTCCCCGCAGGAAGCCCGATACAGGACTCCATCGCAGATCCCGGGATCACTCCCTGAGCCAAAGGCAGACTCTCAACCACTGACTCACCCAGCTGTCCCATGCAACTTTTAAAGATATTGTGGAAGCAGAATTAGTAGGACTTGACAAGGAGGGGAATTTGCATCTGCCTCCGATTTTGAGCCTGCATGACATGAAAAAAAGTTAGTGACATTAACAGGAATAGGGAAGTCAGGATGATGAATGCCATAGAGAGGTAAGGGGAGAAAGATAGTAACATTGGATGTTGGTGTTTTTAGGTGTTTGGACACTGAAATCTCTCCAGTCTGGTAAGTAGGGAACTATTATAAATTAAGGCAGATGTGGCTAACAAAGAAGATGCCATTAGCCCGATAGACAAGGAATCCTATTAGTTGCCAGCTCTGTGACTTAGGGCAGGTTATTATACGACTGCCTCTGATCTTCATTTTCCTTGCCAGTATAAGAGAGAACTGGCTTCATAAAAGAAAGCAGGATGCAACCCAGCAACCATGGCAGATAGGGAGTGATCTGGAACCTGTTGAGAGATTTCCAATGGGCCGAGGGAATTTGCCCTGGATTCTCTATTCACTTTGGATGAATGCTGTTATGTCACTATGGTCCCTCCCCAAACTTGGAGATTTGTAAACACTGTGATCATCAAGGCTCCCCAACCTGATGCTCACAGGTGCCACCAGGGCCTTTGCTTGTGAATCATGAGTACACAGTAGACATAGTAAAGAGGAGACCTCTATCAGATGCATGCTGTCAACTTTCCAAAAGCCTACTTCCATTTAAAAAAAGGTACAAGAGACTCCATTCCTTTTTTTCCCTTTCCTACCTTCTGATAAAAAAAATAAAACACCCTTATAATTTTAAAGGGGGAAGATGAAGAAACTACAGATTATCTTCCTTGATTTTGTGAGAACTTCCTCACTGTAGGAGTTGAGTTTTCAGTTCCCCTTTTGAGCACCTACATCATAACCTAACAACATTTGATTAGGTAGAGTTATGTTGCTAACATTCAGTTAACCTCAAAATATAGATATAAAATGGTAAAAATGTTGCTTAGCAGATTCACCTGCATTTGATGAAAAAATTTGACTTTCAGCTTGGAATATTTTCTTATATAGTTAGATATGGATAAGTTTGGTATTTGCAGCTGGGACTATTTCCCTACTTGTTTTCAGCTCATTTTGTTTCTCATTAACCTTTATAAATATTCTAGTCAGAAATACCCTTTTATTTAGGATTCAGTGCTTTCTTAGCCAGAGAATGAAATGATGCTTTAATGTTGCTGCTATTTTTCTCTATCATCCTGAGAGAACCACAGAGAAAGGTATGCTTGGAAATGGAGTTTGGGGTTATGGAAACCTAGAATTCCAGCTCTGTGATTTATTTCCTGTGTGACCTAAGGCAAATTATTATCCAGCCTTCCTTGAGTTTGGTTTCTTCATTGGTATGATGGCAGTGTCTGTTGTTTAGAGTGTTGTGGGATAATCAAGCAAGATAATGGTGACATTTGTCTTAAGATCTTTAAGCACAGGCATTCTAGAATTACATTCCATGGATCCAAATCCTCTTTATATTCTGGTCAAGATATTTTACTTCTCTAAATTCCTTTCCTCATCCATAATATGAGAATTATAGTAGCATCTACCTTATAAGCTTCTTGTGATGATAAATGAGCAAATCTGTGAAAAACAGAGTAACTGGATAATATAAATGTGCAGTAAATATTAGCTATTTCAATGACCACATAGCAGGTGCTCAATAAATGGAAGCTTCTCTCATTTTCCTTCTCCATGTAGGCCCTTATATAACCTTTCAGAGTTTCTCTTGCTATGTTGAACAAAACAATTCTTAGAATATTGGAGAAAACACCTTATATCTACAAAACAGAGGACCATTTGCTGACTTAGCCAGTTCCAACCTTTGATATGAAGCTTGGAAATGCCAAGGTAAAGGACAGTCTCCTTTCTTTAGAATAGTTACTAATAATACAGTCTTCTAGTTATTGATATTACAAACTACCTTGCCTATCCCCTATCACTGTTCTAGCTTCAGACACATTTTGAAAAACCTTCTGGGTATTATCTTCTTTTGTCCTTTGCCTTACTTCCCTCTCTCTTTTTTAAAGGGTTGTATTTATCTAGAGAGAGTGTACATGCATGCACGTGCATGTGAGCAGTGTGAGGGGCAAAGGGAGAGGGAGAGGGAGAATCCCAAGCTGACTCTACTCTGAGCTCAGAGCTGGACACAGGAGTCATGATCCCACAACCTGAGAATGTGACCTGAGCCCAAATCAAGAGTTGGACACTCAGCCGACTGAGCCACCCAGGCGCCCTAAGAACAAACTTTGAAATTGAAAACTGATTACACACCCTAGAAAGGCATGTACCTCGGGCCCACCCAGCAGCCCATGGAAAGCAAGAACTTGCTGCCAGAGATTCATTCCTTAAAGCCTTCGACACTTCTAGTGGCACACTGAACACCCTAACTGGTGTACACAGAGAGAGGTTTTACTTCTCTCTTTCTTATGGGGACATTTCTCAAGGTCCTCAAGACACTGATTTCTTTTATGGCAGCTTTAAAACTTTTAGGTTTCTGTAGACCACATTTTCATTGGGTTAAAAAGCACTTTGGCTGGAAATGGCAGCAGAATTTAAAGTCAAATAAATAAATAACCAGTTCTTCAGTTTCTTAAATTCTCCCTAAAAAAAGATATGATATTTATTAGGTAGGAAATAACAAAATGATCTACAATTTTCCAGAATTCAAATCATAGAGGAATGATCAGAGGCCCTCGCACTGCTCAGGAAGAGCTATTCCACATTTATTTATTCATTTGCTCAATCTCTCACTGTACAGCTAGTGAATACCTAATATAGGCAGGTTATTATTAGAGCAGTAATAATATACCAGCAACAGCTATTGTTATGGGCTGAATTATGTTCCCCCCCAAATTCATATGTGGAATCCTTAACTGCCAGTGCTTCAGAATGTGACTGTATTTCGAGATGTAGCCTCTAAAGAGATAATTAACTTAAAATGCGGTTGTTAGTATGGGCCCTAATCCAACCTAACTGGGGTCCTTATAAGAAGGGAAACTTTGGAAATGAAGAGAGACACCAGGGGTATGCAGGCAAAGAGGAAAGACCATGTGAGGACACAGTGAGAAGTTGGCTGTCTACAAGCTAAGGAGAGAGGCCTCAGGAAAAATTGTACTTTCAGATACCTTGACCCTCGGTTTCTAGCTTCCAAAACCATGATAAAATACATTTCTGTTGTTTAGGCCACCTAGTCTGTGGTATTTTATTATAGCATCCCAAGCAAACTAATACAGTAATATTTTATATTTATATTGTATTTATACTTCTAAAATTTTCACATTGTTTTCACATACATGGTATAGCATACTATGCCAAACATATTGTCTTTGAAGCCAGACCTCCTGGATTTTAATCTACCTCAAGCAAGTTACCTAACCTCCCTATTAAGGTTTCTTCATCTAAAAAAATTATTACAATACCTACGCCACAGGATTGATAGCTAGATTAAAGGAGTTAATGTTTGTAAATCACTTTAACAGTGCTTGGCACATAGTAATTATGAATAGACTTGAGGTTCATGGACACAAGCTGGAGTTTGTTATCCACAGGAGTGTCTATTGCTCTCTCTCAGAAAGCAAAGCAGTCTTTTAAAGGGCTTCCAACTGATTGAGGCCCACCAAGATAATCTACTTTAAAGTCAAATGATTAGAGACTTTAATTACATCAGTAAAACATTTTCACAGCAGACCTAGAGTTCTAGAGTTCTGATTAAATAATCAGGAGAAGATGTATGTATGCCACAAAAATGGCTGCTACTTTCCATTCTTTGACTCTTCCGAAAAAATTTCTTTTGTAGCTCACTCTATCTAGAAACATACTAGAAGGGGGGATTTGGGGAACATAGGTTAGCTTGGTCAACTCAACACACCTCAAAGCAATTGCTGTTAATTAAAGAAAAGAGACTATAATTCACTGTGTGTAGAACAGTGAAATATTTTTAAATGAATTTCTTTTAACTCTCACAAAATCCTTGAACTATTATGACCATTTTCTGAATAAGAAAACAAAGGCTCTGATGGTTTAAATAACTAGCCCAAGTCACACATCAAGCTAGTGACTAAAATTAAAAGTCAGAGCTGACTCTGAACACTATTATGTTTAAGGACAATAGAAAATCACCTAAAACTACTGTAATTTCTGAGGGAGCTTTAGGGCGGAGGATAAATCACTCCCGGTTGGGCCATGTCAGCTGAGTTGTATTTTAAGCAGGTAAAAAACATGAATTAGCCGAGTAGAATCTACATTTTTTAGCCCCTTCATGAAGACCTGATTGTAGTCTCTTAAGATTTTCTTTTGGGGATAGCTGTGCATTTACAGGAAATTGGGAATTACTATTTGCAAGAGTGTGTGTTTGTGTGTGTGTGTGTGTGTGTGTGTGTGTGTGTGCGCGCGCGCACATTTGTGTGTGATATACTACACTAAGAAAGAGATCTCTTAGTTTTATATTTTGGATAACTTCTTCATGAGTTAAATATGACCTTTTCAGAGTTCTGTGGCAGATTGTGTAATACTTGAAGTGATGTTATTTATGAAATTAAAATGGGCATATTTAAATATTTGTTGATGACTGAACCACTTGTATATTGGTAAGTAGACTCACTGCCATTATAATAATTTTTATTATTTTGTACTTTACTATGTGCCAAGAACTCTGTGTAAAGCCTTTGCATACCACGCTTCAGTTAAGCCTCATAATAGCCCTCTGAAGTTTGTTGTATCCCCATCCACCTAATGAAGACATGAAGGGTTAGGAAGAATCAGCAGCCTGCTCCAGGTATAGTACCTTGTGTGTAGAGTTCAAGTGTGAACCAGATTTGGCTAACTCTAAATCCCAGACGCCTAGTAACTAATGAAACAAAATCTCCACACTTAAACTGAGTTTAAGTGATACTCTGTTTATTAAAGTTATAAAGCTGTTTTGCTATTTCTAAAAACATGATGCAAAGATCTAAAAAGAAAGTTTGTATAAAATTATTGTATTGATTTCAAGTCAACCAAGTAAAGTATTACAAATGAATGATCCCTAATCTTTTGCAATATTCTTTCAAAGTCCTAAATAACTGGTACAGTGCTTAACATAGATCATTTGATTTCATTACATTCTCACAGTTTTTTAAAAAATCTTTTTTGCAAAAGATTTTATTTATTTATTCATGAGAGACAGAGAGAGAAAGAGGCAGAGACTCAGGCAGAAGGAGAAGCAGACTCTCTGCAGGAGCCTGATGTGGGACTTGATCCCGGATCCCAGGATCACATCCTGAGTCGAAGGCAGATGCTCAACTGCTGAGCTACCCAGGCATCCCAAATTCTCACAGTTTTGATTTATTTCTCACAATATTTCACTCAGGGAAGTATCATGATTTACATTTTATTTTTTAAAGTTTCTGTATATTCAATTTTTAATTTTAATTCCAGTATAGTTAACATACAGTGTTATAAACAAGATGTAGTATATACAATGGTGTGTTCAGCCATAAAAAGGAATCACATCTTGTCATTTGCAATGACATTGATGGAGGTAAAGAATATAATGCTAAGTGAAATAAGTCAGTAAGAGAAAGACAAACACCATATGATTTCACTGATATATGGAATTTAAGAAACAACAAAAATAATGAGCAAAGGAAAAGAGAGAGAGAGAGAGAAAGAGGGAGAGAGAGAGAGAGAGAGAGAGAGAGAGAGAGAGAGAAACCAAGAAACAGACTCTCTATAGAGAATAAATTGATGATTACCAGAAGGGGGGTGAGTGGGGAGGTGGATAAAATAGGTAATGGGGATTGAAGAGTGAACTTGTTGTGATGAGTTCTGGTCCCATTCTCTACTTATTGTTCATTATCGATTCTAATTCTGTAAGAATCTCTTCAAATGCCCATTTGTTGACACACAGAAAAATAATATGGGGGAATATTCCATTGGCATAACTTCATTTGACTGCAGGTACAAATGCCATTAACTTCGATGGTAAGAATCTGACTTTTCTTTACCATCAGGGTAGCCTACCATGTAGGCTAGTGTCTACAAACACATTTTGTTTGAACACATTTGTTAGAGTCTTGTTTTAGTTCTATAGTTAAAAAGTAACCATTTGTCAAATTCAGCATAATTCTACACTTTCACAATGGCCGCATAATAATATATGAAAATACTAAGGGAGGCTGGCCTTCTTTGAGAAAATTAGGGCTGTACAATTTGTATGTGCTTATGGAATTCCAGCATATTACATCTCAGTGATAGGCTACAATGACTATAATAAGCCATGGAAAATTCAGTCCAAATTTCAAAATGGGATTCTAGTTAACAATAGAAGTTTAAAGGTTACTCTAATTAATGAATGTGCTTGTAGTATATTAAGTGTATTCATTTACATTTAGTCATATATTATGAAGCATTTAAATCATTTTAAACATGCACTAAGAAACCACATCCGTTGTACTTAATAGCTGAAGACTATATTTTTACATGGAGAGTACAATTTATATCAGAACCGCCTGTTGTGGAGTTCACCATGAGTTCTTTGGATATTAATAGTTTGAACACATAGTTCTAAAAACCTAATACCCTTGGAGAAAAATCATAATTTGGTTTTAGTGAGAATAAGGTAACTTCATGAAACACAGAAAGAAAGAAAAGGAAGGAAGGAAGGAAGGAAGTAAAGAAAAGAAAAGTATGTCAATCAGTAAGAAATAATACTGATGCTGAACAATTCAGACCAGCTTTTAGACATATTTTCATGGAAATGTGCTTTTTTTTTTTTAAATCAGCATATGTTTCCATCCACACAAAGTAATGTTAATCCAAGGTCTCTCTCACAGTGTGTTTTCCCTCTTTTTAAGAAAAGGCATGTATTAAAATATTACCTTCTAAAGTAAGAAAGAATGAAAAGATAAACAGCAGCACACTCTGTAAGTAACCTTATTAACAAAATGGATGCACACTTTGGTGCAGTCGCAAAGGAACACACACACACACACACACAGTCATGAGACTGTCTCTATTTAGGTTCAGATGTTACTTTTCTATGAGAAAATGCAGGTAAAGCATTTATTAGCTCTTTAAAAAGCCTTTACTCATGTAAACAAATTGACAGGAAAAGCCCAGAACAAGCATCCTGAATGATACGGTTTTACTATTAGCAATGAGGCATTAAACAATGTCTGTGTTACTTCTGGGAGAAGGGGAGGGAGGGTAAGAGATGTGAGGGGGAGAATGGAGAGGAGGAAGGGGGAGAGAAAAAGAAGGGACCTACACCTTCATTTAAATTGCAGTCTACATCTTAAAATAGAATTGGACCTAGTCCTGACATAAGTGTTAGGAGATTATCTCGGAATCTGGCTTTAATTAATGGACTCAGATATAGCTGAATTGAGTGAAAGCAACTGATTTTGTGGGCTGTTTATTACCTAAACTGTGCTGCACTGAAATGAGAGTGGTCAAAAAGGAATGGCCCAGCCAGGAATACCAATGCTGCCATAGTCCACCTTTCACTCTGACTATTCAAATGAAATGTGCAGGAAGGAGTATCAAGATGATCCTTATGCCTACAATACATGATCCATTTATTATGCATAATATTCTCCACGAAGCAGTCACACCTTCTATAACTAGGAAAATGAAACAAAGCAGATGAGAAAATGTGTCTGTATTTGGGGCATCATTCTGGAATCTAGTTTCATGACAGTTTATGTTTTAATCTTTTGTTTGCTTGTTCAAAATTCATAGAAGGAAGAAGGGAAATAAAGCACGCAGTAGGACTGCTCCATGAAAACCCATTTCTCCTTCCTCCTCCACTTGCAATATGAGCTGCATCCCATTTTAAGTAGCACTAAAATCCGTTGAGAGTCTACTGTTGGCAAGGCAGAGTGCTACCTGAGTGACATGTACCAAGATGGTTGACACATAAGTAGGCTCTGCAAGAGCATTGGGTATGAAATCAAGCCTCAGATTTGAGTTCCTGATTCTATGACTAGCTTCATGACTGAAAGTGACTCACTTGATTTTATTGAGCCTCAGTTTCCTCTGTAAAACAGAGTTGTAGTAATAGTCGACATTTATATCATCTCTAACATTGTCATAATCCCTTATATAATAGTAAATGTCCTGAAAGCAAATATATGTAAAGAGATTTTATAAACTTTAAAGGGATAGATAAGGTTATTCATCATCATTAGTATTTTATTTATTTATTTTCTTTATTTTTTTTTTTTGAGAGAGTATGAGAAAGAAGGACAGGAAAGGGGGAAGTAGGCTCCCTGCTCAGCAGGGAGCCCCACCTGGGTCTTGATACCAGGACCCCAAGATCATGACTTAAGCTGAAGGCAGAAGCTTCACCAACTGAGCCACCCAGTGCCCCACCATCATTAGTATTTTAAAGCCATATTTATTTCCTCTCACATGTTATTGACAAGTTGCTCCTCTGTTAGTCAGCTCTTTCTGGACTTCTCAAGTCTGTAGAAAAATGGTACTGAGCTAAGAATGCAAAACCTAGAAATTATTCTTTCTGGAAGTCTCACTAACCTGCTAGATAATTCTCTCTCACTTACATGATCTTATATTGCTTACGATGATTACCAGTTGGTGTTGCTTTTGGCTTAACCAAGAAAAAACTGTGGTGATAAAAAGAACCCTCCTATTGGCATCCAAATCTAAACTCATAAGTCTACTCTAATTTAATGTGTGGTATTGGAATAATGACTTCCTCGGATAACAGTCCCATAGTGACTATGGAGAGAGAAGGTTATTGAGTAACCCAGCACCTAATACAGAACATATGAATTTTATGTTGGCTGTATTAAGTACTTATTTTTTTCACAGTAGTTAATAAGCTAGTAAAAACCATAGGCAATCTTTTGAAACACTGAACACTCTGCCTAAAAGTTTAGATTTCCTGGTATGAGAGACCCTTGTAGACCAATAGCTGGACTGATGGCATCTGTTTTGGCAGAGTTACTTTGGTCATTTAACAAAAATAGGGCATTGGATGATTCACTATAATGGTTAAGAAACTGGACTTTGGAAGCAGACAGACCTGGGTTCAAGGCCAATTCAGGCACTTCATAGCTATGCAATTACTTTTAGCCTTAATTTGCTCTAATAATACTTCTAAGACTTCTTGAGAGGATAAAATGTAATAATGCATAAAAAAGGCACTGGCAAGATCAGTCATCAATTCTAAAATTGTATTTTGGTTACCTATTGCTGTATAACAAATTATCTCAAAATTTAATGGCTTAAAACAATAAACATTTAGAGCAAAAATTCAGGAATAGCTTGCCTGGGTGGTTCTGGCTTGGGTCACTAATGAGGTTGAAGTTATGATGTTGGACAGGGTTGCAGAAGTCTGAAGACTTGACTGGGCTAGAAAATCCAATTCCAAGGTGGCTCACTCACATGGCTATTGGCATGAGGCCTTAGTTCTTTGCTGGCTGTTGGCATGAAGCCTTAGTTCTTTGTTGGCCGTTGGCATGAGGCCTTAGTTCTTTGCTGTGTATAGGCAGAAGGCCTTAATTCTTTGCCACATAGACCTCCCCATAGGGCAGCTCGAGTATCCTTACAACATGGCAACTGGCTTCTTCCAAAGCAAGTGATCCAGAAGAGAATGAGATATTAGCCCACAATGTCTTTTATGACCTGATTTTGAAAGACACACCTCACCATTTCCATGATATCCTGTCATCCCCACTCAAAGTGGAGGAAGAGGGTTACATAAGAGTGAGAATGCTGTGAGGCAGAGCTCCTTGGAGGTCATCTTTGAGATGGGCTACCACATTTAGGAAAAGTGAGAACCTATCTTGTGTAGTGTATTCAGAATGTTTTTGAAGCAGAATGTCCCTTAATTCAAAATGCTAAAAGGGAGTCTGAGGGCTAATGTGTGTGATAATATAAAGAGAGCCTCAAAGAAAAATTCAGGGGGAAAAACACTTTTCATAAGTACTGATGGAGGTAGACTTTCATAATTCTTTGATTCTAAATTTAACACTTAGGTAAAAGTTTCTAATTCTCTTTGGGTAGCTGAGGTCATGACCTAAATAATCAGGTTTTCCTGGCCTGAAAAGCAATAGTTCCTAAAAGATCCAAAAAGTGATAATTTTTAAAAAATTCCTTTCAACCTGGAAAAAAAGAGAATTGCTACTTTTAAGCAAATATCCTTATCAGTTGAGTCAGTTCACCCATGCTCTGTTGATGCTGAATCGTACATGGGAGGGTCTACAGCTTGCCCACAAGTCTTTTACCTAGAGGTATCCTAAGGTATCTTCCTTATCAACTCTGCTGGGATTTTTCTCTCTTCAATTTTTATAATGAGTTTTTATAGTATTTTATTTTGAATCATGGTGGATGACAAAAATTAGTAAGAGAGCCAATGGCCTCAGTTCTACTGTGACAAGTATGAGAAATCAAATGTAACATAAATGGTGTTTCTCTCCAATTCATCAGCACAATAACTAAATGCTCATACATTCAGTCTTCAATGGATGGACAATGGCAGTAAGCTTGGAGGAGCACAGAATGCAGGCTTCAACTCACCATTTTCCAGCTTTGAGATCTTGAACAGATTACTAACCTCTTTGCACCTAATTTTTTCTTATCTTTACAGTGTACGTCATAATAGTATTTATCTGTTAGGGCTTTGTAAGGTTTAAATAGGTTAACATAGGTAAAGCATTTAGAACAGGGTCTGGCATATGCTATTCATTATGTATTAATTATTATTATTATTATTATTATTATTATTATTTGACTAGAAAGCATATGTATGTATTTATATTCATCTCTCTCTCTCTCTCTCTCTCTCTGCTGTATTTTTTTAAATATGTAGTTGAGATGAAATTTTGGCCTTTTAGCCAATTCCTTAGGTAAGATTTACACTCTTAATAAGGGTCACTAGAGAGAAAATTTCATTCATTCACTCTCTGCTTGCTTAGCAAATCTATTTTCAGTCTCTGCTATGGTCTAGAAATTGTGAACAGGAAAGTCCTGGGATAAAATCATACACACACACACACACACACACACACACACACATACCTGGAAATATATATAAGGAGATTAATATCCAGTAAAAGAGATAAGCATATGTATAAATAACTCTAAACCAGTCTACATACCACAGTGTGACAGGGGTAATAAAGAAGCAGAAAATGCAATGGCTGTGTGAAATAGAAAGCAGTTATATCCCAAATGGGATGGTTGGGATAGTCACCATAGAGAAGGATAAATTTAAACTGGGCCTTAAAAATGGGTTGATTCAGACAGAAAATGTCTATAAAGGGAGAAGGGCACTTCTAATAGAGGGGATAGCATGAAAATCTTATGGCAGAGAGAAACAGCCCACTATCTGAAGTGAGTGGGGATGTGACAGTATTCCTGGAACATGGCCCTGAAGACCAAGAGTGGCATCAGAGTAAGTGAATGGATGCTGAGAGCTCTGGACATTCGTTGATAGAAGTCCAGCACTATTCATGTTTCTTACAATGTTTGACGATATATTAGCTCCTTTTCTCAAAGTCATTAATTTAGTTGTTTGAGCAATTTGTTAGTTCTGGAAAATTGGGAAAACTCTTTGATAAAAGCCACAAAAAAAACCCTGTGAAACCAGTATGACCATCTATTAGGATAGTACTTGGGAGCCAATTTACAGAAAGTAAATATGTGTCTTTCTTTGGGATTTAGTTTATCAGAATTGGTGCCAGAGAGCTCAAAGGACTCATGTGTGCAAGAATGATAGGCTTGTTTGGAGTGGTAAGCTGATGGCCCCCAACCACTTATAGTGTTCTCTAAAAGGAGTGCCAGAGTCAGTAGAAGGATAGAAGGGAGGGAGTATATGAAACAGTTTCGAGCACAGGCTTTGGAGATGGGCCTCATTATGGATCAAGTCTATCACTTGCTATCTGTGTCATTTTAAACAAAATAGTTCTTCTCTTCCATCTGGAAAGTTATCCATCTGGAAAGTTATAATAACCAAGGCCTCTTTATTGTATTATTCTGAGGATTTATAGATATCATTGATGTAAAGTGCTTAGTACGTGGCACACAGAAAGTGCTCAGTAACTGAGGAATATAATTATTGATGTTATTGTTGATGCTGTGTTATTGCTGTTACTCTCAAATGTTCAAGATGGAGAAAGCTATGTCCCACACTGAAAGCATTGGTTGAGAGTGAGGTATTTGAACTGTCATCATGTAGGATATCTTTTTTTTAAAGATTTTATTTATTTATTCATGAGAGACACACACACACAGAGAGGCAGAGACACAGGCAGAGGGAGAAGCAGGCTCCATGCAGGGAACCTGATGTGGGACTCGATCCTGGATCCCGGGATCACACCCTGAGCCAAAGGCAGACGCTCAACCACGGAGCCACCCAGGCGTCCCCAGGATATCTTTCTATTCAAAGTCTGCCTCCCCCATTTTTCTATAAATGGACAATGAGGACTAATTTGGAGGGCCAGCAGGTCATCCACCTTTGTGCTATAAGGACAGCCTTTTTGTCTAAGGGAAGATTATCTTCTTTGAGAGTGCATCTCTGGGTGTGGTAGCTGTGAGTGAGACGGGAGGGGTCTCTGTCCAACGAGTCAGAAAAGCTGAATGAACCCTGGTGTTTCATAGAGTAAGAGATGCTGTTCAAATTCTGTTGCTTGTATTGTCTTCTTAGAGCTTCTGAAGGAAATCCAAGAGTGAATTAATGTACATCCTCTGTGCTTCCACAGAGCTCATAGCAATATCAGATACTATGTAAGAGCAAAAACTCAGATATTTCTATGCCTCAATTTTCCCATCTACAAAATGCTGAATTTTTATATAGCTTAACTGAATATATATATATATATATGTATATATATATATATATATATATATATGTCATAACATCCCAAATGGGATGGTTGGGATAGTCACCATAGAGTCACCATATATATATATGGTGACTCTATAACATATATATGTTATATATATATATGGTGACTCTATAACATATATATGTTATAACTATATATATATATATATATATATATATATATATATATATATATATATAAAGCTCTTATTACGGTGCCTGGAACATGTGTTCTGGAAGTGTTTAGCTGTTTTGCTGAATGATCATCCCAATGTACAGTAACTGCGGGCTTGTTTATATCTACTGTTAGACCCTAAGCTGATGTATTTTGAAGCATGTATCAAAAACAAAAGTTTACATCCATAAGGAAATTGCAGGAAAGTAGAAACTCATGAAGTAGTAGAGAGGGTTCATCATCCCTCAAAAAGGAGAAGCATTTCCTATCCTGAAAGTGGCCTGCAGCAACCAAAGAAGGATGGAGCCGGACATGCATTAACACTAAGCAACACTCAAGGCCTGATGTGAGCCTTTGCATCACTGAGTCTATGCCAGAAGCATCAGGGGTGTCCAGGCCAGAGCCGGTCAGAGCAGGAAGACTGTACTGGGTAAGTCCTGACATGGAAAGGTGGGACTGGGCAGAGAGTTCCGGCTGAAAGCTCAGGAAATGAAGGTACTGAGAAGGGAAGTAGGATACTGAAAACACTTTATCCACCTCTCTGTATCCCATCCAGCCAGTTCATAACTGCAGCAACAGATGTATGATGCCTTAAGGTACCACACTTTATAAGCCATTGAGGTGTTTGAAAATTATTTTTGGCCTAATAGCTGTATGTATTCAAGATTCCAGGAAGTCTGAGTCAAAGTAGCTCCTGAGAAATGCAGGGTTTGGAAATGTTATATCTTCTGGGAAAGGTTTCATTATTTAGTGTCAACCTCATTATTAGGTCCAGGGTCATCGCAAAACTGCATTTCAGTTTTGCCCTTTTAATCTGCAGAGCTGACACTTAAGCAAGGTCACTGTAGCCACCCAAGCACTATTAAGTTGGATTTAAACTTGGATCTTTTTTCTTACATTTCGACATGTGATCAGAAAGCTAAGGGATGATATATTCTGCATTGTACCAGAAAGTATTTATATCAAGCCCACATTTTTAACTCTTCCTTTTACTTACATAATTTCTAGACTGTGATTGTATTAGCCATTCCATTTTTGTTTCTAATATGACTCCATTATAGTAAATTTGGGAAATAAGGAGCTATAAAAAGAAAATTTAGAAGTCAATCACAATTCAGTACACAAAGATAAAAAATACCACTTATCTTATTTCTAGAGTTTTTTTTCTGCTATTACAAATTATGTGTCAAAAAATATTCTTGGAAACATCCTCAGGTGCAAGAAGTTCTCTAGGGTAGAGCAAGAAGTTCTATGGAACAAAGAGAAGAATTGAATGAATTCTGGTGTTTTGATAGATCTGAGGATACTCAGAAATTTGACTTTCGGGGGATCCCTGGGTGGCTCCACAGTTTGGCGCCTGCCTTTGGCTCAGGGCGTGATCCTGGAGTCCTGGGATCAAGTTCCACATCGGGCTCCCTGCATGGAGCCTGCTTCTCCCTCTGCCTGTGTCTCTGCCTCTGTGTCTCCCATGAATAAATAAATAAAATCTTTTTTTAAAAAAAGAAAGAAATTTATCTTTTGTAGATAATTCTGAATTCTCATGTGGCTGAAATCACTTATACAAGCAATTTAAGAGTTGTTACTCCTAAACCTCACCAACACTTGGTTTTTTAGACTTATAATTTTTTTGACAGTCTGAGAGCTATTATTTAAAATATTTGCTTTTAAAAGTTATCAGTGAGTTTGGGGCACCTGGGTGACTCAGTTGGTTAAGTGTCTCTTGGTTTTGGCTCAGTTCATAGTCTCAGGATGGTGAGTATGAGCCATGGCATTGCACTGGGCATGGAGCCTGCTTAAGATTCTCGCTCTCTCCCTGCCGCTCCCCCTTACCTCTATCTCTTAAAAAATTATTTGTGATTTTTTCATGTTTAATTGCATATTTTACTTTATGATTTGAAACTTTACAGCCTTTGTGCATTTGGGTTGTTTTTTTTTTGTTTGTTTGTTTGTTTGTTTGTTTTTTTGGTGAAGGGTATCCAGCCTCTAAGATGAGCTCCAGTAATCTCTGCTTCTAAATTTCATGCCTTTACATGGTCTCCTTTGACATTGTTACAGGATTTTCTCTGTGTGATTGATAGAATGTAGCAAAAGTGATTGTATATGATCTCCAAGGCTAGGTCATAAAGCAGAGTTTTATGCCTTTCCTTCTTTTTAAGATCGCTCTCTTTAGGGGAAGCCAGCTGTCATGTTCTAAGAACACTTAAGCAGTCCTGCAGAAAGTCTCACAGGGTAAGGCACTGAGGCCTTCAGTCAATAGTCACGTGAATGGGGGCTTCTGGGTGGCTCGGTTGGTTAAGCATCTGCCTTCGGTTCAGGTCATGATCCCAGGGTCCTGGCATCAAGCCCCCATTGGGCTCCCTGCTCCATGAGGGGCCTGATTTTTCCCTCTCCCTCTGCCAGCTGCTGTCTCTGCTTGTGTGCACTCTCTCTCTCTCTCTCTCTCTGTCAAATAAGTAAATAAAATCTTAAAAAAAAAGAAAAAAAGTCATCTTGGAAATCAATCCTCAGCCCCAGGGAAGGCTTCAAATGATAACAGCTTCTACCAACATTTTGACTGCAACCTTAGGAGAGAACTTGGGGCAAAATCATCTTGCTAATTCCTGACCCACAGAAACAGTGACATTGGGGTGCCTGGGTGGCTTATTTGGTTACGTGTCTGCCTTCAGCTCAGGTCATGATCCCAGGGTCCTATGATCAAGCCCGTCATCGGTCTTCCTGCTTGGCATGGAGCCTGCTTCTCCCTGTCCCTCTACTCCTCCCGCCCTCCCTGCTCCCACATGCTGTCTTTCCTGTTCTCTCTCTCACTCTCTCTCTCTCTCAAATAAAACTAATAAAATAAGACCCTAAAAAAATAAAAAAGAAACTGTGACATTATAAAGACTTATTGTTTAAGCAGTTCAGTTTGGAATAATTAGCAACAGATAACTAATACAATAGGATTTATAAAAGCTTCTAATATAAATGATATATAAAAATAATAAAACCTTATTAATGGCATCAAAATTTATTATATTTATTTATTATATACTTATATGGTATAAAAATTTTTTCTAATTCGAATTGAACTTTTTATAAAAGATTTTATTTATTTATTGACTGGGAGAGAGAGCACAAGCAGGTGGAGCAGCAGGCAGAGGGAGAGGGAGGACCAGACTCCCTGCTGAGATGGGAGCCAGACCTGGGATCTATCCCAGGATCCTGGGATCACGCATCCCTGAATTGCACTCTTTGTTATATGACATGTCCCTTGTCTTTTAAAGTGAGTTTTTCTCTGGAATCCTACCAGAGCTGATTTTTTATATATTAGACTACATATTTTTTTCTTTTTTTCCCCTAATACATCTTTACTGGACCTTAAAATCACAAACTTTTGTTGATTTTTGTTATTGCAGTTAGCAGCGCATGATTAGGTCATTTGAACCTGGTTTCAGATTATTTCTCTTATCGTCTGGGCATTTAACCTGTTCTTATCTATTTTGAACAAATGTGTTTTATTGAAGTTTACATTTTGATTTATGCTTTCCATTTATGCTTCTTTGTTGATTCATTTCTTTTACTGAAATATATCCTACACATCTTTATAAAAAATTGTACTTCAGAGATGTGTTTGTAAAGTAACACTAGAACCAACATATCTTTAATTATCAAAATTAAGAAAACACAAGGTCAAATTTAAAATGTTCTTTAAATGTTCTTTAAAATGTGCATCACAGGGATCCCTGGGTGGCGCAGCGGTTTGGCACCTGTCTTTGGCCGGGGGCGCGATCCTGGAGACCTGGGATCGAATCTCACATCGGGCTCCGGGTGCATGGAGCCTGCTTCTCCCTCTGCCTGTGTCTCTGCCTCTCTCTCTCTCTCTGTGACTATCATAAGTAAATAAAAAAAAATTTAAAAAAATTAAAAAAAATAAAATGTGCATCACAGCATAATAGTGGGACATAAAACCAATTTAGTGCAATGTGTTTCAATCTTTTTAGCTATGGCCTACCTTAAGAACTCATTTTATTTTACACTCAAATGTGTATGTACATCAACATGTTGGACATACGTTTGTGCTGGAGAGTAATGAAAAATGCATGTGATACTGTGGATTAGAGTCAGAGAACAATTTGAAAAATATTGGTTTAGTCTATTTAGCTTTTCTCTATAAAAAAATGAGGAAAGTAACATGCCTTAGTCTTGTCACCTTTCCCCTACCCACTTCCTAATTTTTATTACGAATAACATTGATTTTATATATATATATATAGAATAAATAAATCTATTTATTTATTTTAATTTATTGCTATTCAATAAATAAATCTATTCATATATATATGTTTATTTGTACATCTTTCATTTTTTCATCTATCTATCTATCTATCTATCTAGAGAGAGAGAGAGAGAGAGAGAGACTATATATAGAGAGACTGTTTTCCCTGTGCTGTACCTCTCATTCCCTTGACTTACTCATTCCATACTTGAAAGGCAGTACCTCCCACTCCTCTTCACCCATTTTACCCATTGTTTCCCCTCCCCACATCATGGCAACTACCAACTTGTTCTTTGAATTTATGGGTCTGTTTCTAGTTTTTTGTTCATTTGTTTGTTTTGTGTTTTAGATTCTGCATATAAGTGAAATCAGATAGTATTTGTCTTTCTCTGTCTGACTCATTTAACTTAGCATAACATCCTCCAGGTCCATTCATGTGTTGCACATGGCAAGATCTCATTCTTTTTTATGGCTGAGTAATATTCTATTGTGTGTGTGTGTGTGTGTGTGTGTGTGTGTGTGTGTATCCCATGTCTTCTTTATCCATTTATCAATGGATGAACACCTAGGCTGCTTCCATATCTTGGCTATTGTAAACAAAGCTGCAATCAATATAAGGATGTATGTATCTTTTCAAATTAGTGTTTTTGTTTTCTTTGGGTAAATATCTAGTAGTGGAATTACTGCATCATATGGTATTTATATATATAAATAGTTTTTTGAGGAAACTCCATACTGTTTTCCACAGTGGCTGTACTAATTTACATTCATACCAACAGTGCACAAGTGTCTTTTTTTCTCCATGTCCTCACCAACGCTTGTTATTTCTTGTCGTTTTGATTCTAGTCATTCATACAGGTACAAAGTGATATCTCATTGTGGTTTTGATTTGCATTTCCCTGATAATTAGGGATGTTGAACATCTTTTCATGTGTCTGTTGGCCATTTGTATGTTTTCTTTGGAAAAATGTCTATTCAGGTCCTCTGCCCATTTTTAACCAGATTATTTGTGTGGTTCTTGTGATGTTGAGTTGTATAAGCTCTTTATATACTTTGGATAATAACCACTTATCTGATAAATCATTTGCAAATATCTTTTCTGACTTTGTAGATCACCTTTTCATTTTGTTGATGGTTACTTTCATTCTGCAAAAGCTTTTTTATTAGTATAGTCCAATAGTTTATTTTTGCCTTTGTTTCTATTGTGTGAGGAGATATGTCTAGAAAAATGTTGCTAAGGCTGATGTCAAGGAGATTATTGCCTTTGTTTTCTTCTAGGATTTTTATTTTTATTTTTTTTTTACATTTAGGTCTTTAATCCATTCTGTGTTTATTTTTTGTATATAACATGGGATTTTTAGATACAGTGATTATTACTAATACATTATTTGTACATCTTTCATTTTTTCATCTATATTCTATTTATAGCCATATTTATATCAAATTTTTATTCTTGCTATATTTAATTGATTTAAATTCTTACCACCAGTTGTTCCCCTAATGTCTCTGTTATTAAATTTTTAAGTTATATTCTTTAGTTTTGCTATAAAACCTCTCTGAGTAATTTATCTAGGAAGGTATTATTTTAATATGATTAAAGCTGGAATCTAAAATAGTATGACTTGAGGAACTGAGAAACAGCCCATACTGTCTTGGTTTTTACTAGCACTCATTTAAAAAATGTGTCATTATTTTGAATAGATTAAAATGCTTTTCAAAAACAACTCTTGCTCAACAAATATTTTAGGAATACAATTATTTGCCAAGCATTTTTGTAGGCAAAAAGAATATGACATCTGACTGTAATTGGCCACAAAAATATACGGGATGGGCTCCATGTGCAGAATTTAATACAACAATGATGAAGAGGATGATGTTATCAATTAAGTCTCAACAAGCATTCACTGTGTGTTTCTGGTGCTATTCTATGTTCTTTAAGTGTATCAAAATCACATAATGTTCAGAAAACCCTAAAATGTAGGTCCTATATTATCCCTATTTTAAATTTGATAAAATGGAGACACAGATAGTCAAGTAATTTACTCAAGTTGAGTAGACAAGTAGAAGCAGAGCTGACATTCAGTGTCAGGTAGTCTAGCTCCAGAACCTAAATTTTTAATTGATTCTTAATTCAAGATGCTAATGTTGAGTTTTTAAGTTCTTTTAGAGTTTATTTCTACTAATTTTTAAGTGAATAATTAAAAAAAAACCCTTTAACTGGTATCTTTTAATTCCAGTATGGTGGATTGAGCTAACAGAGACTCCCTTACTACAAACATATAGCAACGGTGCATGTACATAGCAAAAAAAAAAGTATCTAAACTCAAAAGAAAAAGCTGGAAATTCTCACATGCTAGAAACAAAGAGGGAATTTAAAACCAGGCAAATGCTCAAGTTGGAAGTGTAGAGACCCTGGGGGAGCCTAATATAGGCAGAGTTGAGGTCCTGGGAAGGCTGCCCTTATACCAAAAGATGACAAGAAAAACACCTTCTACCAGCCAAAATAAAGCTGTTGGAAGTGTGACTTTTTGGCTATGAATGGGGAAAAAAGCAGTACTTACCCATGAGCATTTCTAAATTCAAGGCTTCCTCATATGTGGATGCAGATTCCAATTCTTGTAGTACTGGTTTTGTGAGATTAATATAAGTCTGGTACTGAACCAGAGAAAGCCTTAGAACTCTTGGCAGATGCACACACAAAAACCTATTGTAGAGATGCTCCCAGGACACAGAACAAATGGACTATACACAATGAAAGACTCTATAGGAAAGATAAGCTCACAGCAAAAATCACTAACCACATGCTATACAATGTACAATGACCTAGAGGATTAGCCACCCAAGAATTTCAGATAATGGGAAAACATAAAGGGCTATAAACTTATGTTTAAAATAATTTTTAAAAGGTGTTAAAGAATACAAATCATAATGAAAATAATAGGTTACTATGAAAAATTCCAAATGGAGTGGAAAAAAATGACAAAACTTGATTAAATAAATATATACGGATGAATTTTATGGTATGTAAATTATATCTCAGTAGAGCTATTATTAAAAGACTTTGATAAAATTGGAAAACAATGCTGAATGTTAAATCATTATGTCTGAAGAGCATGTTAGGCATAACTGAAGAGATTCAATACAATGTGAGATTTATATGAAGAAAGTAACCAATATGGGTCACAAAGAGAAAAGAAAAAAATATAAAATAGAGTTTAAAAGACATGGAGAATGCATCGAATCATTTTGCAAGCACTAGTAATTGGGCACCAGCTACATCTCTAACATTTCTCTAAATGCTGGGAAATGTAACTGAAGGAGGAGGGGGATACTTGTCCTCAATGGAATATATATTTTATAGGGAAAATGAGAGAGATGGTAAAGAACTTTGGTAACTAAAATCCGCAGCATTTCAGATATTGGTAACCGTCCTGGGATAGGGCAGATATATGATAGCAAGTGTAGATGAAGAGCCAGTGTGGTATGGTCGTGCAAATTTAGTAGAGTAGTCAAGATGTTCACTGAGAACTCTTACTGGAGCAGACATCTGGGATGAGAAATCAGTGATGCAGACACCTTGGGAAAGAGGTTTCTAGGCTAAGGGAAACGGTTGGGAACACCCTTGGCATGATAGAGGAGCAAGAAGGAAGTCCATGGGTTGGTAGTGGACTTGGGGACAGAGCAGAGGGACAAGAAGCTAAAGAGGTAAACAGGGCTGGGAATGGGGATGTTTTTGGGCCTTTTGGGACTGTAAGGACTTCTGCTTGTATCTGAAGTGAAATGGGAAGCCGTTGGAGGCTTTCGACTATGTGTTAAATCATCTGAAAAATATTTTTACCAGGACTCTTCTTGCTGCTGTTTTGAGAATAAACGATAGGGAGAAAATGGAGAAATAAATCAGTGAGGAAACTTGCAAAAACTTAAGAAACATATGATGATATTTTGGACCAGGATGTAACAGCAGAAGTAAAGACAAATAACCAGATCTTGGGCATATTTTTGAGTAGAGCCAAAATTTCCTACAAGTTTGATGTGAATATTAGAGAAAGAGAAGTAGAATGTTTCTGTCTAATGCAAAGCCAATAGGAGTCCTAGAAGGAGAGACTAGAGAGAATGAGGAGAGATTTTGACTCAGAATTTTCTAGTATGGATGACAGAAATATTAATTCTCAGATTCGTAAAATAGTTACAAGTTTTTGTGTTTCATGTGTGGTAGAGGAGAAAGAATGTTTGACATGTATGGAGCCAAAAGTCAGGCTGGGATCTTGCAGTTCAGGCATGAAAAAAACTTGATCCAGATTTTCTCAGACATGACAGCAATTCTACAAATTTTGCTGACATAACCATTAATAGGTTGTGGAACTACTCAAAAAGATTTTCTAATCTATAAATAATAAAAATACATTTTAATCAATCATGTTAGAGAAATGGCAAAATTATCACTCTATCACCACCATCAAAGTTATTACAAAATTATTGTCATGTAATTATGTGATCAAAGAGCATGTAGCCAAAAAATGAAGTTTAGATAAAGCATAAATATACTATCGAGATGTGTAATGAAGGTATTTAAGAAAAATATTATGCTTTCTGGATTTTTTCATATCTTGGCACTTAGAATTTTTTTCAAAGTTTTTAACTTATTGTGATTTCTTTCTGCATTCGAACTCATATTTAATAATGTAAAATAAATATCTACGTTCTACTTAATTCTAAATTTGTAAAAAGCATTGAGCCTGGCACATTGAAAACACCAATGCTAATACTGATGCTGCCATTGCAACATCATCAGAAGTCAATTTCCCAAAATATAACAATCTGTGAAATGGAGGTTTCTGTTATAAATTTAAGTGTTAGAAACAAGTGGTTCCTCTGAAAAGGTGGATTACGCTACTTGTTCAGTTGTATAGAAACTACCTAATTACTTGGCAATAATGTAGAAGAGATTTCGGTATCATATAGGAAGTTGAAATAACTTACCTTTCACTTCACTTCCAAAAACCACAATGTCATGATGGGCTTTCCAACTATACCTTGTGCTCTTGGTCTGGAGAAATTATTACCAGAATCAGGTTTGGAGTTCTGAGTGTTGGAAACGATGAGAGAAGTCATGTCTCCTCACAAGGACCTCTGTGTGCAGGCATGGAAAGGAAGTTTTCGGGTGGGTTGAAATTATCTTATGAGGAGATTGAAAATGCCTAATTTAAGCTTTGTTTAAAACTCTGCCAAGGGCACACCTCAGGTCTTAGAACTGGTTTGATCATTCCTTAAATGGCATTATGTGGCCATATTTAATTTTTTCAGCTAAATATACATGGGACAAATTAGGGAGCAATTTTAATAATCACAGCCCTCTGTGATGTGCACAGAGAACTCACCATGAGCCTGAACCTTATGGTTTTCATGTAACTGTTCTATTTTTCTTCCTTGCCTAGATACATGCCACCAAGAGAAATGCTTTTCTACATGATAATGAATTTCTTTCATTCCACAGTTAGTTTGATCAGAAATTAAAGTTAAATTTAAACTCAAAGAAAAAAAAAAGGAGTGATATTTAACTTTGTAAGGTTACAATTGCCTTTCAGCAGTCTGCAAAATGGTAAAGGAACATTGCCTCATTTGCTTTTCCAGAGTGTTGCTCCTCAGCAGTAGGTTGGACACTGCTTGGTTTTTATAAACTTGGGTAATTTGTTTTCTTTTTTTTTTTTGGCCTCTGCTATGTTTCTTCTTTGATTGTTATGAATTCTGCATGACTCCTATCTGAAACCTGGCTGTGATGAAATGTATGTGTGTGTGTGTGTACATGTGCGCACACGTTTGAAGTCTTTCATACCTACAAGAAACATACATAGGGGAGAAACCTGGAAATATCTCACCACAGAAGTGATATTGGCAGCCTAGAGATTGTTTTCCATAAACTCTAGTGGAAATAGGGCCTTTTCATCCTAGCGTGTATTTCCCACATCATAAAATAAAAATTCCTCCTTTGTCTGGCTTACTTTATCACTGGCTGTCAGACTGTGTCCACTCAAATCTAGAACAACCCATTGATAAATATATTTTCTGAAGAACCCTGTCAAACTGCATTAAGAAATTCTGACTGGTAATTTGGCAGAAACCTGATTGGATAACTTTGTTTAATGGGCAGCACTGTGGTTTGCTTTCACCCACTTCAGTTTCCCATACTTGTTATTTTTCTAAAATAACATTTATTCATTTATCAAATTTACTAAGGCATCCAGGCATTCTAATCGTTGAAGATAGGTATGTAAGACCTAATTCTTTCCCTCAGAAAGTTCATCTCAGTGAGACAGATACCTGAACAATTTTTATGTATGATGTGCTGGAGGCCAGTAGGCACAGGGTGATGGGGGACTCACTTTACTTCCTTACAAGTTGTAAGGAAGTCATAGAGCCAGTATAGGGTCTGGCCCCACATATGTGGGGGTATAGCTTAACATGTGTGAGAGGTATAGCTTAACTTGTTCCTGTAACCAGACAGTTTCTTTAATGTGCCACTCTGTTGGAGAGTGTCAGAAAATTCATTTCAATCTGGGAGTCAAACTCTAAAATTTTCCCTGAATTTTGTTACATCCCAGAGAGTTGATTTCATAGCAAAGCATTATGACACAAGGCCCACGGGGTCCTCTTTGTCATGTAGTTATGCAGGCCTCCTCTGAGACCCCTATTGTTCCATCCAGGACTTGGTCTGAGGTACAAAGAAGAGTCCCTAGAGACATCTGTTTACATCTACCTGGCAACTTTCAGTCTGGCCACTAGCGTTGCCACATTCCAGCTACTCTTAGAGGTATGCATGTCATTCTTCTAGATTGTGTTTGCAGTCTAGGCAAGTCTCTGAGGTTCTCTAAGTCCTAGCTATAAGAACTTTTCTAGGCATCATGGAGTTATCCTACTTTCCATCTATTCAGTTCTTTACAGCACATGCCACCTCCCGGAGCTCGTCTTGAGCTCCTCCCGCTGGGACACACAAAACCATGACTGCCTTTTCATTTCTGACATTTTTTCCTTTCAGTAGGGCATGCTTGAGACTAAAGGCTAGGTCAAGCTGATTTGTTTATATATATAAAAATATTTTATAACTTTACATACTATTTATATATACATATATAAAATTATTTATATATTATTTATAAATGTATATATATTTTTATATGTACCTTTTCAAGTGCCTAAGCTTTTAATGCATAAAAATCAAAGAAGAGGCTCCCTCCTCTCTCTCCTTCTCCCCTTCTCTGTTCTTGGGACTGTCACAGTCATTTCCTAAGTCCTTGAAAACAGCTTGACAGCTGGAATGGTGAAACAGGCCAAATGGAAAAAAAAAGAAATAGAAATCAGGAAAAATAGTTATTTTAAAAATTATTATATTACTGCAGCATTTATTTTTAGTAGAATATCATTTTAAACACATGGAGTTAGAAATCATTTCAAGAGACCAATTATTATAGCCTCTTACCAAATGCTGGGATCATCTCTACGTACAAGCGATGGTCTGTGGTGAGAGTTTACTGTGTTTTCTTGACTGAAGTTTTAATATGTTGGGATTGAAGCTTTCCTATTCTTGATAATTTAGTGCAGTCTTGCACACTGCTGCCCGATTAAACATTACATAAATGTCATCATGTAATTCCTGTTTTAAAATGCTCCTTGGAACTTATACTTTTTCAGAATATCTTAGTTGGATAAGTACAAACATTTAAAATTGGTCCTCTAGTTTTTTACCTTTTCTCCTTTAACCATTATAAATTCTGTTATTAGATTAAGGTGTCTATTCTCCCTCTGGCATTCAAGGATTCCCATGAAGCCCTCCTTGTTTTAGTCCCTGTGCAGTAAAGAATTAACTAAGGAGCTCTGAGTTTCTCAAATCGGTACATACTAAAGAAAGGACTGGCACTTGACAGTGTCTTGAAGATAACCCCTAAGTCCTCAGATTATCCTGCCTGACAAGTGTTTTTATGCATCTGGGGATCTTGCACAGATAGTGTGTGCTGACAGTGTGATTTATGGTGGGTGCTTTGGGCCATGCTCTCTATCTCTGGAGAGGCTGAAAACTGGGTATTAAGGTCATCAGAAAGGTGCCCTAGGCCTATGTGACTGACCCTCAATAAAAACCATGGATATCAGAGATCCCTGGGTGGCTCAGCGGTTTGGCGCCTACCTTCGGCCCAGGGTGTGATCCTGGAGTCCTGGGATCTAGTCCCAAGTCAGGCTCCCTGCATGGAGCCTGCTTCTCCCTCTGCCTGTGTCTCTGCCTCTCTCTCTGTCTCTGTCTCTCATGAATAAATAAATCAAATCTTTATATATAAAGAGTTTGAGTGAGCTTCCCTAGTTGGTCATACTCCTTACCTGTTGTCACACATTGCTACTGGCAGAATTAAGTGCTGTCCCTAGGACTCCATTGGGAGAGGACAATGGGAAGCTTGCACCTTGTCTCTCCTGGACTCTGCCCCATGTACTTGCTAAGATTTGCTGATTTTAGCCTGTATCCTTTTGTTGTAATAAACAGAAATCATGAGTTACACCAACTTTTCTGAGTTCTTCTAAGCAAACTACTGAAACTGAAAGTGGCTTGGGGATTCCTGAGACATTCCCCACCTGTCTTTCTAGACTTTTTTTTTTTTTAATTTTTTTTATTTATTTATGATAGTCAGAGAGAGAGAGAGAGAGAGACAGAGACATAGGCAGAGGGAGAAGCAGGCTCCATGCACCGGGAGCCCGACGTGGGATTCGATCCCGGGTCTCCAGGATCGCGCCCTGGGCCAAAGGCAGGCGCCAAACCGCTCCGCCACCCAGGGATCCCCTGTCTTTCGAACCTTGACTCTCACCCCTTGTTCTAGGTACTGAACTTTTCAGCCAAATATAATAACAGTTTACCTTTTGGCATGCTGGTTCTGAGCCCAAGTATTTGTTTATTCTATTTCTTTTCCATAGAATCCACCTAATGCTAGTCATTCAATGAGTGAAGGCAGAAGAATTGCCAGGTGGTCTAGCTCAAATCCTAGGTTGCTCTATATTCTCAGACTTTTGAAATCTGGTAGATTCTCTCATGGCCCTGCTAGTATTCAGAATTTAGTTTAAATATTAATTTAAGGTGTTCTAGTCAAGCTTCCAAACCTCTACCAATTTCTCTTTAATGTTTTGAATTCAAAGTCTCTTCTTCCTTTCCTTTTGTACAGCTTAAATGAATGTGAATTCTGTCCAAGTAGCCTCCATTACTTCAGATTAGCAAATGGCATTCTTCTGGCACCATGAAGGATTTTGTCATCCTCATCTCAGATCCATACACATAACAACTATTTTTAAAAGCCAGAAGTTTTAGACGGTTGGAAGAGGAGGGAAAAAATCTCAGTTCTAGCAACATCTCTGGCCATGCAAATCTGAATTCTGTACATGCTATTCCCCAGGGCAACAAAATACAGGCATACATCTCTGCATAGATTTTTTTTTCTGGTAAATAGAATCTTAAGTATTCCCTATACAACTATGAATAATTGAGTGTTGAAAATTTTTATGCTTTATTAAAATGTATCTTCATAGGAAAGATGTACAATTTTCTCTTACAGGAGATCCCAATTGTTGGTAATGAGATATAATAACAACATATCAAAGGCAAGCATGTAAATAATTTGCATTTCTAAGTAGCAGAACCTGAAAATGTGCAGGTTTACAGTGGGCATTCTTTAAGATCTTACATAAGGAAATTGCATAAATTATCCATTGCTTTGTAGAAGCAGATGAGCTATGGCACTAGACCATAAAGGATAAAAGAGTGGTTGGTTGGCCTTTACTGCTGAGGTCTGGGCTAGAATAGAGCTTCTCTTATGTAGGCATCTGCATTTTGGTTTATGCTGTGAGAAACCTTCTATTGTTCTAGAGCAGCTTTTGTTCATGGAATAGTCCCAGTTCTGGTAAAATTAAGTGGCACCGCGAACTCAAATGTGGATCTCAGAGGCCCGACCTTGGAATTCATAATAAGAAGTTTCTTAGTCTTCTGTCCCCTGGAGGGCCATTTCTATGATATCCACTCTCCTTGTCTACTTACATTACTTAGGAAGTGAAGTAGAATTTTTTAGAGAAATCTCATTTCCTCTCTCAAATCTTCCCAAAAGATTTGAAACTTGTGTGGTAGTTTCAAGTCTAGGAGTCAAGAGGCCTAGTTTTGAAACTTGACTCTACCATTTATAGCTATGTAGCCTTAGGCAAGTAATTAAAATATTAATCCTCAGTGTCCTCATCTATAAAATGGGAGATAATAACTAACCAGCCTGCTTCACAAAGCTGTTGTGAATATCAGCTATAACAATGGAAATACTCTTCAATATTAAGCCATATATATAAATGCAAGATCTCGCTTTTCCATTTTTTTCTTTCTTCTAAGTATTATTAGACTCCTTCTTCACCACCCAGTATGTGCAATGGTGTAATCACAGGCTACAATATGAGGATGCTGTTGATATATCATTGCTGTCTCTGTCCAGCCCCTAGCCTGCTGTGCTATGCTGCTTGGAGACAGGGACCACACTGCTTCTGGTGTTGGGCCAACACGGGTTAATGCCTGAGGAAGGTAAGCAGGAACTCCCAGAGGAAATCCATCTCCAGGATTCAAATAGCATTTAACCTAGAGCTCTGCAAGTGCACTTCTCAGGGAGCATTTTACTTTCATGGGTTCGACCTGACTGTTTTGTTTTTTCTATTTTTAGATCCCTCTTCCAAATAATATTTCTTTTGACAGATCAAAGCTGGAAAGAAACGGCAGCTCTGGGACCAAAGAGAAGACCATATTTCTGATTGGAGGTGGCATATGTGTGGGGGAATATAAAGATGAAAAGACAGGGCATTTCCTCAAGGAGTTTATAGTCTAGTTATGAAATAGATATGCAGTTAAGCAAGGCAAAGATAATCACTACATAAGGACCAAATACACCACATGCAGAGTAAGGATGGGGCTAGGGGCGGAGATAGGTGGGAGAAATACAAAATCGGCCTTCGTGTAGGGTGAGGGAGGACATACAGGAAAGGCTTTTGGGGAGAGGAAGATTGGAACAAGGATATACAGATGCTTGCTCTGGAATGTCCAATAAAAGTTGTGGAATTCCTTGAGAGGAAAAGCCCTACTCTATTAAAAACTTGATGAAGCAAAGGTAGTGAATGAAGAGATTGAACTGAATACCTCCCACTGATTGTGGAGAGGAAGCAAATACGCAAAGGCTCTCAGAGCACAGATTCTCTGAACTGACAGAGACAGAGCTTGAGAGTGATGGGGGTTGTACCATTCCTGGGACCATTGCCAAGGGAAAGCTTTGTTGTCTCATTCTTTTTAAAGGAATATTCTCTGCTTTCTTCCATTGATAAGTCTCTGGATACCTTTAGCTAAACATGGCTTTAAGTAGCACTGAAGGCATTTTATGTGTATGAGTAAGAAGAAAGAATGAGTGTACATGTGTGTGCATGCATGTGTGTACCAATTTAAGGTGGCAGCGGCAGGGATGATGCTAGAAAATGTCATTTGCAAACTAATTTGCTATTCAGTATTCATCAGTATTTATTAAGCACTAACTGTATGGTTAGGTATGTTGATAAGCTCTAGGGAATATAGTAATGTTTAAGGCAGACATGATCTATGTCTTCATTGAGTTTATAGTCTAGATGGTAAATTCTAACAGGATTTCATGACCTATTCAGCAATTGTCTGGTGGGCTAAACTAAAAGTTACATTTTCATAAAAAATCCCATTTCTTTGCACTGAGATGGAGCATAAAAAATTTAGGTTAAATCATAAAGATGATCAGCACAGCAAGCTGCACCAAGATGCATAGTAATTGAGGCCACAGGGAAAGTTTAAAATGCCATTGATTTATTGTGCATACAGGCATCCCTAGCCTCTGATATGATAAGAAGACAAAGTGGAGGCAGGCTGTAAGATGATGAGGCAAGTCACATTCCATGGGAAAACAAGGAGCTCCTCAGAGACTATGACCTGAACATGCAGAGCTGCTTAGTGTTAGGCAGTTGGGTGACATGTAGATTTGGATAAGGATGGTGATACAGATGAGAGGAATAAGAGCCCAGAGAGTCCTGAAAACTTTTTTTCCACCAGCAGTTGTATGGGATCCTGACATAGTGCTATTTCCAGCTCTTTGGAGAGATGAGATGGGTATTTTTTGGTCAAGGTGTTCTATTAAAACATGGAGTTATGTATTATCTGGGCTAGGAGGGAGGGGGCTACTGAGCTGATTTTATGTTGCTTCAGAGAGATAGAGACAACAAAAGCAAAAGACAGATGCCCCTGGGTCTTTCATTTATAGTCTCACAGGGATTCAGGCACCACAGATTCATGGCCATAGCAGTTAAAACTGTGAGGTTTTTGTTTTTGTTTTTAAGAGTATGTATGTATGTATGTATGTATGTATGTATTTATTTATTTATTTATTTATTTATTTATTTATTTATTTATGAGAGAGAAGGAGAGAGGGTGCCCATGAGGAGGGGAGAGGGGCAGAGGAAGAGGAAGAAGCAGGGATCCCTGCTGAGCAGGGAGCCCAACACGGGGCCTTATCCTGGGACCCCAGGATCATGACCTGAGCCAAAGGCAGACACTTAACCTACTGAGCCACCTAGGTGCCCCAGAACTGTGAGTTTTATAACTTCCTTGTCCTAGTTATTTTGTATTATCCCCTATATATTTCCCCATAGCCACTGGCAATAATAACTCTGCATTTTGCCTCAGAGATAACAAGGATATTAAAAGACCCTCTGTAACCATGGTTCTGCCCCACCCCACCACACCCTTGAAAGGGGACAGGTAGTGGCTACCTTGAGAAGAAGGGAAATCTTGTTGTATCCTTGAGTCCTTTGCATGGAAGAATTTGAATTGGACACTGGCTGGGTCTAGGCTGAGCCTGTGTAAAAACCCTGAAGGTAGGTTATACTTGGTTCCAGATTGTATTTTCTTTCTTCTTTAGCAATTTTGTATGTTTGTATGCTTTAATTTAACTTTTGCTCTGTGCTCTCAATGAGCCCATATCTATCCTATGCTTTCTGTTATCCTGTTCTGTACTTTGGGGAGGCTGACAATACATATTATCATGCAGGCTCTTTGCTGTCTGCATTCCAGTTGGATTTGGGTATGGAAGGCAGTAACTGGAGATTAAAGTGTGAGAGGAAGAGAGGTCAAAGCATTTACTCCCTACTTTCACATCCTTTGTGCTCTGGGCCACAGCTTGTGGCAGTGACATGTCCCTCCAGGACTATATCTCCTGCCAGATGACTCAGTTCCATGGCTCCAGGTTTCACTGGACCTTGTTAATATTATTTCCTCCCTTTACCTTTTTCAGATGTAGAAGTGGTGGTGTCTTTTCACTTTTGATAGTTTCCATGTTCTCTACCCCCCTTGCTGGTTCTTTTCATTTTGCTCATGCCTCTGTAGATTATTTCTTTATTAAAGTCTGAGTGGGATGCTGTTTCCTGCCAGGATCCTGAGAAATATAGTTTTAAAGCTACTTAAAGTTAGGCACTATATATAATCATTGTTTTGAACGTTTTTAGAAAATTAAATATTCTGGGTTTAATCAAGTTCTGGACACTGAAGATATTAATAGGTTCTTTATTTTCAACTTCCTACCACATTTTATCTGAGAGAATGTCCAATTAGTTCTATCCTAAAATGTATTTAAACTTATCATATTCTTCTATCTCTACTGCTATACCCTATCTCAAATGGTATTTAATCTGGATTCTGCAATAGTCAGTCACTTCCACCTCGTTCCTCTGCTTCTTCCCTTGGGCCATATAGTCTACTCTGTAGACAGAAGCCAGAGTGATCCTTTAAACATTTGAATCAGATCATGTTACTCTCTGTTCAAATGTCTCCAGTGGCTTTCCATTGCATTAAAACGAAAATCCAAAGTCATTATCTTGGGTGATGAGACTCTGCCTATAGTCTGGCCCTTGCTTACCTCCTGGAGTTCATCTACCTATACTCTCTCTTGTCATAAGGCCTTGTGGCTCTGTCTTCCTTGAATATGACAAGCCTATTTCCCCCTTAAGTCAGAATCTCCACATGGTGTTCCTCTGCCCCAGACCATGGTTGGCTCCTTCTGGTCATTCAGATCTCAAGTCAGACTTTTTCAGAGTATTTCTCTGGCTATTCAAATATGGCACCTGAGTCAGTCTCCAGAACTTTATGTCATTTTATTTTTTTCATGGAACTCATCTCCATTTGAAATTATAGTCTTTACTTACTTCCTTGCTTAGAGTCTGACTAATACCTTGTCTCCTCAGTGTGTGGGAGTGTATAGGAGTGCCTTAGCCCATGGTAAGTGCTCAATACACACACACACACACACACACACACAGGAAAGATTTACTGATCAGAATTCTAAATTCTTTACATGGATTATTTCATTTAATCCTCACAACGACCTCATTCATCAAGAGCTATTATTATTCTTATTTTACAAATGAAGAAACTGAAACACAGTGAGGTTGGATAACTTGCCAAAGGACATAACCAATTAGGAAGTAGCGGAGACAGAATTTGAAATCTCGCCATCTGGCTCTTAGTCCCATGCTCTTAAACTGCTTAACTGTACAACATCCTAACATTTGTTCAATAAATTAATGAACACTTCCCATCAACTTCTTCCGTTTCTCACTTGGACTTTAGAAAGGAAGAAACTATCTAATTTTTAAATGTGGGAGCCTGCCCAACCTCATGCTGAGGGGTTTTCTACCCCTGAAAAAGGATACTATGAGCCCAGGACAGCAAAAGAAGCACAAATCTCTTTCTGGAATACAGCCGCTTTGGGGAAAATTCCCAAAGAGCCCAGAAGTGCTGAGCCTGTAGACTGCCAGAAATGTGGGCTGGAAATTCCCTGCAAGAATATATATTTTTTTGAACCCAGTTTTCCATCATTCATTAATTCAGAACACATTGAATAAGCCTATCTATTGCACTAAACACTTGGGATACAGAGATGAGTGAGAGAAGGTGCCAGCCCTATATAAGCTTCTGGACTAATGAAACATCAACTGTACTTCTAGACACATGTTCTGCTTGTTAAACCATTTTTCTTGAATCTATTAAAAATATGAAAATAGACCAGATGTTATCTGACTGACTCTGTGCCTGGACTGATGATGATGGAACCTTGTCAGAATGTCAGAAGCTGGTCTTAGATTCATTCAGACTTGGCCTCCAAAGGCTGTTTTCACAGTCTAGGGTGCATCATCGAAGGGGCTTCTCTTACAGCTCCCTTTGGATGACTATGCCATGGTTGCCATCCATTTGAAAGTACTTGTCAGCTTTTCAAAACTGCCTTTTCTTCTTCCAGCCTTAGTCCCATTTTGACATGCAACACTCCAGCAGAGGCTTCTCCTCATTAGGGCCCATGTTGTTCCCATGCTCATCTTCATCTTTATTCTCCCTTGGCACCAGATGAATTACCTATGTCAAACACATCTCCTTTTCTTGCAGTTCAGTCACTCCCATCCCTCGATTGTTTCGGTTCCTGTTTTCCAGTGCCCCCTGTTTGTCTACTTCAGTCAATTACCCAAGCCCTTGAAAGCCACACTTGTGCTCCCACATGGCAGCTCCATGTAGGGATCACCTTGCAGCCATGTGTGGTAATGTGACTTAAAATACAGCCAAGAAATGCACTCTGTTTTTTATTCTGCTCACTGCACCATAAGCTTATGTTGAAGTGTCTAAATATCACCTTCCTCTTCTTTTTTTTTTTTTTCTTTCTCCTTTTTCTTGCTGGTCTTGTGCTTTCCAGGTTTCTCCCTGGAAATTTAAATAGCCGTGTTTCAGGTTCTTTTCCTCCAGCTGGATTAGCTTTCAGGTCTCCATGCTGAGGCTCATTTGGTAATTTCCTGCCCATATTTCTAAGCTGTGCAGCTCCTTTATGTTACTTGCTGGTCCTTAGTGGTTTTTCTATGCCTTTCATTTTAGCTTGATCTGCAAATTTAATTAGTGGGCTGCATGTCCTTCCATTTTAAAGTGTACATAAGATAAAGGCAGTTTTCTGCAGCAGCAGGTGGATAATAGAAACAAGGAAGGAGGGAGTTTGTACGTAAACAGTTCTCTGTAAAATAAGGAGGCGGAGGAGGATGAAAGAAGATGTGGAAGACATGACACAACAGCTGGGAATGTGACCTTATTGTAATAAATGCCCCCCCTCCAAGTTTGCCAGGCTGTTCTGCACATATGGTGTGGCAGCACCTAACTGGGACAGTTTCAAAAGCAGAAACACAAAGGGCGATTGAGGTGAAGGAGTGAGATCGCAGTTCAGGAAAAGGCCAAGGGAGATGCAGTTCCAAATATGAATGATTTCTGCAATTTAATCTCTAGGAATAAACTCCACATCTGCCTCAGGTCAGGTTTCTGGGAAACAGACTATGTGATGAAATTTTACTGGGGAGTGCTCTTAGAAACACCACCTGTGAGGGAATGAAGGCAGCAGGCCTGGGCAGGAAGAGCCTGACTGTCCTGCAGGTTCAGCAGGGCTTCAGCTGATTCCCATGAGCTTCTCGAGAGCTGGGTGCCCCTTTGGAGGAGTTGCACTTTGAGGCAAGGGTCTCAGCCTTTCTATCCTACCAGGGGCCAGTTATTGTACCTAAAGGAAAGGGGGATGCACGAGTGGGGCTGCCGTTTTCTGGGGAAGGTAATTTGCAGAAAAAGATTCAGCTGAGTCATCATGGCCAATTCTATCAGCATCTGGGAGCATGGGAGCTCCAATCCTGGAGAAGTCTGGGTGGCGCACGACCAGTACAGCTGTGTGTAAGACCATGCCAGCCCTCTCTGACAGTTAGTATTCCTGAGCTTTTCTTGTTCAGCAGGCACCTTCCCTCCTTTGCCTTCTGTGACTCAGCTGTCGAGCTTCAATCTCTCTCTCTCTCTCTTTAAAGATTTTATTTATTTATTCATGAGAGACAGAGAGAGAGGCAGAGACACAGGCAGAGGGAGAAGCAGGCTCCATGTGGGAAGCACAATGTGAGACCTGATCCTGGGATTCCGGGATCACACCCTGAGTCAAAGGCAGATGCTCAACTGTTGAGCCACCTACACATCCCTGTCTAGCTCCTCTTAACCGTTTCTTCTCTCTTTTCTGGTTCTTTATTTCCTTCCCATTTGCTTTTTAAATATAGACACATTCATTCATTCCATCAATGAGTAATTATTTAAGTGCTCCTTTTGTTCTGGATTTCCCCTAATGCACTGTTTTTAATCCTTGTTTCACCATTCTTTCTCCCTGGACAATCTTGTCCACTCAGGTTTGGCCTTTTTCTTCCCCTCCCATGATTTCCAACTTTTAAAGTCAAGCTTTAGTTTTACCTTCTAAACAATCCAATTTCTAACTCTTGGCTGGGGTGCCTCACACTGAGTGTCCAGTAATGAAGTCAGTAGCATCATACGATCCAAACATATCTCATTCAGTGAAACATCATGGAGCCAGCCTCTCAAGGATAGTATCCCTGGGGTGGTCCCAAACCCTGCTACTCAAAGTATGGGACTAATGAACAAGCAGTTTGTTAGATATACAGTCTTTGTCTCCACCCAGACCTACTGAATGAGAATCTGCATTTTAACAAGACCAATGATTCACAAACATATCAAAGTCTGAGAGCCGTAGATCTTCAAACTCCAGATCATTTTTTTTAGTGTATTTTTTTATTGGAGTTCAATTTGCCAAAATATAGCATAACACCCAGGGCCCATCCGTCAAGTGCCCCCCTGTGCCCATCACCCGGTCACCTAATCCCCTGCCCACCTCCCCTTTCACTACCCCTAGTTTGTTTCCCGGAGTTAGGAGTCTCCCATGGTGTTTCACCCTCTCTGTTATATCCCACTCATTTTCTCTCCTTTCCCCTTTAATCCCTTTCACAATTTTTTATATTCTCCGAATGACTGAGACCATATAATGTTTGTCCTTCTCCGATTGACCTACTTCACTCAGCATAATATCCTCCAGTTCTATCCACATTGAAGCAAATTGTGGGTGTCATTTTAATGGTTGAGTAATATTCCATTGTATATATTGACCACATCTTCTTTATCCATTCATCAAACTCCAGATCTAATGAATAACTAGTTCAATCTATTTTGTCTTTTAATCCCTCTTTCAGTGATATCACAGCAACCTCCTAAGTGATCTTACTGCTCTCAGTCTCGCTCCTGTAATTGATCCTTTCTACTGATGTATACCTATCCTAAAACATATCATGTCCTCTTGCGCAAACTTTCAACTGCTTCCACTGCCTAGAGGGCAAATTTCAAAGTTCCAGTGTGGTGCGTGTTCTCACTTTTCTGTTTTTACCTTCCACTGCCTCCTTCTACCTACCCATGCTCCAACTTTATTGGTCTGCTCCTACCTGAATGCACATTCACAGCCTTGTGGCATCCCTTGTGCTGTTTCTTCTGAAACATCCTGTTGCCTTCCACTTAGCCTATTGAAATCTTACTTAGGCTTTAAGATCCAACTTATCCAACTTAAATGCTCTGTCTTCCAAGAGTCCCTCAAGCTTCCTGCCTGAGCTAATCTCAAAACATGTTAGTTATCTCTGTTTTGCCTCACTTTCATTCTGCTTTGTGTGAAGCCTAAATCTTAGTACCTAGGAAAAGGCTAAGCACATTGTGTGTATGTGTGTGTGTGTGTGTGTGTGTGTGTGTGTGTGTAGGTTATATAGTTACATATAATAAATCCATGAATGAAATAAATAGACATCTGCCATCAGCAATTTTTTACATACTGTAATCTGTTTGGAAAATTTAGTATCTCATGGATTTGCCAACCATGGTATCTAGACTTTCTGAAACAATCCTATTTCAGTACATTTTCTAATTTTGCTATAAGTATATATTTTTATATTTGACTACCAACTTAAAAGTCTGGTCCTCACTTTCCTGGTCTCTAAACTGTATCACTTAGCCACCTATGAAACAGGCTTTGAGGGTGCAGCAGGGTTCCATGTAGTGAGTGATGGATTATACTGAGTATCCCAAAGCAGGTTCATCTGAGATTTCCCGATGGTTCTCCACAAGCCTGGCTGCTTGCCTTAACATTTACACATCATGCCCTCTTCTCTCTTTCCATGCCTTCCCTGGCTTCCTACTGCCAGAGTGGAAGGAGAGAGATCTATTTCCTTTTGCTAACTCTGTCTGAAGTGACAGAGTTGATCAATGAGTTGCTGTGCCTGTCTGGGAAAGCCAGTTTCATTGTCCTCCTGTGACTGGGCTGACAGCATTTAGCCTTTTATGAACTGAACAGTGAAGCACTCTTTGGAGCTCAGTTTCACCCGTTTATGGTGGATTCCAGCTGTATTTTTTATATCTACTGTTGTTATATTGTTGCCAGTGGTATTAATCTCTGGCTAGTTTATTTGCTGTGGATTTATAATGACTTTACAACATAAAAATAAAAAAGAAAGAAAGCAATAGAACAAACTTTAGATAGTGAGGACATTCAAATGAAAGGGTGAAAATACTAGAGGCTAATGAAGGCCTATATAGCTTTACAAGCTTGGCTCTGAGGCAGTTGTCCTCCTGGAAAGGGGGACCTGTTTGGACCATCATACTTTCCATACTTGTTAAAGATGAAGTATTTTTGCTGTAGCAGGAGAAAGGCTCATTCCTGGGATATGAATACTGTTACAGAAATCTTCACATTAGAATTAAAACAGTTGAATAACATGGAGTGAGGGGACCTCTTTGACTTGGTATCTATTTGATTTTTTTTTTTTAATATCAGTAAATACAAAGTTAAAGGGGTTGAAAAATCTTCACAAGGACCTACAATTTCATCTTAGGACAGTGTCCATATTCTTAAACTCTATGTTGAATGATTCCATAGCAAAGTGTATACTCCCGATTCCTCCATGCTTGACAGACACTGTAATTTTCTTGGCACATATGTTTTGCCTAAAACTAGAATGCATTTGTCAAAGCAAGAAGATACCTGTGATAGGTGCCATGAAAATAATTAGGTAGATAATCTCTTTTTGATAGGTGAGCCATTAAAAAATTAAATTTAAAAATATATCCAGACTTAAACCTAATTAACATATTTTATTGAAATACTTTAAAATTATTTTATGAAGGGCAGCCTGGGTGGCTTAGCGGTTTAGCACCGCCTTCAGCCCAGGGCCTGATCCTGGAGACCTGGGATCGAGTTCCACGTCGGGCTCCCTGCATGGAGGCTGCTTCTCCCTCTGCCTGTGGCTCTGCTGCTCTCTCTGTATCTCTCATTAATAAATAAATAAAATCCTTAAAAAAAAGAATTTCAAATAAAAACAATTATTTTATGAAAAATTGGAATAGACAATTAAACCTTAGTGGGGAGGAGACTTATTTCCTGTACCTCTACATTTGTCTTTCTCCTGATGAGCAGCCCAGCTGTTAAGACCTTCATATATGGAAAAGATTCTTCTTATTATAGAGGGATTAAAAACAGGATTGAAATCCTTGAGAACCTGAAGACAAGTTTTTCAACTGCCTGCAAACTCCTACTAAATCTTTTTATTTTAAATTGAAGTATAATTGACATACAGTATTATATTAGTTTCAGGTATACAACACAGTGATTCAACTTTATATACATTATGAAATGCTCACCATGATAAGTATAGTTACCATTTGTTACCATGCAAAGTTACAATATTATTGTCTGTATTCCCTATGCTGTACTTTAAATCACTGACTTATTTATTTTATAACTGGAAGTTTATACCTCTTAATCCCCTTCTATTTTTCCATCCATCCCTCTACCCTTTCCCTTTTGGCAGTCACCATTTATGAGTCTGTTTCCATTTTGTTTTGTTTATTCATTTGTTTTGTTTTTTAGATTCCATGTGTAAGTGAAATCATATGGTATGTGTCTTTCTGTTTCTGACTCCTTTCATTTAGCATAATACTCTCTAGATCCATCCCTGTTTTTATAAATGGCAAAATCTCATTCCTTTTTATGGCTGAGTAGTATTCCAGTGTGCATATATGTACATGTACCCCATATTTTCTCTATCCATGTATCTGTTGATGGACCCTTAGGTTGCTCCCTATTAATTCTTTAAGGGTCAGATTTGTCTCTTCTTCAATGATGATTTTTTGATCAGTTTTATCTTTTTTGCCAGCACCAGGCAGAACTGATTACTCTCTTTGTTATGCTGTTACCCTTTTTAATTCCTCTTCTATGGTCCTTTCACAGTATAGAACAGTAATTCAGTTAAGTGTGTCATTCCTATGAGATTGTAAGCTGCATGTGGTAGCACCATCATCGTCATCATACTTGTCTCATCTTCATCTACCACCTCACCATAGCTGACATTTATTGAATGCTTACTCTGAGACAGCCATTATTCTAAGCAACTGTATGAATAAACTCATTTCAGCCTCACAGTAATTCAATGAGATAGGTACTTTCTAAAATCCTTATTTTAAGGTGAGAAAAATGAAACCTACAGATGTAGAGTGAGTATTATTCACCTTGATAACCCCATTTTCTAGCACTCTGCTAGCACAGAGCAGGCACTCAATATTTTTTGGATGAATGTCTTCTTAGATAACTTCTACCAGTTTATTGTTTAGATATAAAATGATCTATAACATTTGAATATAAAGATTATGTCTTTAAAAAGTTCCTGCTTGTTCAATTCAAATTTAATTCAACAAATACATTTAATTTCCTTACTTGTTGATTTGATTCTTGTTGATAAAGATGGTCTAAAAGTTCCCTAGGAGATGCATGTGTAAAATGGCAAAGACCGTAGGGGAACTATCAGGTTGAACCCTCTCAGGGTTTTGGACTCAGTGCACATGTACTATCCTGCCAATTTCTTCCAAACACTTTCATATTCATGTCTGTGACCTTGCTCAGTGACTGACTTATTTGTTCATTCAACAAACTCTTACTGAGCTTAGACATAGTGCTATCCCAGAAAGAATAGCTGCTCTCAAAATACTTGTATTTTGGGAACCCCGGGTGGCTCAGTGTTTTAGCACCGCCTTCAGCCCTGGGTGTGATCCTGGAGTCCTGGGATTGAGTCCCACGTCAGGCTTCCTGCATGGAGCCTGCTTCTCCCTCTGCCTGTGTCTCTGCCTCTCTCTCTCTCTCTCTCTCTCTCTCTCTCTCTTTCTGTGTGTCTCTCATGAATAAATAAATAAAATAAAATAAAAACAAAATACTTGTATTTTAATGGAGATAGGTAGATATGGAGAGGATAGATGTTGATAAATATCACTAGATAGGTTAACAAAAAAAGCAAAAAGTAGTTACCTATCCTCGTCTTATAAGAGTTTGGAGAAGGCCTCCTTCTATATTAAATGGAGAGGAAAATCAATGGATAGGAAACAAAGAGAATGTGAGAAGAGTATCCCAGGAATAGGCATGTATAAAGATCTTGAGGAAAAACATGTTTGGGGCTATGCAAAAAGTTCAGTATGACTTGGACATATAGTATGATTACAGATGAGTATCATGAGTTCCAACAACCTAAAGGCAATGAAGAGGTATCAGTATGTTGTAAGGAAAGCGTAAAGCCAAGATTTTAACTTAGAATATGCTGGCTATAAGTTCATATTTTTATCCTGCATGTACTTACCCAGCATTTACTATATATCAAAACACAACAGTATTTAAAATTTGGATGAATTGGAAAGACACTGTTGTGGAGGCAGGGAAGTCAATTTAGGAGAATATTGGAATAAAGATTGAGAAGGCACAAATAAAAGAAGTAAAATTTACCTGATATCCCTCCCCTCCCCCCATGACTCCATGACTGCCTAGAAAATATTACGGACGTAAGAGATTACTATTCAGTATACTTAGACTTACCATTAATTTAAGAGTTCTGTTTGCTAATGTACCCATGGAAGCCATGTTTGTTTATCTGAATGACACCTACTAACTAGCCTGGCAAATGGTTTAGTAGGAAGAGTAAATGCTTTGGAAGCAGACAGATATGGTTCAAATTGCTGGTCTGCTACTTTTTAACTGAATGAATTGTGAGCAGCTGTCCCATGTAGGTTCTTCAGCTATGCAGTCCTATTCCTTTTATTTCCCCCTGGAAATCTCACACTGACGTGGCTCCTATTTCTGCTTCCACTGTAAGATGGCACTACTCTAGGCTGGTACCATTAAAACAGGGTCAAGACTAGAGAACAAGCACAAAGAATGAATGATAACTCAGCTAATTAGAGTAAAGCCTATTCTTTGAAGGCTAAGCTCCTTGATCAAAATTTTTGCTTTAGAAGATACCCAAAGTGTGAACCTGAAGGCTCTCTCTTTGATTATGTGGTCGATTATCATAATAAGAATTTATCTAGTACAATCAACTTTTTGCTGCTGTGATTCAGGTAGTGTACTAAAAATTTATTTAAGTAATCTCATTCAATTCTCACCATAAGAACATGAAGGTAGTTTTGATGTATTTATTTTGCATATGAAAAAGCTGAAGATCAGGAAGGTAGAGGGAAGTGCCCCAAAACCATTAAGAGAGCTGAACCCCACCCCTAAGCTCTGAAGCCCATGTTCCCTCCAGGACACACTAGGTCCTTCCTCTTATAAGAGGCTTTCAAGACACTGAGAAGAAACTGTGAAGTAAAGTGACAGCCATCTCTGTCCTAAGGGAATGTATAATATAGTATAATACAAAAATACCTATGATAACTAGCAACACATCTATAGGTGTCACTGTGTGTTTATCTGATACAGACTGATCCTGTGGATGTCAGTCTAACTTATCCTCATTCTACCTTATTCCCAGGAACTTAACACTATTACCCTAACATCTACCCAGCAAGCTTTTCAGAAGACAGCAGAGGTGGTAAGTGTGCCAAATCATCCATTGGCCATCTCAACTGAGGAGTGGAATTAGTGCCACGGTAGCAATTTGGGCAATGAAAAGGCTCTGAACAAGTTAACTGCCCAGCCTACATAGGGTTCCATGTGCTGAGCCAGAGGGCCTAGACTGATCAGTGACTCCAGATCAGCTTTCAGGCTATTGAAGTGAGTAGTCTCTGGGCAGTTTCTACAGTGGCTCCTGTGGGAGGTTTGGCCGGCCTGATTTGGTTGACCAAATGGTATAATTAGCCAGGAATGTTCAGAAGTAAATATTATTGAAGGGGAAATAAAACCCTTACCCATGGATGCCTCTATCTCAGAAATGGCAGAGACTGCTCCTGGAATGGCCAAATAGACCCCAAAAAATGATAGACAAGTCACCTCCAAATGAGAATGTAAAGTTAGAAACAGATTCAGTTTCTGTCTGTAGGGTTGGCCACTGGTCAATTTGCCTCTTCTCAACCTCTGGTTTACATTAGAAGGGATTTTCCTTAAATACTTCTGGCTCCTCTCCACTCCTTTATTCACTCAGCACTCTGGGGAGGGCCAATGCCTAATCTGACTAGGAAATATGTGAAAAATAAAGCTCAGCTCATCAACTCCTCTTGGGAACAAGTGCCCACAGGGAGTTGCGGTTCTTCATTGCCCTTCCATTCTGCAAATCCTACCTGCATGGTCTGGGACTCAGAGGAGGGTATAGAGAGGTAGGAGCCTGACTTGTAGGTATAGTATTAAGAAGCCTGTTTTACTCTAATACTGGGTTAAATCTCTCCCTTAGCCATTACTAGTCATAAAGGGATATTTTGACCACTGTCTTTCACTCATTTCTTAATTCGTTCAGATCTTAGGTTAAGGTAGAGAATCATTGATTATCCTGCTCTGTTCAGAGATCTTAACACACCCATGAAAATGAAAATGTAGTAAATCAGATTATTAAGTTGCTGCAAAAGACGGAAAGTGGAGGAGTACAGGGGTGCACGTGATCTTTGTTTCTATCCAGCATAGAAACTCTGGAAAAGGGCTATGCCTTCAGCAGGCAAGTTTATCTCAGGCATATGGAGAAGCTCCTGACTCCATTGGTTACATGACCAGAGGAAGAGATTACCAAAGAATGTCTTTCCACAGCTGCCCTTGAAAGTCTTATATATGTATGTGGGGAATTAACTATAGGTAGTCATCATAATCAGAATAAAATTAGTTGAGGTGATTAATCACTCACAAAGTCTGCTCAGGTTCTGGTGTAAGGTGTGCCAATTGTACTAACTTCCCCAGGCCAACAGAGCACTTATTACTTCAGAGACGACCTTAGTGTCTATAGTAAAGAAGTGAAACAGAGCTCTAGTGTTACAGGATCTCATGTTCATTTCATGCAAAGGATCCTAGATAGCAATCTGGAATTAATTTGATCTTATTATTTTCTTCACCCCCACCTCATTGTTTCCATCATCCTTCTCACCTAGTTGAGATCAGTGCTTTAGTTTATGAATGTATTTTTTTCCCTACTATATTGTAATAAAGAACCTAGAATATAAAGATTTTGGAGATCTTGGTAGAGGTGAAAATAGAAGAAAGCAAGATTGAGATCAGGTATTAATGACCAACCATGAGATTTGTTTGATTATGGGGAAGGAGGAGAGTTGCAGATGGAAGGGAGAGTTTTGGCTACTTAGGATTAGTAGGCAGCACTCACAACAGCCACTCTAGCGGCCTCTAGTCCAGTTGCAGAAACAATATACAGGCAGATGTGGGATTTAGAAGCTTAAGATCAGTTTGAATGTAGCTCCAGCAAGTTTTCTGGATTTTTCTTGTTGCCTTGCTGTGTTTTAAATTTTATTTATTTATGATAGGCACACAGTGAGAGAGAGAGAGAGAGGCAGAGACACAGGCAGAGGGAGAAGCAGGCTCCATGCACCGGGAGCCCGACGTGGGATTCGATCCCGGGTCTCCAGGATCGCGCCCTGGGCCAAAGGCAGGCGCCAAACCACTGCGCCACCCAGGGATCCCCCTTGCTGTGTTTTATTGGGCCATATGCTCATAGAGCAATTTCACCCTGGGGCTCTTGAAAGTGCCTTTGATGAAAAGAAAAGTAATTATTTTATACATTCATTCTGTTATTCAACACATATTCTAGCAATATTTGCCGGGTATCTTCAGTGGACGGGAGATGAAGGGAAAATTGGAAAAGTACATGGTGGCCACAGAGGAGGGCACAGTGCACAATGTCCTGCCTACGTGGTTGCCACTTTATAAATATTGCTCCAGGGTTAACATTCTGTGATTCAATGGATTGAATTAAATTAAACTGACTTGAATTCTCAGTGTGATGGGGGGGATAAATAAGAATAATGGATGCCCTCATAGTTCATACAAAGAAAGACATCACATTATTTTATTGTTGGGAGTAATAAAAATTGCCCTAATTCTTCAGTGAGCAAATGATTCTTGAGAGAGGTGGTAGAGGCAGGCAATGGTTTCAAGGAAAAGAGATTTGCAGGAATTCACTAATGAAGACATGAAAATGTCAAAACACAACTGAAGCATTAAAACATGTCCAAGGGCATGGATTTGTAGAAGTGCCTTCTTTAAGAAAATGCCACAGTATCTCATAGCAATAATCATTACTGGAATATGAAAAATGGCCCCTGGTTATAAATTCATGAATGACTATTTATAATGGCAGTGGAGGACCCTGTACATTCTGTCAACTGGCCAAATATTCCTTTAGAAATTTTATGAAGAATTGGCATAAAGAAGGAGGGATAGATACCCTCCTCACTCCTACAAGTAAAAAAAAAAAAAGTCAACGTTTTTGTTAATGAAGGACATTTAGCCGTTACCCACTTGAAAGGTAGATTTTTCCAAAAGACATTCCAAATATGGAATCTATCTAGGACTCCACCAGTTCATATGACTTCTGTAGGTGAATTAGGGTACCCCATTTGGAAAGATCATAATTTAGTATTTCTGTGGTGGTTCAACATGTTTCTATGCCACAAAGCATGCCTTAGTGAGTGGGAGATGGGAATGTTGTTAAGCTTCAGTCCTTATGCCCCTGTGGGTGAACACTCTTGTGCCATGACCATTCAACACAGCTGTACAGAAAGCCTTAGAGAGGATAAACCACTCACTAGCTTCTATATTGAAGTGCCAGGCAGAGAATCAGATTCATTGTAAGAGGAGACTACAGTTCTGGGATCCTGTTATGGTTAGGTGGGACAATGTACAGCTTTAATTACTGGGTCCTGTCTTCTTAGAGTGTCACCATGGATAATATCTTCCCCTTCATTGGTCCCTGAGGGTCTCTGCTGTTCCTGCCAGTCATTCTCCCTGGTCTGACCCACTTCAGTTGTCCTCATCAAAGCTTTGAGGAGGGCAGAGAGAGAGGCTTTGGGGTGCCTCTCTATAAATTCAGAAGAGATTAAGCCATTCTTGGCCAATTCACTCCTTTCTTCAAGCTCTGGATATTCTTGTCAGTAAAATGAAGAGTTTATGTAAATAGTTTTTAAGGCCCATTACAGAGCCAAAGTCTGAGCTAAGCAAAGCCACATTTTCTATGATTACTTACTTATATGAAAACTCCCAAATAAAATATAAGCTGCCCACAGAAACACTGGCACATTTGTTAACAATATTTTATTTATTGTGAAATGTGACAAAGATTTTTTTGCTCTTGTACATTTTTCAAAGTAAACTCTAATTTACTCTAAAAATACAGTTTCTATTTTTACTTTAATTTATAGCAATCCAAACTAAAAAAAAAAAAGGCATAGAGTATTTAATTTCCAGTCAATCCTCAGAAGAGCCCACAGTTAACTTAGCATGTATAAACATTTCTGTAGATTTTCGGGAGGTAATGTTCACGCAGGCCAAAAGTAAGTGAGTGGCAAGCCCTCAGCCTGAGTCATACGTTAGAAAGCTCTGAAATAATAAGTACTAGTTTTTAAATTGCAAGCTCATTCTTTCAAAGTGGTTATTTAGAAAAATAAAGAACCGTTGCCATATCAAAATTCAGCAAAACATACATTTTAAAATTTCAGATTAACCACAGAAGATGGGTCAAATGAGTGGCCACCAATTTTAGAGTGAAGGGCTTCCCAAAAGGCAGGTTCCTGATAACTGTAATATAAAAAATGTATTTCTCTCTCATCCTAGAAAGTTTAATTTACTGTGCTCTGGATAAAGTCCATAAGGCTCAAAAAACCTTGTCAAATGAGCACATTTTCAGAATAATGCCCTGAGATGCTGAACTCCAATTTGTGCTTGTCTAAGCACAAGTTGTGGGGTGATAAAGATATTCCAGAAACAGGTGATGCTACAAATATTTCCCATTGTCTAAGAAAACTAGCATGTATTTTTCACAAAAGTATAATGATCTAGAGGAATTAATATCAAATACAATAAATTATTTACTTGAGATTCTATTCCCTAGGCCCAATTTTGAATAAATGTCTACAGTTTGCCTAGCAGGACCTGGAAAATGTCCCTAAGCAACCATGTTGAATTAATTATATTCTTCCAGCCATAAAGAATTAAGGAAAAAGAGAAACTAAAGCAAAGGGAATTAAAAGGAGAATACTTTTAGCTCAAAAATACCTAAACTATTTTTTTAGTTTCAAGTAGCATTTCTTGGAAAACTAAAAATAAAATTATGGCTTAATGTGCAGGTAACAAATGGTAGCTGTATGTGTGGATAAACCAGGTCATCAGATACTGGGAATCTTTGGTCTTCATAAACTTGGGAGTGGAGGATTTAGACTGGGCCATGACATGGTTGGCCCTTCAGTTAAGCAGAAGTTCTGTCCCTTTCCACACTCTCTCTTTCTTGAGCTGCTTTTCTGTCTATTCGTCTCCTATGTCCCTTTTCTTGCTTTTAATCTACATGCCTGAGCTCACTCTCCTTGGTTCTCTGATGACTCTTCTCTGAATTTTGTATCCAAGGGACCTGGAAGGAAAAAACCTGATTTGAATTATGGCTTAGTGAAAATCTGTATTTATCTTGTTTTCTGTCCTTCAACGTTCTTTGCTTCAAAGAAGAAATGTCAGCATCTCAAGGGGTCTTCTGTGGCTCCCTGTCTGAAACAGCATCTCCTTCCCCTTACAGTCAGGTCCTTGTGACCAGCACACAGAGAGCTGACTGGGGAACACCAAAGCCCACTTCCCCACCCAATGGCCTTGCAGGGAAACAGTGGGAAGAAAGACCCCCTTACTCTACTTTGCCATCTCCTGTCAGAGCCTTTCCCACTGGCCGACCCCAAACGGAAAGAAGTATGTGGAAATGTGTTCAGAGGGGATCTGGAGAGGATGGAGAAGATCTCCCCATGCCTACTTCGCTTTCTCTTTGCCTCATTATGCTTGCTTTAGAGACTCCAGCATCATACTTAATGCTAGCTTTGGTTAGTTTATTATTTTTATGGTAGGAAGGGAACTTGATGGAATATTTAATTCTGAATTCTCTCTAGTTTTCCAGAACCTTGCTTGGCACATTGTATGTACTCATTAAGTATTTGTGAAGGAAAGGAAAAAAGGAAAGAATAAAAAAAAAAAGAAAAGAAAGAAATGAAGGTAGAAGAAAAGAAAAATAAAATAAGAAAATTTCCATATATGTGTATTTTCCATAATAGATCTCTGGAAGATCTATTCCGTGCCCCTCAACCCTGAACCCCAGTGGTATGTGAAATGATTTTAGGTAGTATGTTGATAACTGCTTTTTATTTTACTTATTATGTAAATTAATGCAGATTATTAGATGACATTTTTCCTCATGATGGATCTTTAGAAGGTATTTAAATATTAGAAACTAAGTTACAGAAAAATATTACATATGTATATCATAAGTAAGACAACACTATATAAATAAATGAAGTTTGAGCAAAGGTAGAATGAAATATTCCCCTTAACTCTATGTTTTTAATAAACAAAATTTGGGCCTTTTGTATCTATATAGTGTTTAAAGCTGTGCAAATATGTTTCACACTTACTGTGTGTTCTCATGACAACACTAATTGTCAAGTAGTTTAAAAGGCATTTTCCAGCGTCCTGCATTGAGTTGATGATAGATTTGGGAACATGGCTCAGGTGTTCTGATGTGAGAATAGTTCTGTCATGTTTTGCTTAGCATGGAGCTCCAAGTAGATGAGTAGTGGGTGCACCATGGCCATTTCTATAAGATGGAGTGCTAAACACACAAGCTCTGAAGTCAGATCACCCTGGCTCAGTCCCAGCTCCACATACCATTAGAAGTGACCTTGGCAAATTACTAATCCTTTGTGTGCCCTGGTTTCTTTATCTGCAACATAGTATAATAATAACTCTACTCCTGTTAGTTTTGGTGCAAAGACTAAATAAATCAACATAAGCACCTAGAAAAATGTCTAGGACATAGTAAGTGTGCTGGTGTTCTAGTGTGGGAATATCTCTAATCAGTTGGAAGTAGAGCCTACTTCCTTCTATTCTTTACCTCTCCCCGCTGTATGTGCAGAGGAAGACTCATGCAGCATACCATGAACCAAAAATATATCCATTTGAGGTGCCTGGCATTGATTTATAGCTACTGGAGTACTGACAAATACATTTTAATAATTGAATTCTGAGTGAGTGGACATTTCATAGCTGTGGGAGATGACAAGAGAATCTTCTGAAATGATACAAAACGTGCATGTTGTTACTATCAGCTCTGGGATAGTGCAGAAAAATATATTTTGATGGGAGGCATAAAGTAATTCTGTTAATAATAATGGGGTCTGCATTTTTACTTTCTCCATTGGGGGCATGCACTTGAATTTATTTGCAATATGGAATATTCTCTCATGTGCCACGCACCTGGTGTTGCCTGAGCTTGCCTAAACCTCGTGTTCTATTACATACAGTTAGGCCATTTTTATGAGTCTGTGTGAATTTACACACTGCTGTCTGTAACCCTGGAGCAGTGTTCCTACCTGCTAGAAATGCTGTTTCCCTCCTCCCACTTTTTAAATAAATACGTATTTATTAACAATTCTTACTCCCAAACTTTTAGTCAACATTGAGGTGAATATACTAAATAAAGTCAATTAGCAGTCTTCCAGCTTTGATATTTACTCGATGATCTTAATAATTCCCACATAGTTTTCAGCTAGTTTTTTTTTTTTTTGATCAGACTGTGAAGAAGCATGGAATCTTGATGGAAAGATGAGTCCCTCAGAATACCTTCATGTAATTAAGATAGCCTCACTTTTCATTCCTGATTCAAGGGAAAAATGAATAAAGACACAAAAAAAGCAAACGAATAAATAGAAGTTCAGTGTCAACTAGGTTGTTCTGAGTGGTCTTCATGCTCAGTAAGGTCTGTGTTGGCCTCGTAGGAGAGCAACAGAGTGGTGTCTTCAAAGAAAGACAGTATCAGGGACGCCTGGCAGGCTCAGCTGTTGAGTGTCTGCCTTTGACCCAGGGCATCATCCTGGAGACCCAGGATCGAGTCCTATGCCGGGCTCCCTGCATGGAGCCTGCGTCTCCCTCTACCTGTGCCTCTGCCTCTCTCTCTATCTCTCTCTCTCTCTTTCTCTGTGTCTCTCATGAATAAATAAATAAAATTTAAAAAAAAAAAGAAAAGAAAGAAAGAAAGTATCAGAGTTGCTGAAGGTTTGAACACTTGACTACAATTCCTTTTGGGAAGGCCTAAGAGGAAAAAGACCTTGGTGGCCTCTTAATATTATAGATAATGTCTTTATTTTATTGATGACATTCTGCTTCTGTAAGAGATTCTGTTCTACTTTTTATTGGGACATTAATCTGAGAATCTGCTCAATTTGGGTAGGTCCAATTGGATGCTTTTGAAAAAAGAGAAATATATTAAATTTAATCAGCTGATCATCTCTTGTTTGTTATATTGTTAATAACAAGATTTTTCCAAACCTGTATAGTGAAAAATATCCTGATTTATCAAAATTCTTCTTGAACTCAACTAATACAAGAGTCCAAAAATTACCCTTGTCTCAAGCTTTCAGACATTCCTGCATATGAAGATGGGGAAGGTTAAGAAGACACCAATCCAGTGGACCAGCTTGAACTTTGGGCTTGATTGGATTAGTGAGTCAGATTTTCAGCAAAAGTGAGCTAGGCTGTTTTAAGGCTCAGCAACAGAATTATTTAATCAAGTAGGATAGAAGACTGATTTGTTGGATCATCAGGAGTTGGACACAGATTTGGGACCAAGGAGAAAACAAGTAGTTAAGAATTTGACCATGAATAGAGCTTAGGTTTTCTCATCTTCTTAATGGGAATACTGATAATACATATTTCATAGGGCTGTTGTGAAAATTAACTGGAATAAGAAATATAAAGCTCTCAGCAAATGTCTTTAACTCAACAATATAACAGTGTTGCTTTTGTTTTGCAATAATAATAATAATAATATATTTAATATTAGTATGATTGAGACAACACAGAGGAAGAAAATATCCTACTATGATGAAGTATTCCAAGAAGTCTTTTATAACTTATTTAAGAATATTGCATATTTCTAATTTTGATTGTCTGAGCTACATTGGGGAAAATGGCTGAAGATTTTTTAAAAGTTTATTTTCTCCAGTATCACAGGTGAATTGGGAATAAAGGAGCAGGCAGGATAACAGATGAAGAAATTTCAATGAGTCAGAAAAATATAGCTCTGAGAGCTTCTCCAGTTTTATATGAGGGTTGGCCTGCATTTCTTTTCAAATTATTATTTTAGTCACAATCAATGCTTTTCAAATGGTCTCATTAAAAAAGATACCACTTGACATATTCCCCTTACAAAACATAAAGTGGATTAAACTTAAAATCTTCTCTTCTGTTTTGTCCATGAACAAGAGACAGGTGGCTAGTGCCCTAAACTAGGTATCTATAGAATGATTTATATAAGCATATCATTGTCAAAATGTGGAGTTTCCAGAAGCCAGCAGTCTCAAGTTGAATAAAACTTTGATGATGATATTTGTTGTGATATCACTGAAGAAACCTGGTGTTCTTGACTGAAGTATGTCCTCTCAAATTTTATATGTATAATTCCCAACCCTCAGTATCCCAGAATGTAACCATATTTGGAGATGAGGTCTTTAAAGAGGTGATTAAGAAGGCACTTGGGTGGCTCAATCGGTTGAGCATCCAACTCTTGGTTCAACTCAGGTCATGATCTCAGGGTTGTGGATCGAAAACCACATGAGGCTCTGTGCTCAGCTTGAAAGATTCTGTCTTTCCCTCCTCTGCGCCTTCCTCCACATGCGCTCTCTCTCATAAATAAATAAATAAATAAATAAATAAATAAATAAATAAATCTTAAAAATAAAGAGGTGATAAAGTTAAAATGAGGCCTTTAGAGTGGACCTGTATCCCCATATGACCAGTGTCCTTATAAGAAGAAGTAGAGGCATCAAGGCTACACACAGAGAGAAAAGGGGGTGTTTTCACACAGGGAAAGGTGGCCTTCTACAAGGTGGGGAGAGAGGCATCAGGAGGAAGCAAACCTATTAATATCTTGATTTTGGACTTCCAGCCTCCAGAACTATGAGAAAATAAGTTTCTATTGTTTATGCTACCCAGTCTATAGTATTTTGTCATGGTAGCCCTAGCAAATTTGTATACTTGCCTTTCTCTAGAAACTTCAGCCTCATCTTCCACATTATGTGAGACCAGAATTGCAAGAAAGATGAAGAGGAGTGCTCAGACTCCACCTCCTTATTCAGGTTTTACAGTGACAAGTATGACAGGGTGGTAGAGTTGTCTGTGGGGAGCAAGTGTCAAATATCTGAGTGGTCCTTCTGGTTAAACCCAGCTGCGGTCCCTGAAATAGATGATGTCACAATGTAATTCCAATCCATAGAAATATTCGGGGGGGCGGGGGAATTATACAACTTTTGGAATGATCCTTGACTTGGATGTCATTGTAAAGATACTCATGGACATATGAGTGCATGTATACACATTTGCATATACATTCATACACACAGTTGAGTGCACATAGATGTCCACATTGTTAAGGAAAAATAAAACCTTGCTGCAACATCCTGGAGTCATGAGGCATTATGATCTACCAGAAATAAGAGGAAGCATGAGAAAACTACCGAGAATATGTGCCATCAGACTCCTATGTGTCTTTCTCTTTCTTTTTTCACTGACCTAATACTGTTACGCCTATACAGATGCTATAACAGGCCAGAGATGCTTCTTAGAATTGCAGTGCTATTCTTCTAAAGCCTTAGGAATGATTTGAAGAAGCTTCCTGTGCGGCTTAACATTAAGAAAAACGTCAGTGAGGCTAGGAATTCAAGTAGTTCTTTCTTCCTGGAAAATCTACCCAGTGGCTTGTGAAGCCTACACTTATCTCTCTGCCCAGTCACCAGTGTGGTCATGACCATGATCGGGCCCCAGGCCAGCAGGGAGCTGCTGGTCACAGTGACACTCACTGTCAGTGGGGGAGAGACAGTTGAGTAATCTGAGGTCATGTGGGCCTCTCCATCCAGAGTCTGGCTGGAAGTGCAGCTGGTCCTAGAAAAGAGCATGGCACTTCATCATATGTTTCCCTGCTATTAATGTGGTGAAAAACATAGTCAGCTCCTCTCTTAACTTACAAAAATCACAGGCAGAAACAGTTAATAGGGAATCCACATGTTGGATCATCCGGGCTGAGTGCTAAGGGAAGCCAGAAACAGCTCTGCTTTTCAATTAGGTGAGAGTGAATTTGGTCTGAATGGTGTACAAGCTCTCCTTTCTTCCACCCCACACCCATCTGTCCTGCTTCTCTCATTAACATAAGTTTGCAATTAAGGCACGGTGCCTCAAGACACAGGTCCTCCTTCTGCGCTAGGATGTGTCTGTGCCTTTTCCTCCCTTTAAGGAAGTGCTGCTGCCCATCAAAAAATCCAGAGATAAAGCTGTCAGTTTTAGCACATTAAATCATGAAATGATGAGAACAAAGCCATTAACCAATCCTGAATCCCAATAACAAACCTCCAGAGGGACATTTCCTTGTCAGGATAGCTTTTTCTGAAAGTGTCCACCTTTGAAAATATTTGGCCCTCTTGAAAAATGCATTAAATTTTATTAAGTCTAAATGAAGTTTATTTTACTTTTATGTGTTTTAATCTATATTTTAATGCAATGTGAGTTGTTATTGATGGACACATCTCAGTCCCTTTTGAGTGTGAGCAAATGATGCAGCTTATTGAGCAGTCTTCTTAAGCATTTTCTGTTAAAATGTTGAAGGCATCCAAACAGTAAAACCATCTAGCAGATATTTATGAAGGAGAGGCTCTGTAGCCGAGATGGCCATGTAGATCTTTGGAGGGATAAATTAAATCAAAAGAGAAGAATAAGTGTCTGGTGAAGCTGAAATAAGTGTACAGATGTACAAAGAACAGAAAAAGGTAGAGAGAGAGAAAAGATAAATAAAAGAGAGATGACAAATTATAGCAGATATGCAAGTAATCTCATTTTGTTTATAAACAGTCTTGCTTCCAAGAAGTTCAGTTTGAATGTTTGACAAATATCTATAGTATGCCTACTAAGTGCCAGGCACACACTGGACACTTGGGATATAATGATATACTCCCTTGTCTTTGAAGATATCATTACCAAATTAGGGGAGTGAGACTCTGGCTTCCCTCTAAAAACTGTAACAATTTGAAGAACAGTGGGGAAAACGAACTCTAGTGAGGCTTCAAGTTGGGCTCAGGTGCTGGAGGTGTTGGACAAAGGCTTCCCAAATGAGGTCTTAAGGAAAGAAGAAAGAAGAAGATGGGTTTGTGTGGGGCAGAAGCCAGGTGGAGAGAATGGAACATGTTAAAGGCAGGAAGACCAAAAACGGTCTGATGATGGAATGCCTCACATGATGGGAGCATGCTGTGATGTGTGGTGAAAAGGGAGAAGATGAAGCCCAGGAAGTGGTCCTGGGCTGGCCCGAGCTAAGGCATCTAATGTATCTTACAGTCACGGGGAGCTCATTAGAGTTTTTAAGCAGACATAATCAGCTTTGTTTTCCTGCAAATCCATTCTACTAACCAGTGTGGAGGATGGGCGGAAGCAGGCAAGTGGCACCAGGTTGAAGACTTTTCTGTAGTTTGAATCAGCTTAACATTTTCTTTTCTCCCTTTTTCACCAAGCAACATGGGTCTGCAGCTATATGCTCTCTAACCCCTCAGGAAATCATTCTAGGTTCCTACCTTTAGTGTTGACCCTGCCTGCTTGCTCTGGCTCCTGCTTCATTGGTTTAACCTGTGTTTTTTCTCTCTGTCCTCAGGACAGCAGCCCTGCAATTCAAGAGGAGAAAAAGACTGGAGAGACATCTTTGAGGCACAGTCCATTAGCTCAGTCCACTTAGTCCACACTCGGGAGATTGCTTTGGTAACTTGCATTTATTTTTCTCTTTCCTATTTCTCCTCATCTCTGCCCAAGCTCCTGTAGTTTCCCTGTGTGTTCCGACTTAGGGACACTTCTTTTGTCTGGGACTTTTCAGCTATCTCAAGTTATCATCAGTTCGAGAATTCAAGCTTTCACTCCTTCTCCTTCCCCAACCAGTTCTCTCAGGGTTCATATAATGACCATGTTAACATGCTGTTCCCCTAAAGAAGTCTCTGGAGTGTAAAAGGAACAAAATCTCATTACCCAAAGCTAAAATGAATATCTACCGGGCACTATTCTAAATGCTTTGCATGGATACATTCATTTAAGCCCACTATATTAAGGACTTCTCTTCTGTCTTCAAAAAACACACCTTATGATACAAGTATTATTGCTCCCATTTCACAGTCAGAAATTGAGAGCCTTTGCAATTTCAAGCAGATGTGAAAGATCTGGTATGATGGGAACTTCCTTTATATTCCTCAAATCCCTCTTCACCCAGCAAACTTCCTCTAGAACCATAGATCTATAGAATTCTAGATTCTCAGAATGGGAAGAATTTTACAGGTAATTTTTTTTCAGCCCCACTGGCAAAGCACCAGTATGTGTTCTGGGCCTTGGTACATTGATTACTTTACTCCTTCATTCACTCACTGTGGATGGACCACTGACTCTTTGTCTAGATACTACAGTGAAGTGTGCTCTGCCTTTACGGTCATCTGTCTAGCATTGGCTTCAACACTTTCAGTGACAGGGAACTCACCACCTCCTGAAACAGACTATTCTGTTATGTATTTAGTTTGTGAGATTTCTTATTTTTGAGCCAAATCCATTCCCCTCCAGCTTCCAGTCACCAGTAACAATTTTACTTTGTGAGACCACATAGAACAAGTTTAATCTTTCTTCCATGTAATAATCCTTTAATTATTTGAAGACTTTTTAAAAATTTCTATCCCCTCTACCAGGTCTTCTCTGATTATACTTCTATAGTCCTTCATGTGGAGAGTTTCAAGTCTCTTTAGGATCTCAGTGACTCTCCTTATGTTGTGCCTATCTAAACATACCCACTTCATCTTCATGAGCCTGTGCACACTGCTCAATGCTCTGCGCAAGCCTCCAAGCCTGTTCTGCTTTAAGAAGGGTAGGAAAGAGTTACTATTACTTCCTTCTTGCCTTATATTAACTCATAACATTTGCAATTATGTAATTGTATTGTGTCCATATTCTCAGGCAAGACAGCAAGAGTGGCAAAGTCCATGAAATACTTTGTTTTCAGTAGTATCCCCAGCAGAGGGCCTGGTATGTGTAAGTATGCAATTAATGTTCATGGAATGAATGGATAACTTATTGAACGAGTACATTGCTGTTAAAATAATGAAAAAGAACATTCTTATTTTTCTAAATAGCACAGAATGAGACTCACTAGGCCAATTGGCCCATTTTCAGGCAAGAAAACAGATCAGAGAAGTCAACAATTTTCTTAAGGTCACACAGCAGAGCTAAGACTAGAACTCAGGCCCACTGACTCCCACTTCAGAATGACAGGGCAGTTGCAGATGTCAAGAGGGTATGGCAGTAGTGGTCAATACGAGACAGCCATTGTATGACCTCTGAGTGCCAGGCATCTGGTGTCTTCTGGGGCCCTGCGCAAACCACAGTGGAGTAGCCTTTGCCACCCTGCCTCACTTCCAGGTCAGGAGCCTACTCAGTGGGACAGGGCTGTGTTCAAGGAAGCTTTGGGCCTCAACTGTGTATTCAGGGCTTTTCCAGGGCCCACATAAAGCTCAAATATTGATTTGGCTTCTCTCCTCTAAGATCTCCTAAGCTGCACTGGGAGAGGACTGACAAATAAGAAACAGCCAAGGATGTGCCCAGAGAATTATTCCAGGGAAATGAAATGAAGTGTTGGCAGTACAATGAAATAAATTCTGTTTTTGTTCTGCTCAAGCTCACTGAGAGGAAGGAAGGAAGCTGAGGCCATTATAATTCTTAGAAAACACAGCAAAACTGGATGTCAGTTACTGCTTGCTCCTGTATGCGCTGTTCATAGATGTGTCTGGCCTGATCACAGGAGAATTATGGCTCTCATACCATAAACAGTGCTGATCCATATCCTCCCTCGGAGACTATGAGGGGGATTCTGCAATAGTATTTTATGGCTTGAGACAACGTATAATATAAGTCCCTAATTGGATGGTAATGGTCTCTTCTGTCACCCAGTGCTATAGAAGTGCCAATAACAACACAAAAAATGCTTACCATTGTTAAACTCTGTGGTTTCATTCTTTCCTCACAATAGGTATTATCCCCATTTTATAGGTGAGGGATCAAGGTACAGAGAGCCAAGTTTGAAACCAGATCTGCCTAATACTAAAGCCAGTGTTCTTAACCATATGCTCAGCACTTATATAATGAGTTAGGAAAATTAATATTAATCTAGGCATGGTTCTCCTGTTTTTGGCAGAGACTTTTTCTTCAGGGCCTTCACACATTGCTGTCTTTCTGCCTCAAATGTCCTCACAACACACTCCCAACTTTACCCAGTTTCTCCTCACCTTTCTGGATTCCATGCAAGTGCCTCCTTTTCCAAGAAGCCTTCTCTGCCCCTTGAGGTGAGATGCCATCTCTTTAAGTTTGTGTGCTTCCAGTAGCTGGAATAAGTAGGTGCTCCTGATTGGTTTCAGTTATCAAATGAAAGACAAGCTCTGGAGCACCTGATAACCAGTAGGGCCATGTTTTCTAATTACATGGTGTTGGGATTGGTTTAAATGACTTCCTCTAGGAATGGAGGTTTTGCTTTTGTCTGTGTCTCCAGCTGAGCACTTAGCAGGAGTAAATATGCAATGATGTAAATGTAAAGCACCCAGAAAAATTCTACCAAAGAAATACTACAATAAACAAAAGACAGAGCTGGGAGGGGATGAAGAAAATCTTTCTAGGTGGCAAAGCATAGCAGGAAGTAGCTGAGACTCTGGAGGGAGGGAGATCTGGGTTTAAACCCCAGCTCTGTCACTGCCTGGCACTTGATCTAGCAAGCGAAGGATTCTCTCCAAAACTCAGTTTCTTCATCAGAAGACTGGGGAAAATACTAATGTCAACACTGTAGGCCAGCTGTGAGAATTATTTACAGTCCTATGTCTTAGCATGAAGCTCAGCAGAATGTTAGCACCAGCAAATGGTAGCTCTTTTTATGTAGCTGCATACTTCCCTCTTTTCCAACAGATATGTGAAGGTCTTGAAAATACATTTTTCTTGAGAAATACTTTGACACTGAGATATGTCCAGAATGTTGCTAATCTGATATGTAGATGAGATGACTAGGTGTCTATGATTCCACATCAATGGTATCTGAAATGCAGGACTCATTTTTCAGTTTGGAATCTAGGCATATGTAATCTTCTTCCACATGCCACTCTTAAGCAGAATCAATCATTTGAACATAGTGCGTTTTATAATTTATATTTTATGGTAATTTTTATATTGCATTTTTCCCCCTATGCTGTGAGCTACTTAGGGTAGAAATTGCTTCTAATGTACCTTTCTTTGGGCTTTGTATATAGCACGATGCCAGGCATATAGGAGACACTTTATTTTTAGCACTTAACACAGCTGTTCTTGAAAGTTTGAAAGTTTTGTAAAGTATAATTACATTTAATATATGTCTCTCGTAAGAGGATGTGAGAATCAGAGACTTAAGATGGGAAAGAAACAGAGAGCAAAGACGAGAAAGATTTAACTATACCTTCAGATACTAGGACCTCTGCAAAAATAGCTCCCCCCCCCTTGGGACACTGGAGCCAATGACCCCCTCCATGTCCACTGCTGTTCATACCGTAGCAAGAGCTGTTTCAGGGGTTTGGGTCATAGATGTGACTGGAGGGGTTCCACATCTAGCAGCTCACTTACCAATATCTACCCAGTGTCTACCACAGTGTCCGGTATATAGCAAATACTCAGAAGTTACTGATCTTGAATGCTTTATATCACCTGATAGGGAGAGAAGAGTCATGGGAAAGAATCCCAAAGAGTCTTTGTTTCCCAGCCCTAGTAAAGTATGCCACTGACCTTCCTTGTAGTGGTTCTCAGAGTTTAGAGTATGGAAGGATCATGTGGAAAATATGTCAGGATGTATTTGGAGGTGGTGGTGAGGATGGAGGAGACAAAGGGCTGAGAGAAATCCTAGTCTGCAGGAGTGTGCAGGCCATTTTAAGGTAATGCTAACAAAGCAGCAGAGGCCAAATGGGTTCAGCAGGCTTATGACAGGGCCTCCACGGTGACAGTGTCAGAATCCAGGAGGGGCAGAAACATCAGGGTAGGCTATTAACATGATGTGGGTCCTAATCATGGGATTGGACATGAGGGAGAAACTTGAGTTCCTGGATTACAGGTTGATTAGAACAAAGTAGGACACTTGTCCTTGGAGCACTGGGGTGCCAAGAACGTGAGTGAGACCAAGTTCAGAAACAAGAGCACTTAGGATGGGGACTGATGGGCTGCAGTTTTTGTGTATGACACAGACACAGCTCAAGCATCTGCCCGTGGAAACTGGCCTCTTGCATTACAGTCGTCATGCTGCATTGCAGTGGTCTGCTTATATTTCTGTCTCCTTCACTAAATGGTGAGCAACTTGAGAGCATGGGCCCTGTGTTCTTATTATTAATTATTATTATTATTACTAGTATTGTTTTTATATCTTCATGTCTCGAATACTTAGCTCAGAGCCTGGCCTGTGATATCTATTCCTTAAGTGTTTACTGAATGATGACATGAGTATATGGATGGGTGGATTTATGAATGATTTATTTTCCATCTATCCTTTGGCCCCACATCAGAAGAGAGGTGTTTAAATCCTCCTGGAGCTGAAGCAATATGCATGTGGGAATTAAATGGCCTCAGCTGTGGGGAGAAGCAAACCAAAGAGGTAGGGACCAGAAAAAGAAAAACTTCGAACAACTAGTCCTTAGTCATTGACCTTGGTTTGGCTGAATCAATCTTTCTTGTCTTTTTTTTTTTTTAATCACATCAGCTTATCAGAAAGGTGGAGAAGGTGGGAAATAGGGAGAAAAAGTTTACCTTGATAGTATATTTTATGCAGTTACTTTAGTCACATTTTCAAATTTAAACCTTATGAGATTCTTATAATTCAAGACTTATGATTGCCCCTTTAAAGATTCAGAAACCGAGTAATTTGCTTAAGGCCACAGTGCTACTTGAGGGCAGTGTAGAACTGGAGGCACTCTTTAGTGCTTACTTTCATTTAGTGCTTACTAAATGAGGATAGAAGAATATTATGAATGCATTGGATGCCAAGGGAGAGGGGGGTCTGAACTCCTATTTCACTCCACTACCCTTGAAATAGGGCCACCCAAGACATGGAAAAACCACTTAGAACAGATTTCATAAATCCTCAATTTATTTTTAATGTTTTATTATATCAATTAATTATTAGCCACAGGAAAGTGATATTCATTCAGTTAATAATGGACATTGTGGGGGCACACATATTCTGTGGCACTTGGTATCAGCAACACAAGAATAATAAAAATACAACTATCTTTTGTTGAATAACTAGAAATGTGCTAACGCTTCCTACATATTCTCCTAATTCCTCCTTGCATGAACTCTAACAAGTAGATATCACCATCTCCCAATTGACAGGTGGAGGAAAGAAGGCTCAAAAGGTTAACTAAATTAACTCTATCAATATCAAGTTCTGACCTTGGATGATTCTTTCTGACTTTAACACCCATATTCTTTTTATTAGAGCATGCATGTATCAGAGGTTCATAACCCATTCAGGGAGGCAGACTGTAAATGTATAATTAAATATAATAAATGATATAAGTGCTTTAATAGAAGTTACACGGCACTGGTGGGGCTAATTAACTCTTTAACCAGAGAAGGCAGCAAATGTTCAAATTGTGTGGAGGTGATGTTAAAATTGTGCCTTAAATGAGGTATAGTTTTATATCTGAGACTAAGTAACATTGTGTGTCAGTGATAGGTCAATTTAAAAAAATGAGGAATAGGGGCACCTGGGAGCTCAGTCAGTTAAGCAATTGGCTCTTGTCTTTGGCTCCAGTTGTGGTCTCTGTATCATGATATGGATCCCCAATTGGGCTCCATGCATGGCAGGGAGTCTGCTTGAGATTCTCTCTCCCTCTCCCTCTCCTTCTCCCTCTGTCCCTCCCTCCTACTCACTCTCTCTCTCAAAATAAATAAATCTTTGGGTGGAAAAAAGGAATAGTTTGTAAAGAAAGTACTCATCTGCTTTGTGTATTAAAATAACTTTAATTCTCAGCAAATAACAGGTGGGCAGAAAAATGTGTTCTGTGTGTGCAGCTTCTTTTAGCTATAGTAGTGCCCGTCACCTCCTATACTTCCCTGGGACCTGCCTTATTTCGACAATACCGTTGCCTGCTATGCCTGAGTTCATTCTCATGGTTAAACTGATGGACCGTCTGATGGTCCGTCTGTTGCCAATGAAAAGTACAAGTATTCTCATGCAAACCTTGAATAAAGGACTGTAACACAGTTCCAGTAAAGCTGTCAAACATCTCTTCTGAAGGGCAGAGTACATTTTTAGAGTTGTCTTTATGGGACCATGTTACTCACTCAGGGCTATGGCACATTCAAGAATGTTTACAGAGATTCCCTGCTGGTACTGCAGGAGTTTGTGCATAGATCTAAGTAATAAATGGGCAGTCATTACACATATGAGGGAGACATTTAGTATCCTACAGCGGGATTTATAATTGACTCTTCAAACAGCACCATCATCACAAGTTTATTTCCTCTTCCTTTCTGTTGTATCTTTTCACTAATCTCTCTTCTTCTAGGTTACCAAAACACATTTTCAAGTTTCCTTTCCTCAATTTTTTTTCCCCTAAACATTGTCCCAGACAGCACGGTAGTTGTCTGTCCTGGGCTCCTTGAAGGTGGTCTGTTGTGTTAGCTCAGGGTTCTGGAGCTCTAAAGTCTGATTTGAATTATAGCTCCACAGCTTACCACCCCACAAACTCTTTAATGTTAACTTCCCCATCTGTAAGATGGGGTGATGATAGCACTGATCTCACTGAGTAGGTGTAATATCAAATGAGATGATGCTTGTAGGAGACGTTTCTGGTACATAGGGAGATCCTCAGAAAATGTTAGCTATAATAATGTTTTCTAGCACATTTCTTGGCACATAGAAGATGCTTGAATATGTTTATTCAATGACAAAAGAAGACACAAGTCATGGGAAAAATGACTGGCTTCTTTAAGGACCCAGATTTTGTGGCAGAGCTGAACCATGATCTACCTACCTCTTTTAAACCAAGGGCATTTTTTTTTCTAGAAGGCTTTCTTCTTTTAAAAATACCCTTTCTATATTTTAATCTTTGAAAAGAGGTTTATATTATTTCTATTTATTTATATTTGTAAATGTCTTTACTTCCAAAAAAACTGTTTCATGAAAAGCCATCCAGTATACTATTGTTTGTCACTTAAAAGATATGAAAAAATAATAAAGTGAGAGGGGATAGGGAGTTAGATCCAAAGCTATGAATTGAAGCCAGAGACAGAGGATTGAGCTCTGTGTTTGGTTCTGTGCTTCCTGGCAGTCAGGTGCATGCCCATGTGTGCTCACAGAAGGTTCTGGATTTGGAGCCTCAGAGATCTATATGGAACTCCCCCTTATAATTCTGGTGAGTTCTCCATTGCTGCAATGTCCACATTCTCTCTTGAAATGTTTAACACAATGAGCAGCTATCAGACAGTCTTTCAAGTACTGAGACCTTGGTAAGCAGCAATAGATATAGATCAGCATATTTAGTGTTCACCCAAGGAGCTTGTGAGTGAATGTGCAGCTGGTTCACAGTACCATGAGCCTGTGTTCCTTCCAGCTGCTCAGGCAAAAGGTCAAGTTGGAGAGTAGTCTGAGTCTGATTTTTGAGCTGGACATTTCCTTTAGACAGGCTGCAGATGGCCTGTGGTTTAGCCTGTCAGATCAATCACTGCTTGCACTTTACAAAACGATGGTCCAACCGAGGACACCTGTATTACCATACATACTTTATAACTACAATTCGCCCTCCAGGCTTCAACATGATCACAGATAATTAGAAGCTAGCTGGGCAGTAGGCATATCCTGTGATTCAGTTATGTGTCCTGCCAACTGCAAAGTGGACTTCCTTAACTTCAAGCCAATGCCTAGAGTATTAATTGGTATTGCCCAAGAAGTAAGGGAATCTCCAGCCACTGAGAAGAAGAACATGCATTTTCCATTTTAAATGACATGAAGAAAAAATGCTGTATTGGTGAATAATCTTTTGTTCTGGATGATAGGTGGAGAAATTATTCAGAATCCAAAAAATGCAGCCTAATGTCAGAAAGCTGTTCTTTTTTATTACATCTTCACAGAACCACTCTTTCAAATATTGTGGTTAATATATTTGCTTCTGAATGCTTCTGAAACAACAGTACTTTCAAAAGCTGAAAACATCAATCATACATACATCCATCTATCCAGTGATCCATTCATGAAACAAAGATTTACTTCCATCTACTACTACATGGGGAAGAGTTTGATAGCCATCCTAGGCATATAGAGTTGAAACATCATGGTCCCTAAAGTCAAAGAGCCCCAAGAAAGGAAATATAAACTCTTTAGGTTGAAAGGAAGTTTAAATTTATATGGTCTAACTATCAAGAAGTCTGGTAGGGCAAATTTGATTTGCAGAGAAATTATTACTTTTAAAGGCTAAGGAATAATAAAGTGCTAGGAGTCATAAAACTGAATTGCTATGGATTCTCAGGTTGTGTAAAGACTATTTTGAGCTGGAGGCTACCATGGAAGGCTTCATGCAGGAAGTGGTATTTATTTGGGTCTTAAGAGGTGAGCTGACTGGTGGTCACAAAAGATGTGTCTATGTGTAGATCCCTAGAACCTTTGTATATTACTTTATATGTTACAATAATAAGCATTAGTTTATATGGCAAAAGATGTTATGTGAGGTGATAGATTTTGAGAGAAGGACCTTACCCAACTTCCCCTGGATTATCAAGGTGGGACCTGTTCAATACAATTACAAGTATCCTTAAAAGAATGAGACAGAGGAAGATTTGACAGAAGAGAAAGAGGCAATCTGACCATGGAAGCAGATATTGGAGTGATGTGGACCTAAATAAAAAATGTGGACAGCCATAGAAGCTGAGGAGGGTCCCTGGCCAGCTCCAGAAGGAGTAAAGCCCTGCTGACCCCTTGATTTTATTTTATTTATTTTATTTTATTTTATATATATTTTTAATTTTTATTTATTTATGATAGTCACACACACACACAGAGAGAGAGAGAGAGAGAGAGGCAGAGACACAGGCAGAGGGAGAAGCAGGCTCCACGCACTGGGAGCCCGACGTGGGACTCGATCCCGGGTCTCCAGGATCGCACCCTGGGCCAAAGGCAGGCGCTAAACCACTGCGCCACCCAGGGATCCCTGACCCCTTGATTTTAAACTTCTTGCCTTCAGAACTATGGCAGAATAATTTCTGTTGTTTTAAGCAACCTTTTTTTGTGGTAATTTGTTATAGCAACTTGTTATAGAAGTTATAGAAAACCAATACAGATAGGTAGGATTTTAATACATGCCATCAGAGTAAAAGGGCACCAGAGTGGAGGGAATCAGAGTGAAATATGCCCAATGTCACAAAGGTAAGAAGTATTTAAGCTGAAATTCTGACCCCATCTTTCTCCTGGTGCCCTAAGCCTCTACGCCATCTGTACTACTTATTAACGAATGTTTTACTTGGCAATCAGAACACTTATCACAGTGCCTTATGATGTGGCTTCATTTACCTGTTTCTCCTACTAGACTACAAGGTCTTTGAGAGGAGAGACCTCATTGCTGGTGATTCTCCAGGCCTTGCACACAGTGAATTATAAGTATTTGCTGAACTGATGGCAATTGTAAAGCTCTATTCTAGGATGTAGTACGTAGCTCAGAAATCTTTGTTCTGTGTGTCTTAATTTGAAAGGGGTCAAGAGATATTAAGGCCCTCTTGTGCTCCATTTCTATATTGCAAAAGGATTTTCCACTCTTTAAAGGAAATATTTGATATGTGGGGGCTTGGGGTAGGTGCAGTTGAGTAGTATCCATATGAAAGAGTTACTCTAGACTAGGTCTTGAGTATCCAGTGAGCACTATTGGCAACGAGTCTAGTTTCCTTCTGCTGCTATGTAGATCCCCATCAAAGAAAACTCCATTTCAGTCTTGCTTAAAGATGCTTTAGAGACATTTGGAGGAATCAAAAAGCACAACGTATGACATAGTTAGTTGTCTTGCCTCTTAGAAAAGTGATCCCCTAATGGGATTTTTTTTTTTTTTTTTTTTTTTTAAGAAACCAGGCTCTTGCTTCAAAGCCAGGGTTTCCCAAGGAATTGATTACTAGTTCTTACCACTTCTAGTTTGGACAGAACTATAGACATCACTTCTACTATGAAATGCAGCTTTTCCTCTAGATGTCGGAGATTGAGGTCTGTACTGGGAGTGCTGGTCCATGGAGAGGACTGTGGTCAGAAGCATGAGCAGTGGGGAGTCTGCCCTGGAGAGTGTATGCCAACCTGTGCCTCATCAAGGATGTCATGTGAACCACAAAAGCAACCAGATCAAAAAGAGAGTTGGAAGCCCCATAGCATGAGAAAAAGAATGAAAGAGTTTGAAGTGAAGCATTTGTTTAAAAAAAAAAAAATAGCAAAGATAAGAAAGTGCAAGGTGTAAGGAAACATCATGAGGATTTGCATGGAGGGATCAATTCCCTAAAAGAGATATTCGTATTATAAGCCTGATAACCCTCTACAACATGTGTGCACACACATGCATGCACATGTGCACGTGCACACACATACACTGGCACAGCAGGACATGAGGGGGCAAAAGAGAGATAAAGAGTGAAAAGGGAAACAGGTGAAGGGTTTTTAAAAATTAATAAAAATTTTAAAGAGAAGAAAATAAGAAATTAAGATGGTGGGTCTGGCTCTGTTTACCTATTTTCACACCCAGAAACCTCGAGTGTTTCCACTTTTATAAAAGAATTTTAAACTCTCCATCCTCCAAACTTTCTGCCTGCCAACTCTTACATGTATTGTGTGTGCCATTCTTTACCACACCAGCCCCTGCCCATGCACGCAGCATGCACCACACTGCTCAGAGCTCCTCAGCATTTGTGTTTTCCTACCTTGGCATCTTCATCCACCATCTCCTTCACGTGGATGTTCATTCTTATTTCTTCTTCTCAGAACTTCCCTGCCATCTCCACTCTATAAATACAAGCCAGCATCACTTATTTATTTGTTTGTTCATTTATTTGACCAAGATTTGGTGAAAACTTTTTCATAAAAAACAAAAAACATTTATTTTCTGTTCCTGTTATTTTTCTATTTGGCACAGTTGTCCTATGTGACAGTGGCAGCTTCAGCTTTGTAAGTCCAGAGTGCTTTGTGTATGCCAGTTCTCATGGATTTATTTTTAAAATCTTTAATTTAAATTCAATTCAGCTAACATATTCAGTATTATTAGTTTCAGGAGTAGAATTCAGTAATTCATCAATTGCATATAACACCCACTGCTCACATTACATCAAATGCCCTTCTTAATGCCCATCATCCAGTTATCCCATCAGCCTGTCAACCTCCCCTCCAGCAACCCTCAGTTTGTTTCCTTTGGTTAAGAGTCTCTTGTGTTTCCCTCCCTCTCTGTTTTTATCTTATTTTATTTTTCTTTCTCTTGTCCTCTGTTCATCTGTTTTGTTTCTTAAATTACACATATGAGTGAAATCATATGGTATTTGTCTTTCTCTGATTGACTTATTTTGCTTAGCATAATACCCTCTAGTTCCATCTATGTCGTTGCCAATGGCAAGATTTCATTCTTTATGATGGATGACTAATATTCCAATATATATATCTCACATCTTTTTTTTTTAAATTTTTATTTATTTATGATAGAGAGAGAGAGAGAGAGGCAGAGACACAGGCAGAGGGAGAAGCAGGCTCCATGCACCGGGAGCCCAACGTGGGATTCGAACCCGGGTCTCCAGGATCGTGCCCTGGGCCAAAGGCAGGCGCTAAACCGCTGTGCCACCCAGAGATCCCATATATCTCACATCTTTATCCATTCATCTGTTGATGGACATCTGAGCTTTTCCCATATTTTGACTGTTTTGGACATTGCTGCTATAAACAGTGGGGTGCATGTGCCCCTTTGAATCACTGCTTGTGTCCTTCAAATGAATACCTAGTAGTGCAATTTCTGGGTCATAGAGTAGTTCTATTTTGAACTTTTTTAAGAAAAGATTTATTTATTTATTCATGAGACACACACAGAGAGAGAGAGAGAGAGAGAGAGAGAGAGAGAGAGAGAGGCAGAGACACAGGCAGAGGGAGAAGCAGGGTCCTCACAGGGAGCCCAATGTGGGACTTGATCCCAGATTCTGAGTTAAAGGCAGAGGCTTAACTGCTGAGCCACCCAGGCACCCTATTTTTCACTTTTTGAGGAACTTCCATACTGTTTTCCAGAGTAGCTATTCCAGTTTGTATTCCCACTAATAGTATAAGATGGTTCCCCTTTCTCTGCATCCTCACCAACATCTATTGTTAATTTTAGCCATTCTGACTGGTGTAAGATACTATCTCTTGTAGTTTTGATTTGTATTTCCCTGAAGCTAAGTGATGTTGAACATTTTTTCATGGTCTGCTGGTCATTTGTATGTCTTCTTTGGAGAAATGTTTGTTCATGACTTCTACCCATTCCTTGACTGGATTTTGTTTGTTTGTTTGTTTGTTTTGGGTGTTGAGTTTGATAAGTTCTTTATAGATTTTGGATACTAGCCCTTTATCTGATGAGTCATTTGTAAAAATCTTCTCCCATTCTGTAGGTTGCCTTTTAGTTATGTTAACTATTTCCTTTGAATAGCCAAAGTAATGTTGAAAAAGAAAACCAGAGCTGGAGGCATCACAGTTCTAGACTTCAAGCCACATTACAAAGCTATAATCATCAAGACAGTATGATGCTAGTACAAAAACAGACACATAGATCCATGGAACAGAATAGAGAACCCAGAAATGGACCCTAAACTCTATGGTCAACCAATCTTCAACAAAATAGGAAAGAAGATCCAAAGCAAAAAAAGAAAGTCTCTTCAATAAATGATGTTGGGAAAATGAACAGCCACATACAGAAGAATAAACTGGACCACTTTCTTATACCACACACACACACACACACACACACACACACACACACACACCTCAAAATGGATGAAAGTCCTAAATGTGAGACAAGAATCCACCAAAATCCTAGAGGAGAACACAGGCAGCAACCTTTTAGACCTCAGCTGCAGCAACTTCTTGCTAGACACATCTCCAAAGGCAGGGAAATAAAAGCAAAAACGAACTATTGGGACTTCATCAGGATAAAAAGTTCTAACAGATTTTTTTTAAATAAATGATTCCCTAGCTACAGCCTATTTGTGTGAGGATGCTTTACCAGTTAAAATGAAACTACAAAGTGTGTTTACAACTAATTAAAATATTTAACTTAACTTTTTGGTAAAATTTGCTAAGATTTGTGTACAATGTAGAATTAGTATTTTCCATGAAGCCCTTTTCATTCCAAGATCCCATTGCCACTTCTCTAGTGAAACACCATCTCTCACTTGGCTTTTTTCAGCCTCCTAGCTATTGTGCTGCCTTCAGCCTTGCTGCCTTGAATGCATTCTTCATCCTTCATTCACAGTAATCTAGTTTCTAGAGCACAGATAAGATTGTGCCTGCCCTTGCCTAAAGCACTCTGATGGCTTATCTCTGTTCTTAGGATGAAGTCCAACCTACTGAGGCAGAAGACCCTGCCTTATCTTCTCATACCTCCACTCTCCAGAGAAAATGCTCCTTATTTTGTTGCCACTCCACCCACCTTTGCTGTTCCTTCTGTCTGGAATAATGTAATGCTCTCCTACTTCCACAGATAAATAACTCTTAAATATCTTCTATATTGCCCTACCCTCTACCTAAATCCGATATTTTGTTTGTATAGCATTCTACATATTCTCTATTGTAGCATATTTCAATTTTTAAATTGTGTGCTAATTTTTTTGATAATTTATATTGGTGTTCAATTTTAAACATAAGAATAAACACCCAGTGTTCATCCCGTCCAAGTGTAACCGCTCAGTGCCCGTCACCCATTACCCCCACCCCCACCCTCCTCCCCTCCACACCCCTAGTTTCGTTTCCCAGAGTTAGGAGTTCTTCATGTTCTGTCTCCTTTCTATATTTCTCTACACATTTCTTTTCCCTTCCTTCTAATCCCTTTCACTTTTATTCCATTTCCCCAAATGAAAATTGTGAACATACACTGTTTGTCTTCTCCGGTTCTGTGGCAAGTTCAAAAAGGGTGTAGCCTGAGTCTCCTCTGGGATTTTGATGGAATCTTGGTCTCACATTTAGATCTTTCATCTATTTTGAGTTTATATTTGGTGTATGGTGCAAAGAGAGTGGTCTGTTTCATTCTTCTGCATGTGGATGTACAATTTTCACAGCACCATTTATTGAACGAGACTGACTTTTTTCCAGTGGATCGTCTTTCCTCCTTTATCGTATATTAGTTGAGCATAAAGTTCAGGGTCCACTTTGGGTTTTCTTGTTCTGTTCATTGATCTTTAGTCTGTTTTTGTGCCAGTACCACACTGTCTTGTGAAACACAGCGTTGTAGTACATCCTGAAATTGGCATTGTGATGCCCAAGATATGGTTTTCTTTTTTTAAAAATTCCCATGGTGTTTGGGTCTTTTTGATTCCACACAAATCTTAAATAATTTGTTCTATGTCTCTGAAGAAAAGTCCATGGTATTTTGATAGGGATTGCCATTATAAGTGTAATTGCCTGGGTAACATTGGGACATTTTACAATATTAATTCTGCCAATCCTTGAGCATGGAATATTTTTTCCATCTCTTTTGTGTCTTCATGAATTTTCTTTCAGGAAGTGTTGTAGTTTTTGAGGGTATATTTTGAGAACAATTTGAATGGTAAAATGGTTCTCCAACTTTTATAATTCAGGTTGTAGGTGTCCTTCGTCTAAAAGGGTCTCTTGCAGAAAGCCAATAGATTGGGTCCTGTTTTTTTATCCAGTATGAAACTCTGCGCCTTTTGATGGGGTCATTAAGCCCATTCAGTCAGAGTTACTTGAACGTCTTCTTAAAGGGGTGTTTTAAGAGTCCCCCTTAAAATTTCTTGCAGAGCTGGTTGGAGGACACATATTCTTTCAGTTCTGCTGTCTTGGAAGCTTTTTATCTTCCTCCGTTCCAATTTTGAATGAGAGCCTTGCTGGATAAAGTATTCTTGGTTGAATGTTATTCTCATTTAGGACCCTGAATATATCCTGCCAGCCTTTCTGGCTGCAGGTTCTCTGTGGAGAGTTGCTGTTACCCCCCCTAAAATTCTCCCCATGAAAGTCAGGACTTCTTGTTCTTGCTGGCTTTAAGGATCTTTTCTTATCATTTGGAATTTGCAAGCTTCACTATGAGATGTCGAGGTGTTTGACGGTTTTTATTGATTTTTAGGGGGGGATCTTATATTTCCTGGATCTGAATGCTGTTTCCCTTCCAGATTGGGAAGTTTTCAGCTTGGATTTGTTCAAATTCATATTATGGCCCTCTGTCCTTTTCGGGAGCCTCGGGACCCCAATTAAACGTGTTTCTTCCTTAGAGTGTCATTTATTTGCTTAAGCTGTCTTATTGTCCTTAATGATTGTCTTTTTTTCCTCTGATTCACCTCTGTGACATTAACTTGTCTACTATGTCTCTCACTCGTTCTTCACCTCGTTAACCTCGTCGTTAGACTTCTAGTTTGGATTGCATCTCATTTCAATTGATTTTTTAATTCTGCCTGATTGGATTAAATTCTTGCTGTCATGAAGTCTCGTGAGGCCTTAAGGCTTTTTTTCTTGAGCCACAGTAGCTGTAGAAATAGTTGATTCTGAATTGGTCTTTCTGACATTGAAGTGTAATCCAGATTTTTGTAACTCTCGCTGTGGGAGAGGAGGGCTGTTTCTGAATCTTTCTTTTCGAGGTGAGGTTTTCTTCTAGTCATGTTGCTCAGTGCGAGTGGCCAAAACAAGTTGGAATGGAACCCGGGGGAGTATCCAAATGGTCTCTAGCTGGTCTTCTGGGGGAGGGGCCTGCTGTGTGATTCAGTGTTAGCACTTGGGGGAGCTGCTCTGCCCCTGCCTGCTGCGGGTTCAGCGGGGGTTGTGTACCCCGTGGGGCCCAGGAGGAACTGCCGCAGTTGCTATGGCAACTTGGAAGCCTGGATTCAGCCTCCGCAGGAACTTCGGGGCTCGGGGCTCTCGCTTCTCCGTCTGCTGGGCCGGGAGGATCCGGGGCGGGCGCTGATGTGCTCAGCTCGGGGCAGGAGCGTCCTCGCTTGTCTCGGGCCCTCAGTCCTCTGCCTGTCCCGGGGGAGCCGGATCCTGGGCTGTGTCCCGGCGCCCTGTGCTCCGGGGCCTGCGATGTGTGGATTCGCGCTCCAGCCACGCTGCCCCTCCGCGGAGCCGCCGCCCGTGCCCCTACGAGCTGATCCGGCCCGCCGTGCCGCGCTGCAGCCCTTAGGGAGCGCGGAGCACTTTCCCCTGCGCTCGCAGGTGTCTTGTTAGTGTCCCGGGAGCCCGAGGGAATCCCGCTCTCTGGGTCTGCTCCAACTCCCTGCGAGCCCCCATTCCGCCCCGCCCCGGGAAGGTTGGTGCTGCTCCTGCTCCTCCGGGACGGGGCTTCCTGTTCTGGGGAACCGCCCGGCCTCAGCCCGGCTCCTCGCGGGGCCCTCCCCCTCGGAGGCCTTTTGTTCATTTATTTCTTTTTCCCCGTCTTCCTACCTTGATAGAAGCGCGAACTATTACTAACAGTAGGTTCCAAGCTGGTCTTCTCTTTACATCTCAGCCGATATTTCGTAAATTTTCAGGATGGTTTGAAGGTTATTAGGTAATTTGGTGGACAGGTGATTTTGGGGACCTGCTCTTCCGCCTTCTTGCCCCTCAACCTGTGTGCTATGTTTATCTAACCAACAAACTGGGGATTCTTAAGGGCAAGGACCATATCGGGCTTGTTCACAAATTAACAGAATGGTCTGAGACAAGATAGCACTCAATGGATAATTGTTGACTTAAGTTTAGTGGAGCCTCATTAATGAAACTAACAGAACACTTGTTCTATTAAAAAGAAAAAACAACCAACAATTCTTGGATAAGAATAGCACTTTCTCATTTCGTATCAGTAAACTGGTTACCTAGAGAAAATGGAATGACACTTCTGGAGTCAATTATACTTCACCTAGTTGCCTAAGGGAAAGAGGAGATGCCCCATACAAAGGAATGCTCTGCTGTTTCCTGGGACCACTACCTGGTTTGAAGTGCCTTGCAAACCTGGGATCATCCAGTTATGCCCCACAATAAAACAATAATAATCTCTACTTGTTAAGTGTGTTTGATGTGACATCTCTTTTAATATACATTTTTCCTTTCTTTTTTAGGCCCAGAACTACCTTATAAGGCAGTATCACCATTATGCCTTTATATGAGGCAGCTGAGCTCAGGGGTAAGCAAGTCTCCCAAGGATTCCAGTGTCTGTAAGTCTCAGAGCCAGAATTCACTCAGAGCTGTTTCTTATTCCAGAGCCTTTGCACTTTGGATTTCAACATATTGTTTCCCTAAGAGCTTCCCCATGCATGCAGGTTGGGAACATAGTAGAGAATGGGAAAATCTGCCTGAGTGGACTCAGAATAGCGAGTCTCTCCTAGTAACAGAATGTTGGGGAAATAAGACTATCCATCTCTATCGTCCTTGTTTAAAAAAAAAAAAAAACACTTTTGTGAGCCCACTGTCTAGGTGAGGATAAGAAATAAATGAGTTTTTGAAAAGTTTTAAAGGCAGATGAAAGTCTTCTTCAAAATTTGTATTCATCCACCTAACAAGCAACTCCAAAACCCAAGGAAGGGCCTGCCCATTCAGCCTGCAAGCAGAGCTGCTGCAAACAGCTGTTCATTATCACGGTGCCACAGCATCATCAAGTGTCTCTGGTATTAAAGTAAATCCTTGTCTCTCTGACCCATGACAGATCCAGTCATCCAAGAGATGACTCCTGAGATACATCTCAACAAGCTGCATGAAAAACCAGGGTTTCATAGTCGAGCTGTTACCAAATGGGAAACTTCCTATTATTCCAAGGTATGTTATGCTAAATGACCAATCATTTTTTATTGATTCTCAGTGCTATTTTTCAGGAAGTCCTAAGTACATAATCCTTGCTGATCTTGTGGTCCTTGGAAATGACAGCTAAAGCCAGCAGAGGGCTTAGTGAGAGTGAGATGAAGATAGCAATGTCTCTCCTGCTGCATTATTCATACAAGTAAACCCATTCACTAATGGCCATGCAGGACTCCTAATAACTCTTGGTGCTTAGGAACAAGAGTAGAAGATCAAAGTCTTAGCAAAAGTACAAGTATGAGGTTATGTGAAAAATGTCAATAATTTTTAGATATTTTATTCCCATAGCTTAAGGCTTTAAATTCTGAGTTTCAGAAAGGTAGGCTGATGTCTGTGACAATTTCATTTCCCCTGACTGGCAAGAGTATGTACCACATGTCATCTCAAAAGTATCTGTGGTTTGGGTAAATGAGTGACTAAACCACTTAGCTCCTTTAAGGAATCTTTCAGAAATTGATCACTTATTTTTTTACATTTAACATGTGTGTGCGTGCATATGCATGTGTGTGTATTCCACATACATATGTACACATATATGAATATTAACATGCATGCATACGCACATGTGTATTTCTATCTATCTTTTTTTAAAAAAAGATTTTATTTATTTATTCATGAGAGACACAGAGACAGAGACATAGGTAGAGGGAGAAGCAGGCTTGTCCCTGGGAGCCCAATTCGGAACTTGATGCCAGGACGCTGGGATCACGGCCTGAGCCGAAGGCAGACACTCAACCACAGAGCCACCCAGTCGTCCCTCTATCTGTCAATTTTAAAGAATTGACTACACCTCACATGATTGTGGAGGCTTAGTGAATCCAAAATCTCTAGGCTAGCAGACTAGAGACTCAGGGAACAATTGCAGTTTGAATCCAAAAGCAGTCTGCTGGAAGTATTTCTTCTTGCTCTGAGAAGGTCAGTCTTTGTTCTACTAAGACCTTCAACTGGATGAGGACCTCTCACATTATGAAGAGCAATCTGTTTTATTCAAAGCCTATCAATTTAAACATTAATCTTATCTAATAACACCCTCAAAGAAACATCCAGGTTAATGTTTGATCAAATACCTGGGCACCCATGACCCATCTGTGTTGACACAAAAATTACCAGCAGTCAGTCACTCATAATTTTACAGTATCACTTTGCATTCTCATCAATAATGTAGGAAAGTTCCAGTTGTTTTGCATCTTTGTCAACATTTGGTATTTAATATTTTTATTTTTGCTGTTTGAATAGTGATAATATAGCTATTAAAACAGTGGTTTTTAGGCATATCCAGGTAGCTCAGTCATTTGAGCACTCAACTTTTGATCTCAGCTCAGGTCTTAATCTTGGAGTTGTAGTTCTGGCCGCGTGTTGGGCTCCATGCTGTGTGTGGAACCCACTTAAACAAACAAACAAACAAACACCACCACCAACAACAAAAAAAACTGGTTTTTAATTTGCATTGTCATGATGGCTAATGATGTTGAACTTTTTGAGTTCTTATTTGCCATTCTTATATTCTATTTGTGAAGTTCAGGACCTTTTTTGATTAGGTTTGTTTTCTTATTATTGATTTTTTAAAATTCTTTATATATTCTAGATAAAGCCCATTGTTGGATATGTAATTCACAAATATTTTCACCCAGTCTGTATCTTGCCATTCTTTTGTTAAATGTCTTTGGCAAACCAAAAGCTTCAGATTTGGGTGAAGCTCAGTTTGTCAGTTTTTTTTTTTTTTCTGTGTAATTTTTAAGAACTCTTTACCTAATTCCATGTATCAGATTTTATCCTATTTTTTCCCTAAATATCCTGTAACTATATGTTTTACATTTAGAATTATGATTTGAGTTAAACTTTATAAAATGTATGAGGCTTAGGTCAAAGTTCTTTTTTTATATGTGGACAACCATTTGTTACAATTTATTGAAAAGGTTATCCTCTCTCCATTGAATTATATTTGCACCTTTGTCCAAGTTCAAATGGCCACATTTTTATGGGTATGTTTCTGGACTCTAAATTTTCTCCTGTTGATCTATGTGTCTATCTCTCTGGTATTAGCAAAGCTTTGCTGTCTGATCTTGATTGAATTATTGTAGCTTTATAGTAAGTCTTAAAATCATGTAGTTTGATTTCTCTAATTTTGTTTTTCTTTTTCAGAATAGATATTCTATTTTTTCTCCTTCATATAAACTTGCAGCTACTCTACACTACATGTTCTATATTAGGCTAATCCTTGTTTCAAGATAATGTTGTGTTTTCTTCTCCCCCTAGGCCTTTGTTCATGGCATCTACTCTACTTAGAATGTCCTTTTCTGCCATCTCTTCTCAAAGTCCCACCCACATTTTACAATACAGATCAATTCCTATGAAGTGTTTTGTCTTGTGTTTGTAGCTAATATAGAACATTGGGTGAATTGGATGACATGAATCATAGCCTGGTGCAGAGCAGATGAGAGAACTGAAGAACCCATTGTTCTCCTGGACTTCTGGACTTTTTGCCTGGCCTAAAAGGAGCTGAAATGAAGCTTTGCCTTTGCTAAACTCCAGCCAGTTGCCTCTCATAAATCCTTTACTGATAAGATGGATGGGTAGATGAGAATGCCTTCACAGATGTGTTCTCATTCTGAGCACAACAAATACTCAGAATTGACAATGGAGATGAAAGGTGGCATTTTAGGATAATATATTCCTTTAAAGTGTGTGTCCAGATAGGTGAAAGTTTGACCCATGGAAGAGTTAGCATTTCCATAGCACTGTATCCATTCAGACCTACGGCATACCCTATGGTAAAGATCAATGTCAGATTTTTATTCTTTTTCCCAAGAATGAAGCAGAGAACAAAAGTTGAATTTGTTTCTTCCACATGTCAAAAAAGGAAAGGGAAGGAAATTAGTATATCCTAAGTATTCATTAGTTAAATTCCTGTGCCAGGTATTTCACATACTACAGTTATTACACAACAATCATTTCACACTGCTTTTACCACCAAGATAAGTGTTGTTATCTGTACTTTATAAGTGAGGAAATTACATTTAGGAGACTTGACTAGGGCTATTTGATAGAACCGGTACACATGGGATACACACACAAAGTGGAAGCATAAGTAGGAGTCATGATGCATGGAATATGTAAGAGGGATACCATGTGCTGATATCATTGAACTCTGAGCATACTTTGTAAGCTGTTAAAGAGCTCTTTCATGTTTATAAATACCTTTGAGTTAGTTAATGATGTAGCCTACATTTGGGTTAATTTTACTTAGTTTATTTGTAAAACATTTGCTCATTTTGTCAATTGTCATGACATTTCCTTGAAGGCACTTTGGATTAGACATGGAAAGTGTAGTTCTCTGCCATAGAGAAGCTGGTGTGGAAGGAATGTGTTTGAGAAGACTGTAGGCAACAGAGAGAGGAGGCCATAGGGAGCCAAAGCTGGTCACAGCCAGCTGAGATATTAATGTTCCCAGTGACTAATAAAGAAATTAATTAATTAATATATTTATTTTTAACTTTCTAATACTTGGATTTAAATTTTTTCACAGATGAGATTAAGCTAGATGATAAGAGACAACATTCACTGAAGGCAGCTAGTGTCGATCAATTGAAAGTAATAGAATAATCTTAATTTCCTCTACTTAAATTTATTAAAGCAAGTAATATGGCCTACATGATAGGGGCTCTACTTGTGTCCCTCTGTACTGTGCATGCTATGTTCTTATTGTCCTAACATACTTCAGGCACCCCAAAATGATTCCTCCGCTCAGATTATTCCTCCAGTATCTACCACCTTTCATTTGCAAGACTAATTCCAATAATGATGATGGGAATTTTATTAATTAAAAATTATCTTTATTAGTAATTAAGTAATTAATCTCATTTAGCAAGAGAGGAACCATACTTCACAGAGTTTAACACCAACTTTTGTCCAAGCTGAACTAGTCATGGATCTACTGAAATGACCCATCATTGCTGGTGGTAGAAGTAGAAATTGCTGAGAATCTTCCAGTTATGTTGGATAATGGAATGTAGACTGAGACACATGTACACAGAAGCAGTGGAGAGCCTGATGTTGAAGGGAGATTTTATTTTATTTTTTACATTTAAATAGCTTTGTAGTTAGTGCAAGTTTGCGGAATTGGGAAGGAGAGCATAGTGTATTTTGAGATGTGTGCTGTGCATTATGAACCAGACTATGTTAATGTTCTTTGTGAGATGTAAGTAAAGATTAGAATTCATTTTTAATTACTTTTTGTTGATGGGCTGTGCTATGTACAATTTCTGATTGTGATTCTATGAAGAAACCGGGCCGTGGCAGGTTCCAACTTGCATTCAGATTGTACTTCTTCTCATTCTTCATGTTTCAGATAAGTCACATCCTTCAGAAAGCTTTTCTTTACCTCTGAGTCTGCATTAGATGCATCTCCTGTGACTTATGCTTCCTATTATAGCATTTACCAAGTTATATTGTAAATGCACCTTTGTTTCTTTCCTCCCTTGTGCTGTAATATCTATATGGGTTAGGCCTGTATCTATTTTCTTTTTTTTTTTTAAGATTTTATTTATTTATTCACAGAGACACACACACACAGAGGCAGAGACACAGGCAGAGGGAGAAGCAGGCTCCATGCAGGAGCCTGACATGGGACTCGATCCAGGGTCTCCAGGATCACGCCCTGGCTGCAGGTGGCACTAAATTGCTGCGCCACCGGGGCTGCCCTGTATCTATTTTCTTAATCACTGTATTCCAGCACTTAGCATCTAGAATGGTACAGAATATGTATTCTAAATATTCAGAGAAGGGGAAAAAAAGGGAAAGAAAATGACAGTATGATGATTAAGTTATGTAGTAATCACTGGGCACTGAAAATCTTTTCCTTCTGATTGTTGTATAAGTGATCATTTAGCAAGTATCTGCTGAGTCTATTATGTGCAAGTGCTGTTCTGGGCATGGGGATAAAAGAGAGATGAAAACTGATCATATCCTTGTCCTAAAGAAGTATACACTCTACACACCAAGTGAGATCAAGCTAAAAATTCATTGAATTCCTATTTTGTTGATCAAAGTAAGCATTTTTCATGGACTACTTATAATATTGTAAGATATTACTCTTTTCAGAGTGTTTTTAATATATTTTTTAAAGATTTTATTTATTTATTCATAGAGACACAGCTAGAGAGAGAGGCAGAGACACAGGCAGAGGGAGAAGCAGGCTCCATGCAGGGAGCCCGATGTGGGACTCCAGGATCACGCCCTGGGCTGCAGGCAGCGCTAAACCGCTGCGCCACTCGGGCTGCCCAAGTGTATTTAATATTTTATGAGCATCTAAAACATAGAAATGCCTGTATCATCCAAGAGAAGCCCCCACAATGTCTTGATGGCAACACTCTGGCCAAAGGAGGATCCAGAAAGAAAATAAAATGCTTCTCTAGGATGCACTCTAAAAGCTAACTTCTTAACCAGGATGGGGGCTTTCTCTAAAGCATTTACGGAGTAAGAAAGGAGAGTTTGCAAAAACATGCATATGTGTGAATGACATCATGATACATAGGATAGTTTGGAGGTGAATTCAGAGAAGGTAAGGACAATAGGAATTGTGAAGTGCTTCAAAGAAGTGGAGTATCTCAGGTGAAGAAATGTATTTATCATTATATCTCAGTTGTGGATTTCTTAATTCACAGGAAGTATGCATTTCCAGTCTTATACTGCAATCAACTAAAATTCAAAACTCCCGCAGCCAAGGGCTGCATCACATTCATTTCTCTGTCCACCATGCTTCATACCTAGTAGTCACCCTGATGTCTGGGCTCATAGAAAAATGTACAAAGCAAATAATCCAAACAAGAGATAATCAGGGGATTATTGTTTTTTTTTTTTGCCTTTGGTGTTTTTGTCCTCTGTTTAATATTTTTCTTGAAGTGCTATTCAAATAGCTTCTATTGCCATAAATGCAGCTTGATGTTGTGAAAAATTGAATTCATGTTTCTTGACTCTATCCCATGTGACAGTGAATTTATATATATTAGCTCAGCTAATCTTCACATCAGTCTTCTGTAATAAATATTATGTGTTTAGCCCCATTTTGTAGATAAAGAAACTTGGTCTCAGGGAGGAAGACTAACTTTCCCAAAGACACACAGTTAGTAAGACCCAGAGTCTAGAGTCATATTGCAGAGTCTGGGTTTAAAGCTTGTGGTATTCCTTTTGCTGAAGCACCTATTAAAAAAAATCAAAACTGGAACTCCAGTTTGCCATTTTTCAGGGGGTATGCAAACCACTCTACCTCTCTGAATCTTTTTTCTCTGTTTAATGGGGGATAATAACTTCTATTTGATGAGTAATGGATGCTAATTATTGACATATTTATAAATGCTATCCATAATCCTCATTACAATCTTAAAATAGGCATTAATATTCCTGTTTTACAGATAAGGAAACCACATTTCAGAGATATTAAGCAATTGACCACATATCACATAGAGAGATGGTAATGCCAGAGCTAAAATTTGAACCCAACTATGTGTGATTCAATCCAGTTATTCTTCCACTATACGGGGCCAGATTGCTGATATTTTTGGCTTTGTGGGCCATGGGTCTGTTTTGCAACTCTCACTGCTGTCATTGTAATGTCAAAGAAGCCATAGGCAACATGTAAATAAGTGAACATGGCTGGGTTCCAATAAAATTTATTTACAGTCACTTACATTTTTCCAACATTTAATGATGTAAAAATCATTCTTTAACCTCATCCAGGTGATCAAAGTTAAGATCATCAGTGGAAAATTATGCAACCAGCATGTCAGTATACTTGATATATGATGAGAATGGGACTACTTTTATGTCTTTTCTCCAGACCACCTGTAAACCCTATATAGCTATGAGAAAAACACTAGATTTGAATCAGAATATATTCTATCAAATACCAGACCAGTATTTATTAAAATAGTCAAAGTCATCAAAAACAAGAAAAGTCTGGGAAATTGTTACACCCAATAGGAGCTAAAGAAATATGTTGAGTGAATGTACTATGGTATCCTGGATGGGATTCTGGAACAGAAACATTAGGCAAAAACTAAAGAAATCTAAAGAAATTATAATATAATATTGACGTTAGTTAAAAGTAATGTTTCAATATTAGTTGTGACAACCATACCATAGTAGTGTAAGATGTTAATAACAAGGGAAACTAGGTGTGGGGAATATGGGAGCATTTGTGACATGCTTGCAACTCTTCTGTAAATCTAAAATTATTCTAAAGAAAAAAGTTTAGTAAATGTGTTTAAAAATGTAAACTCCCTCATCCCCACCTGCAAGTGTATATATATATACCACTCACAGGCCATATAGAAACAGATGGTGGGATAAACTTGGCCTCACAGATCACAATTAGCTGTCCCTTGAACTATGCTGCTCTGCTTCTGTACCATCTTTATTGGGCCATTCGAGGATTTTATACATAAAAGTACTTTGTGAAGATGCAAGCTGTTATATAGATTATAGCTTTATTTGTGCACTTAATATATGTTATTCATCTAACAAACATTTACTGAGTGACTACTGTGTACAGGGGACATTGCTAGATTTTGGCCAGTAAAGTAAGAAAGACAAAAGCTCTGCCTTGAGAAGCTCGAGATTTAGAAGATTTAGGCATTTATAGTAATTATCACAATGCCATCAGATAAAATTAGTCACTATATAGCCTACCAGCTACAAGAGATTTGTAAAGGAAGGAGTAATACATTTTTATTGTAAGGAGAAGAGGGAAAGATTTTCAAAGAGGAAGTGATGTTCGAACTGAGTCTTAAATGACAAATAATGAACTCAGTGGGAAAATAAAAGTTGAAGGTGAATGGTGGGAGTGTGAGGGAATCAGAGGACAATCTAGGCAGAAATATAGACATATTCAGGCTAGTCATATGAGAAAGCATGGTCTGAAATTTGCATGAAGTTTGTTATGTCTGAGACACATGGCATTATTATGGTGTCTACTGAGCAACTCACTGCACACTGGACATGACGTAAGTACATTTCATGCACAGCTTCTTGTAGTCTTTATTGTCTAGTAGGCTTCTGAAGTATATTTCTGTCATTGAATTATTCTTCCCCCAAATTAATTTTTTTTAATTTTTAAAAATATTTTATTTATTTTAGAAACAGGGAGCACCTGCAAACAGAGGGAGGAGCAGAAGGGGAGGGTCAAAAGAATCTCAAGCAGTCTCAGCACTGAGTGCAGAGCCTGACATGGGTCTCAGTATCACAACCCAGAGATCATGGCCTGAGCTGAAACCAAAAGTTGGATGCTCAAACAACTGAACCACCCAGGCGCCCTCTTCCCCCAAATTTTTATGTTGGAATGCTAACTGCCAGTTCCTTAGAATGTGACTGTATTTGGAGATAGAAATCTTAAAGAGGTAATCAAATTATAATTATATCATTAAAATGACTAATCCAGTATGACTGATATCCTTATAAGAAGAGGAAATTAGGACATGTAGAGAGGAAAGACCATAAAAAGACAGAGGGAGAAAATCTCCATCTAGAGGCCCTGAGTGGAAACTAACCCTGCTGATACCTTGATTTCAGACTTCTGGCCTCCAGACACCTGAAAAAATAATTTTTTTAAGACAGTCTATGGTACGGTGTCATGAAAGCCTTAGACAATGAATATGATCTTCTATGAACTTCTATTGTCCATATCTCTCCAACTCTCCTGCTACCACCCTAGGCAAAAGCAGTATCATCCCCTTCTTGAACTATTACTATTGTCCCTTAAATAGTTACTCATATTTACTCTCACAGCCCTCCAAACAATTGCTAACCTAACCTCGAAATGCAAAACATCTTTGTGCCACTTCTCTTCAATGATTACATATGATGAAACGAGATCAGAAGACTAAACAGAAGAACATTGCATTAGCTTGAACAAAAAGTGGTAGGAGCTTGAAACAAGGCCGATGGAGTAAGGACACAGAGGAAGGGAGAGATCAGACAGGCTTTGAAAACAAAAATCCAAAGGACTGTATGGATTTAATATTAAATGGTAGGGAAGGAGAATAAGAGATGGATCATGAATGTCTCTCAGTTACCTATCTAGAATTCTTGTCACACAGAGCAGATAATTTTTAAACTTTCCTTTCTTTATATGATAAAATCACTTTCAATAATGATCATGTAATAATTGATACATCATTACTTTCTTGATTTGTACTTTGAAAATAACACACAAAAGAATGCATTTAAATTTTAGAGTCATTATTCAAATTCATCAAGATATTTTATATATATTTGCTAAATATTTATTGTTTGTGCTTTCCAAACAAAAATATTATATCACCCAGTTCGTATTTATTTCAATATTTTAAATTTTTAACACAAATGACAACTCCAAGTGGTCATTTCATTCTAATGAAAGACCTGAAGCCTCAAGTTCTCTTGCTTTATTTTTTTCAATCAATGTGCTACTGTTATTTATTTTAATCTATTGTTTTAATGCAAGAATATGTGTTATCATTGGAAATGGGGATATACACTATACCTAAAATGAGCTTGAATGCTTCTGAACCATTTCAACAATAGCCTATGGAAAGAGCCCAAATGTCCATTGACTGATGAATACAAAGAAGATGTGATATATATATATTATATAATATATATTCATATATACGAATATATGATGATATATCACATCTTCATATATATATAATGGAATATTACTCAGCCATCAAAAAATTAAATCTTGCCATCTACAATGACATGGTTGGAGCTAGAAAGTATTGTGCTAAGTGAAATAGCGCAGAGAAGGACATGCCATATGATTTCATTCAAAGTTACTTTTTAAAGAAACAGGTGTAGGGATGCCTGGGTGGCTCAGCAGTTGAGTGTCTGCCTTTGGCTCAGGTCGTGATCCTGGAGTCCCAGGATCGAGTGCCATGTCAGGCTTTCTGCATGGAGCTTGCTTCTCCTTCTGCCTGTGTCTCTGCCTCTCTCTCTGTGTATCTCTCATGAATAAATAAATAAAATCTTTAAAAAAAAAAAAAGAAACAGGTGTAGGTATCTGTGTTATGTTGAGAGTTAACTATGTAACTAGATTCTCAGGTTAATTTCCATGAAGAATAAAATATTTATTATAGTATGTCATAAAATAGGCTAATTTGAAACTTGTGCATATGTTATTAAAACTCAAGAATAAGCATGACAATTATTTAGAACTTAGAAAATTTTTTTGAAGGAGGAGAATTTTATCACTGGCATTATTTAGACTTTCTACCACATGGGGATTAAAAAAAATCAATGTTTAGTCCAGTGTACTATTTTGCTTAAATTCTCTCCATAAAATACACCCCATAATTGACTATACCTGAGATGGATAGTTCTCACTATATCACCCTGCCCTTGATCCACCCTGTTCTCAGGTATTTGACTCAGAAAAAAAAAAAATCCTGTTATGTTACCTGTTATGGTCAAATTTCATATTGAAGTTCTAACCCTATGTATCTGAGAATATGACTACATAGGGTCTTTAAAGAGGTTATTAAGTTAAAAGGAGGGCATTGGGATGGTCCCAAATCCAATATAACTTGTATCCTCATATGAAGAGTTCATTAGAACAGACACCCATAGAGGGAAGATGGTATGAAGTCACCAGAGAAAGATGGCCATTTATGAGCCAGGGAGAGAGACCTCCAAGGAAATCAAACTTTTCAACACCTTGATTTTGGACTTCCAGCCTCCCAAAATGTGAGGAAATCAATTTCTGTTGTTTAAGCTACACAGATTGTGGTACTTTGTTATGGAAGCTCTAGAAAACTATTATATTGCCTGACTTATAGAGAGAAGTTTTATTAGAAACCTAATGGAAAGAATAGATATTAACTCTTTTTTAAATGTTTGGAAAAATTTACCTGTGAAACCATTTGGTTCTGGACTTTGATTTTTTGGTAGTTTTTTAAAATTATTGATTTAATTTCATAACTAGTAATAGATTTGTTCAGATTTCCTATTTTTTCCTGATTTAGTTTTGGAAGATCGTGTATTTCTAGGAATACACATTTCTTTTAGTTGTCCAATTTCTTGGCACATAATTTTTCATAGTATTCTCTTATAATCCTTTGTATTTCTGTGGTGTCAGTTTTGGCTTTTCTTTTTTTTTAAGATTTTATTTATTTATTCATGACAGACACACAGAGAGGGAGAGAGAGAGAGGCAGAGACTCAGGCAGAGGGAGAAGCAGGTTCCGTGCAGGGACCCCCATGTCTCCAGGATCCGGCCCTGGGCTGAGGGCGGCACTAAACTGCTGAGCCACCTGGGCTGCCCAGTTTTGGCTTTTCATCTCTTGTTTCTGATTTTATTTTTTGGAGGTCCTTTCTCTTTTTTCTTGCTGAGTCTGGCTAAAGGTTTGCATCCTCTGGGATAACTCAGAAATTTCAGAACTGAATTTAGAAAATGACAATGAGCCAGATAAATGTATTTGCACATCATCAGCATTTCGGTGGTAGTTGAAGCCATGAGAATAGATGAAATTATCCAGAAAGAAACATGTAGTAAGGGAAAGAAGGCCAAGGATGGGTGCTTGGGGACACCCCACAAATCTGAATAAATGTGTGTGTTTTGTCACAGATATACTTGGACATACCAGCTGGGGTTATTTACCAGAGAGAGGTCATTCAGAGAGGGACTACATTTTGGAGAGAAAATCATCTGTAAGTGAATATTGTTCCTGTGATAATCCTCAAAATGAACAATTTTCTCATCTGAGGCTAGCTATCTCTGTGATCTACCTGAAAAATATCTAGCTTAAAAAACTGGATAGGAAGAAAGTGTGAACTGTTTCTTTCAAAGGAAATATCACTGGCAAAATTAAGTGACTGTTGAATAAAAAGGCAAACTGAAAATTTAGGTTCCTAAAACCTAAGGTCTTTACGTGCTGGAAGGGCCATGCTTTGAATATCTCAGAATGCTGTAATTGTCATTGGTAAGCCAAGAAATAGGAATATCTATGAAAAGCTAGTTTGAAAAAAAAGAATAGACCACATCAAGGCTTTAGTGAGAAAGAATAAAATGTCACTGATGCTTGAAATAAAAAATATCACAGGCCTTTTTCAACTTCAAAGTCAGCCCACGTTGTATGTGTGCATGGATGTGTGTGTGCATGTGTGGATGAGCATGCACAGATTTAATGTCAGATTTCAGTGTATCTTCCAATTAGAAAATAATTATTTTATTTAATAAAGCTTAATGTACTTTTTTATCTCATTTGTATTAGATATATTTATATATTCATCTCTTTAAAATAAGTCTTTTCTTTTTTAAAATTTTTATTTATTTTTATTTTTTAACAATCTTTTCTTATAAGCAAAAAGTGAGTATGTTGAAAAATTTGAGGGTAAGGCTGACCTCATTCAAGCTTTATGTAAGGGCTCAAATGGTAGGAACAGGATTCAATTAGTCTCTTGCTCCATCTCCCAGGCCTGTTTCCTCTGTGTATGCTTACTTCCCTGGCAAGATTTCTATAATGGAGGCAAGATACTACAAGTAGTCCCAGTATTCTGCTCAAGTTCAAATGTCCAAGCAAAATCCTCATTGTATCTCAAAGGATCTGATGGAATATATGCCCGTTAATGAACCAGAATTGCCTGGAAGTCACATACTGTGCTGATTTTTGTACGCCTGATTCATGTGCTCTGCTTTGATTTGGTTTGGATCCCATATTGTCTATAAAGTCAAGAAGGGTATATCTGCAGATATCTGATACCAGATGAAGAGTGCATGAGTGTTGGATGGCTTAGAAAATATACACACATGCATACACACAATGTGTTTATGTATACATATATAATTATAAGAAAATACAATGCAAGCTAAAGAAAGAAAACTTTAGGTGTTCCTAATGCTATTTTATTTGTGTGTGTGAGAGGAACAAGTCAAAAGGGAAAAAGACAAATGATTGAGCATATTACTGTTTTAATATTGCTCACTGAGTGCTCCAGGAAGATAATTTTCAACAGAATGTTATGGGACTAAATAATTATTCAGGGTTATTTTTGTGGGAGAATATTTTAAAATACTGTTCGGGAGCCTCTTATTTTGAACCAGCCAGCTGATATGTGTGAAATCCTATTTGTATTTATATAGAAATTTTAATTAACTAGAAGTTTTAACAACTTCAATTTAAGTAATTAAGTTTAGTTTTAGATAAGAGTGGTTGATTGGGGTTAGGGATCATGTATTTTCCAGAAATGTGTGTGTGTGTGTGTGTGTGTGTGTGTGTGTAGCTTAACCTAAGGCCACTGGGTGATACCATATCTAACAACCACAGAACTGTTTTATGTTTCATGAGGGCAGTTACTCATGTGAGGGAAGCTCCTTATATACTTTCAGATATTTGAGGAACTACCCTTGATGTACCCATGTAGGATGATTCCTCCTACAAATGCACTGGCATTAAAGAAAATGGGAAAAATTACATTCAATGTTCATTACTTTTCTTCTGGATGTCTCTATACCTCCCATATTTCCCATTCTCCAATGTATTTAATACGTTCTCCCTTCTGTCTCTGCCTTGCAGTGTTCCTTCTTCCCCTGCCTCTAGATTCTCCACACCTTCACTGACTATAACCCACTCATGGTGTGTGCCACAATATCCACCTGCTGAAAGGGGCATCAGAGGTGTGTTTAGCCTTTCATTTTATGTTCTCTAAGTTGAACAAGAGGCAAAGCACCTGAGACTGCCCTGGCGCTCTCACCAGTTAGCATGTGATCTGTGACCAGAGTCCAGGGCTCTTTTTGCTAAGCCCCTCTGAGGCAAGTGCTCTCTCATCTTGCCCACCTCATCTGAACTGTAGCCCACATACATGTACCCTCTGAGCTCCATCTTTCTCTACCTTTTCCATGATTACATCCACCTCTCTGCCTTTCCTCCCAGTAGTGGACTTTCTGTTGTGGCCACAGCTCTACCTAACTTTGTTTTCTTCCTATCACTCCACTAGTGTGTGGTACAGTAGTGATGGTGGGGCAAGCTGTAGTACAAAATTCAAATAACATATATTGAGTCCTCACAATATGCCATTTATTAAACATTTTATATCTCTAACCTCATTTAATTTTCAGACACTCTATGAAGTACCTATTATTGTTTTATTTTATAAATGAGATTTAGGGAAGCTAAGTAACCTGTCTGAGGTCATGTTGTTAGTAATTAATGGAAATATGATTTGAACCCAGTCCATCTGATTCCAGAGTTAGAGCGTTTCTATCCAATGCTATCTTGCCTCTCATACAGATGGTCCTGTACTTTAAACCGTAGCATAGTGTGGCTGGCAGGATTAGAGGGTCTACATAACAAATGAATGTGTACCTTGAAATGGGTACCCACATGAACTATTCAATACTTCCCTCTCATTTTTTCAATCCTAGCCCCAATTGGACTATTCAGCTCCCTTTCAACCTCAACATTGAAATAGGGGAAGAAAGGAAAGTATGCAGATGACAACGGTGAAGGCAAAGGGAAATAGGGGACAAGAGTCATTGAGGTGGAGGAAGGAGTGGCCAGGTGGGAAGTAGCATGGTTGTAGCGAGAAACAAAAATTTGAATCTGATTCTCCTTGCCTTTCTGATGCAAACGATTATCCCTGTGCCATGTCATCCTCCTTCTTGTGTCATCTGTTTTCTTACCACTCTGTAGGATCTTAATAACGTAATAAAATAAAATCCACTTGTCCAACATAAAACATGGTTTATATGGACAAAAATCTGAGTCATCGTAAAAGCTTACCAAATCCCTCTAACAGATACTGCAGGCAGCTGGCAGTCAAGATAGAAGGACCCTGAAGTGCAGCTAAGTTCAGGTCAATAGGAAGTATTTGTAGCTTGAACTTACGAGTTACAGTAAAGAGGAAATATGCCGGCTGTAAGCAGCAGAAGCATGTAATAACCCAGTCCCAATACATTTCAAAGTTGTTTTTATTGAACTGCAGCCATCTATCTAATTTGCTCTCCAGGGCATTCTTGGAGAGTGGTTTTATGATATATATTTTTAAAAAGCTGACTGTTTTCAATAGTTTAGATTTAATTTTTTTCTCAGTCTATTAGGTGTCATTAAGTCATGGCATTTTTAAGCTGTAATAGACAAATGCCTTCAGTAGGCAAATTAAAAATGGAAGATTTAATAAGTGAAAACAGTGTGATTCAGAGTAGGAGTGAACCAGTTTTGTATTAGATGGAGGAGTTAAAAGACAAAAGATATCAGGAAATTCATGAGAGCTAGAAATCTTGAAGACTACACAAAGGAAAAAAGAAAGGTGAGAGAGTTTCAGCAAACTTTTTAAATTAAATTATAGTTACCCCACACAAGGCAATTCTTTTTGGTGAAGCTGAAAAAAAAAAAAGAGAGAGAGAGAGAGAGAGAGAGCAGCTCAGGAAAAAGAGAATTTGGGCAAAGAAACGTCTGAGATCCACACTCCTTCCCCTGTTTTGCTCTTGAGCTGTGACCATTTGCTCAGGATGAACTGATGGAGCACTTTTACACAGTTGAATAAACTGGGTGCTGTGCTTTGAGGTCAGAGGCTTGACCCCTGAACAGTTTTGTGAAAAAGCAGTGTAGAGCTGTGGTGACCAGAGGTCTGTAAGCTCTGCTGCTTATTAGCCAAGTTATCTCTAGCCCCTTGGTCCTCAGTTTCCTCATTTGAAAACAACAACAACAAAAAAAAAAAGGATAATCCTAATACTCATCTTCAGCTCCATACCTAGAAAGGCAATCTGGTACTTATCCATGGCACAAAAATATAAATAGTTATATACAAAGATTATCACTTGAGTATATCTTTACATGTTCACAGCATGCTCATTCTTTCAGCAGCATAGAAGGACAAATGAGCCTATCACCCTATCAGCCAGCATCCTTCCAAGAATGAGGCACCACTGGAGGGCACACAGCATTGCTTACATGTCTGTGAACCATAACATGGTCACAAAATTGAGTTCTTGGCACGTTTTGCGAGTGTTGCCTATGCAGAACATCTATATAGTTTGTTTCAGCTTTACCTATTTTGTGAAGCTTAAGTGAAATGAGGATTCTTTTTTTTTAGAGCAACAGAATCTAATTCCAAAACTTTAAGTAACATTTAACAAAATGCTGGCTTCAATCCACTAAATTGATTTTTAAGTCCCACTAATGGGTCATGACCCATTGTTTAAAGTCCTGATACTGATAATAATATCCAATTTCTCAAGGAAAACCCAGCCTGTGTGCACACAGCAGGTTTTGTAGTTACTTTTCTGGTATAAAAAGGCTTTGATGATTTCTGAGCAGAACATAGTGATCCAAAAGCATAGGATTTAGCCCATGTGGCTATTCTGCATGTGCTTTTTGCTCATAAAAGAATACTGGCCTTTTAAGTATTCTGGCTTCAGAGACCTTCTGGGAGACTGACCTCTCAGATGGTAAATGGCTAGCTACCTAACAAAGGGAAAAGCAGGAAAATAGGAGTTGTTTGGGCTTGCTTCCTCCCATGGCTGGCTGAAATTCTGGCCTGGAAGAATGGGCTGGTTGAGGGAGTGAGGTGGCCGTATGGAGAGGAATCAGAGAAGATGGCTGAAGTGGTTGGGAAATAAATTAAGAGAGCTCAAAGGCCTGGTTACTTCAATTATTTGTAGTTAAAGCATCATTATGAGCAATTAATGAGCAGCCATATGGCACATCTCTAAGTCTAAGCAATAATTAAATATTATTCAGTAAGGCTGCTCACTTCACATCCAGGTGGTTGTAAGCAATATAATCCCATTTGGTCCACGTTAAAGAGTTAAACATCAAAACAAAAAGTAACCACTTTCCCTAGCACATGCACACACACTCCCCTCCCTTCAACAATGTCCTGGATTATTTCATCTATTGGATGAGAGTTTTGAGACTGATAGTTTGTGACAAAACTAATATTTCTATTAGGGATCCTTGATGCAAGCTGCAAATGTGAATTCTGGCTAGTTTAAGCCGTGAAGGTGTCATTAGAAGTATGTGATGATGGTTGACAAATAAAGCAAAGGCAAAAAAAAAAAAAAAAAAAAAGATAGCTATCAGGAAGGGCAAGGTCCAGAGCTGTTCTAAGAGTCCCTCTAGATGACGAAGCCACACACACACACACACACACACACACACACACAGGATCATAAAAACCTGTGCATTTGTAAGTGGATTGAAAAAATGGTAAAATATCAATACAATTAAACTTATATTTAGGGGCACCTGAGTTGTTCAGTCAATTAAGCATGCAACTCTTGATTTTGGCTCAGGTCATGATGTCAGTGTCGTGAGATCGAGCCCTGTGCCCAGCTCTGTGCTCAGTGTCCTGAGTCTGCTTGTCCCTCTCCCTCTGCTCCTCCCGTAGCCCCACTCACACACTCTCTCTCTCAAATAAATAAATGAATAAAATCATTCAAAAATTCAACTTATATTTAATTGAGTTGCCAACTTTATTTCAAGGATGGTTCTAGAGGTTTGTGATACATCAGTAAGTAAAATAGACAATGTTCTCTGCCATCATAGGGCTCACATTCAATGTTTTTATATGTTCATCCTAAATTGTGGTCTTAAGCAATGTTGATCATGGGTGGTAAACTCCTTTTGAGAACATTCTTTTGGCCAGATATTACTTAAATTTAAAATTATTTACCTTTTGGTTAATAAAACGAATATCTGATTCAGAGGTATATATGTATTTTTCAGTTTTAGGAGGAGACAGACTAACAAACCATCCTACTATTGAAAAATACACAATAAACATGTGACTTGTATATATTATATATATACTTGTATTTAGTACACTTGTATTTGGCTAAATGTTACATATAAATAACTAAGTAAACTGTGATCCTAACCACTACTCAGTTTATAATCTAAGTTTGAAATGCTGCAAAGGAGTTCCGTTTGCTTAAAACTACTATCTGTACCTAACATAACACTTTTTGGAAACATTATTTTATGAACTAAAGGAACTCCCTAAAGTACTTAGAAAATTGTGCACTTAATGTAACAATGACCAGAGCATACCCCAAAGCTTCCAAATCCAAGGTACCTGAACAGAGGATCTCCACAAGTGCTTTGGGGAAACTAAAAACAAAACAAAATAGCAAAACAAAAACAATATCATTAGTTTGAAACTTCAAAATTTAAGAGGGAAATACAACGTAAAGGGTTAACTTTCGTGTGAAAATTCTTCATGAAAATCAAAACAAGTGATACAGCAATGAAATAACACAAGTTAACATAAGGCAACTTTTGAATTCATAATAAGTAAGTATCTAGTATGATAAAAATGATATTACAAATATTAGATTCACTTTAAATGGAAGAATTCTTTCTCTTCCAGTGAGTCACCAAAGACTTGTTAATTTGCAGGACAATTGTTATGTTTTAGAAATTTTATTTTGTGTCTCCCTCTTCCCCACTTGCCCCTGTGAAGAGCTGAATATAGGAAGAAAACGAGAAAGCATTCTACATTTGGAAGCTCCTTTTGTTTCCCTTCTGGCTTTAACAGGAAAGGGATTCTCTATTTCATAATGCATACGCACAGCTGCGCACCTCGATGGCGGCGGACCACTGTTGCTGCTAATGGCACAGTGCATGGCTCCTGCTGTTGAGCCGCAGGAAGAGCTCTTTAACGAACCAGACATAGCCAGAGTCCATGCTGTTTTTACCTAGTCCTGAAGCATTGTTTAATATAACCTTGGGATTTAGTTGCCTCTGGAAATATGGCAGGATTTCTCTTAGTCAAAGGCAAATGGTGATGAATGTCATAATTAAACACTGAAGTATATCACAGTGGACTTATCAATGAACAACCTACTTTTTTGTCTTAATTACATAGGATGGTGGGCGAATATCTCTTCAGAAATGGAAACATACCTCCCAGCCACCTTGATTTTTGTGAGTCTCTTATTTTGGCTGTCTAATAAGGATCTGTGGGTAAGTGGAGTGTAGGCTGTGAATCATTCCAAAGCCTGAGCAGCCATAATGACCACCACTGGCTCTGTCCAGCCCATTCACCTGGGAAGTCATCCAGTGAGTTCAGAGACAAACAGAAAGTAGAGGATTATGTTTTATATTATGTTACTTTTTTTTTTCCTATTACTTCTAAACTGGTCCTCAGACTAGAAATTTCCTCTCCAAGAGTGGCATTCCTTTTAACAAATTTGCAGCAGGAGGAACAGGCTCGAAATAATAAGCACATTCCCTTCCTGTCTTATGTAAATGATACTTTGATGCTAATTGTCTGCTCATGAGAAATGATTTGGGATCAGATGTAGAAAGGAGTGTGCTTCTAGAGTTAGAGCTAAAGCCTCAAAGTAAGTGAGACTGGTATTTTAACTAGAGAGCCCCTGATGCACTAGCTGTCATTGACCAAGTCACTTCTGCATTTCTGTTTTTTTAAAGGAGTTCTTACCTATAAACCCTAGAGATCACTTCGCTTGGCATTTTGTAGCTGTGCTGCGGGGGTTTATTTGTGTGAGGTTTTATTGAGTTAAGAATTTGAAAACATAACGTGCTTCCTTGAACTGGGAAAGTGAAAAGGACATAACAAAAGCATGGGATCACTAGTCAAAAAGGTCTCAGTTTAAGATTGGGTTTACTTGTTGATAATTATCTTGGAAATTATTTAATTTCTCTACAATTAATTTTTCTCAAAAATGATCATACTAAAAAGAGTTTTGGGAAGCAATAGTATATTGTGATGTAGAATGTATTGCTTACGTTGGAAATGCAGTCTCTGCAAATAATTAGCTGGGTGACTAGTTACCTAATATCCTAAACCTGTTTCTTCTTAGGTAAAATGATACTTAGCTTTAGGATTATTTTGAAGTAGTAAGTGAGATAATCCATATAAAATATTAGGATAGTGTTCCACACATAACTGTTGTTGTTGCTAACATCATTATTATTGTGATTATTATGTGAAAATCAAATGAAACAATAGCTAAAAAGTGTCCTGTAAAGTTCTTTATGCATTATAATTACTGGATAGCAACTCAATATTGTTCAATAATTTAATTCATTGTAATTTGAGCCTATAAAAACCTGCAGAAAAAGGTAAAATTTCAATTTTTTATTTATTTTTTATTTTCATTTTTTAAAAATTTTTTTTATTATTTATGATAGTCACAGAGAGAGAGAGAGAGAGAGAGAGAGAGAGGCAGAGACACAGGCAGAGGGAGAAGCAGGCTCCATGCACCGGGACCCCGACGTGGGACTCGATCCCGGGTCTCCAGGATCGCGCCCCGGGCCAAAGGCAGGCGCGAAACCGCTGCGCCACCCAGGGATCCCAAATTTCAATTTTTTAAATATTATTTATTTGAGAGAGAGAGAGAGAGAGAGAGAGAGACAGCAAGCAGGGGGGAGGGGCAGAGTGAGGGAGAGAGAGTCCCCAGGTAGATTCTGTGCTAAGTGCAGAGCCTGTCATGGGGCTTGATTTCATGACCCTGAGATATGACCTGAGCTGAAACCAAGAGTCTGTTGCTTAACCTAATAAACCACTACAGAAATCCTGCTAAAATTTCAATTTTTAGTGAATAGGCCTCCACACATAATTGCCAGGGGTATATTTTTACTCATCACTTTTATGAAACATTTCATGAGCACACCGTTTTCCAAGTATTTGGCTTATGCTTAGAGAAATCTTATTATTTTCCAGATAATGCCCAAATAGAATTTTACACAGGTGAAACAACCAATCTCTCTTTTATTTAGTAGGCAAAGTTACAAAAGTTACAATTTATACTGTAAACCCATGTCCTCATTAACCAAATCAAATACAGTGACATGTCACTGAAGAGCAATTTGGGATAATAAAAGTTCTGATGTAACTGAAATTTTACCATTTGACCAAATGTTTTCAACCATTTTTGGAAGACATTTTTCTTTTTTTTTTTTTAAGGTTTTATTTATTTATTCATGAGAGAGAGAGAGAGAGAGAGAGAGAGAGAGAGAGAGAGAGGCAGAGACACAGGCAGGGGAAGAAGCAGGCTCCATGCAGGGTGTCCAATGTGGGACTTGATCCCTGGACTCCAGGATCATGCCTTGGGCCGAAGGCAGGTGCTAAACCGCTGAGCCACCCAGGCGTCCCTGGAAGACATTTTTCTATACTGTTTAACTTCATGTTTTCTTAAAAGTATAGATTATAATGTGACATTTTTTCACTGACTCAAAATGAGCATTACAGCAATCAGTAATTGCATCAAGTTGTAATTGGATAAGTTTTGTTCTCTTTCTCATTTGTAGCTGTCCTGTTATTTGTAGGGTCTGGCTGCTTGCCTCATGTAGCAATCTGCCTTCTAATGCATGAATCCTAATCTGCCCAACTGTGAGAATTCAGGTGATTGAGACATGTAGGCTTGTGTGTAAATGAAAAGAATATTCTCTTGTTCCACAAAATACTAAAATTTTGTACAAAGGATTTAAGCAGTTATTTCAGGATTTAAGGAGTTTCTTTTATTTTCCAGTTCCCAAAGGCTCTAATAATGATTGATGTGTCCAGACAAAAAGAATAATTTGCTGGTATATAAGGAACTAAGTTACAAAAGACTTAAGGATACAGGTACTCTCTACTAATGAAAGTAATTATCAACTTCCTAATTATCTATAGTTGGTAAGATTTTACGAATTCTCCTAACACAATAATAGTGATATCTAATATTAGCAAATGGTCACTGTGTACTTTTAAAAAGACTTTCTGTATTTATTTGTTTATTTTATTTAACTAATGCTTACATAAAGCTTGTTTATAGACCAGATACTCTACTGAACTATATACCAATATTAACTTATTAAATCCAATGAATATTTACATGCTTATACTCATTCACTTCTCAAAACTGTTATTTTTTACAAAAAAATTATTTTATATGAAATTATCTATGTAAATAAATACATATGTAATTTATGTATTTATGTGTTTTCTGTTTTGAACAGGAACATAGGATTTATTGAATGCTGCAATTTGACTTGCTGTGTATACAAACATCATTACTGGAATAATGAAAAATCATACCCATCACTTCGTCAAGTAAAATTAAGGTTAGCAACATGAGTAGTCAGGGAAATATGTTCCAAGTTTAATGGCTCCTCCCATCACCACCTAACTCTTCTGGCAAGTTTTGCAAGCAGAGGTTTACACCCTCTGAATCAGGACACATTGTTTCATGGTCTCAAATAAAAGTTGTATTGCTAGTAATCTGTTGCTAATAATTATAGAAATTGATGTGCATTTCAAAGAAATCAGAGCATTTTTAAAAAAGATTTTATTTATTTATTCATGAGATACACAGAGAAAGGGAGAGGGAGGCAGAGACACAGGCAGAGGGAAAAGCAGGCTCCACACAGGGAGCTCGATGTAGGACTCGATCCCAGGACTCCAGGATCACACCCTGGGCCAAAGGCAGGCGCCAAACTGCTACCACCCAGGGATCCTGAAATTAGAGAAGTTTTAAGTTTATCCCTCCTGTGTCACTCTTGTTCCCAATTTACAGGCTTTTATTTTTTTTTAAATTTTAATTCTAGTATAGTTAACATACAGTGTTATATTCATTCCAGGTGTACAATATAATAATTCAACAATTTCATATATTACCTAGTGCTCATCAATATAAGTGTAGTCTTAATCTCCTTCACCTATTTCACTCATCCTCCCAACTCCCCTTTGGTAACCATCTGTTTGTTCTCTATAGTTAAGATCTGATTTTTTCGTTTCTCTCCCTCCCCCCTTTGTTCATTTGTTTTGTTTCTTAAATTAAACATATGAGTGAAATCTTACGGTATTTGTCTTTCCCTGACTAGCTTATTTCACTTAGCATCATACTCTCTAGATTCAACCATGTTGTTGCAAGTGGCAAGATTTCATTCTTTTTTGTGGCTAATATTTCATTGCATGTGTGTCTGTGCACATGTGCGTGTGTGTGTATTACATCTTTTTTATCTATTCTTAAGTCGATAAACACTTGGGCTCTTTCCATAATTTGGCTATTATAAATAATTCTGCTATAAACATAGGGGCACATGTATCCCTTCAAATTAGTGTTTTTGTATTCTTTGAGTAAATACTTAGTAGTGATATTACTGGATCACAGGTCAGTTTTTTTGTTTTGTTTTGTTTTTTAATTTTTTGAGGAACCTCCATACTGTTTTCCACAGTGGCCGCACCAGTTTGCATTCCCACCAACAATACAGGAACATTCCTTTTACTCCACATTCTCAACAACACTTGTTTCTTGTGTTTTTGATTTTAGCCATTCTGACAGGTGTGAGGTGATATATCATTGTGATTTTGATTTGCATTTCCCTGATGATGAATGATGTTGAGCATCTTTTCATGTGTCTGCTGGCCATTTGGATGTCTTCTTTAGAGAAATGTCTGTTCACGTCTTTTGCCCATTTTTTAATTGGATTATTTGTTTTTTGAGTGTTGAGTTGTATAAGTTTATATATTTTGGATACTAACCCTTTATCAGATATGTCATTTGCAAATATCTTCTCCCATTCAGTAGGTTGTCTTTTAGTTTTGTTAGTTGTTTCCTTTGCTATACAGAAGCATTTTTTAATGTAGTCCCAATAGTTTATTTTTGCTTTTGTTTTCCTTGTCTCCAGAGATCTATCTAGAAAGATGCTCAAAACTATTATTATTTTCAATTTATAGATGGGGAAACGAGCCTCTGAGAAGTTTTATAATATGCTGGAGGTCTCATAGCTTTTGAGTGGTTGAACCAGTACCTAAAAGCAGGGTTGTATATCTCTAAGAATATGATCTTATACCATAAGCACTCCAGCAGACAGCCCACAATCCAAATAGAAGCCATTTAATCTGAGAATCTGAATTCAATATTATTTGATATAATGGCTCAGGGCAAAAGTGGGTTGAGTTTTATACTGGCAAAAAAAAAAAAAGGACTTTGAGAAAGTCACCATTTTAAAGAAAATGGAAAGAGTTTGGAAGTTATTGTTTTGTTTTAAGATTTTATTTATTTATTCATAGAGACAGAGAGAGAGAGAGAGGCAGAGACACAGGCAGAGGGAGAAGCAGGCTCCATACAGGGAGCCTGACATGGGACTCGATCCAGGGTCTCCAGGATCACGCCCTGGGCTGCAGGCGGTGCTAAACCACTGCGCCCCCGGGGCTGACCTGGAAGTTATTGTTATGAGTCTAAAGCATCCACTTTTACCTGCTGATTTGCCTTTATCTAGCTCCTAATCTGGACTATAGGATATCACATACTGGTCTTCTCAATGATTTAGTGAGGATCCAGGGCACAGGCTCTGGAATTAGATAACCTGGTTCAGATCTGGGTTCTATTATCTGAGCTCAGAGAATATAAATTATCTGAGAGTTTTCCTCAGATTCCCCTCAGAATTGATAGTATAGAACAATACCTTCCTCATAGGATTATTTTAAGAGTCAAATAATAGTTCTAGTGGAAAGCATGGCATATATTAATTGATCAATAAATGTCTATTATGGTATTTTAAAGAAAGCTGGCACTACCGGCAGCTCAGTGAGGCTATCTCTGTCAAATAAATTTGGGAAATGATACTTTTCTTTAGTACCCTCATACAGAGCCACAGTGTATACTATCATAGTATAACTGTTTTAAAAGTCTGTTTCAGGAAACATGTTTAACTTAATTTAGCTCAATATTTTCCAAACTCATTTGTTCCAGAGAAGTTGTATATATGTGGTGCATGCATGCACATGTGTGGCATAAAATGTCTGACTTACAGAATTAAATTTTCATGGGACACAATTGCTGGCAAATGCTGCCCCTCACTAGAATATTTGAAGTGGGAATGACTGGAAATGTGTGGAATGGACACTGATGTGGGAATTCCAGATCTGAATCAAAGAAGTAAGGCTCAGATATTAGCATGCCTGCTCATGGGGCAACAGGCCTTGGAACTTAAGATTATGTGAAGGTGATTTCATGTGTTCCTAGGAGAAACTCTTTGGTTTGACTATCTAATTTTAATCGCTAGTACTGTCATCATACATTGTCATATTACCACCACTGTCATCATGGCTGCATATATTCAGAGGTTTCACATATGTCAGTCAATCATGGTACTGAGGGATTTATTTGCATTAGTCATATTGTCCTTAGAGCCACCCTGTGAGGTAAGCATCCCAACTCTAATTTTCATATAATGGAACATGACCTCAGGTTCAGCCACATGTCCAAGACAAGGAACTAAATACAGAAGATGCTCTGGTACTTCTGCCTGTCCTGGAAAGTAGCTTGATTTCATTGCTAGTGAGGATAATTGCCAGTGTGAAACTTGTAGCAGTAGCTTACCTGGGGGTGAGCCAGGATCTGTGTGACCAGGCGTGGCTTGTTAGAAGGTGGGTTTCCTCAGTAGCTCTACCTTCTGTGTGTGTGTGAGAGAGAAATGCCCCTTCGAAAGCTGACTGTAGAGAACCTAAAAGCAATGGGAGGAAGCATGGCCCACTTGATAATGGGGATCACTTGGCTGCAACAGAGCACAGTCTCTTTCTTTTAAATTTCTGAACACAGAGCTAAAATTCATCATACTGTTAACATTAGAGGCTGTTGCAGGTTTCACAGGACGATGAAAGAATCAGGCTTAAACCTAGGCCATCATTTAGTAATAGTACAATACAGAGATAGAATTAGGAGGGACAAGGTCTGCACACTGTGGCCTGTCCTGCAAACCTGGCCTGTTTTGGCACAGCCTATGAACCAACAATGCTATGTATGCACTTATGTATGCATTTATATTGGAGTACATAGACGTACAGTGTTACATTAGTTTCAGGTGTACAACATAGTGATTCAAGGACTCTATACCTTATACTGTGCTCACCACAAGTGTATCTACTGCCTGTCACCATGCAACACTATTACAGTATCAGTGACTATATTCTCTGTGCTGTGCCTTTCCTCCCTGTGACTTTTTCATTCTTAACCAGAACACGGTATCTCCCAATTTAAATGTTCTTACTATTTTTAAATGGTTACACAGTATGTATATAATGTCCTTAATTTTGTTTCCTGACCCACGGAGCCTACAATATTTATCTGGCCTTAAACAAACAAACAAAAAATAATGTCTTCAATTTTTTAAAAAAAGATCAAACACCAACATAGTTTAACAATTTTTATTAAGGGTAGGTGCATTTGTCTGCAGAAAATGTTAGTCTTGGCAGGAATCCCAGAAAACAGTCAATTAGCGCTTTATCGTAGGTTTAAGCGATCTATTTCAAACTGGATAACCATAGTGATTATACCTCTTCCTGCCTTCTTAGTTGATAGGAACTGGGGTGGACACATGGCAAGTTAAGTAATTAGGTTCTTTTTTCCTGATAGATTAGGGATTTGGATTATAGTTAGCATCTGAGTGTGGTTAGATTTTAAGTAGAGTTAAATATTCTTGCTGTGGGTCAGTCATTTTAAGCATGCACAGAGAAATCAGAGAAAGATGGTCCCAAAGGGAGAAGAAAATGAGCAAAGAGCAAAAGAGAATCAGACAGAGAGACTAGTACATGGTTACTGAGAGATTTCTAGTGATTGATTTCGGGAAGACACTGGAGCTACGCTCCAGTACAGTATCCACCCACCACCTGTAGCTATTGGACCCTTGAAATGTGACTAGTCCAGATTGAGTTAGAGCCTATGTGTAGAATGTACACCAAATTTCAAAAACTTGGTACAAAAATGCAAAGTATATCATCAATATTTCAGACTTATTCCATGTTGAAATGATAATACTTTGGATATATTAGGTTAAAATTAATTTCACTGACTTTTTTACTTTAAAAAACGTGCCTACTAGAAATTTTAAAATTTGTTTAAAATACATTTTAAATTCTGCATGGTTAATATGCAGAATATCCCTACTTCCCTCAAGAAACAGTATCATATCTAAAATACACTTGGATGAACACTGAATATTAGAACATTATATGATGACATACAAATTGATTGAATAGAATTGAACACAAATACTCTTCAATTCTTACCTATGCTAAGAATATATCACAGCATGGATAATATGAAGAAAAATATTGGGATTTATTTTTAAGTTCAAAATTCTTCTGGTTGTTCTTCACTGAGGGCCTAGAAGTACAAAGGTAAATAGGTTATCACCACAGGAAATGTCTGGCCTGGTAATGTCTCCTCTCCACCAGAGTGAATGTATTACTGCAGTTCAGGCCTGTTGAATCAAGAAGTTGGCATTCAGTAGTGAGACTTTTAGTTTCAGATAGTACTGTCTGAGCAATCTTAGTTTCTTTTTCCTGTGAGATGTTATTTTGTGATTGTATATTTTTTTTTCAGGGCTCCTCATCAAAACATTCTTTGCTATAACTGAAGAATTTAGTTTCATTCCTTCTACAACACCTGAAATTTCTTTTTTCTGTTATTAATATAACCTTACTATATATTGTATATATTACATGTATACTATTAATATATTCTAGTATTAATATCATCTGAAACCTCACCAGCAAGTAGAGACAAACTCATTCTTTCACTGAGTAAGCCATCCATCTCAAAATTTATCTTGTTTGCATCAAAATTTCCTTCAATTAAATCGTGTAATCCAGGACACTAGCATCTTCTAGTTGAAATAGCTGAAAGCAGTCTCTTTATCAACATGGTCACTTTTGGTGCTTTGAGGAAATAGGATTCTGTGGTGATGTAGCTACTTTGATTTTAAGAAGTACTACCACTTATATATTCCACCTCTCCATTCCTCTCTTTTTTCTTTTGCTGTAGCTAGACCAAGTTCGTTTTAGTTAACACAAACCAAAGATCCTTGGTGAAACAATGAACCCTTTCATATACCCAACATAAAGCATTTGATGGACAGGGAAAATTTCGTCAAATGAAGCAACATACTAGGCCTAAAGGGCTTCTATGTCATTCCTTAAGACTGCATCAAATAATATTAAAGGCTGCCATTTATTGGGTATTTACACTGGGTCATATGTTGTGCCTCATCTATTTAACTTAAATTCAATATCACCCAATTTACACATGAGAAAATGGCGGTTTTGTGATTATTACACCATTTGCCTACAGCTCATAAGTGATAAAGTTGTTTTCATGATAAATCCTGGGCTTTTGACCACTAGACTATCTCAATCATGAGTCAATAGTTTTTGTGCCAGTGATTGAGTTGTGATATGATTGCGCTGACTTGGCAAGCATGCATAAGGCATATAGTGGGTAGAAAGGGTCTGTGACCTCTCTAGGGAAAGAAATAGAAGGGAGAGGCTGCCTGAAATAAGAAAAAAAAAATGTTCTTTACTTTCCCCTTCCCTACTGTGTGCTCAGATAATAGATGAGGGCTTACATAGGATATCAAGTCCTTGCTTTTTCTTCTGTGCCACTCCTGAAAAAACTGAACTTTCTACAATCTGCAATCCCTGCAATAAATATTGAAGTAATGTAGCCCATTGGGGGTCCTGGAGAGATTGCAGTACCATGGGAATATGCTGTCAGACACAGCTTCTGTGAGCTGTAGCAGACTGGGACTCCCTCTGGTCAAGGGCTGGCCTCATAATTTCCTGTTTTCCTGGCTGCTGCCTCTGCTGCTGCACTCACATTGAATGGACTCCCTAGAGGTGATCTCTTCCCAGTGCTCAGAATGGGACCCTATTTTCCAAGCAAAGTTAATTCACATCATATGGGGGAACAAATTACTCCCAGATAGTAGTTTATTTTCTTTGGCTCTTCATAGGATCAGACCCAATAATAAAAATCTTAATAATGATGATAATGATGGCATAGAAATGCAAAGTCTTCAGATTGTTATTTTTACAGAAGACCATTTAATAATTCTAATTTTACTGCATATATTTCTATTGGCCAGGCACTTGTTTAGTTTTCCCTCATCATATTCTTTTGTCACTGGTGTATTGAGTCTCCAGCTGCTTATTGTATTCTGTGCCTAATTATCTACTGAAACAATTATATTAACCATTCTATCACTTGAAAAATAATGGAAAAGTTTTAAAAGTAAGAGTGATAAGATTATATTGAATGGCATTTTTAATTTTTTGGAAATGCATATTGAACTTGTTATAGGACAAAATGAAACCATCACAAAAAATGAAGCAAATGCAGTGAACTCATCTCTCTTGGTATAGTGAACATGGTCCTGTAAAGCACACACACATCCCTTATGTTAACCTTCTTAATCCAACCCGTGATAATGACACTGTAATGGGAGGAAAAACCCTCCCTAAAACCAGACACAATTTGTAAGAAATGCCTCTAGAGTCTCCCCACACATCTGTTATATCTGCCTTGAGCACATATTAGCAGAGTACAATCCAAGAAAATCCTCAGCAACCTAAGGAATGCCCTTTTATGCTCCATTTGCAGACCTGTCCTTCCAGAAACCACCTACTACTTTGGATTGTTCTTAGGCCACTCCCTCTGGAAAAATTGTGAGACAGGGTTCTGTTTTATAAATGCTCAGACTCTTCTCCAATTCTGCAAGCAGAACCTATATGTGTTTAACATGCTATGTGGGATCAGCCCTCTGAATCCCAAATGAATATTTCATGATGTCCAAAGTGCACTTTTGTAAATTTCTGAATTTTCTTTTCTTCCACATATCTGCATTCTTTTTAAGGCAGGTGTTGGGTAGGTGAGTTTAATCATTTTGCAGTGCTTAAGAGATTAAAGGCTTATAGGCTTTCCTTGCAGTCTGGAGTTCCAGTCTCCTTTTCTTTTCCTCCTTCTTCCCTCTCTCTTCCACTGCTCCCATGTCGCCCTCCCCCAAGCCTGCCCTAGGGCCTTTGGGGCAACTCTGTTGCTTTCTGATTTGATTTTCTTCTGGTAAATGACTTACAGTGTGAATGGAGCCTAGCTCTATATTTCCTGTCTTAAAAGTAAAATCAAACTCTGAAAAATCAATGTACAGGAAAAAGTAACTTCAAAAGCCATGGCTCATGTTCCACAAGCCTCTTGAGCTCTCCTCTGCCCCCAAAACAATGCATTCATAGGGCTATTGGAAGTGAAACTTTCCAAAACTCCCCAATGGAAATGGCAGGCAGCTCCCGGGTTGTTTTCCTGACAGAGACAAGGAGTTCTGATCACTCATCATGGCTATGCAGCCATTTTCAGAGTCCATTAGGAAGCCTTTGGCCTTTACTGCAAAAAGTAAGCTTTGCAAAAATGTAGGTAGCTGAATGAATAAATAGTGACTGGGCAAGGGGGAAAATCAGAGAGTTTAACAGTATTCATCTGTCTCATCTCTAAAAAAGAGAAGAGGAGGATTTTCCAGTTTTAAGGTTTAGCTCCTATCCATAGCATTGGGAGAATGCATAATTTAAAGGAAACAGTTATTTTTGTTTGTCTTTTGTTTTTGTTTTCAAGAGTGTATACTGGGCATGGTTGGCATCTTAGAGACCTGTATTGCCTGCTCTCTTCCGGTCTCCTTGCTGGCTCAAATGCAGTTTCCACATTGTCTGTGTTGTCCTTTAGCAATCCACCTCTGCTTGAACACAGGACCAACCTTGGGCCATAAATTTGGCTAAGGAATTCCAAGATGCTTTAATATTTACAGATCATGCTCCCTTTCTGCCTCTGCTGCTGCTGCCATGGCACTCGTGAAAAAGCTTGTGGCGAAGGGGGGTAAAAAAAAAGAAGCAAGTTCTGAAGTTTACCCTTGATTGCACCCACCCAGTAGAAGATGGAATCATGGAGGCTGCCAATTTTGAGCAGTTTCTTCAAGGGAGAATCACAGGGAATGGAAAAGCTGGGAATCTTGGTGGAGGGGTTGTAACCATCGAAAGAAGCAAGAGCAAAATTACTGTAACTTCTGAGGTGCCTTTTTCCAAAAGGTATTTGAAATATCTCACCAAAAAATATTTGAAGAAGAATAACCTCCGTGACTGGTTGCGCGTAGTTGCTAACAGCAAAGAGAGTTACGAGTTGCGTTACTTCCAGATTAACCAGGACGAGGAAGAGGAGGAAGATGAGGATTAAAACTCATTTATCTCAAATATTTTGTATGAGTTCTTGAATAAAACTTGGAACCCCCCCAAAAAAATAATAATATTTACGATCATTTAGCCTAATTATAGGAAAATCTTCAAACTTGCTGTTTGAGTTTTGGGCCTTATAATAATAGTGCAATTCATACTGGAGTGAACTCCACACTGCCTGTCTGGACATGCAGGGGCTACCATTTCTCCTTGACTGCCAGGGCAACTGGGTGCCTCAGTCAGTTAGGCATCAGACTCGGTCTCAATTCAAGTGTTGGATCTCAGGGTCATGAGTTCAAGCCTCGCATCTGGGTTCACTCCGGGCATGGAGCCTACTTAAAAAACAAACAGGGGCTCCTGGGTGGCTCCAACGGTTGAGCATCTGTCTTAGGCTCCGGGCATGATCCTGGGGACTGGGATGGAGTCCCACATTGGGCTCTCTGTGGGCAGCCTGCTTCTCCCTCTGCCTGTGTCTCTGCCCCTCTCTCTGTGTATCTCTTATGAATAAATAAATAAAATCTTTAAAAAACAAAGAAACAATGTTCCCCCTTCACTGCCCAGAGAGCCCTATTTCAGCCCTGCCAGATCCCTGCAACATGCTTGTCCCTGAAACCCCCTTCTCTTACTATTCAAAACAACACTTGAAAGAGTGTCTTTTTACATAGACCTTTCTCAATAAATATTTATTGACTTGGCTGGTAAAAAAAAAAAAAAGTTTCATAGGAACTTACTCCTCACAAATAACATATCTGCACTTTATTGGATCCTTCCATGCCTCAGTCCCATGTAGTGATTTATAGTGAAATCTTTACGGCCCATGAGAGTCCACCGAAAGAGTATCTGTGAGGCCCGAAGAGGCTTTTTCATCATTTGCAAAACTTAGCAGAAGGAAAGTTCCCAATTCTTTTTATGCAGAAGGGTTGTTCCACTTTGTGGAATTCACTATGACTTTTATCTTAAGTTAAAATTAAAAGTGAATGACACGACTGCTTGTGTGGTTTGATCTTAATGAATTAAACATGAGATGAGAGTTAGAGTTTCAAACTCTCAGGCCACTTACATTGGCCATTGCTTAGCTCAATGTGACTAACTGCAGTGATAAGGTTAGAAAACATAAACACTCTAAATCCCAATCTCAAATCACACTTCATATAACACAGTTTTGGCAGAATGGATCAATGAATATCCTGTGATTAGGAGATTCTTAAATTGCTAAAACAATCCCCTATGTGCTGTAGGTATATTGGATAAGAGGAATAATACATGGAAGTTCTGAAGTAAAGGGGGAAAAAAGCCCCAACAAAGTAAGGTATGCATTGCTGTGTGTGTGTGTGTAAAACAGCAGATACCATATGTGATGATTTTAAGATTCTTTTTTTTTTCAAATTTTAAAATCTTAGAAATTGAGATACATAGTCATACTATGAAACTACTGTGTCAGAATAATTAACAGCATTTTTCTTGTCTTATGGGCACATAAAGTAATGGGTCAGTCTTTTTTTAAAAAAAAAAATTATTTATCCATTCAGAGGGGGAGAGAGAGACAGACAGACAGAGACACAGGCAGAGGGAGAAGCAGGCTCCATGCAGGGAGGCCAGTGTGGGACTCAATCCCAGGTCTCCAGGATCACACCCCGGGCTCAGGCAGCTACGCCACCGGGACTGAATGGGTCAGTCTTTTTGGTGGAACAGAGTAGAAGATACAATGCTAATGAAGGCCTAGGGCATCAGAGAGTCAAGTGATGTGAAGATCCTGCGTGTCTATAACATCAAGTTGGGAAAAGCTACCTGCCAGCCATGAACAGCTGTCTTGGACTGTTGCACTAGCAAAAAATAAACTTCTGATGTATTTGAGACACCGTATATTTTTTGGATCTGCTTGTTATAGCAGCTGGTGTCACTCTAATATATTCATATTACTTCAAGATACCAAAAACAAGGTAGGAAATCAAAAGTTACATGAAGATGAGAGTTGAGGAGGAGGCTTAGTATTTTTTACAGTATTAGCCAAAAGAAGGGAAGAAAATCATTTAGCAGTTCCTGATATGTCTAAAAACATTTGAAAGGCTGTCCTAAAGTAGAAGAGAGAAGAATTTTATGAGTCCAGAAAGCTTACCTCTGAACAAGTGGCAGTTAGGCAGGTTTCAGCCTAATTTTGCAAACATATTCTAACCATTTCCTGTATTCCAAACGGCTTTGCCAAATAGCAATTCCCTGGCACTAATCTTCTTCAGGCCCAAGTTGGACGAACATCTAAAAGCATTCGTGCTTTAGGCAGGGTGTATAGGAGATTATCTCTAAGGCAGCACTCCTCTCTGAGTGCTCACACGAGATTGTTATGCAGGTGTAAGTGGTATTTAGCTATGGCAGAATGGATATTAGAATGGAGGCAGCCGTGATAACAAAGATCAAAATCTTCTGTATGGAAATATGCTGATAGACAAGCAAAGGGAATGGATAATTTCACATTTTCCTGATTAGATGGACTTCTTTCTAAGTTAGGAAAATATAGTGAGAAATTATGATTAATAGGAGATCATTCAGTCAGTACACATTTACTAGGCACTTGGTATATGTCTGACAGCATCTTATGCAACTACAGGGCACGGCTCCTGTTCTCAAGGATGTTATGATCTACGAGAGGAGACAGAGTCTTTTGAATATTCATTATTCTACTGTAAGATCACCACGGCAAGTGGAACAAGCCAGAAAGACAGCATGCTGGAGGGGAACAAGCCCCACATTTGGAGCCAGAGGAGCAAGACTCAAGGTCTGCCTCCTATTGGCTATGAGATCTTTAGTAACTCAATAATTTTTTTGATACTCAGTTAAAATTTTTTTATAATAAACTAATACATATATTTTAAAATTTGGAAAAGTTCACAGCTTTAAATGTTTTTAGTGAATGTTAGCTGTTACTTCTGAACTCAGAAAGCAACTGTTAATATTATTAGTTATTCTCTTCCAAAAATAAGTAGGCATATATATATAATCCAGAATATTTTAATACTTACAGATTTGGAAATATAATGATTCCAATCCCAAAGAGGAGGATTATAGGGCAGACACATGTGAGAGGAAGGATAGTTATAGCTAGAGAGCAGAGAGAGGACCTGAGCAGGCAATCCTGGGCACAACAGTTCTAGGAGGAGGAAGCCTCATGGAGAGAGACGGCTGGGGAAGCAGTGCTATGTTTATGTTTAAAAGATGAAAAGTTTCATCTTTTCATTCTTTCATGAATGAATAAACCTCTAAAGAATTAAGAATCCAGAAGGAGAATGTGAAGGAAAACTCTTTTCCACCTTTCTGCATGGGAAAAAATTCAGTTCTTCCCTACTATGTCTTTCTTCACTGTGTGTCTCCTTTGTTTTCCTGTTCTTAAAAATTGAAGTCTGTATAATTAACATACAAATATATTAATTTGAGATGTGTAACATAATGATTCAACAATTCTATACATTACTTAGTGCTCATCATGATAGTACTCATAACTCCCTTTAGCTATTTCATAAATTCCCCTCATCCACCTCTCCTCTGGCAACCACCAGTTTTCTCTGTGTTTAGGAGTCTGTTTTTTGGATTGTCTCTTTTTTCTTTATTCATTTTTTTGTGTTCTTAAATTCATATGGTATTTGTCTTTCTCTGACTGACTTATTTCACTTAGCATTATACTCTCTAGATCCATCTATATTGTTAAAAATAGCAAGATTTTATTCTTTTCTTATGGCTGAGTAGTAGTGTGTGTGCGTGTGTGTGTTTATACATTTTCTTTATTCATTCATTTATTGATGGACAAGTGGGCTGCTTCCATATCTTGGCTAATGTAAATAATGCTGCAATAAACATAGATGGCATATACCTTACACCTGTCAGAATGACTGTGTATCTTCTTTTACCTTCATAGAGAGCACTTCACTTTTGACACGTCTGGTCACAAACGATGTGCCCCCATCCAACCAATTCTTTGTGATACCAGTTAGGTATCCTATAAATTTAAATCAGTTCTGATGTCGTCTACCAGGAGATAATGTCAGATCCCACAGGGTAAGGACTTGTCCCATAAGCCTGACCCCCTCGCCCTCATACTACTTTAGATGCCAATTAAAACTGTAGAGCAGTTCACAGAACTCAGGAAACATTTAACAATTACTAGTTCATTAAAAGATATGATAAAAGATATAGATGGACAACCAGATGAGAAGATACATGGGGCAAGGTTTACGAGGGTCTGAGTGCTGTAGCTTCTGTTCCTGCAGAATTAGGATGGGTCACCTTCTCAGTATATAGATGTGAAAAGCTCCCAAAAACCTCATACTTTGGGGATTTTTATGGATGCTTCATCATGTAGACATGATCAGTCATTAACTCCATTGTCACATCTCCTCCCTCTTCAAGCAAATAGGGTATGGGGCTAAACATTTGAAGCTCCTTTTTTTTTTTTAAGATTTTATTTATTTATTCATGAGAGACACACAAAGAGAGAAGCAGAGACATAGGCAGAGAAAGAAGCAGGTTCCATGCAGGGACCCTGATGTGGTACTCAAACCCAGGACCCCAGAATCATGCCCTGAGCTGAAGGCAGACACTTAACTGCTGAGCCACCAGGTGTCCCTACATTTGAAGCTTCCGATCACAGCTTGGCCTTCCAACTGATCAGCCCCCATCCAGGAGTCCCCCAAAAGCCCATCCAGAGTCACCTCATTAAAACACAATACACAGTCCTATCACCCAAGAAATTACAAGGGGTTTAAGAGCTCTATGTCAGAAGCCAGAGCAGAAACAAATACATATTTTTTTTTCTACTATCTCATGGGAAAAGAGGAGGAAAACCTAAAACCAACATTTTGAGTCTTCTCCTACATCATACCATGTAAACCCTCACAATAACCCTATATGACTGATATTGTATTATTGTTACATATAATAGGTCAAAATATTTTTTTAAAGATTTCATTTATGAGAGAGAGAGGCAGAGACATGGGCAGAGGGAGAAGCAGGCTCCATGCAGGGAGCCCAATGAGGGACTTGATCCCGGACCCCCGGGATCATGTTCTGAGCTGAAGGCAGCAGCTCAACCACTGAGCCACCCAGGTATCCCTATAGATCAAAAATATTGAGAAACAGAGCTCATCCAGCTTGTAAATCACGGGAGCTGGATTTGAAACGATATTGCCTGATTCCCAAACTCATGTTCTTTCTTCCATATTGAAATATCCCCCAAAAGAAGAAAGTATCTTCTTACATTATTTGCCTAGATAAATTATTCAGAAGGAAAGTACAGAAATCTAGAAACAGTTTCTCTCTGTTACAAGTGTTTGCTTTGCAATTTGCACATTTTCGCATTGGCTGAAATACTCCATCACCTTCCCATTCTCTACTCCTACCTGAATAAGCATTAAGGGGAAGACTGGGGAAGAGCTCCGTTAGGCAAAGGAAGTAACTGGTACCTTATTACCATCGAAGGAACTATTTCTTTCTGGACTTGAAAGTAGAATATAAGGGAGGCAGTGGCCAGGGACTAGCACTCCACGATCTGGGAGAACTTAACTTCCATTTTTTTCTTTATTGGAAAATTTATGTAGGGAGCTGGATAAGGCCATTAGTTTGATTATAACCAGGATTGTCAATTTAGCAAATAAAAATGCATAGGACCCAATTAAATTTGAATTTCAGAAAAACAATTTCCTTAGTATATTCCAAATTTTTACTGTATGTCTCTAGTCATACTAAAAGTGTTGTTTATATGAAATCTATTTTTGAGCAGATGTCCTGTATTCCACTTGGCATTCCTAATTATAACTGATAGCCATCCAATTGGCCAACTAAATCCAAAGGGCAGAGGGAAAAATCTATTGTCTGAGGCCTCAAAGTCTAAATGCTGCCCAGGTCTCATTTCTGATCTCTGGAAGGAGTATAAACTTGGAACCCAGCCTAGAAATCCAGCCTTAGGTTTGTCCCTGTTTCCTGCTAGTCGGTCTTCTGGGCTGTTCAGTCTAGGCATCCTAATTTAAAATGTCCTTTGTGGTTATAGTTGAAGGGAGGAAATAATTGTGCTTATAATTCAGTGTAAGTAATAAAATAAATCCCTTAATTGGGCTCTGTAAATTTTATGTTTATTCATGATTTATAAGATGCCCTATTGATGTAGGAATTAGCAGATTAGAGGACAGGAGAGTTGTGCTCATCTGTGAGACAATGGAAACACAACACTTTGTTACTTAATCACCCAGCTCACCATTTAGTCAGATTCTCCCCCAAGAGAATCTCTCCAGAGCCACGTCATTACTAAAAGCGAAAATAAAAACAAACAAACTGAAAAAAGAATTATTATATGAGGGTTCCCATTTACTTTTCTCCCAAGGTCACAGCTGTTTGCTGAATGAATGAAGTTTCAGGATTTGGTTCTTCAACCTTCGTCTGCTCTCTGTTAAATTACTGAATTACTGAGAATGAGGAAACATGGATGAGCCAGACAGTTGCGGTGTCAGTTTCATTCTTTACTCAATTACCCATCATTTTAGAGAAGATGGAATTTGCAATGCTTTGAGCAAATCTGGGATGCCATCTGGGAATAATAGTCTTAAGGCCACAGAACCAGTGAGGGCTCCCAACACTGAATATTCAGGCTGGTGAGATATTTCAGAAATTCTTTCCCAATCTTAATTTCTAAGTAGCCTACACTATTTATAATACTTACAGCCCCAAACCAAACTACCACACCTAGAGGCCAGTTCACAACTGACTGAGTATTCTGTCAAGTTTAATAAAATAAGCAATACTAACAACTAACAGTTCAATAGCTCTTTAAAGTTTGTAGACACTTTTACATGGGGATGATATATTGAATCTTTTGAACTTATAGTAAAGAAAAACTTGAAATGCTACAACTAATAGTAAAAACAGCACAACTAACAACTAAAAAGCAGTTACTTTAGACTTGGCCTTGTACAAAGACTGGAGTGGGTATGATAATTTACAGAAATGGAAACAGGCCCAGAGGAAAATGAATATGCTCAAGGTTTTTTTTGAGCTGGAAAGAAGAGGAACCTGGATTTAAACCTAGGCACCCCCTGAGCTTCCAGTTCTTCTATGAACACTGTAATTACATACAAACATTTAATTCAGGGAAACATCTTTCCATGCCATAAAGACATTTATCGAGGATAAGGGTTTCCAGAAATTTTTCCCTATTACCTTCTGTCTTCAGTTAGCAGATTTTTTTTCAATAGTCTAGAGGTAGATGGACGGCATCGCTAGAAGGAGGAACCCTAGAGCAGAAAGTTTGGCATATTAAGATGGGCTCAGTGCAGCCCAAGGATGATACAATGGGATATGAGAGTTTAGTAAGGACACCCAGAGGGAAGACTTGACTCTGGGAGGAAGCTATGAGAAGGGTGATAGAGGAGGTGATGGAAGCTGAGTCTGGAATTCAGAAAATTGCAGGCAAGTGAGGGTGTGGGGGTGTTTCAGGCAAATGGAGCAGCAAGTGTGAAAGACATCCACCTAGGACACAGGCAGTGCATTCAGAATATCCCAGGGGGTTAGGTGAGAACTTCAGCACACAGGGACGTGATGTGCAGGGGAGGACAGTCACCAGGAAAGTGAGGTCCTTTGTGACATGAGTTAACTTTCACCTTTCAGACAATAAAGAGATATTGAAAGACTTTAATTAGGCAGATGACACAATTATGTTTATTTGGATTTTAGAAAGAGTATCACTGAGAGAATAAATTTGGAGGGGGAACATGTAAAAGTAAAAGAAAAAAACAGTTTTGTGGCTTCAGTGTTGGTTGTTAACTCTAGATATCCTCCTTAACTCAAACTGGAAAGAAAGTCATCAGAAGGTCTGACTTAAGGATTTCTTTTTTTTTTTATTTTTTTAAGTTTCATCCTAATTTCTTATTAATTGAATTGCGTTTTTTAACCTTTACCAAACAATTATTATGTGTCAGGTATTGTGTTGGTGAACACTATGGTTATTTGTATTTTCTAGAAAAAGAGATTGAGATGTAGGGAGGTTAAGTAACTTGCCTATCGTTACACTTAATTAATGATAAAGCTAAGTTTTAAACTGTGGGATTGTAGAGTGTTTGCTCTTTATGCTATTTTTAAACTATATTATCCTGATGCTGCCTGTGGATAAGAGCTTGACTTGCATTTCAATTATACTCTGGAGGCTGGAAGAGCACCTACTCCTTAAAATAATCTATCTGTACTTATCACCTGACCATGCTTTATATGTGAAACCAACGCCATCTTCTGTGTTTTAATGATCATTTCAAAGATACTGAATCTTTTCTCTCATGTGCTAGCCAAGGTTGGGCTTTTAAGCATTGACACACGTCAACTTTTGTTGAAAAATATAGACTAGAATGCAGATTTCAGAGCTGCAAATGTCCTTGAGAAAAGTTATTCCATTATTTCCCAACACAAACTCTAGGGTACAATGTCACTGGGGGATCTTAATAGATGTTAAATAATAAAAAGCTTCTCTGGCCAAATAATGAGAGACACATTAGATTAAACATAGTTGAACAGCCGTTTCCCCTCTTTGAGATTTCTTAGCACATTTAGTGTATAAGAGGATATTGTGAATCTTTAGAATTCAAGAAGATAATGTTTTTCAACCCATTTGATCCCCAAATCTTTTTCTCTGACACCAGCACACTTGACATATGCTATCCTACCTTTGCCCAGCAAGGAAAATGCAACTCAGAAAAGCAAGTTAACTTAGACAGCTCTAGATGTCCTGCCTCCCAGAAAATTCTGCCAAAATACTCTATCAATACTATGCTCCCAAGATGCCTCCTTGAGTCCATTTCAGTATAGACATTTCCTCTCCTCTTCGAGATGGTGCGAGAAGAGAGGTGCTGCAGCATGACTTTTCTGAAGTAGGCAATTTCCCAAAGAGCCATGAAGCAAGAGGGTAATATCCTAAGAAGAGAGAGAAACTAGTATCAGTGTTTATATCCCAAACAAGTCAATGGTGAGTGCACAGGGTCCAGAACCTAGAGTCTTGCATTGCATTTTCCTGTCAGAAGCTTCTCAGCAGAGGTTGCTTTGGGTAATCTTGTTTATTCATTTGATTTTTAAAATTTTTATTCTCTCAGCAAATTTAACCCTCATCCCTGGAATTCTCTATATTTTCTTGTTATGATGAGAGTGAACAGCTGGTCCATTTTGTTGACTCTGTTGACAGTGTTCTGTTGCTCTTCCCAACCCCCACTGCCCTTTTTTTCCAGACAGTGCCTGGCTCACTTTGTCTGGCTACTGTCTGACATGTCAGCTTATGCTACCTCAGCTCCCAGCTGTTCTTCTCTTTCATGCTATGGATTGTTCTTTGCATTAGACTTAAACATGGTTTTGCACTTCCAGAGGGCTAATCTGTTTCCACAGCAACTCACGAAATGCGGTAATTTGATGCAAGACCTGCCTAAAACTTTTTTTGCTGAAAGTTTTTGCATGTGTTTATAAATACACATGTGCACTTCCAAGCTCAGCACTGCTTTTAGAGAGTAACTTCACAAAACCCAGACCACATTTCCAATTAATAGCAGAGTTCTGTCAGCTTTCTGGCCTTTTGAAACAATACATTTTCATTAGGAAATGAAATAGGAAAGCTATTTCTGAACAATGTTTAAAAGTTATAAATGGAAAATAAGGAAATATAGTGTCTTTCATGTCAATCTGAATACAATCATCTTTAACAGGTAGTATTCAAAAGCTTTTAAGAAGATAGTAAGTAGCTGAAAATATGGAATATAGAGAAGAAGTTGAGCTAACTTATGTAACTACTTAGTTCCTAACTTGGATGCTGCCTGCTAATCTTTAATGTCAAATGGTTTTTCAGCAACATTGTTTCTTTCAGGTCACTTAGACGAAAATTTTAAAGTGAGAGAAGTTAGCAAAAATATACTTTCTAATAGACACTAACTAGAAAAATATTATTTTCTTGTTCAACACTTTGCATAGCTTGGAATACAGTAGTACCAGACTAAGATTGTAAAAATTAGGAAACATTTTTGTGCTCCTTGAGAACAGAATGAAATCCGGTGGCTCCTAGCCACCAGCACAATGTCTGGAACATAGCTAACACTCAAGAGATGCGTGGTTGGTTTGATTGTTAATGAAAAAGGAAACTAAATTTTAAAATTCATCTTTATAGTACATCATATATACATATAGTAGGTTAAAATACATCATAGTAGACATAATTAGTCAAATCATTAATTTCCTCTCTCCCTATAGGTGAGGATGCTTCCTGACGTGCTGATTTTGGCTTGGCCATGTGAACAACTAAATGGGAAAAGCTTTTAGAGACATGGCTTTGAACAACTAAATGGGAAAAGCTTTTAGAGACATGGTAACTTTCTACTAGTCCTCTGTGTTTCTTCTCTCTTCCATGAGCCTGCAGGTAGATCCTTCGGCCTGGGTTCTGGGTGACACATGGTATAGGTCTATATCCAACCTAGAGCAGAACTATAGCCTACATCTCAAAGCCCCCTGTAAAGTGAGCAAGAAGTAAATATTCATTATTGTAGGTCATTGAGATTTTAGAATTGATTACTACAAAAAGAAAAAAAGACCAAACACACTGTGCTATGCTGTTATATATTGTGTCATCATGTGATATACATATGATATACATATGTATGTATACATATGGAATTATACATATATTACACATATAGATTATATATACCTAATCTGTGTGAACTGTATGTCTATCTTTCTAATCATAACTCCATGAGGTATTATTTTCTATATTATTTCTATGAAAACTGAGGATTAGGAAGTTAGTCATTTTATTCAGAATCATAAAATTCTTAGTAAAGAAGTAAGACCTGAGCACATGTTCCTGACTTGCCAACCTCTATTCTCTTTTAATATCAGACTCACAAAATACATTTAAAATAGAAATTCAGCTAAAAGTCCCTTTATACTTATATTAAAAATTATTTTCATTATAGAAGTAAAATGTACTTTCATTCCACCTAAGTAAAACATTTTATTTCAACTTAACAAATATTTATTGAGTATTTTATATGTGCCAGGCAGTGTGTTATTTCTTGGGGGAAATGAGATTAATTGGACATAGTTCTTGCCACCAAAAGGCTCATCGTTTAGGACAATCTTAGTCTCACAAGAACCTTAGATTCTAGTTGTTGATATACAGTAGAGAAAAAACAATGTGAACTGAATTGCCAACAGTAGACTCTCAAGGTTTTCCCATTTATTAACACTGTAATAGGGTGACCTACTAATCAATTAATGTTCTCTTCAGTAGACAAAGGCACAAATTAGATTCAGCCTGTTACCAAGAACAGTTTGGCTAAGCAGCTATTATAGCCACCAACTCCTAGACCTAGATTAATGAAAATTGTATTTTAAATAACCAAGATAAGTGCCATACTTAAGATAATTTCCTCATAGACAGGAGTTACTCAGCCAGATTTGTTTCTGGATCAATAAAATTGCTCTTTTTCCTATATTATTCACATTATCCCATACTAATAACAGCAAGTGGGTATTGAGCATTTGTGTGCCTACTTAGTTTGAGCTAATTGTTGAGTATATACCCTCAGGGACATGTATTTGGGAGAGGTATGCCAAACAAAAAGAAAGAAGTTTAGTTCTTAAGAGAATTGGCTTAGGAGTCAGATAGGACTAAAGTGAAATATAGGCTATAAAAGAAATATAATCTCTGCTATGCAAGACAGCTGTGAGGACTGAATAAGATTAATCACCTGCAAAACAGGTAGCATAGTGCCTGGCCATACTCAGTGTTCAAAGATGGACCATTACTATAAGTGAAATGCTGAATTGAAAGCACTTAGGGCCAATATGAATGATAGCTATCATCAGTATGTGAAAGGATTAACCTTAGGATGTGTGTAAACATGTTCAGATGTGGCCTCTTCATTTGCTGGGACACACCAGAGTTTTGTAGGGTAAGAGCAGTGTGGGGAGTCCATTGGTTCCCTATGAATGTTCATAATGTGGTCTCTAGCCAGCAATATCTCCAACCACCAGATTTCTAGTTCCTCGTCTGCTACATCAGCCAAGAACCACATTCAGCCAAGAACCACATTCTCATTCTTGTTTCACCTCTGTAAGATTGCTCTGAAAATCAGTGGGTAACACAGGGCAGATGGGAAAGGGATTCTGGCTCCAATTAAGCCAAAAAGAAGACAGAGACCAAATGTGGAAAACCTCAGGCCAGAAGGAAAAAAAATGTTACTTAGTGATTAGCATCAAAAAAGAAAGTTTAAAATAAAAACATCTTGCCTCCTAAATGTTCTAACTTCTAAAATACAAAAGCAAATATAGAAGTGACTTTTTGGAATCTGATAATCATTGTTTAATGAAGCTGACTTTCCTTCCCTGGATAAGTACCTGCTCAGCCAGCAGACATCTATGTAGCTTTCTTTTCTCCCTCCTACTTACTGCTAAGGAGCAGAATGGCCACGTGCAGAAAGGCTGGACTGCCAGAGAATGATCTCGTTAGTGTGATTTGGAGGTCTGAGCAGAAATAGTGTCTTCCTTAATTAAAACTGAAACTCTCCAAAGTTGGCACTGTCTTTGGGCAAAATGAGGACAGGGACAGAAAGGCATGAAATTGTTCTACTCCACTTTTAACTCAGATCACTTATGAACCAAAACCCGTTTCATATATCCTCATGGCCTAATTATTAAAATGGGGATAGGGATGAGAATTTTTTTTTAATATAAAAGGATATTATTTAGAGTGGCTTTAGTAGTAAGAAATGGTAACTTTGTACTCAAAGTTACTTTAATTTAATGGGACTATATCAATAAATCCAGGGGATCCCTGGGTGGCTCAGTGGTTTAGCGCCTGCCTTTGGCCCAGGGCGCGATCCTGGAGTCCCGGGATCGAGTCCCGCATCGGGCTCCTGGCATGGAGCCTGCTTCTCCCTCTGCCTGTGTCTCTGCCTCTCTCTCTCTCTATGTCTATCATGAATAAATAAATAAAATCTTAAAAAAAAAAAGAAATCCAGAGGAAGGCAGATCTACAGCACCATATGATCAGAGATTCAGTGATATCATCAAGTTTCCTCTTCTTAAGTTTGGTGTCACTTAGAGTCACAAGATAATTGCAACAATTTCAGAAGTCATTTCTAGGCATGAGGATATTCAGGGGAAGTAGAGAACTACCTTTTCATGTGTTCCTTTTAAAGGGTAAAGGAGTCTTTCTTGGATGCCCTCAGATTTTTTGTGTCTCATCCGCCAGCCTGTATCACATACCTATCCAAACACCAATCACTGATAACAAAATTGAGACTGTCCATAATTATTTTCCACCAATCAGGACTCAAGAGACTGTCTGAAGCACAAGACAATGTGAAATAGGTTAGGTTATACAACAGAACAGGGTTTTGCTAGGAAGGCAGAAAGAAGATGGGAAATGAATATTGCGTTGCATAGACCGAGTTAAAATGTAAAATTTTTTAAAATCTAGGAAATAACCAAAACCAATCAATACAGAGTGTCAGAAGTCTGGAATGTTATAACTTGTTTTCTTGAGCCTCAAATGTCTGTACCATCCATGTGAAAAATCTTCTCTATGTTTCTCCCTAGGAAAGAGAGACAGCTGGACTTCACCTAATAGATACTATTGTAAAACATACCACTTAGGAGACCTCTTCTAATCATTTAGACCAGGAATGTCCCTGAGTTTTTAAATATTTTATTTAAATTCAGTTTGCCAACATATAATGTTACATACCAAGTATAATATGTGGTTATCATTTAAGCCATTGCAATAAGATTTTTGAACCCATTTCTGAACTCAGTTGGACAGATACATGTTAGATTAGTTGTGTCTTCTAAAGACTGCAAAGATTTATTATTTATTTATTTATTATTTATTTATTTATTTATTTATTTATTTATTTATTTATTTATTTTAAAGATTTTATTTATTTATTCATGACAGACAGAGAGAGAGAGGCAGAGACACAGGCAGAGGGAGAAGCAGGCTTCCTGCAGGGAGCCGGACGCGGGACTCGATCCCGGGTCTTGGATCACACCCCGGGCTGAAGGCGGTGCTAAACTGCTCGGCCACCACCCAAGACTGCAAGGATTTAAATGAGACACCATGTACTAGGTACTTGCCATTGCTTGATAAATTCTTGGTCTCTATCTAAACCAAGGAAAGTAGAAAATTCACTGTGCCTCGTGGTTCCTGTTTCCTACCTGATGACCCACCTCTTATCAGATGATTGACATTGGGAAATGACCTCTCTTTCCAGGAAATCTCACTCATTAACCCTAATAATGCAGATCAGTCCTGGAAGGTCTCCACAGTACATTAGTCACTGCAGCATAACTATTCATGCAGCAAGATACAACTTAAAAGTAAGAAGGCAGTCTCCTGTTTAAAGATTTTATTTATCTATTTGAGAGATAAAAGTAGGGGGGAAGGCAAAGGAAGAAGCAAAAGCAGAAGCAGGAAGCCTGATGTGGGGCTTGATACCAGAACCCTGAAATCATGACCTGAGTCGAAGGAAGGTGCTTAACTGACTGAGCCACCCAGGTGCCCCAAAAGTAAGAAAGCCGTCTTTTTATTACAAAGGCACCTGGGGAGGTTTCTTCTGCTTCAATATAATTTCTTCTTAATCTTATGTACTAAATTCCTCTTAAGATTAGTTTATCCAAGTATTCTCTTGCTGTTTTCTGAGAGGCCATGTTTTACACCTTTTGTACATCATTTACAAATGAGCTCAGATGAATGAATCCAATCTGTTTCATTCCGTAACCTGGGAAGAATTTGAAAAAGTATAATTAAGATTTCTGTCCAAGAAATCTTTGCCTATTTCAAGAACATGAAGTTTTCTCCTGTTTTCTTGTAGTAGCTTTATTGTTCCATGTTTTAAGCTTACCTTCATTATCCATTCTAAATCACTTCTTGGGAATAGAGTGTGATCAAGGTTTTTGTTTTGTTTTGTTTTGTTTTTCTCCTTATGTACACCTAAGATTTCTAATGCTATTTGTTCAAGATCCTTTTTCTTTCCCCATTTAACTGATAGGAGTCTTGATGAAATCAACTGACCATATTTATGTGTGTCAAAATATGAACTCTTTATAATGTCCCATGATCTATTTTCTGTCCCCATTAAAATATCATACTGGCTTGATTACTGTGATTTTATAGCAATTATTAAGATAAAGTGATATTGGGGGGCACCTGGGTGGTTCAGTTGGTTAAGCATCTGCTTTCAGCTCCATTGATGATTCTGAGGTCCTAGGATCAAGCCCTGCATTGGGCTCCACATTCAGTGGGGAGTCTACTTTTCCCTCTCCTACTGCCTCTCTCTGTGCTAATGTTCTCTGTCTCTGAAATAAATAAATAAAATCTTGTAAAAAAGTTAAAAAAATAAAATGGTATTGGTGATTTAAACTAGTTCTCTTTTTTCAATATTACTCCCCCCAAAACCCACAAAAAACCCAAACAAAAACAAAAACTATACTTCAATAAAACAATTAATTTATTAATTTAAAAAAGGAAAAGAAAACCAAGAGACTTATCACCTAGTCATTCCTTGCTTGAGTCCTATAGCCTCTAGCTCATTTATCTTTTCTCTCTACATTTTGGTCTTCTCATGTTTGTTGTATATGTCTGGGAATTTCAGTTGCACCCAGTGGTAGAAATAGAGAAAAACACTTCTACTCCTCTACTTCTTCCTACATTTCCTGTTTTTGTTTTGGATTTTTTTTTAAATCAAAGTTGGTTCAATGACATAAATTAGGACTAAGATTATTAGGTGGAAAAGAAAGAAAGAAAGAAAGAAAGAAAGAAAGAAAGAAAGAAAGAAACCTACCAGACTGTTTCCCAAAGTGATTTAAGTATTTTATATTCCCATGATCAGTGTGTGAAAGTTTCAGTTGCTCCACATCCTCGCCAACAATTGATATGATCAATCTTTTTAATTTTTGCCTGTCTTGTGGATCTGTCCTACTGTCTTATTGTGGTCTTAGTTTACATTTCTCAAAATGACTTATATCTGTTTATTTGCCATCCATATATCTTCTTTGGTGAAGCACCTCTTCAAATTTTCCTGTTATTGAGTGGCAGGAGTTTATTCTATATTCTAGATACAAGTCTTTTGTTGATATGTGTTTCAAAAATATTCCCCATAAACACTGAGTTGTTTTTTCATTGTTATGACAGTGTCTTTTGAAAACCAAAGTTTTAAAATTTTGATGAAGTCTAATTTATTGATTTTTCTCTTTTTTTAAAGACTTTATTTATTTATTTGAGAGAGAGAGACAGAGATAGCAACTGAGATAGCACAAGTGGGGAGGAGAAGGAGAAGCAGGCTTGATGAAGGGTGATCCAGGGACCCTAGGATCATGACCTGAGCTAAAGGCAGAAGTTTAACCACCTGAGCTATCCATGTGCCCCTAAACATTTTTTCTATTATAGTTTAGGCTTTTTGTGCCACATTTAAGAAACTTCTGCAAAACCAATGTCCTTTTTCCTTTCCTCACATAATTTTATCTCTTACATTTAAGTCTCTGGTCTATTTCTAGATAATTTTTATCAATGATGTAAGGGTTAAGGTATATATATATTTTTATCACCATTTGTTGAAAATATTATCCTTTCCCCACTTAACTGCATTGGCATCTTTGTCAACGATCATAACAATGTATATGTGGGTATAATTTAGTTCTATTCCCCTGGTATGTTTGTCTATCTTTATATCACTAGCACACTGTCTTATTATGTAGCTTCATAGTAAATCTTAAAATCAGCTAGTATAATTTTCTAACAATTATTTAAAATAATTTTGGGTACAGTAGGTCTTTTGCTTTTCTATATAAATTTTAAAATCAATTTCTATGAAAAACTTCGGTGAGCTCATGATTTCCTTTATCCTCTTTAATGTATGGACATTAGTTATATGGATTAGAATTACAACAACTGTTTTATGGTCTTTGTCTACCAATTTATCATGTGCCATTTACATTCCTGATTCTATTAATGTTTTACCCCTTCATTGTGGATTTTGCTGCTTCTTTCCATGCCTAATAATTTTTTTAAAATTTAATAATTTTTTGGAATGAAGAATTGAATTTAACCTTGGATATTTTTGCATTTTTATAAATATTCTTGATCATATTCTGGAATGTAATTCAATTGCTTGGAAACAGTTTGATTCTTTTACAGCTTGCTCTTAAGCCTTTTTAGGCATAACCAGAGAAATCTTTAACCTAGGGCTATTCTCTGCCCCAGTACCCTACTCATGTATCACAAGGTTTTTCCACTCTAGCTGATGAGAACACAAACCCCTCCAAGCTTTCTGTGAACCCTACAGATTATTTCATCTGCTCCTTTTTGGTGGTTCTTTACTTGGCCTTGGGTGCTCAGCTGAAGACATGAGAGGAACTTTGCAGTCTTTGAAACTCCCACCATCCCGTTCTCTTTCTAGTTTTCACCCATTCGTATACCTGTCCTCTCTGATACTCTGCCCTATAAATTCTAGTCACCATAGCCTTCCTGAATTCTCAATTCTCTCTCTAAATCAGAAAGACTCTAGGCTCTGTTTGGGTTCTCTTCCCTTGTATTGCAACCCAGAAACTCTCTTCAGTCACTAAGTGGGAAATAGTAGATTTAGTTTGTATGTTTCCTTTCTCTAAAGGATCACTGTCCTGCACTACCTGTTGTCTGAAATCTGAAAATTATTCTTTCATACATTTTCTATGGTTTTTAGTTATTTCAAGTGAGAAAGTAAATCTAGTCCTTGTTATTCCCTCATGGCTAAAAAGGAAAGTTGGGTTTTTAGATTTCTTGATTTAGTCCTTTCTCAGCTTCATTAAGATAGATATTAATTTACCCAATTTATGGAGTTTTTAGTAGACTTTGTTATTGTCAGGAACTTAATCGTACCTGATTTGCAAGTTGAACAGGTTATCATGAGCTTCTAGATTGAGATTCACTGTTGAGAATTGATTGAAACTGGTGAGTGCAGATTAATAATGAAAACAACACTGATAATATTAAGATCAGAATTAAATTAAATTGGCAGTAATTATAATTTCTATGTTATATTTTTTAGCTAAGGAAAAAAAAGCCTTATGAATTTTACTAGCAGTGTAGTTGTGAATATTTGTGTCAGAGAAGGCTAATGCAGTGATGTTAAGTGAGATAGTAAAGCGAAAACTTATCCCTCCAATGTTCCAGAACTGGAGTCTTAGGGTAATTGTCTGAATAAGAAATACTATCCTAAATCCTGACAGGACTAAGAATTTATGAAGTCGTACTTAGAAATAATGTTTTTTTCAAGTTTAAAAGTAAGAAGCGATCCTGTGGTTAATACTTTGGGTCAAATTGTTGGTCACTTTGGCGGATTGTTTGTCAAAATAGCCCCAGTTTGTTCACATATTCCTCTCTCCATGCCTCTGAGTACTGCTTTCTCACACTAACTTGGGCATTGACCATGTGGCTTGATGTAGCCAATGGATATTTGCAAATGTGATGTAACTAGAAATTTGAAAAGCACTTGCACATTGGTTCTTGGTTTCTTCCTCCTCTTGAAGACTGCTGCTCTGTTTGTAAACTTGGGATAACCTACTGAACATTGATAGATAACATTAAGGAGAAATAAGGGACCCCATATGACCTGATGGCTGGCTTTAGTGACAACTGGCTAAGGTTTACTCTGTAGGCCCAAATTAGCTAAGCCTAGCTCAAATTGCATTCTATAAGATTGTGTGCTGAATATTTGGTTGCTATTTAAACCGTTAACTTTTGGTGTGAATTTTTATGCAGCAAAGCTAACTGATAAACTTTTTTAGTTGGTGTGACATCAGCTGAGATAGGAAAGTTTCCCCTTCTTCCTGTGTGTAGCACAAATAGTACTGGAATTATGTCTTAGTTTGTTAGGGCTGCTATAGCAAAAATACCATAGACTGACGACTAAACATTTATTTCTCACAGTTCTAGAAGCCAGGAAGTACAAGATTTGGTGTCTGGTGAGGGCCCACATCCCGGATCACAGCCATCTTCTCACTGTGCCTTCACATGGCAGAAGGGGCAAGGATGCTCTCTGCGGTCCCTTTTATAATGGCACCAATCACATTTATGAGGCTCTGCCCCCATGACCTAATCACATACAGAAGGCTACTTCCAAGTACCATCATACTGTGGACCAGGTTTCAACACATGAATTTTTGGAGGAGGACATAAATATTCAGTCTGTAGTAAATTAGGTGGATGCATCTATTTGAGTTGCAGCTTTTACATTAGTAAAAGGCTGCAGCTCAAAGGCTGCTCAAAGGTAGCCTAGGTTTTGACACCTTCTCTAAAATACGGGGAAATGGAGTTAGGCATTTTGTTTCAATGAACTGGAATTCAGTGCTTTTTTGAATATGCTCTTCCCTTGATACCTAACTATTTCACATTGATGCCAGTTAAAAACCTGAATCTGGATTAGCTATTTCTCCATGGAAAACCTCTTTGTGGCTTCCAGTGCAAAATGTAATAGGTCATTGATGCAAACATTTGTTTCCTGTGCTCAGAGCATCCATTTTTACTTTTGATCTTTTGAATAGTTCCCTGAATTTTCCAAACATGAGATTTGGAAATAGCCTATGCTTGGCTTTGAGAATGAGTTTTGATTGGCTTAAGCTAATTAGCATGTCCACAAATCCCTGCCACATTGGCTCAAGGATGGGCACATGTGCCGAGTCAACGCATGGCCAAAAGGACTCAATTCTATGACTTCAGGTGCCGTTAAAGAAGCAGACTCTTTTTATTTTGCACTGGACTCTTTTATTTGCATTAACCAGTAAGCATGAAAGCATGAAGCAAGGCCACCAAAAGGAGCCAACCTGTAGAAACAGAGCTCAGAAAAGAGAGAGGGAATCCAGATGTGGTCACATTGTTTTAACTCCAGATGTACCATCATCTTAAACTGTATTTACCATGGGCTATTCCCTCAGGTGAATCAGTTTTTCTCTCCCTCATTCCCTTCTTCTCTCTCTCACTCTGCTGTTTTCTTCTTTCTTTTTCTTCTGTTTTATTAGGTGTTTTGTAGAAAAGCATACTAAATAATTAAATTTCTCATAGTTTTAACCCAGGTATTTCCCCACGCTTTAGTGACATTTGCTTATTCATTTCCTTCAAACTATCTGCAGTAAGCAAATAATATCATAAGTAATCATTTAATGGCATTTGTGCAATCAGAATAAGTAGTATGAAGGAAAAGTGCAGGATTCCAATAAAACCTATAACGGGAGAGCTAATCAAGTCTGCATGTGAGGGAAGGCCTTCTCTGAAGAGGAGCCACTTCTGTGGAGACTTGAAGTCCTAGGGACACTTTCACTCCTTGTCGGTTTTGCTGGAAGAAGGGTTTGCCTTGTGTCTCCCAAGCCTGGAAGTCAGGAGAGGTAGGAGTTTTGACAGTGTGGATACTGAGTGAGTAGGCAGGGGCAGAGCATGTCAGAGAACACTCTTAGAAATGGACATGATACTCAGACATTTGGAAATTCTATTCTGAATGATAAGCTCTGCTCTCTGCTTATCACTCTTTTGAAATACTTTTAAGAAAAGTCTGTTCCCATTTTCTTTTTAGATTTCAGCTGCTTTTTGGGGATGTAGAAACAAACATAGCAGTCTTCAGTTTCAAGTAGAAGACAATATGCTCTTTCCCTTCTCTGGTAGCTTCTTTTTATCATTACAGTTTCTCCTTTGTCAGGAGAGATGCATAAAACTGATGGGAAAGCCCAACTTTCAACAGGACATCTTAAAACACATTGATGGGCAGTCAGGTTCTATCATGAAGGAAGCATCTGTCAGCTACTTCCAGAAAATGGGGGTTGCCTTTTGGCAGGTAACTAAGAACACAATGCCACATACTAACATCTTTAATAAAGGATGCTGGATTTAAAATAGAAATTTCAGCAAATTGCACCACTTTTAGCAAGTAGCAGTTAGCATCTTCCAGTGCTGAATACAAATATGACTCCACTCAGTGAGAGCTTCTGAATGTGTCAGATTTGGAGGGCTCCTGTGTAAATTACATTCTAAATTTAAATGTTCTGGGAACATAGATTGGACTACTCTAGGGGATTTGCCTTAGAGATAACCAAATCTGAGCAGAGGTTTCTATTCTGCCAAATGGGGTCAGGAGCTTTCACATCAAATTTCATTTGGGTGGTTCTTTTTTATTTCAGAATTATTTTTACTTTCAAGGTGTATTTGTAATTTCTTCCCAGCTACTGAGTAAAATAAGTTTAAAAGACAGGACGATGCACTGGCTATTCTGACCCCTGTCACTATGGGAGAAACCGATTCTGAACTTTCTGAGTTGTAGAAGTTTCTTTCTAATCCTATTTTTATTCCCTGTTAATGTGGACCCAGTTGGCCTCAATATTTATAACTATTCTTTCAAGATATGCAGGTCTGCTTATGTGACATGTAAAGTTATCCATAGGAACTGTTTATTTATATGGTGACATGTATGCAAGTATTGGCAGTGGAAATGAAGTCTTTCTTGAACCACTGAGTAAAGAAAAATAATAATTATGTGGGTCATTTATGTATAAGAAAAGACTTAGTATTATGGAAAATGGGCAAACATAATCTTGGGTGTTCAATGATAGTGCATGAAACAAATAGAAAGGTTGTTTATGTTTTGCTGTTATTTCTGTTCCTAGGTTGGATATTACTAATTGAGATAGCAAGGAATGCTTTTTCCTCATTTTAATTCTTGAGTAGACATTTACCCTCATGATTAGGTAAATTTTAGGAGGGATTAGAAGAATGAAATGGTTCAAGGAATTTTTAAATTGTTATTATAAACGTCCAATTATCTCTTGAAATTCTCAAACCCAGGGGGAGAGTTTGTCTCTTCTCTGTTAAAACATGTTTTAACTCTTCCAGTGGACTGATACGGGCTGAGCCATCTAGTAGTATGGTGTTTGACCTACAAAGTTTTGGGTAGAATGCTAAGGTAACATGTAAAACAAAATCACAGGCTACCTGTGATTCTAGAAAATTAAAATTTTATTATGAAATTCTCATTGCCTCGGGGGGAAAATCATATTTGATGGCAGAGCGAGACTATTAGAATCAGTAAAGCAGACAAATTTGAGGTCATTTTTACTAGTAAGATTTGTTAGAGTGAAATCAACAGAGCCTAGTGGCTGTGTCTTTATTAATAGAGTCAGACTTATTAATTTGAGCTCATTGTGGTAGGAGTTTAATACACCTTGGATGAACAAGTAAGTACATGCATAGATGAATTAAAGAGTAAGTTACAAAAATATTTAATGAAAAGTGTATAGAAGATTCTGTTATGATTATTTTAATATAGAAGTATGAAAAGTGTTAATAGGATTTACTGTCAGCTAAAGGCTTTCTATATCTACTTTCATAAAGAAATTAAAATTATATTTAGTATACATTTCACACTTGGAGTTTGGTATTTTATGTGGTATTATTAAAGCCCTTGAAAGAAATTGTCTCTTCAGCAAGCCAAAATCTTGTACACAATTTACTAAGTTCATAAACATTTTTATCTCCATAAATAGTACAAAGTATTGCTTTGTTGAAATGATCATAAATCACATGAATGATTTTTATTTTTTAAAAAACATTCTCTTATTGGAAAGGATTGTGAAATAAGTTGGATAGGAATGACTATTCTTTTATAGACAGTTTAAAAGACATGGGAAATGCCAAGACATTTGCAAAGACATTTGTATTCCCCAAGACCCCTGACACATCAAACTTAAGCCAAAGCTGGAATCTAGAACCTCTGAGTCCAAGCATAATGGACACCCACTGTTATTTCCATTCTAATACAATCATCTTTATTTTCTCTGTTAACAGCACTTTTACTTTTCTTTTTTGGGGGGAACCTCTCCTTCCCAATTCCCTACATGTGATTCCATGATGGCTACAAACACTTCCCACCTCCTTCAAACCTGCAAATGGACCATTTGTAGCATTTCACCAGCATAGTGTCATGGCCAAGGGCAGGTACTCATAGGCCTTTCCCTAGAATGTTCTAATGCTGGGTACTGGTCATAGTGAGGCTGTGTCCTTTCCAGTTTAGTGGTGAAAGTAGGAAATTGGGAGCCTGCTCTCCTTGACACGTGGTCCTTGCTAATGTATGAGAGGAGAGGATACAAGAAGATTTTGGTGAAAGAGAATTCTTGATTTTATTTCCTGTCCTCTTTCCTGCCTTTGTGAGGCATTGTTATGTTCTTCCTTTGATTTGTGAACATCCCTAGTTTTCTTCTACTACATTTCTTTTCTTTCCCAGTGGCATCAGTATCAAACTATCTCAATTCTAAACTCAAACCATCACTATCTAGCTGTGGGTGTGGACAAGTACCTTGAGCTCTCTAAGCCTCATTTCCTCATCTGTCAAGAAACAGATAACAATAGTCATTGCTCCATGGGATATTCTCTGAGAGCTAATGTATGAGAAATACTTAGCTAAATGCCTAGAATACAGAAAGTTCTCAATAATTGTTCTTTTTCATTGCTTTCCTCAGTATTGTTTAAACTAGCCTTGTTGGATTTTTGTCACTTCTGACCAAAGGATCATTTAGTTTAGTCAAATATTTGCTATCTTCATTGCCTTCCGTGTAAATGCTATATTTGTAAAATCTCAATTAATGGCATATTCTAGAGGCCTAAACTATAAGAAACTCAACTCTAGGGAACAAACTGAAGGTTGCTGGACAGGAGGTGGGTGGGGGGACAGGGCAGTTGGGTGATGGGCATTAAAGACGGTACTTGATGTAATGAGCACTAGATGTCATATGCAACTGGTCAATCACTAAATTCTACCCCTGAAACTAATAATACATTATATGTTAACTAAAATGAATTTAAATTAAAAATTAATAAAATAAATAAAATAAAATAGAATAACATTGCATTAATTAACTTCCAGTATTTTCCAAATGGGAATTTCACCCAAGTTCAATGAATGGCTATCCCATTTCACATCCAGTCATGGCATTTTAAAAAATGACATAAAGTCTTTTAATTACTAATTTTTTAATCTAAATGGGGCATTAGAATTTAAGAAAAATAGGCAATATACATAATTTACCTAGTAGGCAGAATAGGAACTTAGCATCCAGCCTTTCTTTTTTACAGTCTCTCACTGATACACTGCCATGGAATAGCATCACACTCAATAGATGCTGTCTTCCCTCTGTACAAACTATAAAAATATCAATGCAGACATTGTGTTTACATGATTTTTCCCTTTAGGTCCAAAGACACAACATGTATATCACCAAAAGAGGAGGGAACAGAAGTGATGGGAACATAAAACATTAAGCAGAGCTGTAGAGAGAATGAGACTTCTCTTTGACACATTTGTACAACATTTCCAAAGTCTTGGAAATATTTTTGATATATTTAACTGGTAAAAGATTTTTTAAAAGTCTGTAGCTCTTTTCTTTTTTCTTTATCAGTGACAATACATGTCTGGGCTGACAGTACTCTGCACACCTATAGCTTTAATTACATGTCTGATATGTCTCCATTAGTCTACTTACACCATTTCTATTTTTATGCTGGCTTGCTTGAAAAAAATCTTTAAAAATAATATTAAAAGATGGCATTTTATACCCTATTCTGGTTCCTGAAATTAATGATTTTATACACTGGAAAGACAAAAATGCTTTCTTACTTAACATCAACTTCACTCTCCCGCTTCTTTCTCTAACTGTAAACTTGGGACATAGATTAAAAAGGGGTCAAAGAACCGAGTTGTCAAGGAAGAATGATGATGAAGTTTAGCTAAGCTTTGGAATGGGTATTCTAATTTTTCTCTTAGAAGTTAATGTACACTGACATATAGACAGCCAGAATAAAACAAGTTAACGATACAGAAAAGACAGGGCTAAATTAATCTAATGTGTTTATAATGGACTCTTGTCTCTCTCGAGGAGATGGGTAGATGTAAGAGGGTGTGTGTGTGTGTGTGTGTGTGTGTGTGTGTGTGTACATGAGCATCTGTGAAATCATATGTATTGGGAAAGGAAACAAGACTATATCACTTTTTTAAGTAGTTTTATTTTTTTAAAGAAAAAATAAACTTTTTTCTGAATCTACTAACTCACATGATCTGTTACAAAGCTTTGTAATGCTATCTACTTGGGAGAGATAATTTACTGAATTATATATGCAAGAGGTGATTATTTGCCTCTAAGAATCATCAGGGTATCTGAAATTGCAGAAGTTTATTATGTTTGAAACAAGTCTGAGTTTCCTGGTGAAATTCTAAATTGTTATTATTACTTTTCCTTTCTTTGCTTGGAAAATAGAGAGCAAAATATTTTATGGGATATGTCCTATTATTAGTATAAACTATATTGCTTTTCAGGTTCTAATGAGGAATTTGAAGTTTCACCACAAAACAGTTTTGTGACCTTATTAAAACCACTTACTATCTTATTCACTGTGGTTCTCAGTTCCCTTATCTATAAAATGGACTAAAAAATCAATCATAGAATTTTTTAATAATGATTAAATAAGATATTACATTTAAGTGATCTGCCTTCATTCTGGCACAGACTAAGTACTCAATATAAGAAGCTTGGAAATTCTTAGAAAGCTTGAGTTACATAATTTTTGGAAAAAGAGTTTCTCTCTTCTTGCTTTAACATGACCTTGTTTGAAATGGCTCTCCCTTTGGCCTAAGGTGTCAGAATCTGCACTCTTAGGGAAATAGATCTGTTCAGCCTCCTTCCTCTTTCTCCTGTGTTGCTCTCTGAGAAGGGCTGCTTAATGGTCATCTTCCCTTTATTCTTGCTTCTGCTTAACTACTGGTGCCCAAGCTCCAGGTAAACTGGAGTTGGCTTCTTCTCTGAGCACCCAGCAACCAGTGTAGTTCCAGCCATGCTTAGATAGTAAAGACTTTAAAAGTTCCCAGTGGCTTGCAACTCATCAAATGTGAATTTTTAACAGATGGTTTTTATATTTCCATTTTGGGTTCTGTGTATCAGCTGTTGTCATCAGGACTCTTGTCCTTTTCATTGTATTTCTATTCCTTGGGCTTCATATGGAGGTTTTTCCACAGGCTTCTGCTTGGAGTTGCAAAAGGTTTGGCAAAAGACTATACCCAAACTTTGAATTGTGAAGTTCTAGTTAGAATTTAAACGTAAGTTTGCAATAGAAACAATGTTAAAAGCATTTGGCTCATATTATCTGAGATATCTTTGAAGGCCTTAGCCCTAGATTGAGTTCTGCATCTTAAGACTCCCTGGTTCATTTTGTGCAAAAGAAAGGAAGATATAGAAGGGTAAGGAAGTGGCTGTTTCCTTCCGATATAATTTCATTCATGGCCAAGATTTTAATGATCAGGTTAAATGTTTCTTGACACCATGCCACATCCTACTCTGTACTTTTCTTCTGGTGCCTTTCCTTCTTTCACTTTGTACCTTCCTTCACTTCTGAATAAATATTTCTTCATTCTATATCACTCTAGATTTTCTTTCTTCCCTTCTTTCCTTCTATTAGAATTTCTATTGCCTCAGTTAATTTGTTACTAAAGAGATGACAGGGGCACCTGTGTGGCTCAGTCTGCCTTTCTTTGGCTCAGTTCACGAACCTAGGATCCTGGGATCAGCCACATGGGGCCCTGCTTCTCCTTCTCCCTCTGCTGTTCCCTCTGCTGCTCCCCCTGCTTGTGCTCTCTCATTCTCGCTCTCTCTCAAATAAATAAATTTTTAAAAATAGAGATGATAGAAGCATGGTTCAATAACAGTAATTCACATACTATCTTTAATACCACTTCATACATACCAGGCATGGTTCTGAGCAGTTTCTGTAGAAGAATTCATTAGTTCCACAGATATCCAATGAGGCAAGTCCTCTTATTATCACCTTTTACAGGTGAGCAAATGAACACAGAAGAATATAAAAGTGTGTTTATAACAAATACCTTGTGAGAGTAGAACCGAGATTTGAATCCAGGTTGTTCGATTCTAGAGTCAAAACATTTAACCATTGTATTATCCTGTGTTAGACTGAATGAACGATTGTCTTTTTAGGCATATCAAGCAGTTTGTGGAAGATATTTTGGGGCAAGTGGACTACCATGTCATGCGTCAAGCCCAAACCTAGATTTCAGGATCAAGTTCCTTTTTGTGTTCCTATTTTCATATCATTCAGTTTCCATTTCTGAACTCAAAGAATTGCTTTTCACAAAGCTTGAGTGATGGGTGATAGGAAATCTCACGCCAGGTGGGCAACAACCTTTTAAACTTTTTTTGTAAAGTGAATGTTTATAAATCAGAAACTGAACTGGTTTTGACCTTGAGCTCAGCTTCAATGACCTGAATTTCAGATATAGTAATTGTTGATATCATTAAATCTACTTATGCTCTTAGAGGCTTTTTAGCAATAGTAGAGGGAGTGTTTAATAATAAAACAGCCTAATTTACCTGTAGGAAAATTTATCTCTGTGGACAGAGGGCTTTGCAGCCAAAATATACTACTGTAGCAGAGAAAGATGAAGAAATAAGGGACCGTACTGAAAAAAAAAAAAGATTCCAATTTCCCCTTTCTAAATTTCAAACACATGTTGAATATATTCAATTTATGATATTTAACTCCCTCTGAATGACCAAAGGCAATATCACCTACAAGATCTAGTAGACAAACTCTTACATATCTATGAGTTACCCTGATTGTCTTTTTAAAAAAAGTTACTGTTTTAGTAGTTTTATGAATCCTGATTGTAGAGGAGAAACATTGAATTGTAGAAATCCAAACACTTTGGCAATTATGTTTTCTAATACTCACAGCTTAATTATGTATTAATTGGGGGTTGAAGCAAGTGACTTAAGTAAATGCATCAGTAACTAAAATATTAATAGAATAAGCCTAGATGACATTGGATGTGTAATGCATTGAGATGAAACACCAAAGACAGGATCCATGAAAGAATAATTGATAAGCTGAACTTTATTAAAACTAAAATACTTTCACTCTGCAAAAGTAATATCAAGAAAATAAGGCAAGAGAGTGGTCTAGTTTCATTCTTCTGCATGTGGATGACCAATTTTCCCAGCACCATTTATTGAAGAGACTGTCTTTCTTCCAGTGGATCGTCTTTCCTCCTTTGTCGAATATTAGTTGACCATAAAATTCAGGGTCCATTTCTGGATTCTCTATTCTGTTCCATTGGTCTATGTGTCTGTTTTTGTGCCAGTACCACACTGTCTTGATGACCACAGCTTTGTAGTACAACCTGAAATCTGGCATTGTGATGCCCCCAGCTATGGTTTTCTTTTTTAAAATTCCCCTGGCTATTCGGGGTCTTTTCTGATTCCACACAAATCTTAAAATAATTTGTTCTAAGTCTCTGAAAAAAGTCCATGGTATTTTGATAGGGATTGCACTGAACGTGTAAATTGCCCTGGGTAGCATTGACATTTTCACAATATTAATTCTGCCAATCCATGAGCATGGAATATTTTTCCATCTCTTTGTGTCTTCCTCAATTTCTTTCAGAAGTGTTCTATAGTTTTTAGGGTATAGATCCTTTACCTCTTTGGTTAGGTTTATTCCTAGGTATCTTATGCTTTTGGGTGCAATTGTAAATGGGATTGACTCCTTAATTTCTCTTTCTTCAGTCTCATTGTTAGTGTATAGGAATGCCATTGATTTCTGGGCATTGATTTTGTATCCTGCCATGCTACCAAATTGCTGTATGAGTTCTAGCAATCTTGGGGTGGAGGCTTTTGGGTTTTCTATGTAGAGTATCATGTCATCGGCGAAGAGGGAGAGTTTGACTTCTTCTTTTCCAATTTGAATGCCTTTAATGTCTTTTTGTTGTCTGATTGCTGAGGCTAGGACTTCCAATACTATGTTGAATAGCAGTGGTGAGAGTGGACATCCCTGTCTGGTTCCTGATCTTAGGGGAAAGGCTCCCAGTGCTTCCCCATTGAGAATGATATTTGCTGTGGGCTTTTCGTAGATGGCTTTTAAGATATCGAGGAAAGTTCCCTCTAGGTATTATGCTGAGTGAAGTAAGTCAATCGGAGAAGGACAAACAGTGTATGTTCTCACTCATTTGGGGAATATGAATAATAGTGAAGGGGAATATAAGGGAAGGGAGAAGAAATGTGTGGGAGATATCAGAAAGGGACACAGAACATAAAGACTTCTAACTCTGGGAAATGAACTAGGGGTGGTGGAAGGGGAGGAGGGCGGGGGGTGGGGGTGAATGGGTGACGGGCACGGAGGGGGACACTTGACGGGATGAGCACTGGGTGTTATTCTGTATGTTGGTAAATTGAACACCAATAAAAATTAATTTATAAAAAAAAAAAAAAAAGAAAATAAGGCAAGCCACAGACTGGCAGTAAATAATTACAAAGACGCATTTGATGAACTATTATCCAAAATATACAAAGAACTTTAAAACTCAACAATAAAAAAATAAACAAGCTGATTAAAAAGTGGACCAAACACCTTAGTGAACCTTAACCAATATAGGTATACAGATGGCAAATATGAAAAGATGGTCCACATCATATGTCATCATAGAAATGCAGATTAAAACCACAGTGAGATAGCACCATGCACCTATTAGTATGGCCAAGCTCTAGAACACTGACAACATCAAATGCTAGCAAGGATGTGGAGCAGCAAGAACTCTCATTCATTGTTGGTGGAAATGCAAAATGATGCAGCCACTTTGGAAGACAGTTTAGCAGTTTTGTACAAAGATAACCATAATCTAACCATATGATTCAATAATCACACTCCCAAAGAAATTGGTCACTTCTGTCCACACAAATACAGATGTTTATGATGGTTTTATTAATAACTGCCAAACTTGGAAGCAACCACAATGCCCTTCAGTAGGTGAGAAAACTGTGATGCAATCAGAAAATGTAATATTTATTCAGTGCTAAATGGAAATGAGCTATCAAGCCATGAAAAGTCATGGAAGTACTTTAAATACAAATTACTAAGTGAGAGAAGCCAATATTGAAAGGGCACATACAATAAGATACCAACTATATAGTGTACTGTAAAGGGCAAATCTATGGAGACAGTGAAAAATCAGTGGTTTCCAGGGGTTGCGAGGTATAGAGAGGAGTAGAGATGAATAGGACACAGAGGAATTTTAGGGCAGTGAAAAATACTCTGTATGATATGCTATGATAGATATATGTCATCATACATTTGTCCAAATTCATAGAATGTACAATACCAAGAGTAAGCCCTGGTGTAAACTATGGACTTTGATTGATTTTGATGTGTCCCTGTAGGTTCATCAGTTATTAGAAATGTACACCTCTGGGGGTGGGGGTGATCATGGGAGAGATCAAGCATGTGTGGGGGCAGGAGGTAACTGGAAAATTTCTATGCCCCTCAATTTTGCTTTGAACTTACAAACTCTTCTAAAAAAAAAAATAGTCTTAAAAAAGGAGCAGCCATGAAATAAATACCTCAAATTGAGATTTGGAAATAAACAAGATATATATATCCAGAAACTGGCTTCTTGTTATAAAAAATGGAAGTTTTGGGGGATCCCTGGGTGGCGCAGCGGTTTAGCCCCTGCCTTTGGCCCAGGGTGCGATCCTGGAGACCCGGGATCGAATCCCACGTCGGGCTCCCGGTGCATGGAGCCTGCTTCTCCCTCTGCCTGTGTCTCTGCCTCTCTCTCTCTCTCTCTCTCTCTCTCTCTCTCTGTGTGACTATCATAAATAAATAAAAATTAAAAAAAATAAAAATAAATAAAAAAAATAAAAAATGGAAGTTTTGTTAAATTCCAGCCGTGTTTAAATACATAACCAAAATTTGATTTGTTGTAGGTCACTAACTAGATTCAATACAAATATAAAACCATCAACATTTAAATGATTAGTTTTATTTAGATGGTTTCATCAGTAGTCTCACAATAGGCAAATAAACCTAAAAATTATGAGTCAGGATAAATGCTAGGTAGAAACATAAGCTTGATGTTTTTGAGAATCACAAATGAAGTATGGCTACTTAGGGCGTTTTGAAAGATTTTCATTAGGAAAATGACATCTAAATTGCAACCTACCCTCAGAGAACACATAGGCCAGTGTAGGACACAGACCAGGAATCAATGACGAGTGATTGGGTTTGGTAAGGATTACCACAAACTGTGGTGATGAGAAAACAGAGTGGGAAGCAAATGTTTTTTGTCTAGAAAATCTCCACAGACCTCATAAATATTTGGGCTGGGACACAAAGGGTAAGTAAGAATTTGCTGGATGTCAATTTGTGTTCCCTATAATTTTACTAATATCAGGGGTTTCACAGAGCAGATACATAATAAGTTTTTAGTGAGTTTTATGCGATGTCACCCAGGCCTTCGATACCATTCCAAGGAGTCACTCTTTTGGAGATTTCTTCACTGTGGAGAGCTTGTATTCAAAAACTTGTTGAGGGTGAGAGAGATACAAAAGGCCGAGTCTTCCTGCCTCCATCTGAAGGTTTCTCTCTGGAGGTGAAGTTCTTCCAGTGCAGGGCTCTACATGGAATCTAGGATCATCAAAGGCCTAAGTTGTGACTTAACTGTTCAGCTTCTCCTTCCATCCGGTGCTGTTACCTTCACTCCCTCACAAGTTTTGATCTTCAATAGATTCCTGCCCGCAACTATCCATCACAGAGTTTGCTTCCAGGGAAACCAACCTGCAACCACTTCTCAATAAATACTTACTGATTCATTGGTTGCTAAGATTTATTTAGGAATAAAGACTGGAATAAAGCATACATTAATACTTATTACTGACTGCTACAAATATTAGAGGTAGATTATTAAGACAGAAATCCATATGCCTCAGTAGCATTCTTTTTGTGTTGTGTGTTCTGCGCATATCTTTTTACTGTTTTGAGTGAAGTTAGGCCTCCTTATTACTTGTAATGTTGATGTTTAAGGATAATTAAAGTAAATGGCTCCCATCCTGTCTAGCTCCCACCTCAAGCTCTTGAGTAGAGTTTCAAAAGCAGCGAATGACTAGCTCTCCTCTGATGGGTAATTTGGTTTGATGCATTATGAATCACTTCCATAATGCTGGTGAGGCATAAATGGAATCTGCACTAAAGGGATCACCACGGGCCTCAAGATGAACTTCAAACTACATAATTATAGTTAGGTGTGGGCACAGATAAACTTTAGTGATTGGTTACCATTCTATTTTTCTGGAGACAGTCTTCCTTGTCATGGTTTTGGGATGTCAAATATTTTGAGTTTGTGATAAAGGAACTCCAGTTTTTAAAATTGTTGATATCTCATTGCAACTTCTGATTTTAGTAGTTCTACACTTACTGGAAATGTTAGTGCTGATGCTTTTTGATCGCATAATTAGAGATGGCCCCCTGAAGCATTGTTATTTGGCTTTCCTTTCCAAGCTTTCTGGAGATTTTGAGAGAAGATGTCTCGCCTCCCCTAGGTGTGTCTGTCAAACACGGTTGATTGTTATTCAGTGTGAGACTGAGATGACTGATAAAATAAATGAGTAGAATAAACACCAGAATTAGTTTTTAATTTCCTTTTTCCCTTGATTGCTCACAGTGTGTGTTTGTAAGGCATGAAATTATGGCACCTCTTTTGTATCAGAAATGCCAAGAGCTTGTTTAGTTTGCTGTGCTAAAAACGATGATTTTCAAGACTTATTACAAAGAAGGCAAAATGAAAGAGAAGCAAGGGGGAAAATAAAAACAAAATGGTTTTGGTTTTGCTTTTCTTAAGCTCTCTTCTGTTTGGTCATCTTACTTTTTTTTTTTCCTAATGAATAGTTTGTAATTAGAGTTCAGATGTGCATTCTGAAAGCCTCAGCAGTCTTCTCCCCCCCCCCTTTTATTCACCTCCCCCCCTTTTTCCTCTTCCTCATCTTCTTTTTCTTCTCTTCCTCCTCTTCCTCCTTTTCTGGTGATATTTTAGAAATACCAATTCAATCTGGGTTAATGATATTAATGATTAGGAATTGTGGATGCATCTGGCAAGAAAGATACCATTGCCTTTCTTTTTCCTGGTCCATATTTAGCTCAACTCATCTCTAATATGTTAATGATGAGATTAGTCTGGACTCTGCTAGAAAATTTTCAGGGTCTTTGATTTGGTCTTTTCCTACTGTTGTACTAAGAGTCTTGAATAAGTCACTTAGCTACTAATTTATCAATTATTATATATTTGGCACCACCCAGGTACTAGGGATTTTGGAACACACTAAGAATAAGATGGGTACAAAATAGCCTGGCATTTCCCTCACAGACACTGCAGACTAAAAAGCATAGAGAATGAGGAGTATATAAGCTAAGATGTGTCAGAAAGATAGATAGGGGCCTGATCCTATGGTAACTTCAAGGTATGTTAAGAACATTGTTTTTATTCTAAAAGGGTTAATAAACCTTGGAAATATTTTAAGCATAAGAATAATTTGATCAGGGATGCCTGGGTAGCTCAGTGGTTGAGGGTCTGTCTTTGGCTCATAGCATGATCTTGGTCTTAGGATCGAGTCCCACATCAGGCTCCCTGCATATGGAGCTTACTTCTCCCCCTGCCTGTGTCTCTGCCTCTCTCTGTGTGTCTCTCATGAATAAATAAATAAAATAAAATCTTAAAAAAAAAGAATGGTTTGATCAGATATGTTTTATGTAAATGTGGAGTCTGGGCTAGATAATGACCAATGAATGAGGAGGCATATGGTCAAAGAATGGTTGCAGTGAGAGACAATGACAGTGTAGACTGAAGTCTGGCACAGGTAGTAGTGGTGTTTTCGAAGATGAGAAATGGACAGATTTTAAAAATTTGAGGTAACCTCAGTGAGACTTGATGAAGGAGAAAGGGGATTAAAGAAAAACCTTTGATTTCTGACTTAGGTATTGGAATGGATAGATGGCTCTGCCATTTGTTGAGATGGAAAAGTATAAATGAGAATTAGGTTTGAAGGGGAAGATAAATTTAGTTCTCAGCATGTTAAATTTGAGATGCCACTGAGGCATTCAAGTGGGGATACTAAGGAACCAAGTTGGAATTTAGGTTTGGAACTCAAAAAATCTTAGCTGGAGATATATAAGCTGGTAATATATGAATAGTAAGTAATGCTTTGGGCATAGATATTGAGAGTATCCTGAGGGGAAAAAAAAGCATTGCGTAATAGTCAGAAGGAAGAGAGTATAGGCAAAGGAACCTACGTCCAAAGCCTAAAGAACATCAACATTTCAGAAGGAGGGTGTGCATGTGTGTGTGTGATTGTGTAAATTTCAATAAGGGTATCTATTAAAGTAAGAAAAGAACTGAGATATTCAGAGATTTTAGGAGACTTGAGGAGGTCTGAGAAAAGTCCTGCAGAAAATAGATTAAGAATTATCTAAGAAATACCATAGAATTGTTTAGGTGTTTAGACCTATTGAGGTTATTCATCACAAATTTAAACCAGTTTAAATCTGTGTAAATTTTTCATAGCAATGTTTGACTTCTTAGGCATAAGAATGGAGAAAAGAGGTTTGAAATGGTGTACGATTTTCTAGATGAGTTTGACTTAAAAAAATAGAGCAGGAAGGAAAGATTAGATTTGGCAGAGGAGTTTTAAAATGAAGACTATGAGTTCTAAAGTTGGATTAAAAGTAATTAAAGGCAGGAGGAGAATAAAATTTTTAGGCAGAAGTATAAATGAAGTGGAGGTGCTGATGATTCCACATGGCTTTGAGTAAGCAAGATAGAACAGGAGATGATCGTCAGAAAAAAGGATGCTTAAATTAATGATTTGGGAGCAGAGAATTTGGATAATGAAGAGACACAATTATGACTATGGATGCTGAGGTGAGTGGAAGAGAAATCTTCAGGCCTGAGAAGGTCAACAAACTGCGAAGTATGGGTAGATATTACAATCACACAAGATATCTGCAGAAATTGGTTAGTGTACACTCTAAGTCAGGTGCCAAGAACTTTATAAATAAGAAGAATGGCATGAAAGTAATTCTTCTGTGATAACAGCAGATCAATAATTGGAAGGAAAACACTAATAATATTTAAGATTTACTGATCATTTTTTTCTCTGCTATGAATTATTTGCTTTATATACATTATGTCTATTAACCTTTACCATAAACTGAGGACCTTACTATCCTCACTTTATTATAAGGGAATGATTACCCCCTATTGAGGAAACTAAAATCATAGGGAATGTTAGATTAAAACCAGGATCTGTCTGACTACAGAACTCACAATCTGATTCATTATTTTATACTACCTATTCAACAGCTATTGGAAGGATTAATTGTGATATGTAAATGTGGAAAATATAAGTGATTGTTAAACTCCAAAATAAATACTAATGTGAAGTGTGAGGCATATTTACTACCGCGGCTGCTGCTACTACTACTACTACTATTGGTAGTAGTATTTGCTTTTCCAAGCTAATTTTTCCTCTTCTGCATACTCAAGTAACTAAACCCATGCTTGGATGAACAAGCTCATTAGTCATGGCCCATTAGTCTACAGCCAGAAAATGTCTTTGGTCAAAACAAGTAGAGTACTTGGATCCATAAAAAGAGTCAGTGACAATGTCTCTTATATTCATCCCTATGGTGTACTGAAAGCCCAATTTACATATTTTTTAAAGAAAACCTTGTGATGCCATAGAGCTGGTGAAGATTAACAGGTCCTGAGTTCTAGAGAACGTTTTCTCCCTTCTAATCACACTAGTCTGAAAGGCAAAGGGACTCTCCATGAAACACCAGAAAACAGTGAAAGACGCCACACGGTGAAATGAACACTGGATGTTATATGTTGGCAAATTGAATTTAAATAAAATTTTTAAAAGATATGGGTATATCGATCTATATATAAAATATATGAATTATATATGTATATATTATACATATATACATATAATATGCATATAAATAATATACATATTAATGTATATTATACATAAATAATATGTATATTATACATAAATAATATACATATATAATATATATATTATATATGTATGGTATATATGTATGCATATATATAAAGTATATCACACATATATACATATATGCATATATGTGTATATATATATATATAATAAAATGCATTTATATAAATATGTGTATTTTTTTCTACAGACTATCCTTCTTGAGAGGAGATATAAGAGAGGGAACAAAAGAATGGTCTAAGAAATAGAGAAGTAATTCTTACTAAAATCTGCCCCATTTCTGGAAATAGAAAATCACATGACCTCTGGGTCTGCAGTACATCAACAAAATGAAAGATTAGATCATGATTCTATGTTTTTGATTCTATGTTAGAGCATCTATGAGCCTCCTTTGTCCTGCCTCATCCTGGAGTGATACTGAGAGGAAACAACCCCTCTACCTCATGTCATATGATTTTCCTGAGTTTCTGGGATATTGCACAAGGAATTTCTGAAATACAGATAGATATTCCCAATACATAATCACTCTTGTTTAATTCAATGGCTTGGCTTGGATGAATTTGCCACTTGATTGACTTTCTATACAGAAAAGATGCGTTCACAGTGACATTGTTGTGCTCTTTATTGAGATATCTCTCTCATGTAGAGCAAGACTATTGGTGATACATATTTGCTGCTTTATGGTGACAACTGCACAGGTATTCCATTATGTAGCTCATTTTTTAAGAGCTTAGACCTTTTCAGTCAAGGTCCACTTTTGGCAAATCATGACACGGGCTCTTGGTTAAGGGTATTTAATTTTAGAATGTTGGCAGAAAGCCTCACAGTACTCTCTCACTTTCCCTGTCTCTCTTACACACACACACACACACACACACACACACACACACACACACAGATACCCCACAAACAAATTAAAATCAAAGAGTGAAACCACTACAGATACAACATCTAGTACATGTGTATGCTATAGCTTCACAAAGAATCTGAATTAAAATTAAATTTGCCAGACCCTTATTTCTCCATTGTTTTAATGATGATGGACACATAAATGAATGCAACATTTGAAGGACTCAAATTTAAACGTTCAAAGACTTTATTCTCTGAGCTATTATTTCACTGGGATTTGAAGCATGAAACCTAAAAAAAAGTGTTTCTTTCCCCTTGGAAACAGGCACATAACTTTCGTTAACTCCAGAATGGGGAATTATACATGAGAATGAGGACAGACAATGGACAAATAAGTATGCAGGTTCAGTTGCCTGATTAACCCAATAGCCTATGATAGATCTTCGAGAGCTTCTATAGTCTATAAGATCAATAATCCATTATGGCCCATACTGGTGACTAAATGACTTTAGAGATTGGCAATGGCATCTGAAAATTTTTACCTTTAAGCCACGGCTTGTAATAAATCATAAGTTCCTCTCAGGCATCACCACCTGGTCGCAATAAGGGTGTCTTAGCTTCAGCACCTTGAGGAAGGCTGACAAAAAATAGGACTCAATACATAGATACTCAGTGAAAGGATGAACAAAGAGAAAAATATTCTTTCCTCTGTACTGAGATCTCTTCAGATTCTCACTTCCTCCTGTGTGTGGTGTATTCGATCTGCCTGCTACCTGGTTATTCCTTCTCCCACCTCTGACCTTCTTCCCATGCTCTGCTGAGTATACCTGCTTCTCTTCTTCTCTTTTAATCATGGTGTTTCTTCTGCCAAATCACAATACATTTTGTCATTGGACTTGCTGATCAATGACGCTTTTTGAAAGAGAGAGTTTTAGTTGTTGAATCGTAATGTGTGGAAGCAGGATATTGGTAAGGGCTTTTAGCCTTTGGAAGGGTCATTTCTAAAGTGAGAGGCAGAAGAGACAAAAGGCCAGTATCCAGCACAAAGCAGATGTTCAAATATGACTCAACAAACATATAAACAAATAAAAACGAAAATGATAAAGCTAATATGTTTAGAACATCTATCTGTGGCATGATAGTGAAGGTCTTATTTACATTTCTTTTTAGTCCTCTCAAGAATACTAAAAAAGTATATCTCGAGGGCCCTGGGTGGCTCAGTTGGTTGGGCATCTACATTCAGCTCAGGTCATGCTCTCAGGGTCCTGGCAGTGAGCCCCGCATCAGGCTCTCTGCTCAGCAGGGAGTTTGCTTCTCCCTCTCACTCTCCTTCTGTGCTCTCTCTCCCTCTCAAATAAATAAATAAAATATATTTTTAAGTATATTCCATCTTAAAAATCAGAAAACATTAAAAGAAATTTAAGAACTTTCTCCAGACCACCCATCTCAGGTATCTCTGAACCAGAACTCTAGTCCAAGTCAGTCTGACACAATGTAGTTTTTGTTGTTGTCATGTTGTTCTGGATTGTTTTTTTTTCTCCCACTATTTTTATGTCCTGACTTTGGAACAGTAATTACACTGGCAGCACGAGGCAGTGTGTGAGCTTTGGTTGTGCTTTCATAGAATTTATGATATCAGGCACAAGCTATGCCAAGTCATAGTAACAATGGCTAACCTGTTTAGGGATATCATATCTATTTGCTTACATTTATACTTTAACATATATGATTCTATTTGATCATTATAACAAGCCTGTGAGGAGTGAGGCATGTATTTCTCAGATGCCAAAACTAAGATCCACAGCACTGACACATCATAATCATAATGACCCAAATCCATAATTTACATTAGAATTCACTCCTGGTATTGTTCATTCTGTGGGTTTAGACAAATATACAGTGACATATATCCATCAAAAAAACATCATATGGAATATTTTAACCACTTTAAAAATCCTCTGTGTTTTGGCTATTCATTCCTCACTTCCCCAACCCCTGACAACTAGTGCTTTTTTTTCACGTGTAAGCAGAAAATACTCTTTACAGAAAAGTACCTCTGAAAAGAAGGGAGCTATGTGTCATGAGATCAATAGCAGGCCTTTACTTTTCTTTAAAATAAAAGAAGTTATTCATTTATATGCTACAGGGGAGTAGTATGAATATACAGAAGGGAATACATCAATTAGTGGAGTAGGAGTCTAGAAGAATTGAGAGTACAGTACAGTCTATATCAGGAGGTTGAATTGTCCTTCAGGAGTTTACTATGAAAGAAGGATTTCAATGCTAGTCACTTTCCAGACCTCTTTCTCTTTCTCTCATGCATGTGTGTTAGCTCATGCATGCGTGCACACACACAGAGTCGTTCAGACCTTCTGTCTATGTAGAACGTGACACTCTGTTGCCACATTTGCTAATAGCATTCAAAGGATTATTGACCTTTTTGATCCTACTTCTCATCTGACAATACAATAGAATAAAGTTTGTTAACAAACACGGCTTCCATCTTTGTATTTCACTTGATCCCTGTGGCTTGAAGAAAGTGATATGTAATTCAGAGAGTTTCATTAAAAACCTTTCAATAGCTGTATAGATAGATAGATTGATTGATAAATAGATATCCATTATATATATCTATGTATGTTTTCCTTGGTATAGCAAAGGAAACCACCAGTTAAATGAATAAGCAACTTAGTGAATGGGAGAAAATATTTGCAAATCATACATCTGACAAGCTAATATCTAAGATATATAAAGAACTCAAACAACTCAACAGCACAAAAAATATTCAATTAAAAAAATGAGTAGTAGATCTGAATAGACATTTTTCCAAAGAAGACATATAGATGGTCAACAGGTACGTGAAAGATGCTCTATATCATAATCATCAGGGAATTGCAAATCAAAACCACAGTGAGATATCACTTCACATCAGTCAGAATGACTATTGGCAAAAAAGGCAAGAAATAACAAGTGTTGGCTGGGATTTGGAGAAAGCGAACCCTTGTGCACTGTTGGTGGGAATGTAAATTGGCACTTTGGAAAATAGCATGGAGGTTCCTTATGATCCAGCAATCCCACTCCTAATTATTTACTCAAGATCAATGACAACATATGTCCACATAAAGACCTGTATATGAATCTAAATAGCAACCTTAGTCATAATAGTAAAAATGAGAAACAGTCCAAATGTCCACCAATATATAAATGTTTAAATAAATTATATAATATCTATACCATGGACTACTACTCCACAATAAAAAATAACTATTGATAATGTAAAACCATGTGAATAAATTTCAAGAATTATTAGGCTAAGTGAAAGAAGCAGGGCTCAACTCTATACACTGTATGGCTTAATTTATATGACATTCCAGGAAAAAGAAAAACTGTAGAGATGGAACACAGATCAATGGTTGACTGAAGTTGGGCCTGGGATTGTGAGGGAATTTGAGGAGTAACAGAAATGTTCCTTATGGAACTGTGGTGATGGTATACAACTCCTTGCATTTGTTAAAACCTATAGAGCTGTGTGTCACAATGAGGGAATTTTACTGTATGAAAATTGCAAACTATTTTCCAGGTCATGAGAGCTACCTAAAATGAAAAGCAGACTATGACAAAGGAATCTAACCATGTTACAAATGACTCATAACCAGACTGAAGGGAATAAGAAAAAAAGGAACCATCCCACATAATTTTGAAAAGCAGTATTTTGATTAGAAACCAAAAGCTCAAGACAAACAATTAAACAAAAAATTCTCCACCAATCCCGTACTCTAATTGGTAAACATCACTTCTCAGAGGGGTATGTTTTAGTAATTCCAAAATTACTTTATATATATATATATATATATATATATATATATATATATATATATATACTAGGGTTGAACAAATAAATAAATATATTATAGAAAATAGGAGCCATATTTCTCACTGTCTGAGAAAGAAATTACTAAAAAGGACAGGAGTAAAGTCAGAATGAACCCTGTGATGATGAATCAGAATTGGTATTAGCAATAAAACTCATTCTCCAGAAGAAATGAGTGCTCCCTGTACCCAGACCTTGGTTTCCATTGGTCTCCATTACAATGAATCAAGGCTCCTTGGAGAATTTAGTGACTCCCTGGAATAAGCAGAATGGAGCCTCTTAGGCATCTCTGGGGTAGGTAGCTCCCATTAGCCAAGGGCAATCCTGAGATGGGTGCAAGTATGAAAACAACAACAATAACCAATCTCTTCTCTGTATCTATGATCTTTCTACCATCTCCAGAGTTTTACCTTTTACAGAATGTCATATAAGTAGAATCATGGTATATAACCATTTCACATTGGCTTCTGTCAGTTAATAATATGCATTTAAGGTACTTCCATATTTTTCATGTCTTGAAAACTTTTCTTTTAGTGCTGAATAATATTCAATTTTCTGGATGTACTACAGGTCATCCATTCACCTACTGAAAGACACCTCAGTTTTGGCAATTACGAATAAAGTTGGTATAAACATACATGTACAGGTTTTTGTGTGGACATAAGTTTCCAGTTCATTTGGGTAAATAGCAAGAAATGTGATTGCCATATTATATGCTAGGAGTATGTTTAGTTTTTCAAGAAACTTTCAATGTTATTGTACTGTTCTACATTTCCACCAACAATGTAGAGAGACCCTATCATTCTACATCCTCAATAGCATTTGATATTGTTCATGTTCTAGATTTTAGCCATTCTAATGTCAGGGCACTTTATTTTCTTACTTGAAATGATAACACTAATATGTAGTCTCTTGACACTAATTCTTGTACTCACTTTACTACACCAGATCCTGTCCCAGGAAGATCATGATCACTGGCACTACAATGCCTCTGAACATTCAGTTATGCTACTTTTTTGCACCCTACCTTTCCTTCCTTCAATATTACAGAGTTTGAAGTAATTTCTAATTATCACATTGCTGGGAAAAGAACATACGCTAAGCAGTCAGAAGACTTTAAACATGGCGCCAAGTCATGCAATAATGACCTGTGTGATTCATTTAAAGAAATGTAACCCTTCTGAGCCTCTATTTCTCCATTACAAAAAAAAAAAAAAAAAAAGCATTTGTTCCACACAATATGGTGAAGTGAAGATGAACTGAAGTAGAACATGTGCCTTCAGTTACTGGAATCACCATGTGAATATAAGATAGTGTCATTATTTTGAAAAAGCAAGAACAGGGACACCTGGGTGGCTCATCAATTGAGCGTTTGCTCTTAGCCTTTAGCTCACAGTGTGATCACGGAGTCCTGGGATTGAGCCCCGCATCAGGCTCTTCACAGGGAACCTGTATCTCCCTCTGCCTATGTCTCTCCCTCTCTTTTTGTGTCTCTCATGAATATATAAAGTTTAAAAAAAAAAAAAAACAAGAAAGAAAGAAAAAAGAACAAACCATGATGAAATGTTTCATGGGGGTTTGCAGTTAGAATACAGATTTCCTGTCCTTGCAGGAAAGGTCAGGATGTTGCAGGCCCAAGCTCCTAATGACTCCCAATGCCCAGGGATCTTAGGTACAGGAAATGTGTCTGTTTCATGGTTGTTTCTTTTGCATAGAGAGAACCAGGTAAGTGGGTGTGGAATGGAAGGAATCTGACTCCCTGGAGGATAGTACTAGTTCTGTTTCTGCTAAGATAAAACAATGTCTCTCAACTGGATTCTAATTCAGATAATGAAAATTATCCGAATAATAAATGGATGATATAATAAAAAATGATACAATAAAAAAGTGATATAATAAAAAATGGAAGGAGGGCTATGTGGAATAGAAATGGAGAAAAATAGAAAACACTTTAGCCCTCCATGTTAACATTTCTATATTCAATAAGATTCATTTGTGAAAAAATCATGGACCTAGAACACATGATTTTCTTGTTGAGGGGATTTTACACAATCTCAAAATCAGCCCTTTGATCCTAGAGAATTTACAGTTTTGTTATAGAGATAAGATATATTTACAGAGAACAATGAAAAATAAAGCCAAGATAAATAAACATTTTGTTTATTGTTCACTACTAATAAATACTGTAATGGGTTTTTAAATGTGTGCATATATGTATGTATATATGTTCACAATTCTTAAAATAAAAATCACAGTAACCCTAGTAAATATTGTAATTACCTAAATTACACAGAAGGGAAAACAGGGTTAAAGAGGTTAGGTGATTTATTCATAGTAATCCAACTAGAATATGGAAGATCTCAGATTTTTTTTTCTTAAGAGAGGGAGAAAGAACAAAAGAGGTGGGGGAGGGGCAGAGGGAGAGAAAAATATCTTAGGCAGGATCCACACCCACTATGGAGCCTGATGAGATAGGTACTCATTTTCATAAGCCACCCAGGTGCCCCAAGAAATATCAGAGTTTTATTTTATTTTATTTTATTTTATTTTATTTTATTTTATTTTATTTTATTTATTTTATTTTATTTTATTTTATTTTATTTTATTTTATTTTATTTTATTTTTATTATCTTATTATTTTATGTTATGTTATGTTATTTTATTTTATATTATCTTTTCTTATCTTATTTTTAAAGATTTTCTTTATTTCTTAGAGAGAGAGAGAGAGAGAGCACATAAGTGAGGGATGCAGAGGGAGAGGGAGAAGAAGCAAACTCACTGATTAGCAGGGTCCAAGATCATGACCTGAGCCGAAGGCAGACACTTAACCAACTGAGCTACCCAGGCACCCCAAGATCTGAGATTTAAATCACAGTCTGCACATGGCCAGTTGTGCAAGCTCTGCCATGCAAATTTTGCAAGTGAGTAAGTGTAAAATTCTGGGCTTCTTACTAAAATATCAATGACAGTAAATGGTATGGGCCATTAGTGAATGTTTTCAACTTAGGTTTGAAAAAAATAATACATTTTATATACAAGTTAGTAAGATATTCATATTGTCAGGAAAGGTATGAGGACATGTTTTTAATAGAAAATTGCCAGATTATCTAAACACTTTCAAACTTAAGGAATTTTTTCTGAATTTAAATTATATCATTTGAATTATGGCCATCTTCCTTATTTAATATGTACTCATCTAATCCTCAAAATCAAGTATTACTATGTACTAGCCATGCAGTATTTAGGTATAGAAATAGACTGAATAAAACATAAAAATCGCTGCCTTGGATATCAGGAAGAGCCCGCCTTTGATGTGCAGATGTGGGAGACAGGCAGACCATAATATCTGTTTCTCTGACTCTTTCTTCCTAAGAAACAGCCTTAAGCCCCTTGTGGGGTGGTAGTGTAAGAGAATGATACATCCTCTTACCCCCTTACCCCTGGAGGAGGAAGCCCATATGTTTCTGAGGAAGGATAGGAAACCCTCCAAATTTTATTCACTGTGTCATAGCATTCCAAAAACATTGACATAACAGATGTAGAGAAGTATTGGGCTCATGCCTACAGACTTCATAGGCCTTAGAGGTAGCCTCTTGCCCCAAAGCAACTCTTAAAGATACAGTTATACCTCAGGTCATGTAATGGCACCTTGCCACTCAATGGTATTATCGATATGTTGTTTATACTCGGTGACCTACATATGAAATAATTTCTCCCATTGCCAAAATATGAGGATCTAGGAAACAAGAGGTAGAAATGGGAGTGGCTACACTTAACCTCTAGTCAGTCTCTTTGAAACAGTTTCATTTCTGTTTTCATGGTGTTTAAAGTTTTTTTAGAAACCATTATCCCTAGAGAAATTATCAGCAGATTTAGGAGAAGCTGCATGAGTTTTTTTAGCAGCTTCTTGGACACGATCCTGTATATGATGTATCAATGGTGTTATACACCATTGGGACCCTTGGTGGTTGCTTCCTGGAGATTCTTGACATTTGCAGTGCCTTCTGGGAAGCCCACTTCAGTGCTGCAGGTAGCTAGGATCATTGGTAGCTACTCCCCTGACCTTTGTTCTCAGCCCTTCTGATGGTTGAATAAACCTGTAATTCTGTATTAAGTCGTTCCTTCTTGGGCCATCCAGAATGGCTTCTGTTTTGCTGCCTGAGCACCAATTGATACAGGGTCTTTGTAATTTGGATGTGTTCCCAGGGAAAGAAAACAAAACACCAAAGTGTGTAGACCTTAGGGGATTGGTGTGAACTGGTGCACATAACAAATTGGGGAAAAGCAAATGTGTATGTAGTCATGAGGCCTAGTCCAGTGGAATGACACTCTAAGGAAATCCTCATATGATGGATATAATAAAGTCTTTACTTAATATGAAACACAGTAGTAAATCTTACCCATTATAGAGCTGTTCAGTTTTCAAAACAATTCCACAAACATTAACTCTCTTCAATTTGGGGAGAGGTCATAGTGAAATATATATCCTCTGTTCACTCCATTCTACCCAATCACCTTATCTCAACACCATAGAAACTCTGTGAGTGGTAGGGTTGGCACTATTATATCCTTTACAGATTATGAAACTGAAGCTTTGAACCATTAGATTCATTTCATTCACTTATTCAATGAACAGATGCACACTGCTCATCCATTGTGTGGCAACCATTGTGTTAGAGACCAGGGATAAAAGAATAAACAAGACAAACATTTCCTGACCCTCATGCTTCTTACTTAGTGAGGAGCACTGGCAGGACATAAATGACGTTTAGTATGTTTCCCTTTCACAAAAGGGAAGGCAAAGGGTACTATGGAGTGCTCAGCCTAAATGAGACCCAGGGAAGGCCTCTCTGGGGAGCCAATACCCATCCTGTTACTAAGACCTGAAGTATGACTAAGCAGTGGGGCCTGGCCCATACTCCCATAGGCAGAAATGGAAAAGCCCGGAATGCATTTCAGTTTCAGTTTCCTGAACTGTTTTTTTGCAATGCTCACTTCCCTACACAAGGTTGATGGAGTTGCAACTACTTTCCTGACTCTAAAGACAGAGGCTGTGCAGTATCTGTATCAATCTGGAAGCAAATAGCATCTCTAATCCTCTACTGTTAGGTTAGTTTGGCTATTTTGGCTGTTGCTTCCTTATAAAGAATATAAATCTCAACATAATATTTAAAATCTATATGTCAGAGCATGGGCAGTTCTAATACTTCATACACACTCATTCCTTTCTAGGGCATGTAAAAGGAGAGTAAACTATTAGATTGAATCATATGGAATTGCTGGTATTTAATCATTTTGACTTCAAAAATGACAGTTTCGTAGGATTTTTACCTAATACTGAACTACCCAACCCGGTCCAGGATTGGAGTGTTCTCAGTAATTTTTTAAACTTCTTTTACAGACATAAGGTATACTTCATTAAAAAATAATTGCTGTAGATAAAAACAGTATTAGACCCAGATAATCACGAAGTCTGGGAGAACTCACAACAGTTTGATAGCTGCCATTATAGTTACGGAGAGAAAGCACTTTTTAAAAAGTTGTCTAATTACAAATTGACTTGACCAGGTCAGTAATTTGAGAACTAAAGAAGATCTACAGGATATAATTGACCATTCTGGTTGAATCGATAACAAATTGACTTAAAAACAGTCTAAATTATAGGGAGAACCATGATGGCACTTAGAAGCATACTTTCTAAATGTAAATTGCCTGAAAGTTTGAAATGAGCCTTTGTCCCATTATTATGGGAAGCAAGTAAACATTTTAATTTTTAGCATTTAGTGCTAAAGAGTATTTATAAGCAAATTATGTAATTTTAAACTTTGCATTTAGAAACTTCCATTTTTAAAAATATCATGTATTTATTTTACAAACCCTATTTGCTGGGAAAGAGGAATAACATATTTCCACATGTTGCTGATAAAACTTGAAATTGATAATCTCTTTGAAGAGAATTTGGTAATATGTGATGAAAACCAATGAATGTTTATGTCATAATTTTCAACAGTGATATCACCTCCAACTAGGAGACAAATTTGTGGTGGGGGGAATCTAATTCTTTTAATTCTTTTAATGTATGAAGTGTGTGTGTGTATATGTGTATATTTATAGATATATATATTAAAATTTCATGAGGGGGTGATCAGGAATATTAAAATTACATGAGGAAATTATTAGGAAAAAAAATCTTAAAAAACCCCTTGGTGAGTAATAATGAAAAAAATGTTCAGAAGCATTGACTTACACCTGAAGTCAATAGCTGAAAAAATATATTAACTTTTAGAAAATTATAAAAATTTAATTTTAATGAGAATGCCTAGAAGATGTGCAAATATAGGGCTAATCTTCATAGTAATGCTATTTATAATAATAAGTAATTAGAAGATATCTAAATTTCCAAAAATAGAGGATGATTAAATAAATTGTGACATATTCCTAAAGTAGAATGATATGCACTCACTGTATGTGAAAGAAATATGTGTGGTGTAGAATATGTTCACTATTCTATAATTGAAAAAAATTGCATTCTGTTGTCACTTTGTCAAGATGTATATTAACACTTATACACAAAACAAAACTGACTAAAAGGTTCATACAAAGATACTTTACAGTGATAATGAATGGGAAATGGCAAATAATTTTGTCTTTTCATTTCTCAACTGTTTTTTCTTTCCTTTTAATTAAGTACTTTTTTCTATCCATTCAATACACATGCATAATTTGAAATTTCAAATAATACTAAGTGGATTAAAAATAAATAAAATTTTGCTTTTCCCCCACCTCCTTATTCAACTTCCCTGAAGCAACAACTCAACTTTTTAAAGCTATTTTTCCTTGTGATTACCTCCATGTAACTTACTTGCTATTTCTTGACTCTGTTGTTGTTGATTCCAGATGTATTCTATTGACTTCTTATAAAATCACATTAGGATTTATCTTCCTTTTGTTTCCCTCAACAATCACAAACACTTCCCCTTCCATCAACCATATCAATATATTATATCATAAATTTTGAATGCTCAGTATTCTGTGTTGAATTTATTATAGTAAAAAATAATGTTTATTGTTAAACTGCATAGTTTACTATGATTACATTTTCTTTCTTATTCATACTTTTTTTTTCTTGAAGCTAGTAATCGTCTTGTTAATTTTTCATGAGCCTAATCTTTGTAACTTCTCTAATAGAAATATAGAACTCCTCTTTCTATGCACAGATATAATAACATACCAGTTTTGTTGTTTTGTTGGGTTTTTCTTTTCTTTTTTTTTTGAGACTTCATTTCTGGAATCTTCTATCTTTCTATATAATTGTTATGAACTGATCGGGATTATTCACGGCTGTTGTAGAACTTTTATTTATTCCTATTCTGGAAACTTTCTTTATTCTCTCCTACTTGAAATAGTTTTGTTTGTTTTTTCCTCTCCATTTCTTAGCTTGCTGCTTTGTGTTAGTAAAGCACAATATTTAGTGGCTCCATGTCAAAGGACACATAGGAGCTAAATTATTTGAAATTATTCATATCTGAAAAAATAGTCATTCTGCTCAAATTCTTGATTTATAGTTTGGTTCGATATTGAATCTTAGAGTGTTGAAATAATTTTCCCTCAGAAGTTTGAAGACAATACTTACATGCTGTTCAGCTTCCACTTTGGGGGTTGAAATATCCAGTGGCATTATAATTACTAATGTTGCACATAATACATTTTTTTCATCTAGGTATCTTTAGAATATTCTTTTTGCCTTTTGTATTCTTAAATTTCACAATAGTGTGCTTTCTTGAACTTTTTTTTTTCATTTACTGTGTTGGATATTTAGTGATCTCTTTATTCTGAAAAATATTATGTCCCAGTTATGGAAAATTTCCTTATTTGTACTTTCTCTCTTTCTGGAATTCTTGAGTTAGATGGTGGACTTCTTGAATTGAGCTTTTGATTTTCTCATCTGGCTTCTATCTCTTTTTATTTTTTCTGGTTTCTGGTAGATTTCTCCAAGTTTATCCTCCAATCCTCTATTGACTGTTTTAGTCATAGTTCTTAATTCAAGAGCTTCCTTCTTATGCTGTTACTTTTTTAAAGAAATTAGCATATTCTTTCAACTTTGTATATATCTTTCTGAAAATAGATTAATTTTTGAAGTTATTGCTTGCTTTCCATATTTTTTATTTATTTCTTATTTCTCTTCCCTTTTGCTTCTGTCTTTTAGGTTAGAGGCTTTCTTGAGATAGGAAATGTCTTTATAATTAAGTTGGAACTGCTAAAAAACAAAAGGTTATTGTAAGATCTTTATGATGGTACAGAGCTTCTTAATTCATAGGCTTCACTAAGAATAGATGGGTGGAGAACTGACTTTTTGTTGAATCACTTCTGAGTGTATCAGTGGGTGCTTTTTCTCAATACAAATCTTCCATTTCCTTATCTAGGTGTAAGGAGTCACCAGAGATCTTGGAGGAAATAAATTCCATCTTTCTTTCAGGTGGCAGAGGGGATCTGGTTTCTAATAACTTCTTATACAAATTTTTAGCCTATTCTCCTATTTATGATCTCTCCATATCTTCTTGCATTGATAAATAACTGGAGCCTCTTGTTCCTGAGGTTCAATTTTGTATTTAGGAGAAAAAAAAATGAGTTTCTTTCTGGCTTCCTCATCTGCCTGCACACAACAAATCTAAGAAAGTTAAAGGCTAACTGTGCACTAGTTCCCCTTTCTCTCTCTTTCTCTTTCTTTCTTTCTTTCTTTCTTTCTTTCTTTTCTTTCTTTCTTCTTTCTTTCTTTCTTTCTGAATTTTGTTGAAAATTCTGCTCTGCTATTCCACCCTTGTCTGCTCTCTTTAGCATTGTCGAGTTATAACATGGCAATTTCTTTAATATAGTATTTGTGGGATTTAGAAGGAATACGTATATAAGGTCTCGTTTTTAGTTTACTACATTTATCTTGAAGTTCTTCACAAATATTTTCTTTATTTTTTTTCAAGAATCATGTTTTACTTTGGTAATCATGATAGTAATAAATAAAAAATATAATCTTGTTTCAATTATAATACCTAATACCACTCCTCAATGTCTATGAAGCCATAAACAAAGACATAGATAACCTCTGCACATTGCTTCTCTAATAGCCAATTATGGTCTTCATCATGACTGGACCATCCTTCTCTACTCACTCATTGATTAGATTCTGCCGTGCATTTCTCTCTCCTACCAGAACAATTGCATAGGGGAGAGTGGCAGGGAAAATGGACTAAACTTCTGTTTCCTGTTCTCTCTCAGGTAACTCCCAGTAGTGGAATACTTACATTTATAGTGTTCCATGTTCATATTGAGGAAACACGCTGTTGTACAAGGTTTAGAACTTAGGCTTTCATGTTCAAAAACCTGTTCATGTCAGTGTTCCAGAAATGGGTGCACCTGTGGAACAGTGGCTTGTGACAACAAAGCTTCAGGAGAATAAGGCCAGACTCTTAAATTATAGTGAAAACTGTAATTGCTTAAGATAATAAATAATAGGACAAGACTGAGGTATTTTTTTAAGATTTTATTTATTTATTTGAGAAAGAGAGAGAGAGAGAGAGAGAGAGAGAGATGAGCCTGATGCAGGACTCGATCCCAAGACCCTGGGGTCATGACCTGAGTTGAAGGCAGATGCTTACCTGACTGAGCCACCCAGGTGCGCCAGCACTAAACTGAGTTCTACTTTCAATCCCCATGAACAAGCCACTATGTAAACCAAATTATTGGAAGTTTACTGGCCAAGCAGGAAATCAACAAGAGGAATTAATTACAAGATTTGAATATTTAATGGTAGGAGGCTGAGATAACCTGATGTACTATTATATCAGTAAAGAAAACTCCAGAAAAAAAAATCCAAAAATCATATTGGTTCCCTTGAATGGCACCTGTAAAAGACCCTACCAACATTGCTTGAATTTCTTGCTCCCTCTGCCCCTCTGCTCATGCTCTCTCTCTCTAAAATAAATAAATAAATATTTAAAAAAATTTAAATAAATGATATAGAAAATCAGTGAATGTGTTCCTTCTCTCCTCCTGCCTCCATGCTTCTCCACTGTCTTCTCTTGCATCTTTTTGATGTTCTACACTGTTCCCCATCTGTTGGTGGGGGGAAGCTAGATACCAAAAAGGTGCAAGGTGCTTTGTGAAACAGATATACAAAGGAAAGAACAAGAAAAAGACATACTGGTTGATCCAGGGACATTTTGTAGAGGAGGAGTGGCTGCAGAACCACTTGGGTCCCTCATTTTCCTGAAGCTCTGCAGTTACTCCTCACTGACTTTCTGCAGAGTCTGTACTGTCTTGTTAATTCTTATCAATTTGTTCCCCATTACTAACCCCAGGTTTTATTCCCTGATATTGTTTGCAAGTTTCTTTATGGCAATTGACTAGCTCTGTTTTAGATTACCTCCCCCCAGGTACATCAACTCTCATCATTCTGCAAGTTGAATCTTGTTACTATAACACTTGCTGAGGATAAAATGTACCTTCTGCCTTTCTTAGATAAATGATTTTGTTTCTCTTATAAGACACTATTTGGGCCCAAGACAGTATTTCAAATAAACAATCTTGCTATTTCTTCTAAATTTGGGCAACATCCAAATTTACAGTTTTGTCAATGAACTATAAAGAACCCAAGAGAAGGTACCTGAATCCTTGCTTTATCCTTTGGCAGTTGCTAAATGTGGTGCATCTGCTAAGTGTGGTGGGTCTGGCATAGTTGCAAAGACTCCACTGGAGTTTCGATGAGAATGGGAACCAGGGAGCTATTTTTAGAATCTAAAATTAATTTAGTAATCAAATGATTACTGATTTCAAAAACAATATTTATAGTCATACTAAGATACAAAAAAGGAAAACATGTCCTCATTGTGTATTTATACAAAGTTAGAAATATGTATACAGAAGCAGCTTAATTTCTCAGTATGTTTATGGAAAAATCTAGCACCAGTCTTCTTTGTCAGCTATTTATGGTGGATTAACTTCAAAACCATTTTCTTTTCCCACAAAACCCAGTGAAGATTTTTTTAAGGTCCATAAAATAAAAGGATTGTGTTGGAGAACCATGGGGATTCTGATTTTTCTCCTTAACCTCTTCTTTTATTTTATTTATTATTAGATTATACAAATGTTTTACTCACCTATTCAGTCAACAGTTGTTATTGTTGTTTTGAGTTCCTACTATGTGAAAGACAGGATGGACACAGATATCACTTTTGGGGTGCTTAAGGTCTTCATAGTAGATTGACATTACACATATAATTTATCATAAATATAGCATAAGTCCAGTAAATTTGGAAAGATATAAAAGGGGACCTACTTCCCTACCTTTTCTACCCAAAGAAGGCTTCTTTGAGGTAATGATGTTTAAGCAGAAGCCTAAAGGATAAGGCATTGGTGATTAGGACATTTGTTGGGAGGCAGCTTTCCAAGAAGAGGGAAGAGAAACATGTTCACAGACCTATAAGAGGCCTGATGTCTTGCAAGGGATGGGGAGAGTGGCAAGGAAAGAGGCCAGAGAGGCATGGAAAGCTATGTAAAGAACTTGCATTAAGGAGGACACATGATGTGATGAGCACTGGGTGTTATACTCAACTGAAAAATTATTGAAAACTACATCTGAAACTAATGATGTACTATCTGTTGGCTAATTGAGTTTAAATCAAAAAAAGAAATTTGAATATTCATTACTTTGTTATTAACTTTCATTTCTGTTGTATTTTGCCATTTTCAAAGTACTTTCATACAAAATGTCACTTTTTTGACCTGGATTTTGTGAATTCAGGTGGGATGATCAGAGGAGACAATAGGGGGCTATCCATACTTGCAACATAAATCTAGTTACTTGAAAGAATTTCTTGGTTGCCAATTTATTTTTAATAGTGAGAACCTAGTTTAGGTCCTAAATTAGCACTCTGTTCTCTATAATAATAGCTAATATTTATATCTAAGTACTTTATGTATGTATTAATGCATTCATCCTCTTATCCTTACGAGGAAGATACTATTACTTAACCAACCTTTTTATTATATTTATTTTTTAACTTTTTTATTTTTTTTAATAAATTAATTTTTTGGTGGTCAATTTACCAACATACAGAATAAACTCCCAGTGTCATACCGTCAAGTGTCCCCTCAGTGCCCATCACCATTCCACCCCAACCCCGCCCATCCGTCCCCTTCCACCACCCCTAGTTCATTTCCCCCCAGAAGTTAGAAGTCCTTTAGGTTCTCTGTCTCCCTTTCTGATATTTACCACACATTTCTTCTCCACTTCCCTTATATTCCCATTCACTCATTATTACATATTCCAAATGAATGTGAACATACCCTGTTTGTCCTTCTCGATTGACTTACTTATCAGCATAATACCCTCCAATTCCATCCACGTTGAGCAAATGGTGGGTGTAATTGTCGTTTCTAATGGCTGGTAATATTCATTGTTATACATAGACCACATTTCTTTATCCATTCATCTTTCGTATGGGCACCGAGGCTCCTTCACAGTTTGGCTTATTGTGGACATTGCTGCTAGAAACATCGGGGTGCAGGTGTCCCGGCGTTCATTGCATTCTGAATCTTTGGGGTAAATCCCTAAAACAGTAGCAATTGCTGGGTATAGGGCAGTCTATTTTTAATTCTTTGAGGGAACCTCCACACAGATTTCCAGAGTAGCTGCACCAGTTTCACATTCCCCCAACAGTTGAAAGAGGGTTCTTTTCTCCGCTCCTCTCCATCATTTGTTGTTTCTGCCTTGTTAATTTTCCCATTCTCACTGTGTGAGGTTGGATATACATTGTGGTTTTGATTTGTATTTCCCTGATGGAAAGTGATGCGGAGCATTTTCTCATGTGCATGTTGGCATGTCTTTGTCTTCTCGGTGAGATTTTCTCTTCATGTATTTTGCCCATTCATGATTGGATTGTTTGTTCTTTGGTGTTGAGTTTAATAAGTTCTTTATAGATCTTGGAACTAGCCCTGTATCTGATATGTTATTTGCAAATATCTTCTCCCATTTGTAGGTTGTCTTTGGAGTTTTTGTTGACTGTTCTTTGCTGTGCAAAGCTTCTTATCTTGATGAAGTCCCAAATAGTTCATTTTGCTTTTGTTTCTTTTGCTATCGAGGATGTATTTGGCAAGAAGTTACTGTGGAAAGTTCAAAAAAGGGTGATGCTGTGTTCTCCTCTAGGATTATGTGGATTCTTGTCTCACATTTAAATCTTTCATCATTTGAGTTTTTCTTTGTGTATGGTGTAAGAGGGTGAGTCTAGTTTCATTCTTCTGCATGTGGATGACCAATTTTCCCAGCACCATTTATTGAAGAGGGGCTGTCTTTTCTTTCAGTGGATCGTCTTCCTCCTTTGTAGAATATAGTTGACCATAAAGTTAGGGTCCACTTGCTGGGTTCTCTATTCTGTTCCATTGTCTATGTGTCTGTTTTTGTGCCTGTACACATGTCTGGATGACCACAGCTTTGTAGTTACAACCTTAATCTGTGCATTGTGATTGCCCCCAGCTTTGTTTTCTTTTTAAAATTCAACTGGCTATTCGGTGTCTTTTCTGATTCCACACCAAATCTTAAAATTAATTTTGTTGCTAAGTCTCTCGAAGAAATCCATGGTATTTTTGATAGGGATTATTGAACGTTTGTAAATTGCCCGGGGTAACATTGACATTTTCACAATATTAATTCTGCCAATCTATGAGGATGTATATTTTTCCATCTCTTTGGTGTCTTCTCAATTTTCTTTCAGAAGAGTTCTATAGTTTTAGGGTATAATATCCTTTACTATTTGGCTTAGGTTTATTCCTAGGTATTTATGCTTTTGGGTGCAATTGTAAATGGGATTGACTCTGATTTCTCTTTCTCAGTCTCATCTGTTTAGTGTATAGAAATGCCATTGATTTCTGGGCATTGATTTTTGTATCCTGCCACGATTACCAAATTGCTGTATGAGTTCTAGCAATCTCTGGGTGGAGGCTTTGGGATTTCTGATGTAGAGAATCATGTCATCGGCGAAGAGGGAGAGTTTGACTTCTTTCCTTGCAATTTGATTGCCTTTTAATGTCTTTTTGTTGTCTGATTGCTGAGGCTAGGACTTCAGTATATGTTGAATAGCAGTGGTGAGAGTGGACATCCTGTCTGGTTCTGATCTTAGGGAAAGGCTCAGTGCTTCCCCATTGAGAGATGATTTTGCTGTGGGCTTTTCGTAGATGGCTTTTAAGATGTCGAGGAAAGTATACCTTATCCATACACTCTGAAGAGTTTTGATCAGGAATGGATGCTGTATTTTCTTGTCTAATGCTTTCTCTGCGTCTAATGAGACTAACCAACATTTTAAAGAAAGGAAAAGGAGGATGAGACCAGATTGCACAATTGGTACGTATTAGAGGTGAAATTTGAATACAGATGTCTGGATGCAGAGCCTACCTGGTGAACTATGATGTGATACATTTTTGGTTTTTATTCCTGTCTAAACTCTCATGCTTTCCTCTTTGTTAGAAGCCTGATCTTTATCTCTTCCAAAAAAAAAAAAATAACAAGACAAAACAAAACAAAAAAACAAAGGATTATTCCACATACTCCCATAACATCTCAGATTTTCTTTTAGAATTACAGGTTTCAATTAACCCAAAGAGGGAGAAATTGACATATGATGAATATACATATATATGCATTCATATTATTGTCAAGATGAATTATAGTTGATTTATCTGTTAAAGAGAAGATGCATTTTTTGTAAATGAAAAGGTTAAGTAATAGAGGTTCACACTTACATATTAAAAATTGTTTATTCTCATTTCTGATTTGTTCTTATTATACAAACATAATAGTTTTCCTTTGTTCCAGGGTCTCTGTGAGTCAGAGGTAAGTCAAATGTGCCATGGATTTTCTATTTCATGACACTTGAGAGTTTACTTCTAATTAATATAAATCATTCTTCCCCACCTGCCAGTGACTTCTTCCAAATCTCTCAATTTATGTTAGTATAAGGATTAGCAGAATATAAATGGTTTTATTAAAGTTTACCAGCTTAGAAAAAGGATGTGATTCAAACTCAGTATGATTATGGGAATCCGGGCATTATTCTCTGAAATTATGTTTATATAGTCAATCATTATTTGATCAGTAGATACTATTAAGCAGATATCACATTACAGATTACTGTGAAGGCACTGGAGAATCCATGATGATCAAAATAGTTATGGTCTATCGCTTTATCGATATTCGAATTTAGTAGGACAGATGGACATTAATGGTTATGAGTATAATAGCTAGTAAACAGAAGTGTAGGGGAACATAATAAAACACATTGAATACATTGATCTTAGATATTTTTTACCTCTAGCATTCTATCATTCTACACTTCAGTTATACATGAGTAAGGAGATACATGTTCTCATCTTTGGTCTATTAGTGGTGTTTGTGTAACCTGAGGAAAGTCAAGGAATCAGAATATTCAAGGCACAAGGGACTGTAGTATCTCTCTGTACTCCGCTTGCCCTTGTTTACAAAAAGACAGGTAGAGGATGGCCTAGATTAATGGTTCTTAGACCTGGTTGTGTGTCCATTACCTGGGAGAATGTTAGAACATAGTTTGATGGATCCCCTTACTTTCCCCACAGAGATTCTGATACAGAATCTGGCCTTGGACCACACTCTGTGAAACATTGACCCAGACAATCTTTAGAAATATTTTTTGTCTCTGAAGTGCTATGCACTACAATAAATAGTGCTATCATAAAGCTTCCAAAAGCCAGTATTTTGGTTAAATGTTTTCTCTGATGTGGTGATTTTATTATCAATTTAAAAAAAATGCTAGTTGTTTTATAATTCCAATCATATTTTAAACTATTAAGAATGAGTACATAAAGTCATATAATTCAATGCCAGTTATATGTACCCCTCAAAACTTGAAGCCCACAAGGTCTTGAAGAGGTACTTTGGAGGCAATCCAACTAGAGTAGGGTCAACATAAATTTATAATATGAAAAGTCCTAAGTCATAATCATTTATGTCAATGATAAGGAACAAAAATCCAACATCCGTCAGCGCCAGGAAGAGGAAAAGAGTTGAATTAAGAAGAAATATTTTCAAGTTGATATCACAAATGATTTTCAAAATCTTTGAGTCAAAGTATTTGTAATGTCTCAATATGGTTTTTGAATCTTTCTTAAAATGTATGTAAGGATATAGTAGCAAAAATTGTGTAAACAAAAATAAGTTCTTACAATGCAAAATATACTGAAGTAGTAAGGGGGAGTTATACATCTACATAGACCTAAGGGAGGACTTCTCTGGCAGGTTCTAGATAAAAGAAATTGATGATCAATACATGAAAGTCAGAAGTATACTATGTTAAAAACAAACAATATGGTAAATCACTCTTTGGGTTCTAATTTTCTGTTTCTTTATTTTAAGTATTTATTTATTTGTATATTTATTTATTTGAGAGAGAGAGAGAGGCAGAGGGAGAAGCAGGTTCAGAGCCTGATGCAGGACCTGATCCCAAACCCCAGGATCACGCCCTGAGCCAAAGGCAGATACTCAACCGCTGAGCCATGTAGGCATCCCAGATTTTCTGTTTCTAAAATGAAAAGTCTGGACTTGATGACTCCTAGTATCTTTTCTGGCTTTAAGTTCTTACTACTCTTTGTGTTAGACATAAAGCATTAGTATTTATTTATTGAATTATGTCATATTTGATGATAAGCCTGCTGGCCAGCAGCCTTTGAATGAAATGTATTTGGCAAGAATACAGGCAATGGTGTACAAATTATTGTAAATTGCCTTCTCCTGCTGAGATAAAGGCATCATCTCTGCCCTTGTTTCTCTCACATTGAACTTTCTTCTCTCTGTTTCTATTTAGTCATTAATGATCCAAAGATTTTATAGAACAGACCAAAATCCAAGACAGATTTCAACTTGGATATTTTGTTTGCATGACTATGATGAAAACCACAGTTGTAAAAGTAACTGGTTTTGTTTGTTTGTTTTGTAATTTCAGAATAGCATGGACTTGTGACCTCTCTTTCCACTTGGCAAGATAGAATTACCTGGAATATCTGGACATTTACATTATTCCACAGCTAGCCAAATGCAAGTGGAATAAATGGAGGACTTTGGCACAGTACAAATCTAGGAAGAAAAGGTGGAAGATCATAGAATGTCAGAGTGGTAAAGGATATTCAAGATCATCATAATTATTAAAACACTCTTTATATAAGTGAGGAAATTGAGGTTCATAAAATTTTTTTATTTTTTTTATTTTTTTGAGGTTCATAAAATTTTATTATCTTTCTAGAATCATATTTCCATGTTTTATGGGGTTAATTTGCCATACTGATGAACCTAAATAGGAGGCAGCGCCATAATAGTTTAAATCATACTAACCAAAAGAAAGATGGTGTAGCTTACTTAATATACAGACAGTAGCCATTAAGGCAAAATTAATTCCTAAGTATTTATCACTATGAAGCCATTTCATTTTTAAATTATATACATGAAATGACATAATATTAAAATATATAAAGCAAAAACTTGACAGATACACACAGAGAAAATGACAAACTTACCACCATTATGGGAGATTTCAATATACTTCTCTCAAAAATTGACAGATCATGTAGATAAAATCATTAATAAGAGTAAGGAAAATACAAAAATTCAAAAAAATATTCATAGCACAGTTCACCCAAGAAAATTTTACACGTTTTTCTCAAGTGTATAATCATACCACCCATATTCTATGCCATAAAGCAAGGCTCAACAGGTATTAAAGATTGCTCTTTAAACTTTCATTTTCTGACCTTAAAGCATTTAAGTTATAAGTCAATAACAAAAAAGATGACATAAAAGTATACATTGGAAGATTTTGAAAACATACTTCGAAATTACACATAAGTCACGAAGTTTTGTACCCAATTTTCAAGTTCCAATCAATCTCAATGTAATACAAATAATTCCAGAGACTAGAAAAAGTGAGAGCATTGGTCATTTTTCATCAGGGTCATAAAACCTTCAGAGCAAAACCAAACAATTAGAGTGAAAGTAGGAAAAATACTGATCAGTCTCACTTAACAAATATAGATGGAAAGTCCTGAAAAAGAATCAGTAAAAATATATCAAAATACACCATTACTCTATTGGGCTTACACAAGGAATGTCAGAATTGTTTAATATTAGACAATCTGTTACTTCAATTTTCTCTTTTAACATCATCTTACTACATGTAAAAATATCAATTCAACATCTACTAATGATTAAAAACTCTTAAGTAGGGTAAGAAAGAAAAATATTTAATGGATAAATATAATGGATAAATATATCTTTATAGCAAGGATCATATTCAATGATGAAATTTAAGAAGCATGCTCTTTAAAATCAGAATGTGGCCTGTTGTTATTTGCTTCTCCTAGGTATTGCAGTTAGACAAAGGAAGTAAAAGTACAGAACCTAGAGGAAGAGGTGTAATGGAATTTATAGACAAACTTTAGAAATACAGAGTTCAACATTGTTCCTGGTATATAAGCTCATTATACAAAAATCACTGACAATCCAACACACCAGAAATAACCAATTTATAGCAGGAAAAAATTCCATTTGTAATAACTACTAAAATTCCATGTTGTGAAGGAATTCATCTAACAAGGATTCATGGACTTATTTTGGAGAAAGTTGCAAAATAGTATTGGGAGTATTAAGACAGAAGAAAATGAAAAGATTAATAATACACATGGATAAGAATACTCAAAAATGTCAGAAGATGACAATTCTCCTAATCTTGATCTATAAATTCAATCCAATGCAATTAACCCATCAACTGGTTTTGGTTTGGTGGAATTAGACGAAGTGATACCAAAATCAATGAATGAAGAAAAGGTCAAGAACAGGGCTTATTCAAAAAAAGCAAAGAGAGACTCATGGGTAGCTTAGTGGTTGGGTGTCTGCCTTTGGCTAAGGGCATGATTCTGGGGTCGGGATGGAGTCCTGCATCGGGCTCCTTGCTGGGAGCTTGCTTTTCCCTCTATGTCTCTGCCTCTCTCTCTCTCTCTCTCTCTGTGTGTCTATCATAACTAAATAAATAAAATCTTTAAAAAAAAAGCAAAGAAGGGAAATTTGTCCTATCAGATACCAATCAATGCCTTTGACACATTTTAGGATTTAAACAATGTGGCAAAAAAAAATACAAATAAAAAATAAATAAACAATGTGGCATATGTGTTCATATGCACAAACTTGTACAAATTTCAAATTTTAGATTTGGTGCACAAATTTATCAATAGGAGAAAATAGAGCTGTGTGCATATATAGCAAGATAGAGGAGGAGAGCAGAGGAACAGCCTACCCTGGCAGTTCAGAGTATTTTGTGACTGACTTTGTTTAAAATTGCTTATGCATGATAAAAAAAAAAAGAAGTTAGATCCAGTTTTATTATTGATTTAAAAGTTTTTTCTTTTGCTTTCTCCAATGGAAGGCTGCACCTTGCCTCCCTTCTGGTGGACCAGAAACATGGTACACATCTGTATGGAAGCTTAGTATAGAATCACAGCATTATATGTTGGTGGAAAAAGAATGGATTAGTCTATAAATGGTTAAGGGATAATATTTTCACGTAGAAAATATCAAATAAGTTTTAGAAAACATTTTTATAAATTCAGAGTCAGAAATGATTTTTTTAGACAAAATCACACATCATTACGGAACAGACTGACATCGTTAACTCTGCTGAGAACAGAGGGGAAAAAGAAAGATGTTACTGACAAAAGATTAGTATCCAGAATGTATTAGAAATTCCAGTAAGAAAAAGACAAGCAATCTAGTATAAAATAAGCAGAGGATATAAACAGGCAAGTCACAGAAAATGAACCAGAATAGCCAAAAACATAAGAAGCAATGCACAACCTCACCAATTACAATTAAGGACTCACTAATAATTAAAGATATGTAAATACAAAGGAAAGCAGAATATTTTAAGGTGATCGAATTACCTGAATTAAAAATTTAACTAAATTATTAGATTTACAATACTAAATTTTGATAAGAATATGAGGGAATGAGAATTCTCAGAGAATATTGTTAGGTGTGACTGCTTTGCAAAATTCAGAGTATAAATTGGTACAACCACTTTGAAAGACATTTTAACAATTTTTTAAAGATTTCATTTATTTATTTATTCATGAGGCAGAGACAGAGGCAGAGACAGACAGAGGGAGAAGCAGGCTCCCTATAGGGAGCCTGATGCAGGACTTGATCCCAAGACCCCAGGATCACATCCTGAGCCAAAGGCAGACCCTCAACCACTGAGTTACCCAGGAGACCGAAAGACATTTTAATAAAACCTAGGAAAGTTGAAAATGTAGCTGCTCTATGACCTAGTAATCTCATTCCGAGAAATATACCTTAGATCTATTTTTATTTTCAAACTTTTTCTTGAAATCACAACACACAGTAAAAAAAAAAAAAAAATCCATGTTGCGTCAGGCAATATAAATATAAACGCACAGATGTAATGTAGTTCACCAGATATTACTAGCTCCCTGCCTTTTTGATACAGGATCTTTATATAAGGCCTCTCTGCTCACAATTCTTGGTCCCATTAAGCCTGGATGAATCATATGATGAGTTTTGGCCGGTGAATTGTGAACAGAAGTAATGTGTATCACTTCTGTGTTAAAGCATTTAATTGTCTGCAAGATTTTCTATACATTTTTTTCTTTCTGCCACAGCAACTAGAAACTTTTGAGACGTTGCTTGCTTACTCAGCCTGTGTCCTTGAGTAAGAACACATAGAACAGAGCCCTCAACCAACTCAAAATGGACATATAGACTGACTAATAAATAAGGATTTGATTTTACAAACCACTAAGATTTTGAAGGTTTTGAACTTGCAGTATTACATAGCCCATACTGAATATTACAATATTCTTTCTTTTATTATATACAAGAACTAATACAACTGACCTAAAATTTATCATATATTTTTTTTAAAAAAACACATTTATTTACTTGATTCTATACTCTAACCTGGACCCTACTGGGAAGGTCATATTTTAGTCTCCCAGGTCATTCATAAAGAAGTGTCACCTGGAGGTTAGACGGGATATCTGATCAAAGTTGGATTTCTTCCATGTGCATCAATCAAAATCGCTGAACTATCTGGGAATATAGGGAACTCTGGCTCTTCATGTAGTATAAATGGATTTCTTCACATTGTAGCTTAGGTCTCTGAGAATAAAAGAGGAATATGCCAGACCTCTTCAAAGCTAGCCTTCAGAACTTGGAAAACACACCTCATCCCATTTTATTGGCTAAAGCAACAGAAAGCCTGGCCATATTTAAGGGTAAAAGGAATAGATACTGTCTCTACACAGGGAGGAAGCATGAATATACTGGGCCAGGAGGAAATGTTGATGATCATCTGAATGGACCATCTACAACATTATGTGTTATGAATCCTGATTTCTATTCTATTCTTTCTATTCTATTCTATTCTATTCTATTCTATTCTATTCTATTCTTCTATTATTTCATTGTCTTAATCTATTTTGGCATTGTTTAGAATGATGTTCTTGATAGAGGAAATTGACTTGATAACACTCTAATGGGTTTAACACAAACACTGCCCTAGAAAAACCAGCACATATGGAGCATGATTATAGAAGAGTGCTGTAATGTCTGCTGAAGCGTTGTTTGTAAGAGCAAATTTTGAAAATATCTCAAATGTCCCTCAACATGGAATTAAATGTGTAACATAATATTTGTTCATATGCTAGAATATTGTTAATTGCTTTAAATTGACTGAATGATAAATACATAAAAAAACAATATATAGTAGGTAAGTAGATTGATGGCTAGATGTCAAAGACAATGCTGAATGAAAAAAATCACATTTTAAAATAAAACATACAGTAGGGGATCCCTGGGTGGCGCAGCGGTTTGGCGCCTGCCTTTGGCCCAGGGCGCGATCCTGGAGACCCGGGATCGAATCCCACGTCGGGCTCCCGGTGCATGGAGCCTGCTTCTCCCTCTGCCTGTGTCTCTGCCTCTCTCTCTCTCTCTCTCTCTCTCTCTCTGACTATCATAAATAAATAAAAATTTAAAAAAACATACAGTAGTATTTACCTTATTAAAAACATGAAAGATAAATAAATAAATAAATAAATAAATAAACAAATAAATAAATACAAACCTGAAAGTGGGCAGCCTGGGTGACTCAGTGGTTTAGTGCCTGCCGTCAGCCCAGGGCGTGATCCTGGTACCCAGGATCGAGCCCCATGTTGGGCTCCCTGCATGGAGCCTGATTCTTACTCTGCCTGTGTCTTTACCTCTCTCTCTGTGTTTCTCATGAATAAATAAATAAAATAAAATAAATATTAAAAAAATAAAAACATGAAAGATAATGCTACACATTATTTATGGATATGCAGATGCACATGTAAAAGACTTCATACCAAATTAATAAAAGCAATTGTGTTTGGGGAGGTAGGGAGTAGAAAGGAAATGAATAGAGAAATAGAATTTAAAATTCTTATTATATTCTTCCATTGTTTCAGTTGGAATCAAAAATAATAAAATGTAGATGAAATAAGAGAAAGAGACAAACCATAAGAGATTCTCAACTATAAGAAACAAACTGGGGCTTGCTGGAGGGAGGTGGGTGGGAAGATAAGGTAACTGGGTGATGGGCTTTAAGGAGGGAACATGTTAAAAAAAAAAAAAAGGAGGGAACATGTTGTAATGAGCAATAAGTGTTATATGCAACTGATGAATCTCTGAACTCTACCTCTGAAACTAATCCTTTATGTTAATTAATGGATTAAACTAAAATTTAAAAAAATAATGAAATGTCAAAATTTTAAAATTTGGGAATGTCTAGTAATTTTGATATTCAGTTTATTTTATTTTTTATTTATTATTTTTAGAGAGGGAGTGTTCACACTATGGGGGAGGGGCATAAGGAGAGGAAGGAAGAAAGAATCTTAAGCAGACTCCATGTCCAGTATGGAGCCTGACATGGGGCTCGATCCTATGACCCCAAGATCATGACCTGAGCTGAAACCAGGAGTCTGATGCTTAACTGACTGAGTCATCCAGGTGCCCCTGTTTTTCCAGTAGTTTTAAGAATTTGAACAATGACAAAGATCAGAAGAGTATTATAGAAACATACAAATAATAGTGGAGATAATTCTTTTTGCAGATAATTATTTTTATTAACTATATTTTGACTCATCCTAGTGGGGCCAGAGAGTCTAGCTCAAGCACTGACGCTTTCAAGAATTTGAGAACCTCAGCTGGTGGGTATTATTCCAAAAAGATCAGTTGCACAAAGGACTTGAAACAGTTTTGAGTTCCTTAGAGGGAAAAGGGGTCAAAAGGAAGGAAGTCAATGTCAGCTATTAATCAGTGAATGATAAGGTGTCAGAAATGGGAGACAAAGCAATCATGAGCTTTGTGGGCCAGGTAGGGTAGAAAATGAAATGAAACTGAGTCAGAGCAATGTCAGAAATGAAGATCCACAGTTGGAGAATGGGACTCAACTGCACTGAGTTTTGTGAGAGGATAGATCTTTGAAGACCTTGGGCTGAGCCTGGCAAAATCACATTCTACAGCGTTTTCTTTTCTTTTCTTTCTTTCTTTCTTTCTTTCTTTCTTTCTTTCTTTCTTTCTTTCTTTCTCTTCTTCTTCTTCTTCTTCTTCTTCTTCTTCTTCTTCTTCTTCTTCTTCTTCTTCTTCTTCTTCTTCTTTTCCTACAGCATTTTCATGAGTCAAGTGTTTGCTGTCAGAGTGTCTCTGGAATACTTTGTTCAGCAACCAAGTTGCCATTCTGATGGGAATTATCAAGGTGGGTGTTGAGAGAGACTCACATGTTCAGAGCTCTAAAAAAAAGTGGCAATGTAGTGATTTCCTATCCAGATAAGATACAGGCCACTTGTTCCCACCAGACAGAATTGGCAACAGTGAGTGAAGGTAATCATGTTAGTTTGCAGCTGGATCTCATGGACTCTGAGACGTGGCGTCTGCCAGTGGTGTTTAGTCTTTCAAGGTGAGAGGGAGGTCATTTAGTGATCAGTCTGAAAAAAGACTAGGGGCAGAGGGAAGTTGTCCATTTTCTCTCTTTTTCTCAAGATTTCTGAGAATTATGTTGATCGCAAGAGGTGTGCCCAAGGGAACACGAATTACTGGCGAATTACCAATCAAGGTGAAGAAAGAGAAAATGTCAGGTAAATGTTATCTGTGTGTTGCTTACTTAGACTGTTCCCTGAGGGAAGAGGGCTAAATCATTGAGATTGAGTGAGTGGTTTTGCAACTCTGTAATTCCTCTCTGCTGACAACTGTCGTTGTAACCTTGTATTTGACATTTAAAAAGCACAGCTCTGAAGAGACATGGTAAAGGTTCTAGAATGCTTGGTTCTGCTTTGCCTTACTGACTGCCTCCACCTGAATTTATCATTAATGCACATTGCCTTTCCTGCTGCAGTCCAAGTTTTTCCCAATTTGTGATTTTTCCACTGGGATTTCTCACTAATATTTTCTATTGTTATTTTATTAAGGCATGAATCCCCAAGCATGTTTTGGGAAGGAAAGTCCCCTTGTCCTTAATTCTTAAGATCATTTCAGTAGTAGTGGGGGAATTATTCTCCAGTAAGCAGCATTCTCTTCCTCATGGCTTGGGAAAAATGAGTGGCTTAAATAATTTTCAAAAGAAGTCTTGTGATCTATTTGCTAGTTTATATATAGTAGTTCTGGTTCATTAATGTATTAATTCATGTAAATAATTATTAAAGATTTATTTACTACCTACAACAAGTGAGAATTTCACTGTAGTGTGTATAGGCACTATGATTTACATAATAAATAAACACATCCATGGGAAAATTGAACTGTTTATTACAACTCATGAAATCAGTGGAAGGAAAGTGCTTTAAGAACTCCAATCTGTAACCCAGGTCATGGGATAAGAAGTTGCTTTCATAAGGAACAGATATCCAGACTGAATGAAGCCTAGGAGAGAGATGCAGCTTTGGCCATAGAAGCTATCTTTATGAGTTTGTTTGATAATTCAACGCAGGAAACTTCACCTTCTAGGAAGATAAAGTAGATGACCTTTTCTCTATCCTCTCACTAAGTAGAACTAAAATCCCTGGATATTATGTATAAAACAAATATGAGGAGACTCTAAAAGGTAGTGGAAAGAAGACAGACTGCTAGGAATATGGGAACCAAAGGAACAATATGGTGGTGAGTTCTCTCTCTCTCTCTCTCTTTTTTTTTTAAGATTTTATTTATTCATGAGAGACACAGAGAAAGAGGCAGAGACATAGGCAGAGGGAGAAGCAGGCTCCCTCCAGGGAGCCTGATGTGGGACTCAATCCCAGGACCCTGGGATCATGACCTGAGCCAAAGGCAGACATACAACCACTGAGCCAACCAGACGTCCCTCTCTCTCTCTTTTTTAACCTCCTGTATTTTGTGACAGGCACTGAGGAGGCCACTTGATCTGATGAGCACTGGGTGTTATACTATATGTTGGCAAATTGAATTTAAGTTAAAGAAATGTAAAATAATAATAATAATAATAATCTCCTTTATTTTGGGTTTAGAGTTGATGAATCCAGTATCTCCAGAAACATGGAGGGAGTATAGACACAAACAGCCCCATCAAAGGCCTGCTCTTCTAGCCAAAGGGACATCTTAGTAGAAAATGTTTAAACATCAACTTCTACTGCAAACACCGCAGAAAATACTCTGGCTCCACCCCACCTGCACCAAGCTGTGATACTATTGCTTAAAAAATGACCTGGGTCTTTCCCTCTGAGCCTAGACTCAGCCTCCCACTCCTCAATACCATGCTTCAGCCAGATGTTGCCATCCTGCCTGTACTGACAAAAGTGGTCAACCTGTTAGTCTGCGCTTCTCTGTATATCAACCAAAACAGCTGTTGCTTTTAGCACCTACATGGGGAGCTGGCCATGCAAGTGGTTCATCTTGTTTCCTTTGGCACCTCTAGGATACATCCCCCATGTTTTACTCTTTGTTCATCTTTCACACCTGTTCTCGTTTCAAGTGATGGTTATTTGTGAGATAATTTATGTTTTTCAGGGAAACTTAAATTTTAAAACAAGGCTTGAGAATTCATGTCCTAGAGGCACAGAAGTTAAAAAAATCTCTAGGAGAACCAGAATTAGGTACATTTTTATTTTTATGGATACAAATACAAGAAGATATCTTATATTTCATGTTTTTAATGAGGACTTTAGAGTCAGAGAAATAAAAGTGCATTTATTAAAAATATATTGAGAGAGGACCATAGTTTTTGATTATTCTCTAACTCGTTTTGGGTTTATGAAACCTGCCCAAGGCTGTTTCCTTGGTGTGGCTAACTGTGTGAGTGCTTGCAATATCTATTCCTTCCTCCCCTACTTTACCAACAGAAAAATAGAAGCTGTTTTAAGATGGTAATGAGGGGATCGAACTAAAATTCCTTGCTTCCTAGTCTTTGTGGCAAACAGCTTGCAGGATAGATATGAGATATGATCAACTCCAGTGAGATGTAAATGGGATTACACAACACTTTCTGAGAAAGATTGATCTTCAAGGCTCACATGCTGTCTTCTCTTCCTTCCCTTCTTCCCACCTTGAATGCAGACTTGGCAGCCTCATCTGCAGAAGCCACTTACAGATTGTGATGGAAAGGTCAAGAGAATCAGACACATTTACTCTAACATTGAAGTATTGAGCCAATGCCAGGAGCCACTTACTTCCAGACTTTCATTTTATGAGAAAAACAAACCCATATTTTTCAAGCCAATGTAGTCAGTTGCTTTTTTGGTTTTGGGGTTATTTTGTTTTGTTTTGTTTTTGTAGCTTGCAGCAGGATAATAGACTGGGCTTATTGTAAATGTCCACAGGAGATTATATTATTTTCTAAAAGATAGAGGGACTTCTCAGCTGAATAAAAATTGAGACAAACTTTCACAAAGGAAGTTGAGAATGTGATCACGGAATAGGGAGAAATATATAAAATAACTCCAAGTCAGAAATTAGTAGGCTGACTCCAAGAGACATGTAAATCATATTGAGTATGTGAGCATATAACCTCTCTGCCCTCCCTAGGAGAGATTTTATAACTTTTGTCATATTTCAAAGAGTTCTGAATCTCTAGCAAATTTAAGAACTGCTATAAAAGTTTCTGGCATCCACCACTAGAAATAACTGATAATTTGTTCAATATTAAATCCTGTAAAATTAACATTTTTGAGCATTTTCTGCTTTTCAGTACTGTGCAGAGTGTGGCATTGACTTTTTTTTTTTATCTCATTTACTCTTTAGAATAGCCCTCTGATGAAAGGATCTTTCTACTCTCATTTACTAGATGAAGAAAACTGAGACTTAAAGAGAGAACTTGCCCCTGACCCTCAAGCAGTGTCTGTTTTGCCTTGTTTGACTTGTCTCCTCAACACCAACAAATGTAAACACTAAGTAGTGAGTATTTTCAATGAGTAATAAGTGCATACTGCTTCTGTACATACTATACAGCTTTATTGAGCACTTATTATCCTCTGACCTCATTCTGAGGTGTGTTAGAACATTAAATAGCCATAAGAGATTTTCCTTGTACTTAAGGAAATAGCAGTTTAGTGCATCAAATTTGATGTAAACAGGTAATCTGAATGCTATAAGCAACATCTAACTTAATAAAGGACAAAATTCTAGAATTGGTAGACTTTGAGCATAGCAAACAAAGACAATAGCAACTGCAAAGCACAGGCTCACACAAAAACAAGGATGGGTGAGTAAGAATGAGAGAGTGGTTAATATATAAAATATAAGGAAAACAGTGGCAAGAGAGGAGTTAGATTTATATTAAATTACGAAGGGTGTTATATAGTGAGCTAAGAAGTTGGAATTTTAGGATTTTATTCTCCCGCTAATGAGGAATTAACATGGGTAGCTAAGCAGTTAAGTTAAAGCTCAAATTTGTTCTTAGCAAGGCAATTCTGGAATCAGTGTGGAAGGAGGACTACCTACAGAAGAGACACAGAATATTACTGTAGTTGTTTCGGCATAAATGTTGAGGGCGTTTGGTTTGGGACTCAGAGTGGTTAGATATGGATGAGTTCTTAGGTGGGAAAGTATGTGACATATTATGAAAAGCATAAGAAAATAAAATAGCATTATTGGACTTGCAGCACTTTGGGTCATTTACAAATATGCACTGAGTGGCAAAAAATTTAAGTTGCCCAGCATGCATGGTACCAGCTGAAATGGAATAAGGTGATGTTCGACCTTCTTTTAGCTTTCATACGGCAAACAGGTATCTTTTTCTCAATCTATTTGGTGCCACATTTCTCACATTTTGTGCTTTTTGTTGTTGATTGCACCATTTAAAATGGCTCCCAAGCATAATGCTGACGTGCGGTTTAATGCTCCTAAGTGCAAGAAGGCTGTGGAGTGCCTTAGTGAGAAAATGTGTATCAGATATGCTTTGTTCAAACATGAATTTTAGTGCGTTGGGCCATGAATTCAATGCTAATGAATCAATACTATCTATTAAATATGGTGTCCTTAAACAGAAACACACATAAAACCAGGTTACGTATTGACAGGTTGACAAAAATGTGGCCAGAGGCTTTCAGGAACCTAACCCTGTTTTTCCCCTTGGAGCAATGGTTCAGCATTTGCTAATTCATTGTTCGTAGCAATTTCATAGAATATAACTACTAATAATGAAATCAACTTGCATATATCATAGATTGTTCAACCTAGAAGGAACATTTGAAATGATCAAATAAATACCATTATTGCACAGAAGAAACTATAGTCTGAAAATGTACAATGAAGTACCCAGGACTGTATACTTATTTATCAGAAACTGGGCACAGCATTAGGACTCTTAATTATGTCTTCAGTGGTTTTTGCACTTCACAAAAATATAAACCTTTAAACAGAATACTGCCATGGATAGAATGTTTAAATCTAGGGATCCCTGGGTGGCGCAGCGGTTTGGCACCTGCCTTTGGCCCAGGGCGCGATCCTGGAGACCCGGGATCGAATCCCACGTCGGGCTCCCAGTGCAAGGAGCCTGCTTCTCCCTCTGCCTGTGTCTCTGCCTCTCTCTCTCTCTCTCTCTGTGACTATCATAAATAAATAAAAATAAATAAATAAAATAAAATAAAATAAAAAGAATGTTTAAATCTAAATATTAGCTGATTTGATTTCCTCTTATTAATTGGAAGGAGGTCTATGATAGACATGAATTACACATGAGATGTAGTTTCTCCTCTGCTTCCTTGCCTTCATCAAGACTGATAATAAACTTGTATGATTTCAGTCTAAACATACCCAAAAACTGAGAGCCCTTCAAAGATGACTAGAAGGAACTCTCATGCTCACACACCTGAGCTAGTGAAAATACCACAGTTCTAATACCATCAGCATTTTTGGAAGGTCATAATCTAGTATAGGCGTCAACCAACTATGACCTATGGGTCAATTTTGTCCCACTGCCCATTTTTATAAATAAAGTTTTATTGAAACTCATCCAATATTTGTTTATGTATGTATATGGCCATTTTCATGCTGTGACTGTATAACTGAGTAGTTGTAAGAGAGATTGCATGACCCTTTGTATTTACTATCTTGCCCTTTATAGAAAACGTATCCTGACCCATGGTCCAGCACATAGCATGATCTTTGGTGTCAGTTTTCCATGTAAATGGTTTGTGATGACAGTCTTTGAAAACATTTCATCAGTTGTTTTACCCTTAACTTGTGGTTTAAGATATTACATTGAGGAGCCTTAGCAAAGTGTCTAGGTGACATGAGAGGATTATCTTTCACTATTTGGTGTCATCCAAAAATCTGAATCAATTTAACAAAAGTGATCCATAACTCATTTTAGCACTTACTGAATTACATGTCAGTCACTTGACTCCCTCAACTCAAGGACTACAGTGGTAAGATTCTAAACCTACAATGCATTGCTTGCTTTAGCCCATCCTTACCAGCTGTCAACACTACCTGAACCAATTGTTATTGTGGCTGTCAGAGCTGACATTCGAAATCAGCAACAGGACAGAATTAACTTCCCAAGTGTCTTTCCTGTTGCATAAGCATATGTAAGAAATGCTTTTATTTAGCTTAGTGACATTTGCTACCCAAGTACTGACAAAACATCGTGTCTAAACAAATGTTGATTGCACAGATTCATCTTCCCATGATAATGAATGTTAAACGCATAGAGATAATTATATAATAATCTCAAAACCACACACAGTGACTTTTGCTTAATGGAATTACTTGGCAGAGTGTTTTAATTTTGTAACCTGACACTTTGATGAAAAGAACACTGTGGTAAACATTTTAGCAGAGCTTCTTCTATATTCAGATTCTTGTTGAAATGAACATTGTCTGTATGGAGGCTTTCTGAATGTTTAAAAATTTCTTTTTTAATTAGCATATTATGGCTGAATTAACACATCATTTCAGTTTCCTGTTAGTCTCAATAGATATCTTCAATAAAGAAGTTTTAGTGCCTCAAATGGGTCTTTTATTAGAATTAAGAATTTTATAAAATCTTTGTCTTAGAATCTGCTAGGTGTGATAGAGAGAAGTGGAGTAGTAGGGCTTGGGGTAATCAGAAAAAGTATGAATACTGCAATTCTTTCCTGAATATAGATCAGAGAATATTTTTTCATAGACTTTTTTTTTTTTTAAGAAAGAGGGGAAGGAGGGGCAGAGGGAGAGAGATAGAGAATCATAAACAAGGTGCCACCCCAAATTCAGGGCTCAATGCAAGGCTCGATCTAACCTGAGCTCAAATCAAGAATCAGGTGCTTAATCAACTGAGCCACCCAGGTGCCCTTTCTTAGACTCTAAGGATTATAGGAATAGTAGAGCAGGAATGAAAAGAAAAGCATAACCATGGGCAAGGAATGCAGAAAGATAAGATGTTTTAGGTTCTTTTGGGAAAGAATGACAAGGGTATGGGTCAACACTGAGGGTGAACGTACACAAAATTAACTTGATATGCATTAAAGATTCAAACGTAAGACCTAAAATTGTAAAACCTAGAAGAAAATATGGTAAGTAAGCTCCTTGACATCAGTCTTGGCAATGATTTTTTGGATTTGACACCAAAAAGCAAAGGAAGTGAAAGGAAAAATGAAGCAGGACCATGTCAAATTTAAAAAAACTTCTTCACATGAAATGAAAGTCAACAAAATGAAAAGATGACTTAAAGAATGAGAGAAAACACTTGTAGACCATATATCTGATAAGGGGTTAATATCCAAATATATAAGCAATCCATACAACTCAATAGCAAAAAACCAAACAACTCATTAAAAAATAAGCACTAACCTGAATAGACATTTTTCCAAAGACATACAAATATCTAAGAGGTACATCAAGAAGTACTCAACATCACTAATCATTAGGGAAATGCAAAGTCGAACCATAGTATCACCCCACACCTGTTAGGTGTTATCAAAAAGACAAGAGATTAAAAATATTGAGGCACCTGGATGGCTCAGTGGTTGAGCATCTGCCTTTGGCTCAGGTCGTGATCCCGGGCTCTTGGCATGGAGTCTTGCATCAGGCTCCCCGGGGGGAGCCTGTTTCTCCCTCTGCCTATATCTCTGCCTCTCTGTGTCTTTCATGAATGAATAAATAAAATCTTAGAGAGAGAGAAAGAGATAACAAATACTGGTGAGGATATGGAGAAAAGGGAACATTCATGCACTGTTGGTGGGTAGGCAAGCTGGTACAGCCACTCTGGAAAACAGCATGGAGTTTCCTCAAGAAATTAAAAATAGAATAGTCATTTGATCTCTCAGTACCACTCATAGGTGTATATCCAAAGGAAACAAAATCATCTTAGAGGAATACGTGTACTTTCACATTCATTGCAGCATTATTCACAATAACCAATGTATGGAAACACCCTAAGTGTCCATTAACTGATGAATAGATAAAATGTGACAGATAGATAGATGGATAGATAGATAGTAGATAGGCAGAGATAGATATGTACATACATGGGCAGCCCGGGTGCCTCAGTGGTTTAGTGCTGCCTTCAGCCCAGGGTGTGATCCTGGAGACCCGGATAGAGTCCCATGTCGGGCTCCCTGCATGGAGCCTGCTTCTCCCTCTGCCTGTGTGTCTGCCTCTCTCTCTCTCTCTCTCTCTGTCTCTCATGAATAAATAAATAAAATCTTTAAAAAACACAATATGTACATATAATAAGATATTATTTAACCATAAAAAGTAAGGAAATCTTATCCTTTATGACAACTTGTATGAAACTGGAGGATATGATGCTAAGTGAAATAAACTAGACAGAGAAAGACAAATATCACATGGCATCACTTATATGTGGAATCCCTGCAAAAAAAGTCAGGTAGTAGGAAAGTGGTTTCCAGGGTCTTGGGGTGGGGAAAATAGGGAAAGTTTGGTAAAAAGGTACGAACTTTAAATTATAAGATGTAAAATGTCTGAGGATCTAATGTGTAACATGGTGCCTATAGTTGTTACATTGTGTTGTATTATTGAAATTTAGTAAGAAAGTAGAGCTTAAATATTCTTACGAAAATTTAAAAAAACAAACGTGAAGTGACAGATGTGTTAATTACCTTGATGGAGGGAATCCTTTTGCAAAACATACATATATCAAATCATCACATTGTATGCTTTAAATATCTTGCAATTTTGTGGTCAGCTGGGGGGGCAGAGAATGAGGGTGAAGACATAGGTTGGGCTAGGCTATATTTATAAAACAGATTGTCTTGTGCAGAAATGATCACTTTTAAATATGACATACATTTAAGAAGTATAAATGAGATTAAGTAAGGATATGGAAGATGCCTTGGCACTGGGAAAAGTGGGCTATTTGAAAAGAAGCACAAAATATGAAGATGGGTGTATTTAGAATATGAGACTCTACCTCTAGCTTCTACAATTTTATATTGGGTTAGTTGACCTATGGTTCTAGTTGTAAATCATCAAAAATCGTGACAAAATGCCTAAGGGCATGTGTAGTTGTGATCAGAAAGGACTGTCCACTTCAGAGCTATTCTTTTGTGTAGTTTCAACTAACCTTAGCTGAGCCTAAACTTTTTACCTGTTCACAGGCCAACTGTGAAACCTGTAACCATCCTGACAATAATCTGTGATTTGGGGATCATTAGCACATGAATTTGATCATTCCAACCAACTAGCTTCGAGTATGTGGAGTGCTGATCTTCATCTTCTGAAGATCCATTGCTCAGTTCCTAACATCATGGCCTTTAAAGTCAGAAAGTTATAAATTTTATATCCAGCTTTGTCATTTATTAGGTCTATGACTTTGGGTGCTTGACTCAACCCCTTCCAAACTACACTTTAATTACGTTAAGATAAAAATAATAATTCACAGGCTTGGTTTTCTGATTAAATGGGGGAAAAAAAGAAACTACCTAGAATATAGGAAGCATCAATAAATAAGTTATATAAATAAATAGTTTGACCCTTTGAATATGATCTTGGGCTATATTAAGGGGCATGTATTCCATAAGCAAGTAAGAGAGATAGGCAAAGAAGAGCAAAATAGCCAGTCTTCCAAGGTGCTCTTTGAAGCCAGAGTTGAACAAAAATATGGGTTTTTTTAGATTACAATATTAATTTGATGTTCTCGTGGCTTCAGCAGAGATCTGTTGCTTTTACACCATATCGTTTCACCAGATAAAGTTAGTAAATCTGCGGGATTTACCAAAAGATGACTCTGTAAGATGTAGACATATAGAAATTTTAATGTCTCTGCTCTCTTTACAAATAGATCTAGACAGCAACTTGTGACAGTGTTTTGCTCAAGTGACCCTTAAAGCCAGTGTTTATCACAACTCAGCTTAATACTGCATGATGCACTAATAAATACATTTTAGGACTATTACATTTAAGAAAATAAAATCTGTAAAGTTCAGCGGCAAGACTGTGACTCAGTCTCTCAAGTGTGATGTTTGTGAAGTAGCTTCTTAAAACAAAACACAGGAAAAGATTTCATGGTCAAGTTTAGCCACTAGGTTTCTAGGGAATTAGAACTGTACCTTGATGTCGATGTCAAAGTGTTGTTGTTGTTGTTGTTGTTTTAAATTCTTATATGTGTATCAAGTAAAAAACAACTTCCACTTCAGTGCTTTGTTTGCCTTATTCTTTTAGAGCTTTTTAGTTAGGCTGCCTTCCTTTGGTTCTTTAAGAAGAATCTCCAAACTTTCAGTTTGGTGAAACAATGCTTTCATATAATTTTTTAAAAAGAGAAATTTTAGGATTTGAGGAAAATATCTTCTCAAGCTCTGTTTTATGGCAGAGATTGACCTATACCAGAATTTTCAAAATTGACCTCTATAGAACTCTAGCTGCTCCTTAATATGTTTTATGAGATTGAAAGTAGTAGCACCATCAAATTTAATTTAGAGATTATGTTCGATTCCTGTACAATCTCATAAAAAGTGTGAGAAGCTTCATGATAAAGAATCTTGTTTGCTCATTTTTTAAAATTTAATTTCTTTATTCATGAGAGACCCAGAGAGAGAGGCAGAGACACAACACAGGCAGAGGGAGAAGCAGGCTCCTCGCAAGGAGGCACTAAACCGTTGAGCCACCTAGGCGTCCCTTGTTTGCTCATGTTTAACCTATTGTTTAAGTCAATGTTAACCCCAATTTTCCCTCCCCTCCACCAGCTACAATATATTGTCATTATGTGAAACTGTTTTGTTGGATGTACTTTGGGAAGCATTAATATACCAATCATTGACAAAGAATTGCAGAAAGATGAGGATGAGTATTTAATTAATTACCTTATCACACAGAATGAGGTGGCACCCTTAATTGTTGATAATTTTATATCTACCTTTTTTTTTAATCGGTGCAGTCGTTTTCTCTGTGATGTGGGCTGCATTTTGTATTGGTGATCCTACAGAAAGGGATTAACCTGTGCTGAAAAATAACCCGTCTTAGACATGAAAACGAGGCGACTTCCCCCTTTAGGCTGTCTCCAGGCAATTGTCCAGGCTTCCATCCCCTTAAGATTTCCCTTTAGTCTTTTTTTCTCCTGTGATTTTCTTCACATCCTTTTAAAGCAGGTGCTGAAGTACAGCACTGATGTTCTCTATTTTTTCAACATCACAACCCATCTAAATTATTTTGCATATTGTTTCCAATTCTATATTTAGATGGTTGTTTTTAATTTCCAGACTGAATCATTTTACACTATCAGCCATTGACTATTAGCATGTTTGAATAGATAATTACTTTATCAAGTCCACTTTGCATTTAGCTTCATTCTTTTCTGGTTTAATTACTTTAAAAAAAATGTCACTTTTTGCAAACATAATGAAGGCATCCTTCATTTAAGACACTGATAAAATTTTCAAGTGACTCAGATCCCAGATTCTACTCTACCTCCACTCATGCTTCTAAAAACTTTCCTCAAGATAGCCCCAGTCACTCACTAACCAATCTTTGGAGTTAACCCCAGTATTGAAGTTTTTGAGTACAAGTTGTGAGTGTCAGCCCTCTTTACATCTTGGGTCCATGCAGTGTCTGTATATGGTATGTTTTCAGTGCATGGCTGTATAAAGACAACATCAACAAACCGTATCAGCATAGCATGATCTAGAACATATCTTCAGAGCTAGCTAGTAAAAACACCACTTGGGAAATGACAAATGCCATATTACATCCCACAAAATGTATGTATTTTTCTACCTAATTACAGAGTTTTTCCTGTTATAATAAGAAATTAGTTTGTCACACAGCTCCATTTGCTCAGGCCATATTATCTCACTGCTAAATGTGTACTCAGCTAGAAGGCTACTAGCTCACATTTTTATAAAATTTACTTATTTTTTCATATTTTAACATTGCTAAAATCAGACGAATCTTACAATTGATGGCATCCTAGCATTGGGTCGTAGTTTAATTGGCAGAAGCTTTTCTTCTTAGTGATGCTGTGATAATGATGAGTAAGATTCAGTAAAGATTTGATGAAATACAGTATTCTAATGCTCCTGGTATGTAGAGTACCATGCTTTGTGCCTGGCATGGTGAAGTTCTTAGAGAAGAATTAGAATAATGTGACTATATCAGTTGTATCGTGGTTACAAAGAGTTCCCACTTACATTGTATCACTTAATTAACACGGTGGTGGAATTATTATTAGCCTAAATTTATACCTGACAAAAAATACACACTTAGGTGACTTGCCAAGGACATAGATCCAAAAGGGCAAGAACAATGTTTATTTAGAGAGCATAGTATAGTGTTTGGCATATAGTAGGAACTTCATACGTATTTGTAGAATGAATGGAAGGATGAACTTGTACTTAGGTTTAACATTCTCATTTAAATATTTTTCCCTTTCCTTTATAACATTGGTCCATCTCCCTCATCTCCCTCTAGTACTTTACTATCTCTCACAAATTATGAACTCATTAAGAGGCAAGACCAAGTGAAAACACATTTAAAAACACTATCATGGAGTGTCTGGGTGGCTCAGATAGTTAAGTACCTGCCTCCGGTTCTTGTCATGATCCCCGGGTCCTGGAATCAAGCCCAGTGTTGGATTCCCTGCTCAGTGAGGAGTCTGCTTCTGCCTCTCCCTCTGCCTCTCCCTCTGCTCATGCCCATTCTCTCCCTCTCTCTTAGATAAATAAATAAAATTTTTAAAAATAAATGAAAACCATATCATGACAATGTGTTGAAAATTTAGAGTTGGAAGGATTTTTTTTTTAATTTATTTATGATAGTCATACAGAGAGAGAGAGAGAGGCAGAGACACAGGCAGAGGGAGAAGCAGGCTCCATGCACCGGGAGCCCGACGTGGGATTCGATCCCGGATCTCCAGGATCGCGCCCTGGGCCAAAGGCAGGCGCCAAACCGCTGCGCCACCCAGGGATCCCGAGTTGGAAGGATTTTAAGAGATTATTTGCTCCTGTCTTCTTCATCCTAAAGAAAAGTAAACCAAGGAGACGAGAGACTAAATTATTCTTCAAGTTTATATGACTAGTAGATGGCAGACCTCAGCTTTGAATCAGACACTTTGCATTATACTACCACCATTTCCTTTATATGCTTAGTCTGATGGTTAAAGTCAGGTAATCTTTTGTCTTCAAGATTAGTTTGAGCTTCCAATACATGTGTCCAATTGCTAGAACTCTCTCCTTGAGTGCTTCACAGGGGCTTCAACCTCAGATTTTGCAAAACAAAATTCATTATAGCCCATTCAACTTTGCTTTGCCTCCTGTATTCCCATCTGGACTAATGGAAAACCCAGTTTTTCAGTCAATCTGGTACAAACATTTGAGAATCATTCTTGATTTCTCCCTCTCCCCAGAGCAGAGTAACTGCCGAGTCTTGCTAATTTCATAAACTACCCCTTACTCACATCTGTCTCCTATCCCACACATCATGGCCTGGTTTTAGACCATTGCCATCTCCCTCCTAAAATATCATGGTGGCCCCTACAGGGTCCTTCCTCTCCTGAGTCTTATCCTCTGAAATTTATTCTATAAATTGTATAGTAAAAAACTATACATATGAATCTGATCTTGATTCTCTTCCCTTCCAAATATTTTACTTGTTCTTTTTCTTTAGATTTAAATACAAGTCCTCAATATGACCTATGAATTCTTGCAAAATATGGCTTCTGCCTAACTCTCTGCTCTGTTTCCCAATTCAACCCATACCTCATAATCATGCCAGACATTCAGGCACAGCGATTAGAAGCTCTGCTCTGGAGTTTCACAGATAGAACCAATTCCTGACTCTACTTTACTAAATGTTGAAGTTAATTTTAAGTGACTTAATTTCCCTAAGCCTCAGTTTGCTCACTTTCAAAATGAGGCTAATATTAGTTCTATTCTATTGCTTGTTACAAAGAATAAAGGTGATAATCTTTGTAAAGGATTGGTTATATACCTGACACATGCATTTTAGCATCCAATACATATTAGCTATTATTATATTTTATAGTTATATGGCTTTATTCATGTAGAGTAACTTTCTAGGAATTTAATTCCTTTTGTCTTAACTTGGGATATTCTTCATCATCATTGAAGACTCGGTCCAGTCCTGATTCAACTTGAGAAACTTCCTTAACACACCTTTCCTGAGCAGGGTTCTCTTGTGCCTGTGTACATCTTTATCATAGCATTCCTTGTTCATGCTCTACTTGTCAACTTATATATTTGTCCAACTATACTGAGTTCCTTGAGGGCAGCAATTGTGGCTTTTAACTATGTCCTGAGAGTCTAGCATGGTATCTGAGACAGAGGAATCACTTGATAAATATTTCTTGAAATGATGATTTAAAGACCATGAGGGAGAGTATCACTACTGTATCCTAGCCCCTGACTTATATATAGGAGGCAAGCTGATAAATATCTGTTGAATGGATGAATTAGTAGATTTAAAGAAGAATAAATACTCCTGCAACTAATACAATATTGTATCTTAATTATACTTCAATAATAATAGTAAAGAATCATAGAGAGTAGATGTGGTATAAACATATAATGGAATATTACTTAGCCAGGTGTGCCTGGGTGGCTCAGCAGTTGTGCCTGCCTTTGGGTCTGGTCGTGATCCCAGGATCCGGGATTGAGACCCACATCGGGCTCCTGTGAGGAGCCTGCTTTGCTTCTCCCTCTGCCTGTGTCTCTGCCTCTTTCTTTCTCTCCTTCTCTTTCTCTCTCTCTCTCTCTCTCTCTCTCTCTCTCTCTCTGTCTCTCATGAATAAATAAATAAATCTTTTTTTTTAAAGGAGTATTACTTAGCCATATAAAAGAATGAGATCTTGGCATTTGGGAGAATATACATGGGACTAGAAGGCATTATGCTAACTAAAATAGGTCACATAGAGAAAGACGCATACCATATGATTTCATTTATATGTGGATCTAGAAAACAAAATAAACAAATAAACAAAAAAATTAAACTCTTAAATACTAAAAACAAACTAATGTTTGCCAGAGAGAAGGTGGGTGGGAGGATGGGTGAAATAGATAAAAGAGACTAATAGTTACAAACTTCTAGTTATAAAATAAATATGTCATGGAGAAGAAAAATACACCATGGAAAATATAATCAATAATATTGTAATAACATTTATGGTGACAGATGGTGACTACACTTACTGGGGTGAGCCCTTAGCAGTGTATAGAATTGATGAATCAATATGTTGTATGTCTGAAACTAATAGAACATGGTTTATCAACTATACATTAATGAATGAATGAATGGATGAATGGATGAATGGATGGATGGATGGATGGATGAATTTTTAAAAAGATGAATGCTTCCTTTGCTAGTTTTCTTCTTCCATGTATAAGGGAGGAAAAACTTTTCCTTGACCTTCTTAGGGTTTCTGGCTGAGCCTAAACATTAAACTGACAAAGATAGAATAACAGGGAAAAAAACACATACATTTACTTAATATAAATTTTACATGGCATGAGATTCTTCATGAGGAAATGAAGACTCCAAAAAGCTGTTAAGCTTAACCATTTTTATACTAGGTTTGATGCAGAGTGGAAAGTTATGGAAAAGCCAGATAAAAACAAAAGGGGATGAGCTAAGTCTGGGTAGCGAGAGGGGGGGAAGCTCAGTGAGGCCTGCTGTTTCGCCTCTGTCTTTGGAGATAAAGATGCTGCTTTCCTCTGTGTAAAGGGAGGATGTTCTCACCTGGAGGTCTTACAACCTGCTTCAGTGGAGACGTGGGAGAGGCTAGAGAGTCCTTCCTGCACCTGCCATTGCTCAAATTTCTTTAGCTAAAAAAATTCTCTATGTCAACATGCCATATTTTGGGGTGATATGTTCTTAACCCCATCTCATGACATCTCAAAACACTGCTATCAATCTCTGGCCACCAATATTCTCTGTTTCATGTTGAGATTCTTGTACAAATGGTATCTGGTTACTTTGGTTACTTTTATTTTAGGAGGTGACTGACACTTCTGCCTGTGACTTTAAGGCAGTAACCTGCATCTGATAAAGATGAGGACTACACTGTGTCAGGAACATTTGGATGTGCCCTTAGACACATCCTCTTACAGAATGCTCTCTTGCCACACAATTGTGTTTCCTCCTGTACCTTTGTGTTTTCCTTGCAACCTCATCAAATCATCATGTCACCTCTACAGATGCTTTCGGGTTCACTGAACTGCTCCTGGGTCTTAGCCAGATTTTGCTTCTGGTGTTAACCCTAAGCCTAGGCATTTGCTCCATCTGCCAGAATTTCTTCTCTGAAAACCTGAAGATTATATTTTTGACATGACAATATGCTAGAATTACAACCGAAGTATTCAATATCAAAGTATAATTTGGTGCTGCTGTGTGGCATTGTCATGAGAGCAATCCAGGGAGGATGACCTCCTCTGGCCCTTCAGGACTCTGGCAGTTTCTCTCTCATCCCAAATCATTAGATCTTTTCACACTTGCCTAGTTTATGCAGTCCATTCCCCCCGCCACCAATCATTTGTGGTTTTCTTTTTTCTTTCTTTCTTCTTTCTTTCGTTTTTTTTTTTTTTTTTTTTTTTTTTAATTTCCCCTTCTTGGGTCCTTTTGTGACTATCTCTTTCCCTTTGCTTCTCACAGGGCATCATTGTCAGCAAGTTTTATATGCCATTTGTAGTGTCACAGGTGCATCCATCCAGATTTAGATTATTTTATAAGTGCAAGTAGAGGAATTGGGACTAAACTTGTAAAATTGCTAGAAACTTGGGCAGTCAGATTAGTTTAAAATACATGTTAAAATAGTAAATTTGCAAAATTAATTTCTTTGGCACCATAATTCTTTGGCATCTCTTTTTTACCTCCATATGAGAACTTGATAATGGAAGCCTTGAATTATGAAAAAACAACATAAAAAACTACTGGGTATCAGGCGCTGAGCCACACAGCTCATGAATGTAGCAAGAAAGTTTGCATTAATATTTGCAGATGATTGACTTTATGAAAGAATACCAAATGACACATTCCACCTTTCCTAATGCTCTATCATCTTTTAGCTACTCAAACACCAAGCTCTTCACTACCTCAAATCCTTTGTCTGTACTGCTATTCCCCCTGCCAGGAATGTTCTGTCCTTCATTCTCTGAATTGGTAATCATTCATTTTCATGACTGTTATCACCTCAGAGAAGATTTGCCTGACTGCTCTATCTTAAACCAATTTCCCTTTATCACTATTATCACAACCCTTTTCCTTTTTCCTTCAGAAGCGCACTGTAGCAAGCAGTTATTTTGTTTATTTGCCTGTGTATTTGGAGTTGTCTGCCTCTTTAAGTAGAATATAAGCTTTGTATATTCTCCAGAGAAAGGAATTGTGAAATAATAAGAAGACTATATTTGTCTCTGTTAGTTCTAGCTAACATTTGGTCTTTGAACCTGTTTCCTGATGAAGAGCTCCTAAAACCCTTGTAATTTCCTGAGTGATGAGGGTGTCTGGTGCAGAGCTCCTAATTGGCTTGGAATTTTCTGGGTGCAAGAAGCATCGTTTATTCTAATAAGGCAACTCTTGGGTTGTTCTCTGGAGAGTGCTGGTGACCAGAAAGTTTGAGCCAGGATTAGAAACTTGGAATTTTCATCCCCACCCTCCATTCTCCAGAGAGGGGGTAGCAGGACTAGAAATGAGGACTACTATAATCTACTAATAGATTATACCTATATGATGAAGCCTCCATAAAAATCTTCCAAATCCCAGAGTTTAGAGAGGGTTGGTGAATACATCCATGTGCCAGGAGGGTGGCACAATCCATCTTCACCAGTGCAGAGGCTCCTGTGCTTAGGACCCTTCTGGATCTTGTTGTATGTATCTCATTATCTGGGTGGTCATCTGTATCCTTTATCACAATCTTTACCATATAATAAACAGATAAAAATGTAAGTAAGTGTTTCACTGAGTTCCATGGGCTGTTCTAGCAAATTATAAAACCCATGAAGGGGCTTGGAACCCTGATTTATAGCTGTCAGTCAGAAGTATGGGGGACAAGCTGGGACTTGTGACTGGCATCTGCAGTGAGGACAGTTTTGTGGGACTTGAAACCTTAACTTGAGGGATCTGAACCTAATTCCAGGTAGATAGTGTCAGAACTGAATTGAATTGTAGGGCACCCCCCCCCAGTCAGTTTAGGAATATACCCCTATACATTTGGTGGCCAGAAGGAGTGGTGAACACAGCAGTAGTAGTGTGAAGGGAAACTGCATTTTTCCCTTCATAGGATCCATCTCTCTCTCTCTCCATTGTATTCCTAGTGGCCAGCCAATAATTAAGCTCAATCAATAGGAATGTGCTATGTAGTGTTTCAAATACTATACATGTAACTCATTTACTTTGACAACAACCCCACCAGGGGGATATTATTATTATCTTTATGTTATACCTAAGGAAACTGAGACAAAGAAAGATCAAGTAACTTATTCAGTGTGACACAGCTAATATGTGGGTTAGCTGGAATTGAAACCCAGGAAATCGGCTCTGAAATCCATGCTTGTAATGAATACAGTAAGAAAGTTATATATAAGAAATTAAATAATAAAAAATGTTCTAATGCAAAAGTAAGTGATGCACTAGAATAACGGTGAAGTGTCCCCAAATAACTCTGAGACACTAGCAATAATCATGTCCTCAGTATCCTCTCTAAAAGAGTATGATTTCCAGGCCAGCTAAACTATACAGTCGTAAGCATTAAGGTATTGTTAAGGCATTAACATATCTAAAGAAAGAATGTGTCAATCATAATGGAAATTATTCTGCAATGGAGATAAACAACACAAAAAGGAGAATTAAAGAGGTGGTATTAAGCTAAGGAAACCCCCTCCCCCTCCTCAATCTGGGAAGACAGATCATAAATTGATCAATACTTTACAGGTATGTGTTCTTTCTTTTCTTTCTTTTTTTTTTCTTTCTTTCTTTCTTTCTTTCTTTCTTTCTTTCTTTCTTTCTTTCTTTCTTCCTCCCCCTGTGTTAAAATATACATAATATCAAGACAACATTTTAACAATTTTTGAGTGTTCATTTTTAAAACCTCAGCTGAGATTTTGTGTAGCTAATGAGCATCCATTAATATGCATATGCCACAGCCATACGCTTATTTTTAAATTTTTTGTTATACATTAGGCTTCAGCAAGCATAATTTGAAAGATAAGGGTGGGGGCAAGATTGGATGGAGGTAGAAGAAAGGCAGTAAGACTGCTCTGCATGATAATCATAAGAGCAAACTCTAGTGTGGGTGAGTGGCTTTGCAAACAACAGAAGAGTTAGCCAAATATTTATCTTTCTAGAATGAATGCTTTTCTTTGGGAGGACATCTCAAATATACTATCCAAAAGTGTACTTTGCAAGAATCAGAAGGCATTTTGGAGATTGTACTAGTGTAGTGATCTTTAAAGTAAACATAAAAAATGTATTGTTTGTAGGTCTACGAGTCTAACATCATCACTAGACTAGCTTGCTTAGTGTGTTCCAGGTAGAAATACACTGCCAGGGAGGGAGGTGTGCAATGGATTCTGGGCAAAAGGTGTGAGGTTTCCTAAAAGTTATCATGAGAGATCTACACAGTTTTTAAAGAATAAAAATGGACCCAAGGATAAGAAAGCAGAATTAGGGGAAAATTATTTGAGATACCATGCAACTTTAGATGGTATAGTTTTGCAAAAGGAAATGAGAAACAATGCATAAAATTAAGTAACACTTGGCTCATTCATCACCCTCAAATGCCCAGGGTCTTGAAGTATAACACTGAGAAGGAATTTCAGTTTTTGAACAATAACGTGTAAGAAAGCAACTCGTGGGTACATTTAACTTGAAAGCCAAGGGAATGAACCAAAAACCATCCATAAATATTAGGGAGAGGGCCTTAAGAAAGAAGGTCCAACCAGCAACTGGGGCTCTTGTTTTCCAAGCATAGTCCGAGAGGATGCACTTCCAAGTATACCATCTACCTGGTTCCAGTGCTGAATTAATAAACATTAACACTACAAATTGCACTTTATTTGAAGACTGCAGTATATAAGCAAACATCTGATTATCAATTACTTTTCAGTGTAGCTTCCTTATATGATGAAAATATACTGCTACAGAATTGTTATGTTTGGCCCACTTGGTAATTAAAATCCTGTATCAATTAATAAACTGGAATTTTGATAGTAATTTGGCTTGCTATGTAACTTGCCTACCCAGAGAGGTTTTACTGACCACAATCTCTTTCTTCTGTTCTCTTTGAATGTCTGTTGCCTTTGAACATTGTAATTCTATTCTTACTATTAGCTATGATTTTATACATCAGTACATATAGATCTGGCTGATATGAGTCACTTCCTGAAAAATGACTCCATTCTTAATGTGCTGAATAAATCTTGTTTCTGACCAGAGAGTGAGGGCAGACATGGGCTGTGATTTATCATTATCCTTGCTTTGGTGTCTTGGTAGTCAGTAAAACTGAAGCTCCTCAGCTGAATTTCTTTAGGTTTTGTCATGACTTGCCATTCCTATGAACTTTCTGTTGCATATTAGTAATATTGTATGTGTAGGATTATATGTTCTATTCGCACACAGAGGATTTCCAGAGCCTTAGAATACTAATTTTATGACACAGATGAAACCACTGAGGAATATGCTGCTTCCTAATGAAGCTCTTGTAATTTTTTTAATGTGGACTAGCACTGAATCAGTTCTCCATGCCCACACTAGAGGCATCTTTATCACATAGAGTGTTCCAGATTTTGAATATAAACAGGAAAGCCTCACTGAAGTCAAGCAGAGAGACTGGACTCTTGGTAACCTCTCAAGCCAGTCTGTTTGCTCTGCTTCTATGAGCTATTGGAGTTGCCAGATCATGTGACCCATGGTCAAGACTTCTTGCTATACAACCTGGACTCTTATTACTGTTTTGCACTAATACTCATTTGAAATAGAAATTGAGAAATGGGAATCGGGGGTTTACAGTCCCATTAAATTATTAAATCATTAGATTTAAGTTCTCTAGTCATTTTTTAACTTTGGATAATTTATTTTCAATACTAGAATTTGTAATTCTGAAAAATCTTGGTGATAGAAACCTACTTTTTTCAACTTTATATTTTAAATTCAGATGAATTACATATATATATATAATTAGGTTTATACTCTTTGAAAACCTGCTGTTAAATTTGCTCATGACATTTGTAAAACAGAATAACCTAGCAATTCCACTGGAATTACTTGTATATCTTAGTTATTGTTTATGCATTGATGCTTTCAAGTTAACTGCAATTCCAATATCTTGTGGGCAGACAGAACAGAGTCGTTAAACCATTAGAGTGTATTGTCAATTCAGATTTCTTGAAAAATTAGGTTCTTTATTATTTTTTGCAAGAGATCTCTATATAACTTTTTAAAAACAACTGGAAGACACAATTTGTGAATATATGTTACTCCATGCCTACATACAAATAAAACATTTGGAGCAAGTACATAAATATCTGTAAACTAATACTATAAGGTCTTGAGATGAGGTGGGAAAAGAGGCATAACAGGGGAATACAATTAGTCTACCATGAAAACCCATTTTTTGGAAGATAAATGTTTATAGCACATGGTACAAGTTCCTTTTCTTAATGAAGAAAATCTTGCAATGAGGTAAAATAAAATGATTTCTGGTATACTTTAATAAGTGAGTATATATGAGGAGGTCACAGAAACACATTAGAATGAGTTGGCTCCTCTATACAGGGTTCTTGGAACAAAAATATCCCATCTCATTTAGCTTGTGTTGCATATATTTGCATAACTGCCTTCTCTTTCTTATTAGTATTTTTTTTCAAAGATGTATTTATTTATTTATTTGACAGAGAGAGTGGGATTGAGAGTGAGAGCCCAAGCAGGGGAAGAGTCAGGGAGAGGGAGAGTCAGACTCCCCGCTGAGCAGAGAGCCAGACAACATGGGGCTCAGTCCCAGGACCCTGGGATCATGACATGATCTGAAGGCAGATGCTTAACCAACTGAACCACCCAAGTACCCGTTATTAGTATTTTTTGAAGGAAAACTGGTCCCACTTCATTTCTGCATCTTCCACGGAGTATTACACAGTGCCTTGCATAGAGTTGATTTAGTATGTATGAATATACAAATGGAATTGTAAAGAACATTATTAACCTGTCATTGCCATCTTTAAACCACAGCTGGAGACTAGACTCTGGGGATATTATTATAGTGAGGTTACAGCTACTTTTCAAATAAATTTCTCCTTGCCATTAGTAGTAATTAAAAAAGAGGGAGTATTTTCATATCCAACATGTTACAATGATCAAAATACCATAAGGTTGGTTTTTCATATGAGGAAAATTAATTCCAATGACATAATGTATGTACATGGATATTTGAATCAAATGGGAAAAAAAAAGCCTTTGGTTGGGTGGGCTCTCAGGCTGTACTCCTGGACTGGATGGTACTTCTGGCTGGATGTTCATGTTCAGGTGTGTCTACAGGGAGGGTTTTTTGGGTGAACAAGACCTCAGGCTGTGCTCTGTGATCAGTCAGGGCCATAAGCTGTCCCTGTGGTTGGGAAGGACTACAGACTGGGCTTTGTGATCATACAAGCCACTGGCTGTTCTCTCCTGTCTGGCAAGGCTGCTGCCTGGTTTCTCTGGTCAGGAGATGCCCCAGCTATTTCCAGTGGTTGGATGGCCCTAAGGTTTGTGCTGTGTGGTAGTGAAGGATTGCTATCAGGGTTCCATTCCCTTGTTAGATGTGGTTGCACGTTATGCTCTGTTGAGCCCTGTTGAGCAACAAGGAAGGGCTATAGACTGACCTTTATTGCTGAGTAGGGTTGTAGGCTGGATTCTGGATGTGTTCACATTTAGGCTGGGCTGTGCCACTCAGGGGTACTGTAGGCTGGTCTCTGATGATGCCTAGGGCTATTCAGACTCTGTGGTTATACAGGGCCAGAAGCTATACTAATCAGCTGGGGAGGGCTGCTGGCTTGGCTCTCAGCCCTTGCAGGGCTATAGGATGAGTTCCATAGCTGCACCAGTTCTCTGGTCAGGCGAGACTAGAGGCTATACTTGTAGCTGAGGAGGGCAGTGGATTTGCTTCTTTTCCTAAGCAGAGTGATAGAAAAGGCTCCATAGGCAAAACTAAGTGAGCTCCCTGGGCACACAGGGCCACCCTCAGCTGTGAAGATGGAGAGAGCTGCTTGTATACTGCTGCAAGCAGCAGCATGATCCACCTAGGTCTGACTGCTGACTCCTGGAAGACTCAAACTCTTTCTCCATCCTATCTGATCCCCAGTGGTTGACACCGACAGATTCCCTCGGTGATTCCTATAGGACAACACCTACGTGGGCCTCTGAGGAAGTGTCCTGCAAGGTTAGGGGAGCTGGATGCTCACTTCAGGCTCTCTTTTCCCACCAGAGAAACCATAGGCCCAGGGGCCCCTCTTGCTCTGTCACTGTGCCAGCCTGGGGGAGGGAGATGGGGTCTGAATGTAGCTGTTTCTCTTACCCTTCCAGTGCAGTGCTTTTTATTCGCCATTGTCCAGGGGTGCTTGAGCCTTATCCCTGCTTCTAGGACTTTCACATTCATGTTTTACCTTCAGAACTTGCTTGTTGGTCTTAGGAGAGAAATGAAGTTGAAGAAACCTCCCCCCTTGTAAGTAGGGCCAGCCCTAACCCAGAGGCAGCCCATCCAGTCGTCTTCCTGAAATTTTAGCAACTAAAAGCATTCTGTTTACAATAAGAAAACCATTCCCCCCACACACACCCTGATTGGAATGTCCCTGAATAGGTTCATGTTGACCCTCCCCAAAATCACCCGTGAGCCAGGGTCCAACAAAGTCAGGAACAACCAATGTCACCATTTCGATAGACAATATTTTCTTAAAAAAAGAGAAGTGACATTTCATGGGCCTTCTCTTATTAATCTGCTGAAACCACATCTGCTACTTTCACAAAATAATTCTGGGGGTATGCAGGCATTTCTAAAAATGCATGGGCTCATCCTTGCAACTGTCTATCATGTCCTCTTCTCATTTGACTATGGAGCAGTCCTTTGCTTAACCTCAGATGGCAACTTGAAGAACAATGATCTTTTTTGTTTCAGTTCAGCTCCCACTTCTGGCTGCCTAGATTGTTCTGCAACCCCAGGAAGTCTGTTAGTACTCTAAGCCAATGAAGCCTTGTGGTATTTCCCTATCCCTTTTTGAGAAATGCCCTGACATTTCTAAAGGGTAATTACAGAGTGGTTTAATACACATTTTCCTTTCTTATAAAAATTTTTAACAAAAATTTGTTAGATACCTACTAGACAGCAGAAATCATAGTAGACCCTAATATTATGAAAGGAAACGTGATATGGTCCCCACCTTAAGGGACTTTATGGTGCAGTGGGAGAGACAGACATCTTAATGATATAAGGTCTATTTAGTAAGGCCTATTCTAGGTGTGTCCAAATTATTTAGGTGTTGTTCTATGTGCTGGATATAAAAAGGTACTTTGCTCTGCTTCCCATGCTCCCCACAGTAGAGTTTCACTTCACCAGCCCTACCACCTACTTCCACACTGACTCACAGCAGACAACTTCCTTCTTCTTAAAGGCTGAACAGGAAATGCATCAGAAAGTTGTACAACTGTACGTAGTCTCTCTTTCTCCTCACTCCTAGCCCTGCCTTTGCCCCTGCATCTACTCTTTGTCCCTCCCATGTTAGAGCAAGATGTGTTCTTGCTCCAGGCTGGGACTTTGGCTCTCATTCATACTTCTCGTCACATCTCCTCCAGCCCTTGACCCATCAAATATTTCTTCTCTCTGTCTTAGCCTGTTGGACCCTAGCTCACGGGTGCCAACGTGGCCCGGTGGACGCCCCAGAGACCCAGACCCCAGACAGGCAGATGCAATTAGCAAGAGGGTTTATTGAACGTTTGCGCAAACGGGCTCTCCGCCTCCGAGGAGGAAAAGAGCCCCGATTAGCAATTACAGGGATCTTTTAAAAGGCAAAAGGAAAGAAACTGCCTAAAGACAAAAGAACCGCGGGAGTCGCATGGCCTCCAGGTTGATTTTGGGGAGGGTCAACATGAACCTATTCAGGGACATTCCAATCAGGGTGTTGGGGGGGGAAATGGTTTTCTTATTGTAAACAGAATGCTTTTAGTTGCTAAAATTTCAGGAAGAAGACTGGATGGACTGCCTCTGGGTTAGGGCTGGCCCTACTTACAAGGGGGGAGGTTTCTTCAAGCCTATGTCTGTCTGTTAGCATTCTGCCATATGTGTTGTCTCATGGATTCAGGTCTAAAAATTACATCTCTTCCATATCCAGTTCCTTTCTGTACCTACCACAGCTTCCAGAAGCTCAGGGGCATACAGATTATACCACAAGTATATATTAGGATGCAACCATCAAAATGGCTATGATGATAAAGGTGAAGGATGCGAAGTATTGATCTCACAAACCCATCCAGGTCACACACTATTTTTCTCCCCTCTTTCTCTGAAGATTTCCCCAAATAAGCCATAGCTGTGTCCTCTATTCTTCCCCCATCATCCCTCCCCTAAACCACCCACAATTTAGCTTTCAACCTATTGATTCCACTAAAATTATGAAATTCCCCCCCCCTTTTTTTTTCTCAATTAAAAATGTCCTGTTCTAGGGGCACCTGGGTGGCTCAGTCTGTTAAGCTTCTGCCCTCAGCTCAGGTTATGATCCTAGGGTCCTGGGATTGAGCCTGAGTTGGGCTCCCCACTCAGTGGGTACTCTGCTTCTCCCTCTCCCTCTGTAGCTCCCCCTGCTTGTGTGCTCAATCTCTCTCTCCCTCTCAAATAAATAAAAAAAAATCTTAAAAAAAATGTCCTGTTTTCGTCCATTTGTCTGCTTGGTTTACCTTGATGCCCCATGAGCCTAGCACAAACTAAGGACACAGTATTCACTATATATTCATTGAATGAATAAATGAATCATCAGTAATATCAGCTCCCCTATCTTTGGGATTCTTTCCTTACTTTGTTACTGTAGTACTAAATCTCTTGGTCTTTACTAAACTTTGACTTTCCACCTCTCACAGTAGAGATTTTCAACTTTTTCCTTCTCTCTTCATGCTCCCCATTCTCATGGCTTTAACAGTCTTTGACTATAAAATTTGTAGTTTTGGCTTGACTCTCATTTTCTCAATGCTGCATTTCAACTGGTTAGTCTTCATTAACCATGTGGGTGGCTTGTTGTCATCCCAAACTTAATGTGTAAATGCAAATAAAATCAAATTCCTCCTCACCCACTCCTAATTTCTCTAGTTCTGTTGACATTAAAATAATATACCAAAACTCCAGGCATAAAACTTTGAAATATCCTTTGACACTTCTCTTGCATTCTGCCTTCCTCATTCATTAATCACTAAATCTGGATAATCCCCTCAAGTATTTCCTTTTCCTCTACCTCCAGCAGCCAATACCTTACTACTCACTAGCCATTCTTCTTGACCTTTCTAATTCTAATTCACTCTCCCTAAATATTACTTCCTCAGTGAAACCTTCCAGTGACCTCCTGGTTCACATCAAGCCTTGTATAATCTCCTATCATGTTATCTTCTTTTTAACTGTTTTCATGTATATATTTGTTTAGTGGTCTGACTATAAACTCCATGAAGGAGAGACCATCTCTATTTTCTTCATTATCTTTGTGCAGCCTCACCAGCGTCTGGCACAAGAAAACGTCTATATATTTTAAAAAGGAAATGAATTAGTAATTCTTTATTGAGATAATTTTCCCCAGAAGAGCTTCCATGCCTCTTCTTGAGCTAGGAACAAACAGGGCTAGGCAGGGCTAGGTAGGGGGCCAGGGAAACAGGAGGCCAGGCTCACAAAAATCCCCAAAATGCTGAGGTGTACGGAAACCAGAGATAAGGGAACAAGCCAGACCACCTTGCCCTAGGTGTGGGCAGGGAGGGTGTCTTTTTTATGACAGTTATCTGTGACCAACAAAGAATAACCAGCCCCAAAGAAGAAGTAAGCCATTAAAGGTGTTATCACCAGTCCTAACTCCAAGACAGCACAAGAATCTCAAGGCCCAGTCAGTTCTCAACAAAAGACTGTCACTATACATTCTCAGTGGCAACCCTGTTGGGACCCCTCTCACTTCTGAGAGCTTTCTCTGTAGCTTTGCTTAATAAACTTCTATCACTTTACTTACTCTCCTGTGTCCATGAGGTTCATTCTTCAACCCCGTGAGACAAGAAACAAGCTCTTCCGTATCATTTTCATTTGATCCTAGTATCACTGAAGCAGAGATGTTTTCACCAAAAATGCTTAAACACTACACAAAAATAAATTCAAGATGGATTAAAGACCTAAATGTCAGACTTGAAACCATAAAAATAAACTATTGGGACTTCATCAAAATAAAAAGCTCTGCACAGTGAAGGAAATGATCAGCAATCAACAAACCCTGTTAAAGAGTTAGTATCTAAAATATTAACGTATAAAACTCAACACCCCAAAAATGAATAATCCAATTAAAAATGGGTAGAAGATGTGAATAGACATTTTTCAAAGAAAATATACAAATGGCAAACAAACACACGAAAAGATGCCACTCAATATCACTCATCATCAAGGAAATACAAATCAAAACTATAACAAGATTTCACCTCACACCTTTCAGAATGGTGAAAATCCACACAACAACAACAAAAAAGGTATTGGCCAGGATATAAAGGAAGGGAAATCCTCTTGCACTGTTGATTGGAATGCAAACTGGTGCAACCACTCTGGAAAACAGTATGGAGGTTCCTCTAAAAGTTAAAAATGGAACTACCCTATGATCCACCAATTGCACTACTGGATATTTACCCAAAGAATGCAAAAATACTAATTCAGAGAGATACATGTACCTTGATGTTTATAGCAGCATTATCTGCAATAGCCAAATTACGGAAACAGCCTAAGTGCCTATTGATATATATATATATATATATATATATATATATATATATATATATATATCGATATGAATCCATATGAATATATGTATATTCATACACACACACACATGCACAAACTGGAATATTCAGCCATGAGAAAGACTTGACATTTGCAAAGACCTGGATGAAATTAGAGTCTATAATGCTAAGCAAAATAAGTCAGTCAGAGAAAGACAAATACTACATGAATTAATTTATATGTAGAATTTAAGAAACAAAACAAATGAACTAAGGGAGGAGAGAGGGAGAGAGAGAGAAAGAAAGAGAAAGAGAGAGAGAGAGAGAGAGAGAAGCTAAAAAACAACTAAATATAAAAAACAAACTGATGGTTACCAGAAGGGAGATAGGTGGCAGGCTGAATGAAATAGTTGATGAGGATTAAGGAGGGCACTTATTGTGATGAGCACAGGGTGTTGTATGGAAGTGTTGAATCACTAAATTATACAGCAGAAATTAATATTACATTGTATATTAACTGACTGGAATTTCAATAAAAACTTTAAAGAAAATAAATAAATAAAATGCAGTCAGGAAGCCTTGCCAGGGGAGCTCTCACACAGGAACCACAGCTTTGTAGTCCTCCAAACCAGCAGAAAGATAATTCTTGACAAAGGAGGACCCTTTCTACACAGGAACTTTGTCTCCCGGTCTTGCACCTTTATGACAAAGAAGGAAGATTGCTCCCGGCCCGGGCAACAAGGCAGTGACCAACACCTGCAGCCACTCCTGTTCCTCTCCTTAAGGTTTTGTTCCAAACAACCCTCCCAATTTGCTACTAAAACCTCATAAAAGCTGGTCTTCCCTTTGTCTCTTTAGGCTTGCCTGTGATGTGCCCAAGTTTGCTTGTCAAGAATGGCAATTCTGCTATTCCCAAATAAGCTCATATTGCTAGTAAAATAACTTAGCTGTTTTATTTTAAAGGTTGAGACTCTCAGTTTTACTTACCTATTAAACTCTTAAATATTAAATCATTGCAAGCGCACAGCAACACTTTGAGTCAGATATTATTGTCACTTCGGTTTTTACTGATAAGGAAACTGAGGCAAAACGAAGTCAAGAAACTTGCTGTACATCTGGTAGCTTCTGCTAAGGGTGGATTTCCAACTGATGAGGGAAGGGAAGGTAAGCTGAGGATTAAGCAGAAGCTGACACCCCACAAAGGACCTCCCCTCAATGTGTGCCATTCCTTAGGCACTCCTGGCTGCCCTAAGCATTTTTATCAATAGCCTAGCTTCCAAAAGGAAATGTGGACACAATTAAATGTCCTTATATCCAGCAGCTCATTGACAGATAAGTATAATGTTCTTTCAGGAAGCTTCCAACTATCTTAATGCTAATGCCTTGCTAGAAGGAAAAACAACCTTAACTTGACAAAGGCAAGGACTCCCTTATCCTGTGATCTTCTTTAACACATGAAAATCCTTTTGAAACCTCCCTTTTCCTTACATCCCCCAACCCCCAAGCCTATAATCAGCCACCTCTTACAACTCTGGGGCGGCAGCAGCTCTTCATGCCCACAGGTCCTATTCCGGTGCTTTCATAAAACCACCATTTTGGAGCAAACACCTCTTAAAAATTCTTTCTTGGTCATCAGCTCCAGATCACCCCACCAAACCTCACCTATATTCCAAAACCACATCACAACCTAGGTAAGTCTAGCTCCAGAATGGGGACTCAGAGGAACTATACCATTTGTGTGGCCACAGAGTTAACTATTTGGATTAAAAACATGTCAAAGGTACAAAGAAAGAAATTTCAGGGGCCCATAAATGGAGTACTGCTGTGAACAATTGGCCTGCCCTGGCCCTTTCCCCCAAGTGTGCCTTTCCTGAAAAATTTCCCTGCCCAAGTAAGTGGTACCACGTTTCATTGAATTGCTTAGGTTTATTTATTTTTATTTAGTTTTATTTATTTATGATAGTCACACACACAGAGAGAGAGAGAGAGGCAGAGACACAGGCAGAGGGAGAAGCAGGCTCCATGCACCGGGAGACCGACGTGGGATTCGATCCCGGGTCTCCAGGATCACGCCCTGGGCCAAAGGCAGGCGCCAAACCGCTGCGCCACCCAGGGATCCCACTTAGGTTTTTAAAAAATAAAAATAAAAATAAAAATAAAAATAAAAATAAAAATAAATAAAAATTTGAACGATCCTCAGTTTTATTTTTTCTTTCCTTTTCTTCCTTCCTTCCTTTTTCTTCCTTCCTTCCTTCCTTCCTTCCTTCCTTCCTTCCTTCCTTCCTTCCTTCCTTTCTCCTTTCTTCTTTCTTTCTTTCTTTCTTTCTTTCTTTCTTTCTTTCTTTCTTTCTCTTTCTTTCTTTCTTTCTTTCTTTCTCTTTCTTTCTTTCTTTCTTCTTTCTTTCTTTTTTTTCTTCTTTCTTTCGTCTTCTTTCTTTCTTTTAGATTTTATTTATTTATTAACGAGAGACACAGAGAGGGAGGGCAGAAACACAGGCAGAGGGAGAAGCAGGCTCCATGCAGGGAGCCGGATGCAGGACTCGATCCCGGGTCTCCAGGATCCTGCCCTGGGCTGAAGTTGGCGGTGTCCTTCCTTCCTTTTCTTCATCCAATGCTTCATCTAATCCTTTCTGCTCTACTTCTAAAATATATTCTAAACAAGCACACAGAAAACATACACTGGAATTTTTTTATTCCAGAGATCAGTGGCATTCTCTTTCAAGGGCTAGAGAGGACATATTTTGGCTTTATGAGCTTATGGTCTCAGTCACATTGACTCAGGTCTGCCTCTGGGAAACAAAAACAGCCATAGACAATACACAAACAAATGGGCGTGGCTGCATTTCAATAAACTTTGAAAAAGCAGGCTGTGGTTTGGCTGATCCTTACATTATTCCAGTAATGTTAGGTGCCCAATTATATCCTCTATTAACTTACTTGCTACATGGTGCATCGTACATATTTGATACTCAATCCAAAATCTCTGAATAAGTGGCTTAAATTATTGTATTACATTAATTTCAATGCAAGATAACTATTATTTCAGGCTCATTTGCTAACTATTGGGTTTCAAGGTTTTCCCCCCTTTTTTTCATTATAATGAATATTTCCTGAATCTAAGTCTGAAAGCATTAAATTCTGATATTCATTATTTGGAGTGAATGGAAACTGTTGTTCCTTCTAATCTGTAACATAAATTGTATAAGTAGTTATTTTCAAGACTGTGGGCAATATAAAGAGAGAGAACCAACTTTTGGGTGCATATCTCTGTTCCATCTGGAAGCAAATAATTTCATTTTTCTCCAAAAGGAAATTGGTTCTTGGCCAACCAGTGATAGAAAGTTCTGTCACAAACTAGTAGTGATTTAATCATTCCTGTTATATTACTAGGTGACTGATTCACACACTGATATACTGATGTGTGTGGGTGTGTAAGTCGGAGTGGGGAGTGGCAGTGATTGTTCATAATACAAGACTATGCTGAGTATCCAGTAGACATTTAATCAATCAATAGATTGATTAATGTAGTGGTTAAAAAAGAAAAAGTGAAACAAATACCCCAATTCTTTCTTCTTTGGAATCACTCATCACTTAACTAATATTGTACAATTTACCACTTTTGTAGGCTCTAGATTAAATTCTATAGTGGTTTTATGAATAAAGTTTTGTTTATTCAATGCTGTTTCCTAAAATCATTTTTAGTTCTTGCCTTTAATTCCTTTTGTTCCCATTACTCAAAATACTCTAATCTGATTGCTGGTTTTGCCTGTCTATTGGAATTTCACACGCATTTACACACAAGTGTTCTAACAGGTGAATCTCAAACTGCATTGGCTGAGAACACAGGGAGTAATTAAGAAACTCTAGAGGAAGATTCCATAGCTCAGAAGCTGGTTTAGGGCTGTTTCAGGGAGCTAATAGGGATAGGTAAAGAAGGAATGATTCAAGTTTGAGTACAGGGAAACTTGAGAGAGGACACAAAAAAATGAATATTTAAGACACTATACAGCAAATATCTCCTTTTCTCCCTTATGAGCTCTCTTCCATAAAATCTAAGTAGCTCATTGCTTTTAGGGGTATGGAATTTTTTAGTACAGTCAGTGGAAGCTACAATGAGATTTGCTTTAAGAGTGATTTAAACCACCCAGGGAGGGACACCTGGGTGGTTCAGTGGTTGGGCATCTGCCTTCGGCTCAGGACGTGATCCTGGAGTCCTGGGATCGGGTCCCACATCAGGCTCTCTGCATGGAGCCTGCTTCTCCTCCCTCTTCCTGTGTCTCTGCATCTCTCATGAAATAAATAAATAAAATCTTTTAAAAAATAATAATGCACTCCTTTTATTGCTGAGTAGTGTTCTACTTCTGGATGTATTATGATTTTTTTAAATCTAGTAACCAGTTGAGAAACATTTTGGTTGCTTCCAGTTTCTGGCAATTTAATTTGCTATAAAGATGATGAATAAAGATGCCATAAACATTTGCTTTCAGTTTTTGTGTGAACATAAGTTGTTAATACTCTTGGGTAAATACGTCAGCACAGAAATGCTGGGTCATATGGTGGGTATAAGTTTTATTTTAGAAGAAACTGCCAAACTGTTTTCCAAGGACTGTACTATATTACAGTCCTATTAGCAATGTAGGATTATTCTAGTTGCTCAGTTTCTTCATCAGCACTTGGGTTAGCTGTTGTTTTATTTTTTTTTTCATTCTAGTACCTGTGTGATGATATTTCATTGTGATTTGAATTTACATATTCCAGATGGAAATGATATTGATGATGTTTCATTTAAGTATATACTATTTGTATTAGTTTCTGGTTACTGTAACAAAGTACCACAATTTTAGTGGATTATAAAACAACACAGATTATGGGGCACCTGGGTGTCTCAGTGGGTTAAATGTCTGCCCTTAGCTCAGGTCATGATCCCAGGGCCCTAGAATGGAATCCCATGTTAGGCTCCCTGTTCGGTGGGGGGTCTGCTTCTCCCTCTGCACTGCCCCCCCCCACCCCCGGCTCATGCTCTCTCTCAAATAAATAAAATCTTAAAAAAAATTAAAAAAAAAAAACGTATTCATTATCTCAGTTTTGGAGGTTAGAAGTTTGAAATCAATTTTACTGGACTAAAATCAAGGTGTTGGGAAATCCGTGTTCCTTCTGGAATTCTATGGGAATATCTATTTCCTTGCCTTTTCCAGTTTCTGTAGCCTGCTTGTATTCCTTGACTTGTGACACTTTATTCTGTCTTTAAAGCCAGCAGCTTAAGTCTCCCCTTGATAGCTTCCACTTTCATACTTATAACATCCATCTCTGACTTTGATCCTCCCTTTTATAGGAACCATCATAATCCAAAATAATCTCTTCATTTAAAGATCTTTTATATAATCACATTTTCCAAGTCCCTTTTGCCATATATATGGTAATATATTCATAGATTCTGGGGATGAGACTGTAGATATCTTTGAGGGAACATTATACAACTTCCCAAACTATCTAAATATCTTCTTTGGTGAAGTTTTATGTTCAAATCTTTTGACTGCTTTTTACATTGGATTGTTTGTCTTTTATTATTGAGTTTAGAGAATTGTTTATATATTCTGGATCCTAATACTTTGTCAAATATATAATTTGCAAGTATTTTCTCCCAGTCTGTGCATTATCTTTCCATTCTTATAACAGTGTCTTTCACAGAACAAATAAATTTGTCTATTTCTCCTTTCAATTCTATTAAAGATTCTGTTTCATATATTTAGAAGCCCAAGTCTTTTTGTTTTTGTTTTTTAAATTCCAGTATACTTAACATATAGTATTATATTAGTTTCATGTATACATATAGTGACTCAACAATTCCATACATTGACTCAGTGCTCATTGTGATCAGCATACTCTTAATCCCTGTCACCTGTTTCACCCTTTCCCTCTACCCACCTCCACTCTGGTAACCCTCAGTTTGTTCTCCATAGTTAAGAGTCTGTATTTAGTTTGTCTCTTTGTTTGTTTTGTTTTGTTTCTTAAATTCTACAAATGTGAGAAATCATAGGGTATTTGTCTTTCTTTGACTGACTTCACTTAGCATTAATATGTTCTAGATCCATCCATATTGTTGTAAATAGCAAGGTTTCATTCTTTATTATGGCTGAAAAATATTCTATTCCATGTCTTCTTTATCCATTTCATATGCATTTTGAATTTTATTTCTTGCTAAATAAATAGACCAAGCAAGGGGTGTGGGGAGAGAGCACAGAGAGAGAAAGAGAGAATATTAAGCAAGCTCCACACCCAGCACAGATCCCAATGCAGGGTTTGATCTCATGATCTTGAGATCATGACCTGAGCTGAAATCAAGGGTCAGACACCTAACTGGCTGAGCCACCCAGGCAGCCCCATAAATAGACCTTTTAAAAAATCTCAGAAATGTCTCTGGCAATTTTCCTTGTAATGGAATCTAGTTTGTCTGATATTAATATAGTCACTACAGTTTACTTTTGATTAGCATTTGCATAGCATCTCTTTCCATTGCTTTGTTATTGGTATTTAAAGCAATAAATCATACAATCTGATTGGAATTTTGCCAGCTATTTCATTTCTTTCTGTTTGTCCCTATGATTTTGTTTCTCTGTCTCCATTTTTCATGTTTTTTTGGATTATTTTAATATTTTAATATTTCTTTCCAATTTCTTGATTGAATTTTTGGCTCGATCTCATGGTATTATTTTTTGAAGTTTTCTAGGGACTAAAGTATACATATCTTACTCTTCACCATCTACTTAGAGTTAATATTTTGTCACCTTAATAAAAATATAGAAGCCTTATAATATATGCTTTTAATTTCCTTTTTTTTATATTATATTTGTCATTTGTAAGGCATCTATGTTCTTTGAACTACCTACCAGACAAAATATAGAAGAATAATAGTTTGGTATTCATTCATATTTTAAAGAAATCAAAAAGGGAAAACAATCATCATGAAACTGCTCACATCTTTACCATTTCTTTTGTTCTTCCTTCATTCTTGAAATTTCAAGTTTCCCTGTGCTGTCATTTCCTTTTTGCCTGAAGAACTCTCTCTAGCATTTTATTTGGAATAAGTTTTATAGCAACATATTTTCTTAGTTTCCCTTCCTTTGGAATTTTTTTTTGTCTTTATTCCACAAAAGATATTTTTATTGAACAGCATTTTAGGTTGAAAGTCCTTTTCCTTTTTGACTTTAAAGGTATTGTTCCACTGTCTACTGGCCTCTATGGTTTCTGATGAGACATCCACACACATTTGAATCATTGTTCCTATAATGTAATGCATTATTTTCAATATATGCGTACATATATAGAGAAAAATCATTTATTTTCAGCAGCTTAATTATGATGTATTTTATCATGTTTTCTTTGAGTCTATCCTTTTTGGCATTTGCTGACTTTTACAAACTTCCTTTATAACTTTCACTAAATTTGGGAAGTTTTCAGCCATCATTAATGCAACTGCATATATATTTTATTTGTATCAATCTTTTGGGGGAACTGCAGTGATAATGAATATTAGACCTTTGATATTTCTCACAGGTTCTTGAGGTTGTGTTCTCATTTTATATAAATATTTCTTCTCATTGATTTTTAGATCGGATTATTTCTATTGTTCTATCTTCAAGCACACTGATTCCTTTTCCTGACCTCTTCATTATTCTATTGATCTCATGCAGTGGATTTTTACATTTTCAGATATTTTACTTTCAGTTCTGTTTGTTTCTTTTTACGGCCTTTATTCCTCTAGTGAGAACTTCTGTCTTTCTAATTAATTTCTAGACTGTTTATTTTTATTATGTAGACTATACTTAGAATAGCTGATTTAATGTTTCATCTAGATTACTTAAGGGTTGGCACCTGTTCGTTATCTATTTTAATTTGTTGCCTTTTCCTGGCTTTTTGTATACCAATTTATTCTGAATTGTATCCTAGATATTTTGTCTGTTGAGTTCTGAACTCTCTGAAAAATGTTTTTTGTTTGTTTTGGCTGTCAGTCATTAAAGTTAGATTCCAATAGAAAGTTCTAGCTACACTCAATATCAGTTTAGTTTTTAAATCCCTTTTTAAGCTGTTTCAGGTCTGCTCTGTGTGTGTTCCTCAGGGGTCTAAGTTCAGGAATTGAGTGTTGATATATATAGATGTTTAATTCTCAGAGCCTTTTCTGTGTTTCTTTGTGTCAATTCCATGCACAGCCTGATTGGAGATGAGAGTCTGGAACTTGTGTTGGTGCATGCACAGAATTAAGCAAACTGCTCTCCAGCCTTCTCCTTTGCAGAACTTCTCTGCCACCTACGAGCATACATGGCATCTCTTTTCCCAGTCTTACTGGTCAGAAAAGTGGGAGTTTTCCTAAAGTGTTCGCCTCCTACTCTGTCATACAGATCCTCATCACTGTGGTAGTCCTGAGGGAAACTTGGCAATAGAAGAAAGAGTTAAAAAGTAATAGATTTCATTCATACTTTTTATACCCAGGGCCCATTATTTGAGTTCTTCTGGACAAACATTTTCTCTTTCTTTTGGGATTTTAGATTCCCATACTGATGCTGCAGGAGTGAAGTTTGATGGCTGGGACTGCACATAGGCAGGACACAGAAAGGGGAAAAAAGAGAAACATAATGAGGCTTCTCTCCACACACTTCAGCTCACAGGGGTTCTTTTCTGGTCCTTTGGCTAGAAGCTAGGAGCTTCTCTCTGATATTTTGCCACACTATTCCATTACTGGGGCTTCATCCTGTTCAAACTGATAGACAAAGGAGGGAAACAAATATGGAGAATAATCCTCCTTTTTGGTCCATCCTCACATTTTGACTTTTATCCTCCCACTTCTCCTATTATTTATTTTTCATTGTCCTCAGTGAATTTTTGGAAGTTTTAATTTTAATTTCAGTTAACATACAGTGTTATATTAGCTTACAGTGTACAATATAGTGATTCAACAATTCCATTCATCAGATAGTTAATATTTAAATTCTGTCTGTAGTTTTTAATCATAATCAGTTGGAAAAATAGACTAAAGGCAATTAATTCATCTTGGACTGCATTAAGTATGATTACCAATATTTTGATCTCGATTTCCTCATTTTCTTCCTAGAGAGATAGCAGAGTGTGGTGGATGTAAGTAGGTTTTAGGACCAGAAAGTCTTGCTTTGAATTATGGTGTCACTGCTAACTGCAAGGTAGGACTATACCTTTTTAAAATTTATGAACAGTAGTCACTTATTTATAGTTACTTAAGGATTAAATCAGGTAACATATAAAAAGTGATTAGAACAGTAACTGACACTAGGGCCATGATATTGCACAATTAATTCTACATGGCACTATTTCAGTGAATGGTGAGCCTGTGCAGTATGGTGGGGGCTCCTGAGGTAGCTGGTCATCGTCTTCTCCTGCATCTCCTCCTCCTTCTTCATCATTATCCCATCTTCTTTTAATTCCTGTGTTGTTTTACCCTTCTAATTGAAAACTAAACTTATCCTTATGTATGTTTTTGAACAGCTGTCCTTTAAAGAGTAGAAGATAGTGATTGAATGGATTGTGTTGGAAAGATCAATTTCAGTATACCAGCTTTTCTTATCTTGAACAAAAAATAATACATAAACATTCTTCAGAGAGTCTGACACTTCTTACAAACTCAACTGATTCAACCACCAGCAAAGGAGAAAGAAATGATCTGGTTCTCCTCTTGATCATAGGCTTCTTGTCCTGTTGCTGAGGCAGGGCATTCTTCGGAAAAATGCTTCTATAGCATGCTGCGTCTCATCAGTGATGCTTTTCTCTTCCTAATGTGGCTTATCACCAATCTTCCATATACTTGAACGGAGTCTCTTAGGAGGACTTAAATGCAGTTTTCCCCAGAAGAATTTTATACCTGAAACATAATTACACATTGATCTGGTCACAAATCCTTATGTCAGTACTCATTTCCATCTCAGATTCTTTGAAAACCTAAGAGAATATCACAGAGTTATAAAATACAATGTTGATTTCCATTGGGAGTTTCTATTAGATTGGAAAATGAAGGAATTTTAAATGTCTAATTTGAAAGATGTTTAAAATTTTTTGATCTTCATGAAATGTGTGTGTACCTATATGTGCCACATTTTCTTTTAATGCTTCCTTCCTTTATGCTCCAACATTGCATTATGACTGTGAATGCAAGTTTAAGAATCCTGGATTTGAATGCTTGCTCTGCCAATTACTAGGCATGATTTACCTTTTTGTATCTCAGTTGACTCATCCATAAAATGAGGATAGTCTATTACCTTCTTTATAAGGTAGTTAGGTTAATAACAATTTATGTATAGGGTCCAGAATGGCCTCTGATGTATAAATTTGTGTGACTTTACTCCTATTTTACAAACAAAGAAAATGAAGTATAGAGGTTAAGAAACTGTTAGTCTCTATTTTGTGTGGTACCTTCCATCCATCTATTCATAAGTTTCAAATATAATGTTAATAAAATTTTCACTTTCTTGTTGTGGCATTGATCTTAGCAATTTTTAGCAATGGAGAAGATATGACAAAGTGCCGTTATATTAAATATTAACTTACTCATCTCTTCTCTTCTATGTGTCCTTAAAAAAAAACTATGGCATAAAGAAAAAAAAAATAAAGGGGATACCAAACGTTTGAAGAAACCAGTGTTTGCAACTACAATACCTTTTAAAATGTTATGCTTAGAGAAATTGGAGCTGAACATCAGGAAGGCTTGTTTAATTAGTTATTTTTAAAGTCACTAAAAACTTTTGAGATGTCTTTTGTTAACAAAAAGTGTAAACGGTGTTTTTAACAAAATCATGTTTCCTCAGATTTATTATTGCAATATTTGTGATTCTAGTTAGAATGCTTAGTTAGCCACAGGATTCTGGGTAAAATAAATACTGTACGGAAAGCATTTACCATTTCCTTGCTGAATCATGTTATTTAGGATCTTATTCTCATCTCATAAAGGTATCCTACAGATAGGTTCTATTTCTTCTTTTTTCTCAGGCATAACCTTTGTGGACATGTGGTCAAGGGACTGAAAACCATTGCAGGGATCACTTGAACTTCTGCAGTTGAGCTACTGCCTTTCCCCTCCGCTCTTACCAAGTTTGTAAGGAGACCTGATGAGCCTGAAAAAGGAACTTGCTCTTTTACTAATATTGAGATGCTTCCATGTTTATTAACATTTTACGGATAGTCCTGAGACTCTTAGGCTTTACCTTTCTTAAACTTTAACCTGTTGGTTATATGTGTTAAGCAAAACTTCCTGATCTCTTACTGAAATGTACTTAAAATTTTGGGTCTCTTTTCAGATCGGGGAGACTTTCATTGTGGTCAGGTGCTATTGACTTAACTGAGTCACATGAACTCTTGAAATTTTAGCTAACTAAGTAGTGTATCAGAAACACTAAGTATTTCTTGTGACCCATGAACTGTGCCAAGTGTTTTGTGGGCTCATTTATTCTCACAGTGTATCTATGAAGTAAGTATTATTTATTATTATTATTATTATTATTATTATTATTAATTGTTATTCCCATTTACAGGTGAGGGAACCACAGCAAGAGGGGCTGAGTAACTGAGGACACTCAGCTAATAAGTGTGATACAAGGAGCTGAACTCTGATGTCTGTGACTCTCAAACTTTAACTCACAGGGCTCAATTTTTCATCTCTGCCTCATCCTCATCGCTGCTTCCATTTAGTTTGTTAACTCAGGTGAAAATATACATTAAGTCACCTTTTAGGGATCATATATCTGACATAAGATATATGGCAATAGAATGAGTAGACATGTGACATTGCTTTATGTTTTTCCTTCTGTGAAATTGTCCTATTTATGCCTATAAATAACCTTGGAACAAAATCTTTATGTATAAAATATTTAATGAATAATTGATATGATGTGCAGCTAAATCCCAATGCTACCTATGGGGTCAGAACATTTTAGTTGTTTTTGAGAGTCTGAGGAAAATTAATTTTCCTATGAAAATGCCCTGATCGAGGATACATGTCCCAATCATTATGTTCTTGGAAGCACATGTCCTTGCCTAGCAACTAATTTTGTTTCCTGGTCCCCTTATACTTGGCCTGATCTGAAGATTAAACTAGTGGTACAACACACCTAAATATAATTCCAGTGGGTACTGTTCAACATTCCTTTAAATTTGAAAGTTATGAGACTGTCAATGCCCACTTATGAGCTTGGCAGTTTCTTCACTCTCTGGCATCCTCTGCAGGCAATATTTAGGCCTGGAAGACTGAGCCAGGTGCTGATAGCTTGACAGGTCCTCTGCGCGCGCGCGCGCGCGCGCGCGCGCGCGTGTGTGTGTGTGTGTGTGTGTGTGACTTTAATCATACTGTTCAAGGACTTTAAAAATTATCTGCTCATTTTTATTATAGAGGGCTTTTGAAAACCCAGTCAGTATTGTGTTTTATCAAGAACCCATTGTATTTAGCTTTATACCTGCTGAACAAAATAAAAGACAAAGTAAGATGCATTTTGCCTTGATGAAGCATTGAATTTCAAAAGGGATTTAGAGCACAGGTTTTGCATAATATTGACTAATCATCTTCTGTTGTGCTGTTCTATGTCATGAAATACATAAAATAACAGACAGATATCACGCAGGGAAACAACTTTCTAAAGCCATACACACATTTATTTGTCAACCTATTCATTCACTCATTTCATTCTTCAACAATATATTGAGCTCAAATTAGGTAACAGTGAGCTAGTTACCAGTGATAAAAAGATAAATAAATAAGACAAGATACTAGACTTTGAAGAGATGAAGATTTCATGGGAGACCAGACATGTAAGGGAACAATTACAATGGGGTGTGATTAGTTACAATGCCTGTCTGTACAAGATACATATGGCAACATTTTCCCCTGTCGGTATAAATATTTCATAAATATCATTTTCAGTGGTGGCATAATACACTCTTAAGGTAAATATTTCATCATATACCTGACCGTTCCTAAACTTGTGGAAATTCATGTTTATACCCTAATGTTTTACTGTAATAAATGGTGCTCTCTTGAACATTTTTGGGTTTTTTTTTCCTATATTTTCCTTTGTATAGATAATTGGAATAGTTATTGCTGAGTCAGTGGGTATCAAAATTTTAAGCCTTGCAATTTATATCTTACTTAAATTGTTTTAAATGTTATGAATTTATACTCCTCTATAATGAATCTGCCCATTTTGCTGAATCCTAATCAATACAGTACAGTGTTTTATATATGCTACATATTATATTATGGTCTGGAAAAATCCTTGCAAATTAGATAAATAAAAATAGTATTACATATTGGTTTCTATTTCTGGGATTATTGGAATTTTCCTATTTTTTTGTTATCTAGCTATATTTTCTTTCTGTTGAATTGTCTGTTTGCCATTTGCTATAGTATTTATTAAAGCATTGATGATTTTCTTACTAATTGCATGAATTCCTCATGCATTAGCAATATTAAACTTTGACAAGCATACGTCCTTCAAATGTTTTTGTTTTCTGTGAACTGCCACAAACAAAACCACACAAAGCAAAATATTTATTTTGTCCCTACCTAAACTATGCCAAGAATACAAAGAAAAACTAAGGCACATATCAACATAGTCTTGTTGGGGAAGGGCAAATCTCATCACTAACCACATTAAAATATGATATGTACTCATGGGAAAATTATGAACAGTGTTCTGAAGGAGGAAAGGAAGGTTCACACTGGAGTGTGTTGAAGATATGCTTTTTGTACTGAACTATCATTTAAATTTGGCTCAAATGCTTCACCATATCTGGATAATGTCCTTTTTGTCCATAAGTGTAAGATTCTAAGCATGGTTCTTCATGTTTGAAAAAGGCTCAATTTTTGTGTACCTGACATATAAACCCTCTTTCGTGTTTGAAGAACCCCCCCCCCAATTTAAAAACAATATTTTATTTATTTGAGAAAGAGAGAGAGAGAGAGTGAGCATGAGTGGGGAGGGGCAGAGAGAGAGGGAATAAGAATCTGAAGCAGACTGTTCACTGAGCACAGAGCCCTATGCAAGGCTCAATCCCACAACTGTCAGATCATGACCTGAGCCAAAACCAAGAGTCAGATGCCTGACTGGCTGAGTCAGCCAGGTGCCCTGAGAATCTCCCTATTTTTAAGTTTGGGGTTAGGTGGGAAGGGAAGTGTATAATTCCCATTCAGTAACTTCTTTATCTTGATTTACAACTGAACTGTGGCTACCCACCCAAGCCTGGCTCTGACGCCTCTTCTCCTAGGAAGCTGGGCTAGTGAAGAAGTTATTTTGGCAACAAGAGCAGCAGTGACCCTACAGCACCCTCAGAACAGGCAGCACTGTCCGTTCACTGAAAGCCATGCAGTAGCACGTGCTGTAGATTCCTGGGATCAGTGGTAGCAGCAGATTCTGTGGCATTGTTTGAGCTATAGTTTATGTGTCATGGCTTTTTCTTTATTTGCTCTTTTTCTTATCTAGGCCCTCTTGGTAATTCTATAAGGTGCCCAATAGCCTTTACTTAAATTTCTTTCTTTATTGATTTTTGTTGCTTGTAGTTAAGCATCTTGTCCAGTAGAGAGCTATTATTGCTAGCTTAATATACATATGAAGCAAATATGACTCAAATGATGGCCCAATTTAGGGCTAACTGGCCTGTTCTGTTTTCCAGAGATGGCAAGTGAGGTCTAGAGAAAAATGACCACTAACCCAAAGTTGGCCTGCAGCTACATGGTGGCAGAGCTAGGGCTAGAACCCTTGTTTCTTAGTGCCAGATATTCTCCTCTTTGCATGTTGCCTCAGTCCTGGCACATTGATTCCTGTGTTTCTCTGGCCAGTCCCAGGCCCAGACCTGTTTGCCCAGGTCACGTCAATTAGATCAGATTGTGTGCTTCTTGGGGCAGATCGTTTTATCCTCTCCTAACCCCCACTGTCCTGTGTAGGATAGGAAACATGAGGGGCACTTTACTAGGCACCTGTAGGGCTGAAGAAAGAGTGAAGCTCAATGGAGTGAGTGAAAAATGAACGGTCAAAACAAATTCGATTTAATTCAATTAATCAAAGGTATATATCATAATAGACTACAAAGATAAATAAGATCTAACTCTCTATTCAAGAATACAACTGTAGGGCACCCCTGGTGGCGCAGCGGTTTAGCGCCACCTGCAGCCCAGGGCGTGATCCTGGAGACTCTGGATCGAGTCCCGCCTTGGGCTCCCTGAATGGAGCCTGCTTCTCCCTCTCTCTGCCTGTGTCTCTGCCTCTCTCTGTGTGTGTCTCTATGAATAAATAAATAAAATATTAAAAAAAATAAAAGAATACAACTGTATAGGGAGAGAGATGGAGAGAGACAGAATGCAAGAGAGACAGAGACAGAGAGTCGGGAGACTCTCTCTCCCCCTCTTTCTGTCTCTGTATATGTATTTGGTCTATCTATTATTTATCAATCCATTATCTATCATATAGCTGAAATAAATAAGTCTTACATATAAGGCAGATGGTAAGTGAAGCCATTTGACTTTTTTTTCTCTAATTTAATAAACTTCATACTGGTTAGTTCATTAGAAGGTCGGGAGTTAGGCTAATTCCTTTAGGTTCCCTTTTCAAGACATCATTAAAAAATGATTTCTGATGCCTTTAAGAAAAAAATCAAGTTTTTAATCATGCTATAGGATTAATATATTCAACATTTCTGTCTAAAAGTAACATTAGCTCAATCCGACTAACCATTTGGGTAATAACTCAAACTGAGAGAAGGAGTACTAAGGTTAATTACACACTTTTTCTACAGCTCTATAATTGCTTCATTCATTTTAATTTTGCATCTCTAGGTAAGCTTCTGGTGATCTGAATCCCATGGCCTCCTACTGTGTGTCAGAAATTGCTCATACTTCTTCGACTTCCCCTAAAGAAGCCAGTCCAGGATTTGAGGCAGGTGGGCACACCAGGACACCATGAGTACTTCCTTGATTAATACTAAAGCAAAAAGCACTTGGGAATGCTTTTCTCTAATAGAGTTTTCTGGGCGTGTGTCCTTTTGTGGTTATGAAATTGTCTAGATCATCAGTATTCCTATTATTTGAAAACATCAAATGTGATTTGGTGATTGGTTTGAGGTATATGCAAATTCCCTTATTCAGAAATTATTTTTTTATTTTGTTCCTTTTTATAATTTTAATATGTAGAATATATTTACACAGAATTCTGGTAATATATGCACCAAAATCTTCTTTACATTTATCCTGAGATCCACAATCTAAATACTTATTAGTTTAAGTCTGGATCAGAGGTAAATTCATTTGAATGAGTAAAGTGTTGCCTCTTGGTATGAAATTTCAATATACAGAGGAAATACACGAATATTACTTATTAATGGCTGTTCATGGCCTCTAACTCTACAGTATTTAGAGGAACAATCACTGCCTTATTTTGAAGTGTAAGCAGAAGATTATCCTTTCATATGTAAGTTGGTATTTTCAGCTTGGACATAGATAGTCTTCAATTTGTGACATTCAGTCTTCCCAGGTCATCACATTATGACCAGCAGGCAGTGTGCAAATGAACTGACTTCAGGCTGCAATAGCAGATTAACTCAATGGTTCTTTCACTCTTGTCTAATAGGTTAGAGGGAAAAGTTTGGTGTGTAAAAATAAGCTGTGTTAAAAAGGGAAGGGGAAGAAGGAAAAAAGGTACTCAAAATTATTATTCCCCAAAAGAGTTTCTGTTTATGACATCGTGCCTCTGAAAAAAATGCCCAAACTGATATTGAGCAATGGCAGCTTAATGAGATAAACACCTGGCTTCCAAAGATGGCCACTATGAAAGAATCAGTACTTACCTGGTTGTATAAAGTGGGCACAGAGTTGTGGCTATGAGTGTAGGTTTCAGATGGAGTCCGATGGCCTGGGATAGAATCCTTTGCTCCACGATTACTTTTTCTGTGAACTTGTGCAAGTTATGTAAGCACTCTGGACACTATGTCATTATGTGACTCTTAGAATTATTGATTGCATCTAACTCACAGGCTGGTTGTAACAATTAGATCCATGTCAATCCTCTGATAAGAACCTCATTCAATAAAAGCTGATTACTATCCTTATTGCATGTAATATAAAGTATAATCACTAAAAGGAACCATATAAATTCTTTCATATTCTTTTAAGATAATTGAATAACCAAAGTAAATAAATCTAGAGATGGAAACAACAGAGTTGTGATTAAGTTTCATATCTTCCCTTCCTCTGTGGTATATTGGAAAGAGAATGGAACTTGGGTTTGAATCCTGTTTCTTTGCCTATTGACTATACTAGCTGTGTGAATGAGACTAAGTTACTTGACCTCTCTTAGCATCATGGTCCTCCTTTCACTAGAGTGATGATCCTACTTTTCTCAGTATGTTAGTGCAAAGTCCAATTTAGATAGCATAGTGTATTACGTATTTATAGGCCAGAATGATGACCTCACAGATGTTTGTTTTTTCTCTCTGGATCAAGACCAATACAATCTGACTTGAGTTTAGCACAATAAATGACAAAGTCCTGCACCTTAAAAAAGTAGTTAGACATTTGTTAAATAAAAATTCTCAAAAAAGGAAAAAATATCAATTCATACATTATGATCTATTTCTAAATTTAATATTCTGTTCAATTAATTTCTTTGCCTTTGTTGTGCCTACTATACATAGTTTATGTTCTTAGAGTTTTAATATTTGGGAAAAAACCCCACATTATTATACTTCTATCTCAACAAATATCTTGCATATACCTTTTTAACTTCCAAGTAAATTGAGAATTACAGATTCAAAAAAAAATTCTCAACGTACATGATAAGTGTAAAAATAGAATGTAAGAGAAGTAAAAAGATGTAGGGATTACCTAAAACTCTAATATTTAAAGAGAATCACTTCTGACGCTTTGGAAAATACTATTTTTCCAGATAATGCTCTAACTGCCTATAAACATTTGTATTTATATGTGTAGATTGTTCTCTAAGTCGGTTCTAAAATACATACTTTTCTCTAACTTGAACCCTCTCTTGAACATATCATGGCTCTTTTTCTAATCAATACATATAGATATGCAACATTATTTTTAATGACTGCATTGGATTCCATTTTAAATTTCTTACAGAATTTACTTAATAAGCATCCACTTGATATTTAGGTTATTTCCAGTTTGTCTCTATGAAAACAGTGCTACAACATCACATGCATGTGTAACACGTGCACATATGTCTTTTTGTACTTGAGCAATTTTCTACATGTAAGTTCTGACAAGTAGAGTACTGCAAGGGGAGACACAGATTCTGTTTTGATGTAATCTCTTATTCTAATTGCTTATATATCTTGCATAATTAGTAAGAGAAGACATCATTATTTTATGACATTGTTTTTCTTTGTATCACAGGGAGCAGTTGAAGGGCTTAGGGAGGGGTAAAAGGGCTAAGGCATCAGGTTCAGGTCCCAGAGTTAGTGTTCCTAGCTCGCGGATGGAGAGATAAAGATCTTGTTAATAAGAGAACATCATACTGTTTCTGGCCCAAGGCAGCCAGAGGACAAACATTTAGATCCATTATGAAGATGGATGATTATTATTACATAATTTAATAATAATAATAAGTATTATTATTATTAAGTCATAATAGAGCCTCTGTCCAGTGTAGGTGCTTACTACAAGGGGGTACATAAAAAGAAAAAGAAGGCAATCACAACAAAAAGCCAGCAAAATGTTCTCAAGATGTTTCCAGATTTTCCCAAGTAACTTCGATCTTTTTCAAAGGCAACCTAAAATAAATCTCCAGGGAATTCCTTTTAGATTTCAGTATTTTTATAAAGGTGCTTCTTAACATTCTGACGTATTTAGGGAAACAATGTCAAGGATTATGAGTCATACGCATTTTTTATCATGGGCTAAAACTATATATATATTAAATAATGAAAAAAAAAGAGTTATTATTTATTGGGCCCTGATTATGTGGCAGCAGCATGATTAATTCAATATTCTCAACAATCCTAAACAAGTTTAAATTTTAATTCTCATTTTATAGATAAAAACACTGAGGCAATAGAGAGTTAGAGCCACTTGACCAAAAATAGTTAGTGATACAGACATATATTCATAGCACAAAATACTTTCTCTCAATAAATTCCATTTAGCATGATTATATTAAATTGTGTGATTTTGTCTATTTAAAAAGGCTTTATATTACAGAAATAGCAGTGTTGATTATATGTGATATGTGCCGTAATTTCTATATGAAATTTTTCTATAGGGCTTTGATATGGAATATAACCATTTCTATGTCATGTTTTTAGGCAAAAGCAGATTCAACTGAAATTACTAGGATTTATTTCTTCTTTTTCAGATGTAACCCACTGTATGTAGAAGGATAAAGGGAATTACCTCTGTCTGTGTTTCTGTGAATATATGAATATGTTTATTTGTGGCAGACATACGTGTGCACACATAGACATAAATTATATCATTTCCTAAAATAACCTCATCTTAGGTTTTTATTTGATATGACTGTAACTAGCTTTCTAGGCTCTATGTTTGGTAAGGATAGGAACACAAAATAGTTGCTGAATGAATATATTGAATTAAGTTATGCTGCAAGGCCAAAAAATGAGTTGTCAGAATTGCTTTATATTCTCTGCTATGCTAAAGTTTAATCTTCAGCTGTAACATATTAAGTCTTATAACTGTCCTTGTGTCAAAAGGTCTCATCTATTGTGTATAGAATTGGAGATCCAAAATGAAGCATTTTGCAAAATAAATCTATTAAGTCACCTGTAAATAATTTAAAAATGAGTTTTATTTGGATATAAACAAATACTGAACTGATATCTAAATCATGATTTGTATTTATTTCTTGTCATCAATGTACCTACACTTCCTGTAACTTGTTTATAGCCATATGAAAGGCAATATAGCATAGAAGATGTATGCTCTGGAGCTAGAATACTTGGGTTCAAATCCCAGTCTGGTTGTTTGGGCAGACTGGTTCAGCTCTCCATGCCCCAGGTTATCTTTAAGAATGGGGATGATAATAGCAACCACTTGGGGGCACCTGGGTGGCTCATTTAGTTAAGCAACTGATTTGATTTCAGCTCATGTCATGATCTCAGGGTCATGAGATCAAGTCCCATGTTGGATATGTGCTCTGCATGGAGTCTGCTTAAGATTCTCTTTCTTCCTTTCCCTCTGCCCAACTCCGGCTCACACTCTCTCATGTATATATTTAAAAAATAGCAAACACTAAAAAAAAAAAAAAAAAAAATAGCAACCACTTGATAAGGTTACTGTGAGTGTAAATTGGTTAATATGGTAAAACACTTAGAACAGGGCTTGACTCAAAGAATCAGTAAATATTAGTTTCTTCAAAATGCCCTCTTCTGGAGTGCCTGGGTGGCTCAGTCGGCTAAGTGCCTGCCTTCAGCTCAGGTCATGATCTCAGGTCCTGGGATCAAGCCCCACACTGGACTCCCTGCTTAGTGGAGAGTCTGCTTCTCCCTCACCCTCTCCCTCTGCCTCTCCTCCTAGCTTGTGCTTGCTCAAGGCTCCTCACTCAGCAGGGAGTCTACTTGAGATTCTCTTTCTCTCTATCTCCTCTGCCCCTCCCCCTGCTCTCTCTTTCCCAAATAAAATATATTTTTTAAGATTTTATTTATTTATTTGACAGAGAAATGGAGAATGCATGTGTGCATAAGTAGTGGGAGGAGCAGAGGGAGAGGGAGAAGCAGGCTCTCCACTGAGCAGGGAGTCCAATATGGGGCTTGATCCCAGGACCCTGGGATCATGACTTGAGCTGAAGACAGATACTTAACCGACTGAGCACCCAGCCACCCCTCAAATAAATAAAATCTTAAAATTATTTTTTAAAGCCCCTCTTCATTTTTCCTCCTTTCCACACCCTATAAACCTTTAGAATTTGGTTTGTGAAACACATTCACAGTTATATTTTTCCTTCTTCTGCACACTAATAGAAATTTCTTTGAATCTTATTACTGTTAAAATTGTTTGTATGATAACTCCAGAGAGGCAATATGATATGGAGCAAAGTGTAGGAACTTTAGAATAAGAAAGAGTTGGGTTGAAAATCTGGATGATCACTTAATTATTCTGTGGTTTGGGGAAGTTACCAAGCATAAGATCTAATACAATAAAGATAATTGTCTGTATGCATTATCTAGGTATAGTGACTAGAACATGGTAGATGCTCACAAATAAAATTGTTTCCTCTAATAAATGTGAAATTCTAAATGGCAGGACCATGCCCTTTTTATCTGTGAGTTTGATTGGAGTTCAGCACAGGACCACACATGGCTTCAATTTAACTTAGTTATATTGTGATTTAAACCAAATTGACACATGCATCCAGGTTAGCTGGCATTAAGCAGTGATGGATTCTGGAGCTCAAATGATATCATTGGTACACTGCCCTGCTTTGATTCCCTCTGGATTGGCTCTATTTTGAGGAAGGCACTCCCTCTTTGTGGTAAGACAATTGCCAGCAAATCTAGACACCTATGTTTTCCTGTTAACAATCAGAATGGAATTAAAATGACTCTTTTTAAAAATGTCCAACCAATGTCCAGGCTGTATTCTTGGCTGTGCCTTTCCCCAAGGCCAGAAAATTCTGGTCCACAGTGAGGAAGCAGTTTCTCTCAAAGAGAGTGGTGGTCCTCCAACCAGAATGAGAGGATGCCGACAGGGTCCTCTACAGATGACAAAGGTCCTCGTTCAAACACTAACATGTACCATATATAATTAACTGCCTTCTCTCCTAGTGCTTCTATACAATCCTATATTTCATTTTAAAGTCATAAGAAAAAATCTTTCCTACCCCCTCCCAGCCACGGACATGACACCAAGATCAGATTATATAGCTGAAGCCCCATTTGTGCTGTAGAGGGTTCATGGATAGCAAGTCTAGGAAGCATTGAAGCCATAGCCAGAGTTGATGGAAAGTTCAAAGAACATTCCAAGTGTGCCATTTTCACATATGGTAATATTAGAGTTAAAAAGAGATCTTTATATTACTTGTTATTAAAATTAGCAGGTGAAGAAGGGGTTTATTAATTCAACAAAAATTTGAGTTGGACCCTGTTCTTTATTATTGATCCATTGAACAACTAGTTCTAGTGCTATCCATCTGTTCTGCTAATTCTTGTTCTTTTTGTCAAAGCACTTTTGATAGTGTTTTTATAGATCTATTTGTATGTTCATTTAAGATCTGTTTATTTAAAGGCAAAGAACATATCTGCTTGCTCTTTAATTTACACTGTTTTCTCAACCTTGGCATTACTGACATTTTGGGCCAAATAAGTCTTTGCCCTGTAGGCTTGCCCCATGCATGGTAGGATATTTAGTAGGATTCCATGCCCCACTCATTGGATGCCAGTAGTACCCCACCAGCCTCATTGTTCCCAGTTAACCACAAGCAAAAATGCCTTTAGATATTGTTGAACAGCCCAAGAAGCAAAATTGCTCCTGGTTGAAACACACTGGTCTCTATTCAGTACCTAGCACAGAGTATGACACAAAGTAGGCATGGATTATTTATGGAATGAATCTCTGCTCCCAGCTCAAAAACTGTTCTAATTAAGCAATACTTCCTGCTCTTGGATCCCAACAAAAGCAGATACCCATGGATGAAATGCAAGAGTCATGATAGGATGAAATTTTCAGCAAGTTACCCTTTATTTTATTTTATTTTATTATTTTATTTTTTGTTTGTTGTATTTTTGCTTTTTGCTCCTTTCCTCATGATTTGTTATATTGATTCTGAGGCTATATTTGACATTTTACTATAGTGAATCACTCCATTATTTTGCTGATATTCATCTCAAGTTTTAATTTCCTCTAAAGAGAGCCCTAAGCGTTCTTTGATGATTGGAGAGAGACATTTAGCAGGCATTCATTATTAGGATTTATGTTAGGTTAGGCCAGTATGGATACACATATAGATAGGAAATGAAATAAATATTGTTTATGTTGACTGTGGCTCTTTTCACATTTCATGTCATGGTCAGTAGAGGCCAGCAGAAATCCAGTGCTGGGCAGGTTCTAATCTGGCTACTTCAAAACTTTTGGAAACATTTTTTAAAAATGCAGATTCCTGGGTCCTTGTTTCAGAGTTTCTTATTCAGTGGTTCTGGGGTGAGACCTGGAAATCAGGTTTTTAAAAAGCACTCACAGGATTCAGATATGTGGCCTACTTTGGGCAACATTTTGTAATAGACTCTTCACATAAGATACTAGTTTTCATCTTAGGGGTCTCATACCACGGAGGTATTTTAATCAATCAGTCAATGGTAAAAGTTGTGCTGTCGATTCATTGCCTTCTAGGGACAAATTTAAGTGCTAAACTCTGTGCCCACTGAAAAATCACTTTGTTTCTCCGTATTTGCACTTGCACTGCATATATAATTACGTTTTTATGACAATGGCTGTCCATGCCACAAAAGCTTCAGGAAGTGAATTGTGGTGCTTTGTGTCCCTAATTGGATCATGGACAGAACAATTACCTGCTTGCGACTTAATTTCCCAACGACCTCTTGGGCTAGCTTCAGAACTGCTTCTGGCACAGGGTCACTAAGTCTGCAGGTGCAAACTATTCCTGCATGGAAGGAAAGCTGCTTTCAAAATCGAACTTCCCATACAGCCATTTTATGGAGACCAGCTTGAACTATAGAGACACAAGTTCATCCTCATTTTCTAGGTTCTCTTCCAAATCACAGTTGTAAAGCTGTTTGCCCTTGCCAGAGTGTTAATCTAGCTTTTCTCAGATGGTGACCTGTAAATCCAGATATCTGACATTCTAAAAGGAGTATATGGGTTTGCACATTTGCCTGAGTAACTGTAATTCTTAGTGGGTGTTTTGGGCTCCCAATTCATTTAAAAGAGGCTGGCTATTTCCTTGAACAGCATGACTCACTTCTCACTACTTTTCTCATCAACTGCAATTTTATATTAGAACAACTTTTATAAGTGATCTGCCTACAGTGTTTATTTTTTCTTTTCCAGGAAAACTTATGGAGGAAAGATGATCATGCTCTATATCCTTAGTATGAACCTGCTTTTTCTCCTGCTCAGTCTGATGAAATATAATATCCAGTTACTTTGAAGTCAACACACCTGGCAATGTCTATCTAGGAATGTTCTAGGAATAACAGCTGATGTAACTGCTCATTTCAGGCTCACATGTGTTAGTTTTAATACACCAGGGGACCTGTCTGCTTGAGGAAGGCTAATGACTTCTCCCTGTTCATGATGCATGTGCAGTTTATGCTCATGTCCTCCACTTTGGATCATTTAGATCATTTTACAATAAATGTAATTGACTTTTTGGCTCAAGTGTCTTAAACTCTCCTCTAAATTTATCTAATACATAAAGGCATAACTAAGACTTCTTGCATGTTACATAAATGTTTATATACATTACCAATCCCATGTGATAGAATCATAGGGTCTTCCCATTGCAATGTATCCTGAACAAATATCAATTCTACCACATTGCTGATATTAATGAGGAAACTAACACCAGGGAAGTTAAATAGGCTCTCCCAGGTCACATTACCAGAGAGTGGCAGACCAGGACTCTGTTACCTCCTAGTTCAATTTTCTTTAGCTGATAATTAAAATCTAACCAACATTTATTCAGTGTAGGCTATGTGCTCCCAGGAACTGCTCTGAAGCCCAGTGACTCTTGTCTTCTCAAGTGTAGTGGAAGCTTTACCTTGGATATTATGAAACTGGAATCATGATCTCTGGAAGTCTGGCTCCAGGAGTAAGGACCTGCTCTGAGCTAAGCTCTGGAAATAATTAAATTTATAAAAACATTTTACATACTTTAGAAGTTTCATGTAGTGAAAGATAGAGGTATATAAGGGCATAGTCATAATTCATAGCTGTTATTCAGTATGACTGGTGGTATATATAAACTGGTATGAGAGCACAGTTGATGACAGAAAATTAATTTGGCCTTCCCTGTGTTGGAGTGCACAGGATACTAACAACAGGATATGAAATTGAACCTGGAGGCCATGAGGAATGAATCGCTGTGTCTTCATCATTGACCAGGTAGGCATTGTGGAGAAGGCAGCATGCTTCAGATCCAGGGCGCAGTACAAATAAAACAATCAAAGATGGGAGCTTAAGGTTTTCCTGGAAGACAGATTGAGTCTGAGGCTACCTTGTTTTCACCATAGCACTTAGCACAATGCTAAAAACAAGCTAGGCACTCAATAATACTTATTAGATGAAGGAAATGCTATTTCCTACAAAGTGTCCAAATTTAAAGGGGCAAGGAAGCCATTTTCCTAAATTGGCTTTTAAATAAAGATGAAGATCTACAATTAGGAGGGTAAAGAAGCATTTTTTAGTAAATGGGTAAATCCATTGATTATAGGGAAGCAATTATTATCCCAGAATGCCAAGCCAAGAAAGCAAAAGGTTGTGCCAAATTAACAAATTTACTACCTAATAAAGCTAAAAGAAAGTTAACTAAGTGCATTCAATAAAAGCCAGTAAACGACAACATAATTAGATGCAACAGTTAAATAAAAGCCAGTAGGCACTTTACCAGAGCTAATGAAGAAACTGTTTACAAACTAAGACTTATGGGACTCAAGCATTTTTATGTGCCATATTAATGATGGGAATAGGCAAAATGTTCTGGTTTCCAAGTCTAGAAGAGGGTAGAGACTATAATGGAAAAAAGAATAATGCAACTAAAAGAATGGGGTAGAAGTAAGAATAAAATAAGAAAGGATGGTAACAGAAGGACACTTTTAAAAATGTGCCAGGACCGTGAGACCAGGCAACAGTAATGGTACCTGAGTAGTAGGAACCTAATAGGTTTAGTATTGCCTCCTTAAGGAAGATGATGTTCCCTTACAGATTGAAGAATACAGCCTAGTGGATGGTCTTTTTGGACCATTTGAAGAGAATCAGAGTGGGAAATTTAATAACTGCTGATAACTTGCCTTTGTATAAATACGAAGGTGTTCGTAGGATTCTGGGAATGTCAGTTGCATAAAAGTAGTATTAAACAGATCATTTTTGTGGTAAATCAATAATAATCTGAAATTTGTGGTAGTTGGTTACTAAGCAACCCAGGGCTTAGCTTTGTCTAGCTTAAACAATGACTCAAAAAAAATTAAGTTGGTTATGAAGAAATATTCCAGGTTCCACTCATTGGGCTATTTTGGTCAACTATACAATTTCTTTCATGGTACAAACCACAGATTTGGTAGTACAAACGAAGGAGTTTTTGAGGTCATTGCTGGATTATATTTAACGTAACTAGTAAGACCTTTGTGGATATCGACCCATAACCAAAGAATATTTTCTCAAGGGACTTTGAGCATTTTTCCAAAGCTTGCTTTTTCTGTTTTTTTAACTTAGTGCCCACTTGAGTCAGACAGACTTAACTGAGGGATCTCTCTCTCTCCTGCTAAACAGAAGGCAACTTATTACTTATAACCCAACAAAGTTCAGGTGATGCTTTAAAACTGTATCAAAAGTTTAGTGTTGTGTTAAAATCATATAGTCATACTAAGAAAGAAAACATAAGGGATGCCTGAGTGGCTCAGTGGTTGAGCGTTTGCCTTTGGCTCAAGGCATGATCCCAGGGTCGTGGGATCGAGTTTCACGTCGGGCTTCCTGCATGGAGCCTGCTTCTTCCTCTGCCTGTGTCTCTGCCTCTCTCTGTGCTACTCATGAATAAATAAATAAAATCTTAAAAAAAAAAAAAGAAAACATAAAAAGTCCACACATTTTAACTTTATTTTGTAAACTTCTCAGAATTATTTTAGAGCTGAGGTGAGTCACCTCCTTTTGACTCCTTAGCCATTTTTGTGTCTAGACTGCTGTCCCCTCATGCTACTTGGCCCAACAGGTTTTAATCTTTCAGCTGAACGGTTTAGTGCAACACGGTCTTAAGAGGAAATGATTTCAATACAAGATTCCTGTATTCAAATATAGAAGACTGTTTTGGATTTCAGAACCAGATGGAGTATGTAAAAATGGCTGTAAAAGATCTGGGGCTCATAGGGAAAAACAATCTGGACACAGATCTCATCATGCTGCCTCTGGTCAACTCAACTACATCAAGATAACTTGGCCATTCTTGATGTTACGGCAAATAGAAACTTACATAAATGGCCTCTTGAACCAGAGAAGAAAATTCTTTCTGTGCTTTCTTAATGTGACTCTGAATTATACCTGTTATGAATCTCTAATTTCTTTTAACATGGATCTTGTGAAAAGATAGAATCAGCTAGGAATTTAAAACAAAACAAAACAAAATTGTGGAGTGACTCTGGAGCCGTTAGGAAATGTCTTAGTATGTTTGCATTTTAAGAGAAGAGTGTTAAGAACAAAACTATTAGTATGTGAGCATTTAACTAGAAATATTTATTTTAAATAGTGAAAGGGGATATAAGGGAAGGGAAATATCAGAAAGGGAGACAGAGCATAAAGACTTCTAACTCTGGGAAATGAACTAGGGGTGGTGGAGGGGGAGGAGGGCGGGGGGTGGGGGTGAATGGGTGACAGGCACTGAGGGGGACCCTTGACGGGATGAGCACTGGGTGTTATTCTGTATGCTGGTAAACTGAACACCAATAAAAATTAATTTATTAAAAAAATAAATAAAATAAAATAAAATTAAAAAAAAATAAATCAAGTACAGTATTTAACAGAAGAATGTTAGGTATGAAGCTATTATTATGCAAACATTTAACAAGAAGTAGAGCAAGGCAACCCTTGCCTTTGAAACACATTGCCAGCCGAGTAATCTGATAATTTGTAGTTTCTACATTTAGGGTCTGTGTCATAGAAAAATCTGAAAAAGTGAATTTGATTACTTTGGGGGCTCTAACTATGGTTAGGAACACAATAGAAATCTATTACATGGTGTAGGGACTTTTAATTGTAGATAGGGTCCATAAAAATAAAAGTAAAAATGTTAAGGATTAATTTATTAACTAATCCAGTCATTTAGGTATATTCAGTAATTGCCTTCTGTGTATCAGGCCCTGTGCTAATGTAGGTATGGACTCACACACAGGAAGGAAGGACACATTCAAGTAAGAAGTGAGGGTGTATGTTTGTAAAATACTCACTTATTAGATTGAAAAGTTCTCTCCACATATGAAGAAATTACATTCCTAGCTACCTCAAGAAGAAGCATTATATTGCTAATTTAAGTCATTCTGCAAATATTTTCCAGCACTGAATATGAACCAAGCAGTGCACCTGTTCCCTAAAGTATAATGGGGACCAAGACAGATCAACCCCAAGGCTTCACAGAAGAATATAGTCTCATGGTGAAGACAAACAATTAAACTGATAATCAAAATTATTTATGGAGGGAGATCACAGGGAAGCTCACTATTGTGGGAGAGATCCTAACAGGGTTATCCACCTAATCCAGGGAATACTGGGAAAGACTTCCCAGAGGAAGTGGAGCATAACCTTCCAAATTAAGAAATTCTACATCAAATGCTTCTACATCATGGCTGTATAGCCTATTAAGCCCTCACATTACAGGGAAATGGGGCACAACAGAAGGAAATTAGTCACTACCTTGTCTCTTTAGAATGAACCACAAATTCACAATTAATAATAAAAAGCAGAATCTGGTGTCATGGAGGCAGGACCCACATCAATCACAAGGTCTCCACGGAATTGGTGGTCTTTAGTAGGCTCCATGGACTGAAAAATAATGAAATAAATTGTGGAGTTATATATCTTAAGTTTCATTTGCTAAGAAATGATAACTGAAGCATTCTATCACGATGTGAAATGGAGAGATATCTAACACCCAGCGCTGTGCCCTTAATATATAATGGTCAGTTGATGACAGAGATGAGAATGATAGTAGTGGTTAGGAGGAAAAGGCTACTGGTGTCTGTATGTGGCTTTTATACACCCCAAAAGTAATGTCTAAGACACTTCTTCAAGGTATTTTCAATTCATCAGGAAGGGTTTATGAAGCAACTTTGAGTCTTTACCTACCCAGCCCCTATTCAGACCTTTGCTTTTACTGCAGCTCCGGGAGCATTCTGATTGAGAAGGATGGAGGGTTGTTTATTTGGGAAGCATCTGGAATATTGATTAGAGTCATACCAAATATAAACTGAAGCTTCCAGTGGATCTCAGTGTCCTTTAAGTTAATCTGGCACCTCATCTTGGGAAGGTAAATCCATGTTTCATTCTAAAGCAGCAAAAGGAGACTGAAATTTATTGAGCCTGCACTAAATGCCAGGAATATTTACTTGTTACCACATTTCTTCCTCAATGAAGTCCCATGGGACAAGTTGTTGTCCTCATTTTACACAGGAATTAATTGAGGCCCAGGGAGGTTAAATCATAGGCCCAAGCTCATCTATTCCTAGTGTTAATTCATGGAGGAGCCTGGATGTGAAACCAGGAAAACTTGAGCTCAATATTCATTATTCCGCCTGACTTTGTGATAAAAGCTCATTTTATATAGTTATTGTGAAAAGAAGCATCAGTCATGCTCACATTACAAGGCAGAGCATACTTGATGATGTTTTATTTTATAGTTAAAAGTATTTATATGCCAACTAGATACTACAGGTCCTTAAAATATTCTTTTTTTTTTGTATATTAGATGTGATAGGAGGTTCCAGTTCATCCAAGTCACCAGAGCGTGTTTTAGGCCATTAAAAAAAAATTTATACTATGAACTCTTCATATATGTAAAATAAATAATCAGTTTTACTGATATGCTAGTAGATGATGTTTATGATTTCAAATTCAAACATTTTACTATACTTGTTAATGTATGCATAGTTGGATGCATATAAATATGCCTGCAAGTTTACATATATAGCTCAGTATTTTCTAATTATATTCTTATATTTACCAGTTCTTTATGTTCAGTGGTTAATGGGCTGCCTTAAAAATAGTCCTTTGGTTATGGACAAATACTTAATAAATATATTGATGTATGATTTACTGTCATGTCGGTTATGACACCTATAATTTGTGTCAATGCCTACACCATTGGCAATGTCTCCAAACCACATGATTACTGGATTATCTAACTGGGTAGTCTTGACTGAATTTCCTAGGCAACTATGACTATCAGATTTTCAGTTAACAAAGAACAGGATTTCTGTGTCTCTAACTGCTGCTTTGAAGTTCACTCTGCACTTCTTTTCTCTTTCCATCCTGTGATTGCATTAGGCATCTGATTAGGAGAGAACTTTGGAAACAAGAAAGTGGTATTTGATTAGTTAAGGCCAAATCTCTTTTTGATATTGTCCCATTTCTTTCCCAGGTAAATTTGGTAAGGAGCAACCTTCGGAATTTGCGGCATGATTGGTAGTGGCCAGTCAAATGAAAGCCACATTTATGTTTAGTGAAGTAATATTCCTAAGATGAGCTGGTTATATAAACAGTGAACCTAAAAAAGAACTAAAGAATCCTTTTGAACAATTTTTTTCAGAGTAAGTTATAAATACATGTTTTAAAAGGACACTATGTGCATGACTAAAAAATATGCATTTGGCAGAGTATCCAAAGTTTGATTTCAGTTACAGTGGCATTGTGTTTATGACACTACATCTAATGCTAAAAACATGCATTTTGAACAGAAAGTTGATATACTGTTTCTCATCCCTGTGACTTTATTTTTCAATTCAGTTGAAAATGAGCAAGTCTCTTTGTGTTTCAGTTTGAGAGAACAAATATAGTTTTGAATAGTTTTAAAAGCTTTTCTTCTGTCTCCATTTTGGGAAGGAAAGATTGATTTTCAAAACCTAAGTTCCTCTAACAATTAGCATCATATAGTGGCATAGTTTTTCCCTACATACTCTGTACTGCAGGAAGATTGCTCTTAAAATCAGTAACTGTGTCTCTGCAAAAGCAATTTATTTAATTCTAAAATTATACAAGAGCATCTGGGTTCTATGGTTTATCCATTTTGAATAAAGTTGAAAAAGTAGAAAGTATTTAAAATTCCCTTGGATTTATTTAATATGAGGTCTGTCCTTTTTATTTTCTTCAGAAACAATTCAGGTTTCTTTACCACAGATATTGCTAAATCTCAGATGCTCTACATCAGAAATGCTATCCTGACAGCTTTCTATGAATTGGCATGAGTCAGATGCCCAAATTTGGCATCAGTAGAATGTTTAGCCATCCATACAACTAATGCCAATTGGTTACTTTTTGTTAAAATTATTTTATTTATTTGTTTGAGAGAGAGAGTCAGTCCCACACTTGCTAATATGAGCAGGGAGGAAGGATGGAGAGGAAGAGGGAAAAGAAAGAATCTTGAGGAGATTCTGTGCTGAGCAGAGAGCTAGAAGCGGGGTTTCATCTCAACGCCCTGAGATCGTGACTTCAGACCATGGAAGCTTAACTGACTGAGCCACCCAGGTGCCTCCTGGTTACCTCTTTTTTTTTCTTGTTTTTATTTTTCTACAGCCCTACCAACTTCAATCTCAGAAATGGACCGGAGCATAAAACTAAAACAGGTGGAAAGTAAAATAATCATTTTTCTTTTTTTCTTGCAACCCCCAATGAAATCGTTGAGAACATAAAGGCAAGCAGTCCTTTTGTATCTGTTCTTGACTTGTTCCTTGTCTACCTAAGAGTTTAGCAAGGTCAGTGGTTGTAGCCTTCCTCCATATTATCCTATTCTCAAATCACCTCTTACTAAACATATTTCTTTTCATCACCCTTCTCAAATAGAAGCTTTGCTTGAATGTGTTATGTACCCATATAGGGTCTAAAAGATTTAGTGGTAAATTGGATTGTTTGTAAAATAGCAACTACCACAATAGTGATAATAGTAACTAACATCCATTGAGTACTTTATGCTGGATATGAAGATATTTTCTCATATAGTAACCTTACAGAGAAGGAACTATTATCTCAGATTTAACAAAGCAATAATGCGTTTAATATTTGATAGCTTACTCACAGCTAACCAAACTATAAGAACCAAGATTTCAAATCCTGGCAATCAGACTCAAAGTCTTTGTTTTCAGCTCTAGGCAAATTCTGATGCCTGACATGAAATCAAAATCTAGTGTGGCTTAATTTCTTTTTTCTTTTCTTCATTCATTCAACCTATCCTCTATGAGCTAGACAAGTTCTCTGTCTTCATAAGAAAAAATTATGGTAGAAAAAACAGTTGATAAAAATAAGAATGAACAACAGACAAGTAAGCAAACAAAAAGAATTACTAAACTGTAATAAGTACTATGAACAAAATAAACAGAGCAGTCTGACATCGTATTAGGTGGTCAGGAGAGGGCTTCTTTGAAGGATGACACTTAGGTTGATACTTGAGTGATTGGAAGGAGACGAACATCAAAAAGACCAGGGAAAAATGCTATAGAGAGACAAAAAGTGCAAAACCACTGTGATGAGAATAAACTTAGCATATTCTCGGAGCCATCCGAATGTTTGTATGAGCTGTGTGTAGTGAAATAAAGTTAGAAAGTCTGACAGAGTCCAGATTTTACTGGTCTTTAAGATTGGAGTTGCCTGTTAAATTTTAAATAAACAGTTAATGCTCTTTTTTGTGGTGTATCTCAAACATTGCATGGGACATACTTACACTAAAAGAGTCATTGTTTATCTGAAATTCAAATTTTACTGAATGTCCTGTGTTCTTATTTGGTGAATCTGCAACCCTATTTATAATTTTATAATTATGTAAATTTTATAATTATGTAGAATTTTTACATAAGTGATTTGGAAAGCTACGACTTTACAAAAGAACTGTACAAAAGAATATGTCATATTTTACAGTTTCAAAAGATCTTTCTGATTACTTGAAGAGCTTAAAGGAGATGAAATAGGAAAAGGGAGCACTTAGGAGGCTCTGACTGTTGTTCAGTGGAAAGATGATAGTAGTTTAGTGTGAAAAACATAGCTATGGGTTCAAAGTTTATTTTCATGTCAGAACTAACTGAATTTGTTTGAAAATTAGGTGCTGAGTTGAAGGGTAAAAAATGAGCTAAGCACAGTCCCCAGATTTCTGTGAAGTGTCATAGTCTTTACTGAACTTCAAAAGAACAGGTTGGCCAGGGGAGGGAAGTAGGGGGACCATGTTTTTTTTTTTTTTTTTTTTTTTTTTTTTTGGTATCTGAGACATGCAAGTAGAGATGTCACATAGACACCTTGGTCAGTGATTGCAAGCACCTCTTCCAAGAGCATTTTGCCTAATGGGATAAATAGAAAGGATGGCAAATAGAAAGAATGACTTCCCTGTGCCAGATATGTCAGTGATTAGGGATATGTCAGTGATTAGAACAGGTGATTTTTGGAGAAGAGCTCATGCTTTAGTGGGAGACAGATATATAAATAATTATTTTTAACAATTGCTATAAAAGAGGTATCTGCAAGGTTCTGTGTGGGTGTAGGGGTATGGAAACAAAGGGGATTAATTTTGGTTAGTAACGGGTTATTTTTGGGTTAGAGAAAGTAGAGATTTGCGCAAAAAATAGTTTGGAGAAAGAATGTGGTAGAGAGAAGATAAAGTTGGGGAAATAAATAGGATAAAGAGGTGTGGCTGGTGGGAGGAATATGGAGAAAACTTCTCTAACTGGAGTTTAGTGGTGCTGGGAAAAGATAGGACATGGGGACAAACCGTGGTGTGACTGTATGAAAGCCAAGTCATACTGAATGGCCTATTCATTCAGAATTTTAAATTTTGTTCAGATTATACACTTGTTCAGATATACACTCAGCTTTATACACTGATCAAATTTACTATTAAAATAATAGTGTATATATCTATACTTTCATTTTTCCTTATGTAATGTTCATCATGAACATTTAGTATACATTTCCTTCCCCTTTTTAAGTCTAACATGTGGTCAGCCCATTTCACAGTTGATCCTATATCGAAATATGGGAAGATAATAATTAGATGGAGTACTGAAGACATAATGTTTACTAGTTTGTGATGCCATGTAAGTAATTATTAAACATTTTGTGCAGTTACCCCAAACTTCTCTTGGGACTAAAGCATATATGGGAGGTAAAATACTGTTTCCACTTTTGGAAATTGAGCTGCCCTTCCTCTGGATGTTTTTGCCTTACAAAAATATCAGAGTCACAGATTATAAAAGGATGCCAATATACTTTTAACACCAGCAGTGCAGGAAGAACTAAGGACACCTAATATGTGTCATAGTTTTGAGTTTTCTTACAGGCAATATTTTGTTACCTTGTATGAGGTCACAAAAGAGTTGTGCTATGAAATTAAATCACTTGTACATTTTGAGTGATCTTTTATAATTATTAGATATTATTTATTAAAATGCTACTGATGCATTGAGTTTTTAAAATTAAACATTGAATTTCTAACAAATTAAATATAAATAATTAATTTAATATTAATGGAAATGGATTAATGTTCCAGGATCTTTTTTAACTAAAATGAAATTGAGCAAAATAATATGGATGAATACTTAAAATGTGCAACTTGGCGGACTCCCTATGTTTCACCTGCCTTTCAGAGAGAATCCCTGGCTGCTGTTTCTGCTTTTGTGTAAACTGAATTCCCTCCTGATTCAAGAAGCAGCCCTGTGGAGCAAGGCCTTCATCTCTAATTGCCACGTGACCTAGCTGTTCACCTGAACCTGAGTAGTTCATATTCTGAACAATGATTCCACTTTAGAGCAGAGGAAAAATAATGTGTAGTATTGTCATGTACGGCTTGAATGACTTTCCTTAGACAAGTTTGGGACCCAATTAGCCATTTGTTTCTTTCTTAGAAGTAATTTACAACATTGTCTATCTCTCCTTAAACCCAGACTCCACTCAGCCTACACTCAATGGATTTCACTGCCAGAAGTAGTGAATCTACTCAATTATGGAATACCAAACCTACAAGAAACTTTAGGAAATCATGCACTACACCCCCAGCTCTATTCAAGGCCATGTGCAAACCATTCCAGACACAGATCTATCTTAATTACTGAATAAGTTACATACATTTTTTTCACCTTTTACAAAGTTGTTTATAAGCTAGAATCCTTTTGCTTCCAAAAATGTTTAGCCCAGTTTGTGGTGACTTGGAGAAGAGCCACAGCACCTGCAGCTTTGTCTGATGACCCACTCCTATCTCACTGCTCAGCCTTTATTCAGGCCTCCTTACTTGTCTTCATACCAATAAATGGAGGAATGAGGTGTGGTTCTTCTCCAAAAGAAAAGAGCAGAAATGCTTGTGGTGGAAAGAACATGAGTTTGGGAGTCAGACAGACCTGAGTTCAAGTCATGCTTGTCCCTTTCTATTTTTGAAAATGTTTAAATTTCTTACTTTTTCCAAGGTTTAGTCTTTTCATATATACAGTGGGTTTAATAAAACTTCCTTCCAGCTTTTGGGAATGGTTGTAGGGATTAGAATGGCCATAGGCACAGGGTGGAACTGTGGCATAGCTGTCAGATGTCTCTCAAATGTACACAGGAGCTATCTCTAAGTCCACCCCCCTCCCCAAATATAAGCAAGTGGAGGCATGGGGGAACCACTTGCAATAGTGAGAACCAAGTTATTCATAACTGTGTGTGCAGTAACAGAGGGAAGGCAAAGAGATTTTTGATGACACCAAAAGCCAGAGAAACCCCTGAATTTCCCAGATTCTCACTGGAACATGTGGGCCAATCTGATAATAGCAGCCAAACATGGGCAAGAACCTTGCTACCTCAAATGCACCGGGAGAGTGAGAGTTACACAGCACTGGAGAGTCTCAGCCCTAGGAACAAGCCAAAGCAACTTTCCAGGACAAATTTGCAGATGGGGAGGAACTGCGGGAAGTAGAGTTTATATTGAACAGAACAAGGAAATGGGAGAAGACAAGAGAAGAACCAGACAAAAGTGGGAGGGAACAATTTCGGAAAGGGAAGGCCATGCTTTTCAATACTGAATGTACAGGACAGGAGGGGCCCTGGGGCTGTAAGACTAAGAAAGGTAATGAGACTCACAGGCTTCTGTTCAGAATCCAGGAAAATTCAACTCACAGACCATTAAAAGCAGAAAAAGAAAGCAGTTACATCCCAATAAGTGAAGTTTAATTTAATTTAATAATTTAATTTAATTTAATTTAATTTTAATTTAATTTAATTTTTTAAAAGATTTTATTAATTTGAGAAAAAGCACAAACAGGGGTAGGGGTAGAGAGACAAGCAGACTCCCCACTGAGTGCAGAGCCCAAGGTAGGATCCCAGGGCCCCAATATCATGACCTGAGCTGGAGTCAGATGCCACTTAACCGAATGAGCCACCCAGGTGACCTATTAAGTGAAATTTTATTAAAACAGAAAGCAAGACAGTGGAAATGAGAGAGAGAAAGAGAGAGAGAAAAAAGCAGAATGATGCCTTCACACACAGTGAAAGCATTTCAGGAATTATGTTCACAAAATAGGCAAATGTGGTCAAACACTGTGACCTAATTAATATTCCACTAAAACAAATTAAAAAGTAAGAGAAACCATGAGTGAGCAGCATAAAAATAATAAATAGAACTTCTCAGATATGAGGTGACTGGAGACAATTGCAGAACTTGGGAAAGAATTAGAAACAAAATAAATGCCACCTTTGAAAAGAGGTCTCAACTAACAGGACAACAAATGAGCACTTCAGAAAAATAAAGAAGAAAATATCTTAAACCTCAAAAGTAAGAAAGAAGTAAAAAGTTTTCAAAAAAAAGTGAGATGATGAGCAAAGACTTGCTATACACATGGTAGCTGTCCCCAAAGAAGAAAAATGAATCCTTACAACAGAGCAAAAGGCAAATATTATAATCAAGAATACTTTCTAGAAATAAAGGCATAAATGCACATGTTAAAATGGCATATCACATATCTGGGAGAAATTTAACTGGAACAGGTGATATCAAGACATATTCTAATAAAACCATGGGTTAAAAATATAATAAAAACTGAAAAATCCCTTTGCATCTGGGGAAAAAAATAAGTCATTTAAAAAGGAAAGAAATTAAATTGTCATCAGGCTTCTTAAAAGCAATAGTTTGTGCCAAAAGATAAATATAAATGAAGAAAGAAAATATGAGCTTAGAATTTTATATCCTTCCAAACTAATGTTCACATTTAAAAGCTCCAGAAAATCTACTCTGAACATTTAATATCTCAGGAAATAAAATTATCATAAGAATTTCCTGAAGAATCTACTACAGAGCAAATAAAACTGATAGTACCATGAAAAATTATGAGTCTATTTGTATGTGTGTGTACTTTCTGATGGAAATACACACATCCTATGACACATTATTGAAAAAAAATTGAACCAGAATTGATAAAAAAATGTAGCCAAAAGTACTGATGGAGAAGAATAGAAGAAAATCATGGGAAAGAGAAACATGTTGAATGACAGTATGGGGGGTGCAATAGCAAAATCCAGACTGAAGGACACTCTAAAGGTATATCCTTTGTGTCCTTCACCAAATAAAGAGGAAAGAGATACAGAAAGATGAGAAAGAGAGAGAGGGAGAGATAAAGGGAAAGAATTTGGCTGAGGAATAATCTATAGATGAAAAGAGACTTAAGAGATATCATATATCAGCAATAATTGAATTTTATTTTCATCTTTAGTTGAACCAACTGAAAATTATAAGCCAATTGAGAATATTAATGGCTTCATATTTGATGACAGTAGAATTATAACTAGTATTTCATAGTCTTATGTCTATGTTTAAGAAAGATTTCTTATCTTTTTGTGCTACATTTGAAATAGTTCTGGATAAATTGATATGGGCAATGTCTGCTACCATATTTGAATATCACATGTGACATGATTAAATCTCCATTAATACCACTTGTCCAAAGACCACCATCTTCCACTTGCACTAATACAGTGGATTTCTCATTGGTCTCCACACTTCTACTCTTTGTCCCCTAAAGTTTGTCCTTGGCACATTGGCCAGATGATCTCTTAAAACTATCATTCAAATAACAATCTTAGCAAATATTTATGAAGCACAGACTTTGTGTCAGGTACCTTTCTCAGTGCTTTGCGTATATTATTTATTGTTAATAGCAACCCTATGAATTGGCCCTATTATCATTTCTGTTTTATAGGTAGGGGAATGCAAGCACGAAGATGGTAAATATCTAGCCAAAGTAGAGGAGCCAATAGTGAAACTCAAGTATCTTAGTGTCCTTAACTGAATGTTCTGCAGTTTCAATCACTTGCTCAAACTCCTCAGTCACATTCTCCAGTACCTATAATAAAATCCCACTCCTTTCCACATGTTGGTTGTGCAGCTTGGATTTCTTCCACCAGCTTGCTGCTACTCAAGCTCTGTCCAAGGGCTTAGGGTTATATCAACAGAGGGGATGGAACACCTTGTTCTAATTTTCCTGCCCATAGAAAGCATTTTTTTCTAATTTATCTGCTCTGAGGAGGTATATTTTCCCAATTTGTACAGAGGTGCCAAATGTGCTAACACAGCCCTGACAAGGCCCTGCAAAGTCTGGCCCTACCTCATTCTTACCTCATTAGGTACCAACCTCTCCCTCGCTCATTTTGTTCCAGGCATGCTAACCCCTGTCAGTTTCTAGACTTTACTGAGCTATTTCCCACCACAAGATCTTTGTTCTTATCCAGAGACGCCATTTCCTGATCTATTTGATGCTGACTTCTTCTGTCTATTAAATTACAACTATTTAGGAGGACATTTCATATTTCCATCTCTCTGTCATTCTTTGACACAATATTCTGTCTATGTAAAATGTAAATCTGGTAACAGAATTCTCATCCTAAAATCCATTTTATTCTTATAATAAGGTTGGGCTTTAAGGGTAAAAACAATGACACCCATTAATTTCTGCACTGGATTTAGAACTGGGAAGTCCACATAGGATCAGAGCAATGCACATGTCACCCTTTGTGGTAATGGTAATCGGAGAACATGTCTTCGTTGTGAGGCCACAGTGGATCTGTGATTTTTGCCTGAACTATACTCATTCTCCAGAATTGTAGATTTTTCTGTACCCGGGTAAAGCCATTTCCAAACGTTTTCATGCATGTGTTAGCAGGAAATGCTCTCTGCCTGTGGGCCAGCAGATTTAAAAAAGAGAATGCCTGCAAAGGGTCACCACCTGGCGTGTCTAGTTCCTGTTCCCAAATCCACCCATCAGGCAAGTTGCTCCTGCATATTTTACCCGCAGACAATTAAGATGGATAGTCTCGCTCTCTTCCTTCAGTGAAAACCAAAGGGGTGAAACCTAGGAAAGCTCTGTTTGGATTTTCCCCCAAACAAATGCAACACAGTGTTCTTACTCTGCTGGATTGGCTCACATCAGATTCAGGAATTTTGTGAGCCAGATCTGAAAATTTTGATAGCATGAATTCATCCATGGTGAGGGGGTTGGGTGGGTATTTACATACTCATGAAACTTGAAAATTGGTGAGCACTACAAATCAAGTAAGCAGGCTATTAAACATGTCCCTATATGTCACCATGGGGGCCCTACATAATATGACACCATCTGCACACCTCTCTGACCTTTCGGATGCCTCTCTCACTCTCCTCACTGAATCTACTAATAGGTCTCTATGGTCGCCATAATACTGAATCGGTGTTGGCCTTAGGTCCTTTGCTCTTGCTGGTCCTGTCCAGAGCAATCTTCTTCTGCATCTGTACATGGCTCATTCCTTCTCTTCAGATCCCCAGTGAAACCCCTCAGGGACACCTCTGACACTCCGACAGAAAAAAGTCCCCAGTCACTCTCTATCGTTCTTCCTTCTTTCTGTTTCTTCATAGTATTTTACCATCTAAACCAGTCTCAACGACTCCTTTTCCATAGGATATAAATTCTTTAAGAGCAAGATCTTTATCTATCTTGCCCATTGCTATATTTCTAATCCATAGAGTCATGGCTGGGATACACGGTTAATTGAATATATTTAATGACTCTATCCTAACTACAAGTTCCCATAGGTGAAAAATGAAACAGAGATAGGTCCAGCCCCAATATTTTTTCTGCTGATGTCTTAAATGTACATTTCTTATTTTTGAAAAATCGAATACTACCTCACAGAGTAAACTCTTATTCCTAGTATTTACAGTATACTTCATACTTTATATTGGGAATTCTCCAAAGAATATTGGTGGTGCAGTTTTTCATAAACTCTGGAATGTTTTAAAGTTCCAGGTAGGAACTCCAGGGCTAAACAAAGTACTTTCCTTTCAAGTACCTTCTGGGACTTTTTCCTACAATATAAGAGCTGAAAATTATCTTCTTTTTACAGAAATTATAATTTTAAATCATGCTTTGCTTTCAATTTTTGCTGTTGTTGTTTTCCTAGAAAGCTTTTGGCTAAATATTGTATCCCGGTAAAGCCTGAAATAGACTGGTTACTTGGAATGGAAAAGTCTGTTATTATCAAGCTTGGCAATTACTGTGAAAGTTGGCGTGTGTGTGTGTGTGTGTGTGTGTGTTTTATTTTATCTTTTATTGATGTATAATTGCCATGTAACATTGTATAGTTTTGAAGTGTACAGTGTGTTTTGATACATCTATATACAGTATCACAATATAAGCACCATCTTAGTGTTAGCTATAACCTCTATCATATCACATAATTATTATTTCTTTTTTGAGGTAAAAATGATTTGGATCTGTTCTCTTGGCAACTTTGAAATCTGTGATATAGTATTGTTACCTATAATCACTATGCTGTGCATTAGATTTCCAGGACTATTTATCTACAGTTGCAAGTTTGTCCTCTTAAGTAAGTTGGCTGTTTGCTTAGCTAACCAAGAGCTGATTTCAGATTCAGAAACATTCAGGGGATCCCTGGGTGGTGCAGCGGTTTGGCGCCTGCCTTTGGCCCAGGGCGCGATCCTGGAGACCCGGGATCGAATCCCATGTCGGGCTCCCGGTGCATGGAGCCTGCTTCTCCCTCTGCCTGTGTCTCTGCCTCTCTCTCTCTCTCTCTGTGACTATCATAAAAAAAAAAAAAAAAAAAAAAAAAAAAGAAACATTCAGGTCAGAAATCTTGAACTCCTCAGAGTCATCCAATTTTCTTCAAAGCTAAGTTTGCTTAGTGTAACATCTTAACTTTACAAGAGCCCACATTGTTCTTACATATAAACAAACCTAGGCAGCTAATAACTTTAGCAAGCTCATTTAAAAAACAAACAAAAAAAAAAACCTTTAATAAAAAGCTTTTGCTTTAGAGAGTGTGAAACACAATACAAGTCAAAGCAAGAAGTCAAGAAAGAACAGCAGGTTTAAATATCCTGTTCAGGGATTCCAAACACAGTTCTTAACAATGGCGAGAGCTGGTGCACCTTTTTCTGTGTCAGTAAAGTCTCCACCATCAGGGGCACATTTCATCCATGGTTCTGACCTGAGCCAGACCATGAACTGATGCATAGTCCCTCCTAGCCTGCGATGTTTCTTCCCCTTGTTGTAGGCTTAAGGTTATTAGACTGAGACCTTTTTCTATGATTCTGTGACCCCTGACTCCTATCCATAAGAACATGACATCTTATTATATGAGTGTTTATCTCACCTCAAGGTCAGAAAAGAAGAAATATAGATTTTTAACATGGGAGATTTACCTTAATGAGAGAAGAAAACCTTGTGAAGGTGAGGTGGTAAGGGACCATGGGACCTCTGTTCTTAAAATTCTTTAATGGTTTAGGTGACACAGGAGTGGCCCTAGGCAAACTTGCCATCCCTTAGGACCTCTAGGGTCCCCTCCATGCCAAGTAGTAACTGGTAGTAACATGGTCTTCTGAGGGTACTGACTTCTGTTCTCCCTAACCCTTTGCCCTCTCTCATTGGGATGGGATGTGACTGCTTTGAGTCTCTGCTTCAAGCTACCTAATAGAATACAGCCACTAAAAAAAAAAAAAAAAAAAAAAAAAAAAAAAAAAAAAAAAAAGAATACAGCCACTGAGGTGAGGTGCATTCTTTAATTAATGACAGAAGGAAATCAGTTAACTATCCCAAGCAGACTTTCATTTTAAAGAGGAACACAGTCATGACCAATTAAATCTGTGATATGAATTTCCATTCATGAAATGTCCATGTTATAAAAATGGCACTAAAGAGACTTTATAATGCCTCTCAGAGCCCATTAGCTTAGACAAGCACCCAAGGGGTGAAAGGAAAGGAAACTGGTATTTACTTAGAGCATATAAAGGGATGTTTTTATGTATTCCACTCTTGGTTAAGATTTTCCCTGAAAATAAAGTCCATTGGAAACAAAGTAGATGAAGTGACACTTTAATGTCCCTGCGTGTACTTTTTTAAAAAGTCCTGATTGGCAATATTCAAATCTCAATTCTATAACACTGTGAGAAAACAACAACACCAATGACAACAACAACACTACCATCTTTCTTCAGTTATTGGCAGATTTGAAAGGACAGGCAAGCTATAGTATCCCATCCAATTGAATAATATGTATATGAGGAAGATAGGCACAGGGAATCCTGTGTCATGTAAATCCCATATTAATGCGGCCAGTGAGAATTCAATGCTATTTGGATAATGGCTTTAGGCACAATATTTCCAAATTTTACACTAAAATATATTCACAGACTCAGATGAAAACTTAAAACTTAACTGTTCGCTAGACAATTCTTTCACCCCATTGTCAAAATCTGCCCCCCCCAAAAAAAGTCTGCTCACTACAAGAACTATGGAACTAGATTAAAAATTGTGATTTATAAGCAAAGAATGAGTCTACTTGCCTTAAAGTGTGCTGTAAGACCTTTTGTTCTTTTTCTATTGTCTGCCTCCTGGTTTCTATGTTAAGAAGCAACTGTATTGATTGGCAACTACTCTTTGAGAGAGACAGAGCATTGTTTTCTTCTCCCCAACAGAAGTGTCTCTTTTTATGTTTATTGGCTGGATTGGGGGAATACTGGGTGATGGTTCCCATGGTTGTACATTCATCCTAATAGGTGTGGTTCCTATTATTAAAAATATCAAAAGGCAGGCTCAGAATATGGTCCTGTTAGCCATGCATCATGGGGATTTTCTCTTTCCATATATTTATTATGTTTTAATTAGAAGAGGACTGGGCTGTTTTAGTACCACAAACCCAAAGTCAACAAAAGCTCATGAGACTTTGGGAATTTCACCAATAACCATCTAAACTAATTTTCCAATTAATAATTTCAATCAGACTGAATGGAGAAGAATTTTGAGCTATGCTTCTGTAGCATAGATTATTACCACCGTCCCCCAAAGGAAAGATTCCAAATGAAAACATTGAAAAACAAGGAAAAAGTTTTATCACTGAATATTCAAAGAGAGAGAGGATCTTTGCAACTCATCTGAAACCAGAAAAATTTTCAAAACATGTTTAGCATTCTTAATAAGAGATCATAATATACGTCTCCTTTGAAACATGTTCAGAAAATCATAAAAAGGGAAACACTGAGATTAAAACAGGAAAATGGGTAAGATAATGAGGTTTTATAAGGAAACTAAAAATGTAATAGCAGAAATAAAATTTTCAGTGGAGGTAATGAAGAAGACAGTTACCTTGGAAAACTGAATTAATGATGTAGAAGATGAACTTGAGAAACTTGCATAGAATGCAGAGATGGAAAAAAAAAAAGCCCAATAGTGAGAAGATGTAAAACAAAGAGCTCAGGATTTAATTTAAGAATTGTATATTTTCCTGAGGTTATAGTCAGAATAATCAGAAGTAAAACAATTAACAAAGGTGTGGCTAAAGAAATCTTTCAGAACTAGAAAGAAGCATGATTATGCAAATCTGTATGCACCCCTTCCAAAGTCAATGTAAAGAAACCATACCTAGATTTGTCTTGTAAAAATTTCCTAAATATGTTTACAAAAGAGAAACCAGTATCAAAATGGAAAAAAAAAACGAAATTAAAAATTGACTCACATACCTCCTTTGCAGAAGTAAATGTTAGAAGAACAGCATCTGTAGAATTGGGAGAAAGAGGAAAAAAAAAGAGACCCAATAACTACACCAAATTGAAGTATTTTTCTTTTGTTCAGGAAAGAAAAAGTCTCAGAGTTTCAAGGTCTCAAAAATATCCCACTGAGTTTTTTTCACTCTGCTCAGTGCAGCCTCTCCCGCCCAGAGGTACCAGGATTACACATTCAAGGGGTCTCCTTTCTGCTGTCATCTCCTCTGCTTTCCTGACAGGAGGGCATTTATTATTTGTGCCTGGCCCTCATCACTCAATGCAGATGGAATCTCGTTATTGAGAACATAAGATAACTGATGTGTTTGCTCTGTTTCCTTTACTTTGGAGGCATGAGAGGACACTGTGCTGCCTTTATTTATTTTGTTTTAAAGATTTTATTTATTTATTCATTCATGAGAGAGAGAGAGACAGAGGCAGAGACATAGGCAGAGGGCAGGCTCCATACAGGTAGCCCAGTGTGGGACTCGATCCTGGAACTCCCGGGATCAGGACCTGAGCCAAAGTCAGATGCTCAACTGCTGAGCCACCCAGGCATCCCCCATGCTGCCTTTATTAGGGACTCAGGTGGTATTGCTTGGAGACTGAGAATCCAAATATGGAGCCAGAGAGCCTGGGTTAAATCTTAGCTTTGCTCCCAACCGGGGATGTTACCATGGACTAGTTGTATAAAGTCTCTGTCCCTCAGTTATGCCACTGCATAATGGAGGAAATCATAAGCATATGGCATAGGAATGTCCTAAGATCACATACATACAATTAATATATGCAAAGAAGACAGAATAGTGCCTGGCATATGGTAAGCTTTGTGCAAGTGTTGGTTATTATTTCAGCTGTTGCTAATGATGGATCACATGTTTCCAACAATAATTGACAAAGAGTTATATTTTTAACCCTCCACAAGCTGGTGCTGAGTGGAGCAACATAATGGCAATTTTAATTCTAAGGAACTCGAGTACAAATATTAATTCTTTAAAACTCTCTTTGAATGTTCTTCTTTTTAAACTAGAAATAATGAATAAAATGAATAGCATATTTAACTTTTTATTTACATAAAACTCAGGCTTAAGCATATGATTTGTAATGTTTTACCTATTCTTTAAAATCCTCACATAGAGCATAGGCTCAATTTTATAAGAAATAACTAGTCTTTTCTGGGTATTAGTACAGTTGTTATATTTCTTCCCCTTCATTTTTTAATATAAATATTTCATAACAACAAAATCATGTGTGTATAAGGAATAATGTAAAGAACATGCCTATATTATGACCGAATTTAGGCCATAGAATATTCCTAGTGTACCTGAAATTCCTTGTGTACTTATCCTCTTTATTTCTCTGCTCCCAGTGCCTAAAGGATCCACTGTTTTGAATTTTGTATTTATAATCCTCCTTTTTGGGGGGTTTCATTCTACCTAGCCAATATATTGACAAGTTTAAATGCTTGTGAAATTAATATTTATGATATCATATGGCACATAATCTTCTGCAAGTTGCTACTTTCATTCTATATTATTTTTTGTGATATCTACATATACAAGAATATCGAACATCACTTATTTTTACTACTAAGTAATGTTACATTATATATAGAATCTAGTCTTATTCATCTCTCTTGTTTCTAGTTGCTTCTTGTTCTATGCTAAGACAAACAAATATACTATAAACATTCTTGTCAATGTTCCAGGGTGCAAATCTTCAAGTTTGCTCAGGGCAGTAAGTTCCGTTGCTGACTCAGACCTAAGCTCAGAGTTTCTGACTTATTTATTCTGAAGACAGCTGGCCTGGAATCAGTATTCTGTGCATCTTCAGGTGTCGGGTAGGTGGTCCAATTTCTTAGGCTCAAATCCCAACCCGTTTACTTACTATGAGAAATTGTGCAAAAATATACTTGATTTTTATGTGCTTCAGTTTCTTCATAGGAAAAATTGGAGGTGAAAACAAACCCCACCTCATTGGATTAACAGACTTTATGTAAAAATAGAGTCATGCTCAGCACTCAATAGATGTTAGCTCTTATGAGAAGTTCTCTATTTCTCTCTTTAGTTGTGTTAAAAAATTACTCCCAAATGTTTTTTTTGAGAAATGATTGACATATAGTAAAATAAACAGATGGGTAAATATTGACAATTTAAATATAGAAAGGATAGCCCCCAGAAAGTTCCTTCACACTCTTTTTTTTTTTAATTTTTTTTTTAATTTTTATTTATTTTATGATAGTCACACACACACAGAGAGAGAGAGAGAGAGAGAGAGAGAGAGAGAGGCAGAGACACAGGCAGAGGGAGAAGCAGGCTCCATGCACCGGGAGCCTGATGTGGGATTCGATCCGGAGTCTCCAGATCGCGCCCTGGGCCAAAGGCAGGCGCCAAACCGCTGCGCCACCCAGGGATCCCCCTTCACACTCTTCCAGTCATGCTTCCCCATAGTGATAGAATATTTTGCCTGTTTTTGGACTTCCTCTAAATAGAATTATATAATATGTGCACTATTGTGTCTGACTTTGTCTCAACCCAAAGCTTTTGAGCTGTGCCCATATTATTTTATGTGTGAGCAGTCCAGCACTTTATTTTCCTGAGTAGTATCCCATTTTTTGATCTACCACAATTTGTTTAATGAGTCTCCTGTTTATGGACATGGACTGCCATGAACATTCATGTACAAATCTTTTGGTGGACATAGTTTCCATTCCTCTTACATAAATACCTGGGGATGGACATTCATTTAGTTTTTAATTTCAATAATTACATTTTCACTTTTGCATATATTTATTGCTTTCTCAAATAATCATTAATAATTTTATATTATCTTGTTTGGCGGATAATTTTGATTTTCCTTTAAATTTCTAGAATTATATTAAAATATTTATTTTATATTTTGTACCCAGTATTTCCAATATTTTGATGTATGTCCAACATTGAAGCATATATTTCTCATGTTTGAGCTTCTTTTTTTTTCAGTTTTGTATCATATGTTGGTTCTTCCCACTCATGGAATTGTGAATTTTAAAAGGACATTACACTTGTTGCAACATTGCCTGTCTGGACCTAAAGAGGTCTGTATAAACGATTTTTTTTTTTCTTTAGAGGACTTGATTTTGTTTCTGCCAAAATAGAGACCTAGGAGTATTTTTTTAAAAGATTTTATCTATCTATCTATCTATCTATCTATCTATCTATCTATCTATCTATCATCTATCTATCTATCTATCTATCATCTATCTATCTATCTATCTATCATCTATCTATCGAAAGAGAGAGAGTGTGTGCAAGCAGGTGTAGGGCAGAGGGAACAGGATAGAGAAGCTCAAGCAAATTCCCCACTGAGTGTGAAACCACATGCAGGGCTCAATCTCATGATCCTCAGATCATGACCTGAGCTGAAATCAAGAGTTAGACACTCAACTGACCTACCCAGGTGCCCCGAGATCTGGGAGTTTTTAAAATTAATTTAATCTGTGCAACTGTTGTTCTTCAGACTTCTCAGTTGGTGTGATTTTATTATATTATATTATATTATATTATATTATATTTATTTTATTTTATTTTATTTTTTTTTTTTTAAAGATTTTATTTATTTATTCATGAGAGAGAAAGAGAGAAAGAGGCAGAGACACAGGCAGAGGGAGAAACAGGCTCCATGCAGAGAGCCCGATGTGGGACTCTATCCCGGGACCCCAAGACTGAAGGTGACACCAAACCACTGAGCCCCCCCCCGCCCCCCCCACCCCAGGCTGCCCAGTTGGTGTGATTTTATTTTATTTTTATTTTTTTTTAATTTTTTGTTGTTGTTGTTGGTGTGATTTTAAACCTAAAATGTCCTTGAATGTCAGTCCATAGATTTGAAAGTTTACTTTTTCACTTACCTCAAGACCAGAGCTAGGTTAGATGGATTTCTTTGACATTTTTTTTTTATTGGATAGATGGGAGAGGTGGGGTAGAAATTTTTTCTGGTCACTCTCTCAGTGAAGGTATAATCCTTCATAGATGTAAGCTTTGTGTGTAGTTCTTTGTTATAGTTTCCTATCTTCTATGAATCAAAGTCCTTTTCTTTTGAATTTACTTTGACTGTTAAATCCCAATACTCTGAACTCCTGGCCCAGTTTTACTCCCTTCTGACCACTTCACATACAAGACCCTGATTGATTTTTCATGTCTGAGGGCTTCCTTTTTCCAAAACAATGATTCATTTAAAAGGAAATGTGTCATATTTTAACTATAATTTTAAGTGCTCAGTTTTTAAAAACATTTTATTTATTCATGAGAGACACAGAGAGGCAGAGACATAGGCAGAGGGGGAAGCAGGCTCCATGCAGGGAGCGCCATGGGAGACTCCATCCCGGGACTCCAGGTTCACGCCCAGAGCGGAAGGCTGACGCTGACACTTAACGTCTGAACCACCCAGGTGTCTCTAATTTTAAGTGTTCTGACAGAAAAAGAATATTACTAGAAAGTGTTTGCTAGGAATTCTATTTCTATTGATATTAAATAGGAAATATACATTTTGCTTCCAGAGAGTGAGCCAGCAGAGGTAAGTATCAGCTTCCATCAACTGCCCGTTGAGGGCTACTCCCCAGATGTGCTAATTTGTAGGTTTCTCCTACCTTCAAAGGGTAACGTAGTGTAGCTATCAGTAGTTTCAGAGAAAGCTCCCAGGAACAGGGAGATATATATGCTGGCAACTGGAAGTCATCAGGGTAGTCAGAAATTATAGTGCCTGAGGAATAATGCTAAGTACTGACAGCACCTACACAGCATCAAGGCCTTCCATGTTTGGGCCCCTTTCTGCCTTCCTCTGTATAATGAGTCTTGTATTATACACTTGAAAGAATTTCTAGAGGATTATTTAAACATTTTCAAAATGTTTAAAAACTAAGCACCATTCCTGGTGTGTTTCAGAGAGTCGAAAAAAAAATTTTTTCCCTTCATTCTCAATTCAATTGCTATGCCTTCCATACCTTCACTCCCACTTCCATCAATTTAATGGAAACCATAACTCTTCTTAACTATCAATTTTTACTTACAGATATATATTTTGTTTTATATCTTATAAATATCTTTTTAAATCTTATAAAATCTTATAAATTTCTATAGGTTTTATCTCCACCAGTTATGTTTCAAATTCCTTGAGATTATGGTTTATATTTTTTTTATCTTTGTAATTTCCATAGCACCTGGAACATTATCTTATGTTTACAGAATGTTTAATATTCTGGGATAGATTTGTGAATGAATGATGTGCCTGATTTAATGATTCTTGAATTTACATCATTTTTGAGTAACCAGGCAACTTGTCCAAATTCAAAACATAAAAATAAACAAATATAAAACTTGACAGTAACAAAATTCAATTCAAGTTTATCCTCACTACCACTCCAAATCAGCTTTTTGATTCTCTTAAGGTAGGCACAGATTTCTTCCTAAAAGTTACTTTTTATCCTGAAATCCTTCCTAAATTTCCTGATTTCAAATGCCAAATTTGAAATCCCATAAGCAAGAACTTAAAGAGCAGATAGTTAAGTGAGAGGTTATTTGCATTGTGTGTTTAAACCTTCAGCCCTGCAGTAGACATGGATTGTGCGCTGAGGGCATACTGGTGCTAGTAGGCAGAGTGGGAGAACAAAGACGTATCTGACAGTCACTGCTTCTGAGAGCCTTTGTGTGCTTGCAAAGATAAATCCTAGGTGTGGGACCATCTGGCAGAGCTGGGATCTCCTGTATGACTCTGCTGGCTGTGTGACCAAGGACATGTAATTTAACTTCTATGTTATGACCCCATCCTTCTTTCTCAATTATTAAAACTCATTCATAGTGCCTTTAGTCAAGTCTCAGATGGTTTGTGTATAAAACGGGATTAACGACTACCATAAACTATTTCTGATCATTCATTTAATTAACTTTTTAAACATATCCATCACATAATAATTTCTCAGGAAACAGTAGCTTTTTGAATCCAATTGTTTATTAAATAAGCTGTGAGAAATAGGGCAAATATTGGCTTTGGTGCAATTATGGATGGTGTTCTGAAGTGGATATATGTTAATTGTGAATGACTGTTCCAGGAGCAAGAGAAGATAAGATTCTTCTAATCATCGCATAGAAGTACTTGCAGTAAATAACAGTTTACAGTAGTTATTGATGTTGTGAAGTCTCTAAAGCCTAGAAAGGATAAAAATGCTGAAGTTTTGAGGACTAACGATAATAGTAATAATAATAATAATACCTTATTGGCATTTTTAAAATGAATTCTCCAAGAAAATATCTGCTTTTTCCAATGTCCTTATTTTACTAACCTGGATGGCTAATATCCCAAATCCTTCTGCTACCTTTAACTGGTTCTTCATGGAAGCATGTGGCTGTTTCCTCACTTCATCTGGTTTCTGCCAATATCTGAAGTGCTGTTTTCCTTTGAGGATGATAAATAAAACTAAATCCATTAAGGTCTGCTCAGGAATCACCTTTCTTCATGGAGAGTTCATCTTTCTTTAAAATGAACAATCTGACTGTGCCTGGTTACACTTAAATCTTGGGCTTTGTCAAGAATTAATGTTGCATGGGTGTTTACCACATGTAAACAGTTTATTCTTTTCCTTAACAGATCATGGGGCATGGAATTTTAAGCCTGGAAAGGGCATTAAAAATGATTTATACATTGGGCTTATCTTTTTGCATTGTTACATTTATACATATTTAAAGTCTTATGTACATAATAGTTCTACTTAATATATATTTTAGCTAGATTAACATACTAAGTAGCCATAGGCTTCTATTGCTATACTTCAATGGACAATTACAAATTAAAAAAAAAGAAATTACAAGCAAACTTTCACATATTGCACTTATGATGCAATAAGCACAACAATGAAAAGCTCATGGCTTTCAAAAGATATGTAATAATAAGGGATATAAATGAAAAGATATTAAAATTTTTAGAGCCATGATATGACCCTAACTTTGGGGTGTATGTGTGTGTGTGCATGTATGCATGCAAATGTATTTGTCTATTTAAACAAGACCTTAAAATGGGCAAGGTGAATGGCTCAGTGGGTAAAGCATGTGACTCTTGAACTCAGGGTCATGAGTTTAAGTCCCATGTTGGACATAAAGCTTATTTTTAGAAAGTCTTACAATGGGATTATTTCTATTTAGCTCAGTTATCAAAAAGGTAATAATTAAATTGTATAGGATAAATATCTCTGTATTCCAAAGTAAATTTCTACTCTACCTAGACAGGACTTTGAAAAAGTCAATATTATGATTCTTAGCCCAATGTCTTCTTGGTGTATAAAATGGTTGAGAGTAAAGAGACTGAAAAGAAATTTATCTGGAGAAATTTCTGAGTATAGCAGCATTTTCCTTTCCTCTCTGAAACCCTATGATACCCTATGAGGATGAATTGGGGGCAAGGGTGCTGCTTCTTCGCCTCAAGGGACCTGAGAGGAACTTTGAGAAAACTGATCAACAATATCCTTCCAATTGCTCAAGCCAAAAAGACCTTGAGATTAAATTTGACTCCACTTTCCTTTGTATATCCTGCATACAGTCCATCAGGAAATGTTGAGTCAATATATTCAAAACATATCCAGTGTCTGGTCATGTCTCCCCATCTCCACTGCCTTGCTAAGACATGTCATCATCATTTCTCACCTACGATATTGCAAGTCTCTGATTTCTCTGACTCCACATTTGTCCTTATGTTTTGTAACAATACAAAAGCCAGTTCAATCCTGTTAAAACATGTCAGAATATGTCACTGTTCTGCTCAAAATCTCACGGCTCTCATCTCAGAACAGAAGCCAAAAATCTCCACAAAGACCTACAGAGCCCCAAAATGTTCTCCCCCTCTTTAGCTCACTGATCCTGTCCTCTGCTCCTTACTTGCTCACTCACTCTAGTCCTTTAGCTGTTTGAAAAGCTCTCTTACCTTGCAGGAAGGGTCCTTCCATTAAGGGCTTGTCATTCACTGCTTCCTCTGCCTGCCTAAAGGCTCTTACCTCCTCTATCTCTGTGGCTCCTGTTGTGCCCAAGATCGCGAATCTGAGAAACCACCAAGGAGCCGACCCCGATGCAAACACACGAGGGTTTATTTACAAGCTCGAGCTTGGGTCCAAGTGTACCCGACACAGTGGAGCAGGGACTTGGACCCTGAGGTGGGCTTCAGCTTAGTTTTAAGGGCTGGTCTGGGGGACCTCCAGAAGGGGTGGAGCAATTCCTCAAGTTCTGTTTACATTCTGATATGGGGCCTTCAAGGGCATTGAGCTCTGTTCTCATTCTAGTAGGGGCTTCCTGCCCTTGGCTTGGGCTCTGTCTTTATTCTAATATGGGGCTTTCTAGGACGTTAAGCTGTAAACTGTTTTCTTCCTGTAACTGAAGTAAGGTAAAGTTCAGCTCTTATTCACAGGGCCTGGGTTGGCTGTACTTGTGCTAAGGCTGAACTTAAGGTGGAATGGCCTTAATTTTCTCAGCCTCCACAGCTCCCTCCCTTCCCTCCTTAGTGTTTGCTTAGGTAGTAAATCTATTTAAAATTATAAGCTCTAGACTCATCTTGGCTCTTTTGATCACCCTTACCCCACACTATTTTTTTCTCATAACACTAATTATTCACTGTGTAATCACCTCTGCAGGGTGATTGTGTGTCCCCGTCTACCTGTGATAGAATAGGTTTATGTCTGATATCACCACATACTTATGAAGAACATTCTCTTTCACTGCCAATCTTACTTTTAGCCTCAAAAATGTCTTGGTTTGATTAATCTATTTATAAAAACACTTTTTTATATACTTCTTTTTATATACTTTTGTATTTTTCTTTTCTTTTTTTTTAATATTTTATTTATTTATTCATGAGAGACACAGAGAGAGAGAGAAGTAGAGGGAGAAGCAGGCTCCATGCAAGGAGCCCGATGCAGAACTCGATCCCTGGACTCCAGGATCACACCCTGGGCTGAAGGCAGGCCCTAAACCGCTGAGCCACCCAGGGATCCCCATTGTCTGTCTTTTTCATGGTTCAAGAACAGTGGTTTCCAAATGGCAGATGGGCAGTAAATACATGTTGAGTGAATAAGTGAAATAATTAATGAGGTCAGTATTTGTCCCATGAAGTTTGGAGGAAAATAAAGGACTAGTGTTTGACCCATGTCTGTGAAACTCAGAGGAAGTAGGCTATGGCTGGACCTCTCTGGCAGTGAAGATAAGAGAGATGGCATCCCAGTAGCCAGCTGTACTTCATTTGAAGACATGGCCTAGGTTCCTGTGTCTCACAGACAAGGGTCGGTGACAAGGGAAGGAGCTGGCTAGGGACCAACATTTGATTTTTACCCTACATTAAACACTCAAAATTAATCACATAAGGCAATTCTTGGGACTAGAAGAATCTTAAGAAGTGTTTAATATTTATGACTGGAAAGACTATAGAATTAGTCTGAAATTTCATCCAGGGTTAAGATATGAACTAGCCTATTGAGGAGGTTTCAGAGGACAGTGAGGGAAAAGAAGGAAGGTATCTGATGCTTGTATTCTTGTTTATACCTGTTCATAAGGTAGTACTTAAAAGTATAAGCTAAGGAGTAGGACAGATATATTTTTGAATGCCATTTCTACACCTTAATTAACTATAGAACTTTGATCAACTTCTTTGATATAGAACTTTGATCAAACTTCTTGCTTTCCTCCTTGTGCTTCAGATTACAAATAGGCAAATACATTTATAAGGCCAGATGTTACATTTGTAATATTATAGTTTTGAAACTTACATCTTTTACAGGACTTCTTACTAAAATTTTTCAAGTGTAATTGCTTTTCTAAATGTCACTGGCAGAGATCATTGTCTGACAGTTGTTTGCATTAATATATTGCGTTAATACAATACCCAATACTCTAAAATCAATATATATATATATATATATATATATATATATATATATGATTTTATTTTAATTCCATGAAACAAAAAGGGTTCCAGCTAGGCATTTTTGCTGATATTTTCCAGTGCATTATAGAAAAAATATAAGGATAAGGGTCAATTTTTAAGGGGAAGAAAAGAAATACCAACTACTGTATCTATAAGTCTGGGGCAGTTCTGTTGAATTAAACAAGTATAACCATTAAAAAAATGGACTTTATTCAGCAAGTCTCTATGACTGTATATATACATGAATATATATGTTTACTATTTAGCTAAGTTAATGTGACATATTTTATATGGGAAATTTTTGAGAAATACTATAAAAAATTAAGTTCTCTTCTTAAGAACAAAAAAATAGACTAATTAAGAAAATATTTTGGTCCACTTTGGCATTCTGTTAGTATCCATTTAGTACTCTGATAGTTCAGAAGACCTGTGCCCTATCGTTAATGATATATATACTTGAGAAGCCAACAGAGACACATACTAAACTTTACAACTATTAGTTGGATACAAATCAATTTTTCATTAAAGGGCTAATGATGTGTCAAGGAGAACTGGTGTTTTCTGTATCATGATTGTGAAATCGTCAATTAACCTCTTTTTAAAACCCAAATACAAGGGTGCCTTGGTGGTGCAATTGGTTAAGTGTCCAACTCTTGGGTTCAGCTCAAATCATGATCTCATGGGTCCTGGGAATTGAGCTGCAATGGGCTCTGTGTTCAGTGTGGAGTGTGCTTGAGATTCTCTCTCCCTCTGCCCCTGCCCCTCTCTACCTCAAATAAATAAGTACATCTTTAAAAATAAATACAGGGGCACCTGGGTGGCTTAGTGGTTGACTGTCTGCCTTTTGGCTCAGGTTGTGATCTTGGGATCCTGGGATTGAGTCCTTCATCGGGCTCCCCACAGGGAGCCTGCCTCTCCCTCTGCCTATGTCTCTGCCTCTCTCTCTGTATCTCTCATGAATAAATAAATAAAATCTTTAGCGGTGGGGCAAGATGGCAGAAGAGTAGTGTCCCCAAATCACCTGTCCCCACCAACTTACCTAGATGACTTTCAAATCATCCTGAAAACCTATGAATCCGGCCTGAGATTTAAAGAGAGGACAGCTGGAATGCTATACAGTGAGAAGAGTTTGTGCTTCTATCAAGGTAGGAAGATGGAAAAAAATAATAATAAATAAAATAAAATCTTTAAAAAAAGACCAAGAAAGATTAATACTCTTTCCACAAAGAGTTTCCCTGTATACATGTTGTCAGATTCACAGAGAAATTTTAAACTTGGTAATTCTATTTTCCCTAATAAAGCTTGGAGTAAAAGTAGTTATCCTGATAACTAAAGCAAAATAAAACTGAAAGACCTGTTTTTGTTTCCAATTATCTAAGGTTGTCTGGTAAAGGTGATTTTGGTAGGCTGGGATAATTGCTCAGACCTTCTTTACTTGTGTATTTGCAGCCAAAAAGTAAAACTAAATAAATAGAGAATTTCAATGTCCAGAATATGTCTATTTTGAAGATGAAAAGGCTCTTAGGGGGAAAATGGTGTCTCCTCTAGCAGATATTTTACTTTTCTAAGAGTGGGCAGTGTCTCTCTGGCAGCTATAATTGCTCTATGAGAAAGTGGTCTATTGTGACTGCAAGCTGGAGTTCTCCTTTGCATGCTTCCCTTTCCTTTCCTTTCCTTTCCTTTCCTTTCCTTTCCTTTCCTTTCCTTTCCTTTCCTTTCCTTTCCTTTCTTCTTTCCTTTCCTTTCCTTTCCTTCTTTCCTTTCCTTTCCTTCTTTCCTTTCCTTTCCTTTCCTTTCCTTTCCTTTCCTTTCCTTTCCTTTCCTTTCCTTTCCTTTCCTCTTTCCTTTCCTTTCCTTTCCTCCTTTCCTTTTTCCTTCCCTTCCTTTCCTTTTCTTTTTCTTTCTTTCTTTCTTTCTTTCTTTCTTTCTTTCTTTCTTTTTCTTCTTCTTCTTCTTCTTCTTTTCTTTCTTTCTTTCTTTCTTTCTTTCTTTTCTTTCTTTCTTTCCTTTCTTTCTTTCTTCTTTCTTTCTTTCCACTTATTTACTTCAGAGAGAGAGAGAGAGAGCATGGTCAGGGTCAGAATGAGGGGCAGAGAGAGAGAGAGTGAGAGTGAGCCAGCGAGCAGACTCCCTGCTGAGTGGGGAGCCTGACAATGCAGGGCTCCATCCCAGGACCCTAAGATCATGACCTGAGCAGAAATCAAGAGTTGGAGGCTTATCCCAGTAGGCTACTCAGGCGCCCTTGCATGATTTCTTTAAAAGTAGCAATTCTATTAAAGGCTACCCTTTTCAGGGAACAGCCTTCAGGCCTTTAGCATACTACTAGACACAGTGGGAGCTACCAAGGATCTGGTTCGATGCCTATTTGCAAGCTGGCTAGATTGTGAATTACAGGAATCCTATTGGCCTTCCCTGCTGCTTTAGTGCCCCCCTGGCTCCACTGCCACACCCCAACCTTCTATCCTTGCCTCTTGGCTTCTTGCTGAATTAGACAACACATGCTAGCTGAATTCAGCCAAAGCATTAGCTGAAAGCATCCTGGAGTTACACTTCTTTTTTTATTTTTAAATTATTATTATTATTATTATTATTATTATTATTTTGAGTTACACTTCTTTTAAACTTTTCTAACCCAGTTCTCCAAGTTGTGGGGAAAAAATGTCTATATGGTACTGGGCACCCTAAAATATGTTGTCTGACAAGTTATTAATTTTGTTTTAATTACTAAAATGAATATTTGGTAATAATCATTTGGAAAAACTTTCCTGGCTGAAATTTCTGTAGGCACGTTATAGGCCTCAGGGATTTACATCAACCATTTGTCTTTCTTTTGAAGTAGATACCAAATGGTTTTTCTAAGAAATTCTCATATTTTCCGTGGTGGATACTTCTTCAGACCACTTTTAGTCAAGCTTCTTAGTCTTTATCCCTTTTCAGAGATTCATGATGTCCATGAGAGCATCTGAAAAGCTGAAATAAAACAGTCTGATTAATTTACTCCCTTTTCTCAGATTGATTTTTCACTGGACATACTTTGCATGTCACATTTATTTACATCCAGTAAAGTCAGTATTCTGAGGAATGCTTGGAGAAAATATGCCCTGAATGCAATACAGATTTTTCTTTATGAAACTTGCTGAGAGATGTATCAGAGAGCAACACCTCATGGTGCTGGTGCTCTACAGAATTTTGTGTATACACGCACACACACACACACACACACACAGAGGCTTAGAGAGGTAAAATAATATGTCTCAAGCTTAGTTTTCTAAGACTGCAGATCACAATATTATCACAGACTCAACAGTTGAAAACCACACACTTTTATTATCTTATAATTTTATTATCATCATTTCTATCGGTCAAATTAGGGCCTGACTTGGTGGAACCTCTGCCTCGGAGTCTCACCATGTTGGAACCAAGGTATTGACTATTGTGCTGGGTAGTGTCAGCATTCATTTCCTTATGGGCAGGTGGATTGAGAGACTCAGTGTCTTGCTGACACCTGAGGCCAACTTCAAGTCTTTGCCAATAGGGCCTTCTGAACATGACCACTTGCTTCCTAAAAACTAGAAAGGAAGGTGTATTTTCCTAGTAGGATGGGTTACAGTCTTATGAAATATTATCACAGAGTTGATGTCCTATTACCTTTATTATATTGATTAGGAAGCAAGCCACAGTTGTCTCCTACACTTAAAAGGGGGGAATTTACACAAGATGTGGATACCAGGAATTAGACATCATAGGGTTTGTCACATAAATGGGTCATTTACATTACACCATCAGATTTTAGAAAAAATAAGGAAACATTACCTCCACATTTATTTCTCTGGCCTTGCTGGGGTTCCAAAAAATTCCACAGACCCTGTTTGGCCCCTTTTCATTGAGACTCCATGTTCTAGACATATGTATCCCCCTACCTTCTCCTGTGTTCCAACCAAAACTTCTCTGATATTTGTCTTCTTCTAAAGTCCCCACTATTTCACTAAGTAGAACAAAGGAATATGTTCTAACAAAACAAATGTGTTACCCTACTCTATAGCATACTTACATACTATACATACTGTTTTTGTTCAAAAGAATAGCTTTAAAGATGAAATTTCCCACTGGTATGACATCTTAGCTAATTTATAGAACCATATTTGTTATAGGACATGTGAGAAGCATGTAAAACTTCCTACTTATTCCCCTTCTCTACCCCTACATACTTCCCTTATCTTTGTCCTCTATAATTTTGGGCCAAAAGGGTTGAAATAAATTAGACATGTTAGCCAATACTTCTTTTCTGAAACTCTGACTGCTCTCTTTGTATCAGTGAGACTGGCAAGTTAAGCTAGAAATTGAAATTACTAAGTGTTTCTCCCAAATGCCTTTGGTCACACACTGCTGGTTATTTCCTTCTATGAGCCATACCTCAGGGCAGGGCTTACAGAACACAATTGGTACTGGGTTCTAAGAGCAACAATATGTATGGACCATGACATATAGACTGCTGAAATACAGCCCCCCAGTCCAGAATGCAGCCAACTTGAAATATTTACTGTAACTTTGTAAAAGTTAAATTCCATAAGTAAATGAGATGCTTAGAAAAACAAAACAGAAAGGCTCCAGAAAGATTAAACAATGAGTTGAATAGTATTCAAGCATCACTAAAGTTTGGGAATAGAGGAAGTCAATGTGTTTTCCAATAAATAACATATAAGTCAATCTTGCAGAGAACACTTTGAATAGCCTTGCTTTTTGACTAAGAAAGAATGTGTAACATTGTAAACATTGTGCTTATTGAATTTTAAACTCCATACATTTCATAAAATGTAGCCCTTCCCTCATCATCTCGAAAGGAATAGAAATGGTTTATATTATAAATGCATTCCTGCATTCAAATACATTTCTAAAGAGAGAAAGAGCTGGGCTGTGGCAATTTTCTTCTGTTATACAGTGTTACTTTGCTTATTGTGAACTTTCAAAAATCTTTACACATTTATCTTTTGAATTCCATCCACAAAAGGGAAAATGTTTACTTTGAATAGAAATTCCATTAACCATAATCTGTTCTCATTCTACCTTTCCAAACTCATCTGCTTCTATTTCATACTACCTACCTTCATTATAGATACATTAAAAGTATCATCTGTTTTGTGAACCTGTCTTGCCTTTTCTGCAATATGAATTTCATTCCTAGCACAGTGCATGGCACATGGAAAATCTAAATAATTTACGGAATGCCTCAGCGTCATTGTGTCTTTTGGACTGCCTTGCTGAACGTAACTTATCTGGTTAAACCTTACCAGTAGTCAAAGACTGGACTCAAATGCCTTTTTCTCCTTGAAGTTGACCTCCCATTTGGGATAAATTACTCTCTCTTCCATGCCCCACAGCTTATATCGTGACTATAGCAAGCATTTAATTTCCATTTTGTGTTGAGGGAGACTTCAATCAAAGTTTGGGAAATACTCCAGAAATTATGATGAACTAGCAACTGTTTGAAGTCAACCAGAGTTTAATATTTTTGTCTCTAGCATTAGGCCTTGTATCAGCCCTCTAAAATCCTGTATTTCAGTATGTATTTACCAGGGTGATAATTTGTACTCTTTTTTATCTTACAACCTGTTAACTTTCATCTTTTCCTCATCAATAAGTTGGGTTTTTTTTGTAGATTTGCCATTCATTTAATCTCATGCTCATGTTGGACATGGGAGAGAACTTAGTATATCCTAGGAGCGAAAACCGAATAAATGCTTTTCTGTTTGCAAACTCTGTCATGTTCATGAACAGACGAACACAGAATACTGAGAGTTCACACGAAAAATGAGATGTCATATTAACCTCCAAGTCAGAGCAACAGTCCCTCCTTGGGGTGTTTGTGTGAGAAGCAATACAGTGGTGTAGTTAAAAGTACAGATTTGGAGACAGATTTTCTGGGTCTGAATCCCAGATCTATTTATTAATTGGGTGTGATGATTTTGTGCTCTGTCAACTTAGATAAATTGGAATGACATTTTAAGTATTTTATTTTTTGAATGTTTCTGCAATAGGGTTGGCCACAAGAGAAATTTCCACCTCTCTCCAAGTTTGGTAGATGTCATGGCATCATTAAAACCTCCTAGGAATCTGGGACTTAGTATAGCCTGTGATTACTCAGAATCTCTAGGAGCCAAACCTACATAACCACATAAAGGATGTGGCTATTTTGTTAATAAAGGCCACTGAAAGACCTTTAATTTTTGATTTTTGAAAGATGCATTTATTTATTTATAAATAAATAAATGGGGGGAGAGAGAGAGAGTTGCGAGGAGGAGCAAAGAGAAAAGGAGAACACCTCTTTAAACATTTTTTTTTTGAATTTAACTTCTAGTAATTAACATATAATGTATTATTGGTTTCAGAGGTAGAGGTCAGTGATTCATCAGTTGTATATGATACCCACTGCTTATTATATCACATGCCCTCCTTAATGTCCATCACCCAGTTACCCCATTTCCCTACCTCTCTCCTCTCCAGCCACTCTCACTTTGTTTCCTATCATTATGAGTCTCTTATGGTTTGTCTCCCTCTCTGATTTCATCTTGTTTTATTTTTTTCCTCTCTTCCCCTATAATCCTTTGTTTTGCTTCACAGATTCCACATGAATGAGATCATATGGTAGTTGTCTTTCTTTGACTAACTTATTTCATTTGGCATAATATCCTCTAGTTCAATCTATGTCATTGCAAATGGCAAGATTTCCTTTTTTTTTTTTTTTTTTTTTTTTTTAATGAGGAATACTGAGTAGTATTCCATTGTGTATATATACCATCTTTATCCATTCATCTGTCGATGGACATCTGGGCTCTTTCCACAGTTTGGCTGTTGTGGACATTGCTTTGAACATTGGGGTTCAGGTGCCCCTTTGGATCACTACATTTGATCTTTGGGGTAAACACCCAGTAGTTCAATTGCTGGGTCATAGGGTAGCTCCATTTTCAACTTTTTGAGGAAGCTCTGTACTGTTTTCCAGAGTGGTGCCTCAGGAAAAAGATTTAATCTTAACCAAGTTTTTATATGTCTGTCTCTTCCACTATATTTTATGGTACTTAAAGTCAGCATATTTGCTCTTATTCTCTATCCTGTATCACTGATACTGCTCAGTGTTGGACCCTGGCTCACGGGTGCCAACGTGGCCCGGTGGACGCCCCAGAGACTCAGACCCCAGACAGGCAGATGCAATTAGCAAGAGGGTTTATTGAACGTTTGCGCCAACGGCTCTCCGCCTCGGAGGAGGAAAAGAGCCCGGATTAGCAATTACAGGGATCTTTTAAAGGCAAAAGGAAAGAAACTGCCTAAAGGCAAAAGAACCGCGGGAGTCGCATGGCATCCAGGTTGATTTCGGGGAGGGTCAACATGAACCTATTCAGGGACATTCCAATCAGGGTGTGGGGGGGGGGAACGGTTTTCTTATTGTAAACAGAATGCTTTTAGTTGCTAAAATTTCAGGAAGACGCCTGGATGGGCTGCCTCTGGGTTAGGGCTGGCCCTACTTACAAGGGGGGAGGTTTCTTCACTCAGGATAGTGCTTTTCACATACAAATTCTATTGAAAGTGGTTAATAAAAAACAATGATATTGCTACAATATTTTTAATAGTACATTAATTATGAAAGTTTAAGCTTCCTATGAAAGAAGTAAAAAAGACAATTTTTCTTTCACAAGACATCTAGAACATGCAGACCAGGGCAGAGATGCTTTCTTTGTTCCCACTTCATTCCTTCTATGCTATTTTCTTTTTCACAATCATTTCACCATTGAAAAATGGCTGTTCTACCTCCAGTTTCCCATTTGTCTTTCAGAATGCAACCTCACAAAGCGAAAAGTTAAGAAAGCTCCTGTTGGAAAAACACAAGACAGCAGATTTCTGCTTTTATCTCATTGGCTTGAACTGTGACACTGTGGGGAAGGAAAAATAAATTTCCTTCTAGGAAATTTCCTTTTGTGGAGGCCTAGGAAATGAAGGCCATTCCACCTTAAGTTCAGCGTTAGCACAAGTACAGCCAACCCAGGTCCCTGTGAATAAGAGCTGAACTTTACCTTACTTCAGTTACAGGAAAAAAACAGCTTACAGCTTAACACCCTAGAAAGCCCCATATTAGAATAAGAACAGAGCCCAAGCCAAGGGCAGGAAGCCCCTATTAGAATGAGAACAGAGCTCAATGCCCTTGAAGGCCCCATATCAGAATGTAAACAGAACTTGAGAAATTCCTGCACCCCTTCTGGAGGTCCCCTAGACCAGCCCTTAAATCTAAGCTGAAACCCACCTCGGGGTCCAAGTCCCTGCTCCGCTTTGTCGGGTACACTTGGACCCAAGCTCGAGCTTGTAAATAAACCCTCGTGTACTTGCATCGGGGTCGGCTCCTTGGTGGTTTCTCGGATTCGCAATCGTGAGCACAACAGTCAGAAAAGGTAGGGTGGAGACCAGTTATGGAAGGTTGCCAGGAAAAGCACAGTAAACAAGGGTAAGGTCGTTATGCAGATTTAAGTCATTGCCTTTTCCATTGATAGCAGTTTCTAGAAATTAAGAGTCATATGTCTCTAACTGGAGACAGATGGAATTAATGATTGCTCATACCTACATAATGAAATCTTCATAAAATCCTCATGAGATTCAAAGAGCTTCCATATAGGTGAGCACATCCATGTACCTTATCAGACACCTCCAGCTGTCTCTAGCTTTTCTTAAATTGTCTCTACCAAGTACAGAAAGGAGGACACCCTTAGAAATGGAGCTTTCCTTTGTAAATGTAAATATCTCTTACAAAAGGGTAATTTGAGAGCTTTTCCTGTCTGGAGTCTCTTAAAAATAATCAGCTTTAAATAATCTTTATGCCAAAGGGAACATATTTTGGGGTGGTATTCTGCTCCCCTTGAACACTCACCCATCACTAGTGGGGAAAAAAAAAAAGGCAAGCAATGTATTTTTCTACCCAGACTCTTAGAAATGGAGCTTTCCTTTGTAAATGTAAATATCTCTTACAAAAGGGTAATTTGAGAGCTTTTCCTGTCTGGAGTCTCTTAAAAATAATCAGCTTTAAATAATCTTTATGCCAAAGGGAACATATTTTGGGGTGGTATTCTGCTCCCCTTGAACACTCACCCATCACTAGTGGGGAAAAAAAAAAAAGGCAAGCAATGTATTTTTCTACCCAGACACATTACCATCTTGAACAAAATTGGGATTCTGTTAGTAAGGCAGGAGAAAGTGGATATTGGTAGACAAATGCAAAGTTCTACACGAGTAGGAACGACTTGAGCCAATTGAAGCATTAAGGAGGGTGGTTTTGCTTTGAGCTCTCTGAAAGAAATGAAAATTTTCTCTTTAAACACATCAGGTAGTGCTTTGAGAATATCTGTGCTGGAGGAAACAATGGTCCAGAGTGAAGGAAGTTGGCAATGAAGGAGCAGAATTTGTCCCCCTGACATATGCTTCTTTGACATAAGGATTATTTTAGGCTGATTATTTATAAGAAACAGCAGACACAGGAGGAGCTCTGAAAACGGAGTAGAAGTTAACCCTGTTTTAAGAGACATTCATATGTATAAAGGAAATCTCCATTGGTAAAGGTGTCTCCCTCTCTTTACCAGGAAGAAGATGACCAAATCTCTAGAAGTCTATCAGTGGAGAAGAGAGTAATTTAAATCTGCATAACAACCTTTCCCCTTGTTTATTGTGCCTTTCTGATAGGTTAACCTCCCATAACTGAACTTCCCTTTCCCCCTGCTGTCTTTTGTCTTTCACTGGAAATCAGGCTTAGAGTGATGGCTTGGGACATTTTGGAGAGCTACATAGTTTCCCTTGGTCTCTCTCATATATACAGAAAGTATACCTATGATTAAACTTCTGTTTCTCTTTGATTAATCTGTCTTTTATTAGGGAGAGTGTCTCAGCAAGAACCTAGAAAGTAAAAGGAAAATTATTTTTCCTCCTCTATAGCAACAAATCTGTAGAACGCAATGAACTCTGGCTCAATGAGCTAGAGCTCTGGCTCTGATAACCTAAAAAAGAAATGGAGGAGACCATAATCATTGTTCACTTATAAATCTGATAATGTAGCCATTGAAACCATTTGTAGCAGTATCTTGGATGTTTGTTTTGTTAGTGAGTAAAAGAGAATGTCTGTGTTTCCTAAATCGGGGGTGGGTGGGTGTGGGCATGAGTGTAGTGTTTATAACTGAATTTAAAAACACCCAGTCTTTCCTGCTGGATGTCTCCTTTATTTTCACTTCTGACACTTCTGGTCACCAAATATGTGGGATTTTCCCCCAGGAAACAATTCTCTGTGACACTCTTAAAGGATTTTTTCTCCATCGATGCCTGTGGTTCTTGGTTATGCCGCTTTAAAAAAATGAAGAGGTAGACCAAACAGTGGTGGGCAGCAAAGCAAGGTTTATTGAGTGAGTATACAGCAAAGTGATAGTACAAAGTTCCCAAGGAAGGAGGGGACCCAAGAGGGTTGCCACTAGACTTTCTAAGTCTAGGGGTTTTTATGGGCTTGTTAACGGGCTATTTTTTTCCCCCAAAGATTTTATTTATTTATTCATGAAAGACACAGAGAAAGAGAGAGGCAGAGACACAAGCAGAGGGAGAAGCAGGCTCCATGAAGGGAGCCCAGTGAGGGACTCTATCCTGGGACTCCAGGATCACAACATGGGCTAAAGGTGGCACTAAACTGCTGAGCCACCCAGGCTGCCCATTAACAGGCTGTTTTAATCTGATTACCTTCCTGTACCTGTCATCCAATCAGGTTTTTGTCACCTGTCTATCACATGGGAAAGGCTGGAGGGCTCCTTCCCCAGTGGTGTAGAATCCTTTTAAGGGTGGTTTCCTCTTAGGGTGTGTGTGGGGGGGGAGAGGGGCTTGTTCCTGCCTGCCTGCCTTCCAACTATCCTTCATCAATACCATCTTGGTATCCTAAAATTTAAGTCACTTCTGTGCTGTCTACCTGGAGATGGCATCAGATCCCACAGGTTAAGGGCTGGTCCCACAAGACTGCCTCCCCACCCCCATCCCTTGCAACTTCAGGTGCAAGTAGCAAGTCCAGGTTGTCACCTGTGCTTCTTACTGATTGACTATAAATCTGAGGTCTCCATGACCTCCTCTTCTCTTCCTCAGGTTAGATTAATTTGCTAGAGCTTCTCACAGAATTTAGAGAAACACATTTATCAGTTTATTAAAAGCTATGATAAAGCACACAGATGAAGAAATACATTGAGTGAGGTTCAGGAGGATCTGGAGCATAGGAATTTCCATCCCCTGTGGAGTTGGGATGTGTGACCTTCCAGGTACATGGATGTGTTCACCAATATGAAAGTTCTCTGAACCCCATACTATTAGGATTTTATGAAGGCTTCATTACGTAGGTATGGGTAATCATTAATTATGTTTTTAGCCCTTCCCTCTTTGCTGGGAATGGGGAGGGGATGGAACTGAAAACTTCAGGCTTCTAATCACAGCTTGATCTTTCTGGTGACCAGTCCCCATCCAGGGGCCATACAGGAACCCATCCAGAGTCTCTTCATTTGGACAAAAGATATTTCCATTACCCCAGAAATTCCAACAGGTTTAAGAGCTCAGCATCGGAAACTAGGGTCAAAGACCAAATAGTAGACCAAAAGATGCTGTTGGTGCTCTTACCACTTGGAAAATTGTAAGAATTTTAGGAGCTTTGTGCCAAAAACCACAGAGACAAATAGATATACATTAAATTATTAACATTAGTAACATTCAATGTAAGAGTGGAATTATATATTAACCTAATTAAGGGCTACTTGTCTAGTTTTAATGTACTAGAAGTCGATTCTCTTTCTGCTCAAGTGGTGAGTTTTTACATAAGGTTTAGATGTAATGGTTATTAAGCTCTGGCCTCTTTGCTGGAAGTTTACCTTTCTATACTTGCTTTGTAATGCTGAGACTCTGTAGATCATATTTCTCTCAGGCCAGCTTGCTTCCTATTGGGCTGTATCAATGGGAAGACCAAAAGAAGACTGGAAGACAAGAGACAGGAGAATGGACTTCTTTTTTTGACTTCTATTCCTGTCCACATTACACCATCATTTCCCACTCTGTCTTATAACTTTTGACTCCAGGAACAGCAGTTGGTTCCAATTTTCAGGGTTTCCTGCCCCCTACCCCTCCACTGTCAAACCACCTTAAAGTCATCTCACAGATTCCAGAAGCCAGGCAGCAGCCCCTCCTCAGAAGATTGAATCCTGGCTTGGGGTTGAGGTACACCCAAGAGTATCAAAACCAATGGTGATGTGTTTCCTCTTCAGAGATCTGAGTCCCAGCTAAATGAGACTTCTTCAGGTTTCTAAATCCAAGTAACCTCTATCTGATTTTTGCCCCTAGCTCTAGCCACTTCCTCTAGTTATTATTTCCATGTTACTTCAATGTCCCCTTTTTAGTCCTTTAATAGTTATTTAAACGGTTCCCTATATTATGATGTTGTTACTAAGATGGCTGTTTTGGTTGCTATTTTCCTAACTGAACACTCACTGATACAATGAATAAATAAGTTTAATGCTACACACCATACTTAATAAACACAATGGAGAAAAAAGAGAATGACCCTTACCCAAAGAGAAAAGTCTTGTTGCTTCTTAACATTCCAGGCAGGGTGAGGTGCATACTGATAACAGAGTAGAGGGAAATGGATTTGTTCAGGTAGCTTGTTGGTTCCCAAAGAAGGTGGGTACTTCCTTGTGTGGTTTAAGAAAGGACCAACACTTCCCAGGGGGCTTCGGTAGAGATAATATAAGCAACATGGAATGTGTGTGTACCCTATTGCCTCAGACTCTCCTGAAAAGATGTCTATTAGGTGCTCTCTATTAATAGGGCAAGCTGGGTATAAATATATAAGGGTTAGGCTATTGAGGCATAAGTAATAACTTAAAGCCTATCACATTCGTATACTACAAACACAGAAAGAGATTCTAAGGTCACATTTATGCTTTATGATTTAATTATACCAATCAGATTATAAACTTCACTAATTTAGGGAACATTTTGCTGTCCAAAGAAAGTCTCATAAAAAGTGGAGTCCCCAAGCCCCCAGTTGGTATTGTTTCAGGAACACTCACCAAGACAGATGATATCTGGTTGATTGTTGTATATTGCTAGATCCCTTTCCCCATTTAAAGTGATGTATCTGCTATGTGTATTAAAAGGGGAATTTTTAATTTTTAATATTATAGTGAAATAGAGTTCAATAACTCTAAAAATAGGCAGTGAAAATAAATTTTGTTCTCAGTAGAATAAAAGGGTAAATATCTGTCAGGAAAATTTTCTTCAGGTGTTTTATTAAGTTAGAACAGTCATGAAATTGAGTTAGAAGAGATATAGTAGTCTATTAAGACTTAGGAAATATTTTTCTTTTTTTTTCTTTTTTTTTTTTTTTTAGGAAATATTTTTCTTGAACTTGAAACACAGCCAAGGAACTTTAGGTTATAGGAAGACTATACACATTGATCTCTTCTTTCTTCTAAGAGGTAACTTAAATTATTATACCTACATCTGTATCTATATCACCTATAACTATACCTGTATTTCTCCATAAGAACAAAGAGAAGATAGGAAATAGGGGAAAACAATAATATCTACAAATTTTTGGAAGATATGAAACAAAAGGAAGATTGAAGGCAGCATGATAAAGCTGGAAACTGAAGTGCATAATAAAATATGTAGACAAATAGAAGAAATGGTGAAGGGTAAGGATGAGGCACAAGAAGAAAACAAACACGGCACTGGGATAAAGTCACAATATTGAGCAGTGTAGAGCCCACATCTCCAGCAGTCAAGGGTCTTCCCCCACCTCCACTAGATGCAAGCTTGAGAGCTGGACAGGGATATTAGTTGGAAAGTCTGCTTTCCCCAGTCTGTGTGTAACAGGAAGCCAGGCAATGAATCCTCAAGCAAGAAAGGGATTTGCTTTTCTGGAAAATCTAAACACTGCTGGGGAAAATATCTCCACATACAGCTATTTAAAATTTTTTTTAAAGAAAATGTTCTGCTCCTCTTCAGGACACCCTCAACCTCACCAGTTAAAATTTTTGCTATAATGGGTATCCTAAGAGAGATAGAAGAAACGATTGCATGCATTTAAACAAAGACAACAAAGAGACACAGAAAAGCACATGCAAAGGAAAAACAAAATAGCTCCTGGAAGTTAAAAATAACAATTGTTTAAAAAAATCAGTGGAAATATTGCAAGATGAAAATGAAGAAATCACTGAGAGCCTAAACCCAAGGAACAGTGCTGGAGAAAATAGAAGACAAAAGCAATAGTCCTAGAAGATTTACCCCTCAAATTCAATAACTTATCGATAATAGATTTACAAAAAGAACAGATGATAAAGACAACATATCTTCAAGATTCTGAGGAAAAACTATATTCAATCTAGGATTCCATACTCAAAAAACCATCAACCAGGTATAAGCATAAACTGATGTCATATTCATGTAAGGTCACAAAAAAATTAGTTTTTATGCATCTTTTCTTAGGAATGCTTCAGTGAAACTTACAAGTAAACTAAGAGTACAGAAAGGAAGTATGATGTCTGAGAAATAGGGGCACTATCTCAGGAGAGAGTTAAAGAGCAGTCTCTGGAAGGCAGCTCCTAGGAGACCTAGAAAACAGGTATATACAAAGTTCTGGGAAAAGCTTTCCAAGAGGAGAAAGGAGACACAACAAATAGCTTGATATAATGGAACATTTGGTTACAAAAAAGAGGTCAAGGGGATCCCTGGGTGGCTCAGCAATTTAGCGCCTGCTTCCTGCCCAGGGTATGATCCTGGAGTTCTGGGATCCAGTCCTGCATCCGGCTCCCTGCATGGAGCCTGATTCTCCCTCTTCCTGTGTCTCTGCCTCTCTCTCTCTGTCTCTCATGAACAAATAAATAAAAAAAATAAATAAAAAAAAGGTCAAGACAGAGGCTAATGGTATCTGATAGCCAATAGAACAAAATTATTTATGTAGACATTTATAATCACTTGGCATTCCTGTGAATAATACTTTATGATAATCTTGATATAAACATTGGCTGTTGATCACTCTAAAAGCTGTCATCTGACTATATTGGGTATATGGCATGTAAAAGAATGACATATTTTTATTTTATAATGGGAGTTACCAATGATTTCTGCAATTAATAAAAATCAAGAAATGAGTACATTACTTAGAAAAGGTAAGGTGAATACCAGCAGAAGAGCCTGTTTGCACCAGTGAGCTGGATCTTTCTTGAAAGGAGTCAAGGGTCATATCAGAAGACTGCTGTTTTTCATTATGAGCTTCTCAGGACAACATGATTGTGTAAATGTGAAACTGTATTATTTTGACAAGAATAAAAGGGGTAAAGGTTAAAAAGGCAGGCAAAACATCAATTACAACAACCACAACATTAGTATATCCAAAACTTAACTACAAAATATGTCACTTTTTTTAGTGTCTGCTGACACATTGCGTTAGATAAGTAAGTAAATGTCCCTGGTAGAAAAGACATCTTTGTAATTTTAGTGTACCTATTTATTGGAAGACAACTGTTCTCTTGGGGAAAGCTCTATTTTCTGATCACCATGAGTCAAGTCATTTGAAAGGCCCTCAGAGTATCTATAGGATGGGCCATAGTTTCTGGAGTCTACTCTAGAAGTGATGGAAGTGAAAAGATTCAAATGTGCAACTGACAAAGAGAGATAACCTACCATTATTTTCATGATGTTGTAGTATTATGTGTATGCTCATATTAGAGATTTCCCTTCGTCTGTCTTGAACTTTTGAGAAAAGAGGAAAAACTAGGGGAAATTGATTTGTGTAGCAGTGATTTTTCAAACACTTTTTTGTTTTGTGCAGTGAAATTTTTCTAGAGATGAAGTATTTTGCATAGTCTCAATATGTAAAATGATCAAGACTACAGCATTTCTAGCCAAGGAGGGGTGGTAGCAGATGGACCTGGTGTTCCCCCTATATTATTTCCCACTGCACCACTGCCTGACTTCAAATAGCAAAGTATAAAACTGGTTGGTTTAAAGAATTAACTCCTAACGGTTCAACTTAACACTCTGGAAATTTGGGAGACACAAATCTATATAAAAGACATAGCAAATATCTTTTTTTATCTAAAAAAACAAACAAACCAAATCAAAAAACAAAACACAGATTCTCTAAATAAAAACACTTGCCTGTTTTTTAATTCATCATATTCATCATCATATTCATGCAAGTACATGAATCCAAGATATTTTCAGATTATTTAAAAGGTCGTTTTTAATTGTATCTCTGTATAGAAATGTAAGATAAGATTTTTTTTTAAATTTTATTTTTCTGTGATGGTTTTTCATGAAAAATAAAATAGAACTTTACTAAATTTTAGCATTAGGCTGAACAAAGTTTCAGTCTATTTTTTGGAATGTGTCAGGAATTTGAAAAGCAGGAAGTCTAATGAAAAATAGTGTGAGGGTGCCTGAGTGGCTCAGTTGATTAAGCATCCGACTCTTGATTTTGGCTCAGGTCATGATCTCAGGGTCCTGGGATCCAGCCTCTCATTGGTGCTCACCTGGGTGTCTGTTTGAGGATTCTCTCCCTCTGCCCCTTCCCCTGCTTGCTTTCCTTCTCTCTCTAAGATAAATAAACCAATCTTTAAAAAGAAAAATAATGTTTTTTTCCTTTCCTCCCTCCTTCTCTTTCTCTCTCTTTAAGCAAGTAGGACTATGTGGATTAAACAAGTGCCTCTACCATTATTTTTCCACCTGACTATAAGTGGCTTGACACCTCAATCTTCAAACTGTCTCTCTTTGGAGAGAGTACAGTGATATTTCTGAAGCTATTCTCCTGCTTTTACACGAAATAGGTTATTGAGGACAGGAAGCCTCCATGGACTTAGAGTCCCAAGTTCTTTCAATTAGTTCCCAAGGTCAGGGCTCCTGAGCACATCCCTTCTAGTTAAAATTCCCTTTATCAGCATGTCTAAAATGTCCTCTTATTTCTAAATATAGTTCAAATGTGACAAATCTATCTAAAATCCAGTTATCCCATCAATTCCAAAAATACTTATTGAGTATCTACTGTGTAACAAGCATTCTATAAAATCTTAGACTATGAACAAGCATTCTATGAAATCTTAGACTATGAAAGACCCGAGGAATTTGAACTTTATCTTGAAAGCTACAAATAGTTATTGAACGATTTTAAGCAGAGCAATGATGTAATTAAATTACGAAATAAATTTGGAGACCATTGCAGGTATCTATACAAGCAATTATTAGAATATAACTACAATAATGCGAATGTGAAAAGAGAGGGCTGACTCCAAAAGGAACTAATCGATAATAGTACAATAATAGTAGAGGACTTTAGCACCCCTTTTACATCAATGAAGCACATGGTAGTCCAGGACTAGGTGATGAAATATGGCAGTGACGTGTGAGAAAGAGGGAGGTCCAATATGACTCCCAGAACACTAGCTTCATTGATTGGATGAAGTGTCATTTAGCTGTAGAGTTTTAAAGGATGAATGCATTTTGGGGAAAAGATGTTAGATTTTTCTTGGAGCATACCGGGGCTTTATAAGTAGAAATGATCAGAAACCAGTTGGATACACAAGTCTAGAACACAGCCGAGGCACTACCATGAAAGAATCTTTTTAGATTTCTCAGCTGGAAATACTCTTTTGTTCCTCACAATATCCATAGTAGTTTATATGTAATGCCCTGTAGCACCTACCACCATCTACTATATATTTAAATTATATATATATATATTTTGCATTTTAGCCTGCAAGCTCCCTGAGGCAAGATCTATGACTGCTACATCTTTTTTCCACGAAAGTATCCAGAAAACTATGGACATTCAAAACCACGTGCTCAACGATGGGCAGACTTAGCCATCTCACTGAAGATTTCCCCTGGAGATTTTATGAGAATCACTCTCACTATTTATCCTTATTGTTATTAATGTTTGCTTCATTCATTTTGGACACAGGGTTATTTTTATTAGATCAATGCCTTGCATTATAATCAGATCATCTGCTACATGCATTGCTGGCAGAACCAGTTGTCTGGTTAGCTGGATTCTATCAGATACACAATTTTGGGGTCTCCCCCCTGCCCCGTTTTGATTCTTAGGTGAAATCATACACAGAAATCAAAGAAAAGGCTTTTCATTTGGTCAAGCCATCCTGACCATAGCCAGTATCACATCAATATTTTTAAGCTTTAGAAATAGCCCCTTAAAATCTCTCTCATTATAAACAATCCTATGTAAGAGAGATACATTTAAAAAGATATTTTACACACCTTTTGCTAACAGAAATAGCAGTGTCTCTGATTTGTAGGTGCTTCAAGCCCAAAATGAGTGTTAAAGGTTGGTTTTGTTTGTTGTTTTTGTTTTTAGTTAGATGCAGCTCCTTGGATGATTCTTTACCAGCTAAAATCTGCCAAGGTTTAGGTTTCAGAGCGCCGTTTATCTTGAAACGGTTAACATGTGGGGGCTGATTGTTCGATATTCAGATATTTAATGGTATGTTAAACTGCTTTTAACACTCACTGCTTAACTTGGCATTCCCCAAAAGTTACAGGTGCCTTCCTATACCCCTATCAGCCTTGTACTCTATTTCTGACATTGGTACCATGGGATATTCTGTTCTAGAACACACTTATTCTATCTGTATCTTATTACTCTGAATCATTCTTTAAGACTGAGATCAGATGCCACTCTCACAATAACCCATTTATTTTCCTCCAGTGTGGGTCACATACCCCTCTTTTGAGTTCTTTTAGAAACTAAATGATTATAACATTTGTCAGCTTGCTGGTTTGGGATATTGAATTTAAGAATCTGAAGCGCTGAGAATTGTCTTTTATGTTGTCTCTCCAGTGCCTAGAAAAGTGCCAGGCATAAAGTTGGTGGGATGCTACCAAATAAATGAAAGAATATAAACTTTCAGAAACTTTGAGTGCACTTTGGTTTCCCACAACTTTTCTTAGAAACTACCATGAGATAAAACGCTTTGTCCTCAGAGTGACTTGATGTGGTGGGAAACCAGATGATTTCTGAATGTTTATTCCTTTGTTCCTAAGCTCATAAGAAGTAGAGTGCTTCTTCTCTTTTCCCTTTACAGGGGAACCTAATTATAATAGGCTCAGGCTCTGCAGGAGGTAGGGAGTGGGAAGTGAAAGAGCTTTGGAGTGGATTCTTCAGAGTCAAGGCTGAGGTAGAAATGGTGAGTATAGGGACTAAGCTTGGGCAGTCAAGACATACTATCTTTAAGCTACTGTGGTCTTCTCTTGCACATGACATTATTATTTACAAGCAAGATTATTTACATGTCTTCTTCCTCAAATATTCTAAAAATGCACACAGTGCATTTGTGGATAACACACAGTGCTGACTAAGGATTATTTTTTAACAAAGGATATAGAATGAACGAATTATTTAATAAGGTAATATTTTAGGGTAGAGAATTTGCTCTTTGTTGCCACCGTATTTACTGTTTTGGATCTTATTTTATGACTTAATTTCTTAGTAAATTTTATTGAAAAGTTACTATTTGTTTCTATCTGGTGTAAGGGAAAAAGAGATTTTTTTTTTCACTGCCCACTCAGGAGAACCACAGCAATACAAGCACTGGGATGGTTGGCATAGTGTTGGTGTAATGTTGAGGGACATCGTGACTGCAGCTGGAGAAATGGGTATATGTTGGGCCTGTGGGGGTGGGAGGAGTACAAGCAGAGTTAAAGCTTGTACATATAAATATGGAGAGTCAGGAAAGGGAGTTTGGAAGAGTGGTGGTCACAGATTTCTTCTGATTGCTGGCTTTATCCATTAAAAGCTATGTCATTCTGTAATTCATCTGAACTAAAGGTCACTGATTCCTAAAAGATTGAAGTGGACTAGTAGGGACTAATAGGTAACAAATGAAGGCACCAAACTAGCTATAAGGCAATAGGAAGAAGCGGGGACTGAGGAAAACCAGAAAGGACATGTGAATTCTTTCTGAACGTGTTCATATCCTTTCTATAATTGCAGTAGAGTGAAACACAAAACAAACATCTACAGATAAATTAAATGCATAGGGCTGAATTTCTTGATCTCTAGTAAACATTTCTGTACCTAAATTTATGCTTCATCTCTTAAGACACTTAAGATGACCTCTCAGGAATACACTACACTAGCAAGGCGACTATAATCACAGTATTCCCAGTGTCTCCATAGAAATTGCTGCTTGAGGACTGTCCCTTTCTAATTGTAGCTCCATTCCCAAGGCTTATTAACAGCGGACACCTGGTGTGGCTCAGATGGCACCTGAGATCATTGTGGTACTCTCTTTGAAAATTTTCCCCTCTGATGAATCCTTTGCCAAGCATATATAGAAATCAATTCTTGGAAGGCTTACCTGGCTGACTAGCTAAACCCTTAAATTCCTAGAATCCCCACTGAAGACCACTGAAGACCTCTACTACATTTACTTAGAATGCCCAGACTAGCTCTGTTAATAGGTTGCATGCATAAAATTATCCTTTTAAACTATTCAATAAACTGTTGTGTCTCTAGAAAACATCAAATGAATAAATGTGTCCTTGCTCATAGAAGCCACTCAAATTAAAGTCTTACTACATGATAAATTTACTATTTCCTGTAACTTTTCCTCCAAACCATATAGATTATTTATGATTTTTCAAGAATTCTTCAGGGGAAAATCATGTCCCTTGGAGCTTCCCAGCTCTATCACTTAGCCTGTCAATTAAATGCTACTCAATCCTTTTTAAAAGTAGCTGAATCCTTGCTGCTGGAATATTAGCTGTGGATACACACTGAATTATAGTCTACAGGAAAACAAATTATGAATCTTATTTCATCAATCCATAATAGAATCTATTGGCATTCATATAAAGCACTCAATTTTCAGGTACCAATAGATAAGAACCTTGTATTTAGTAGGTGGTCAATTAATAGCTGATGATGGATAGATAACATTCATCAATAAAATGAATTCATTTTTTTCTTTTTCTTTTTTTTTTTTTTTTGCCTTTTCACAAGGTTGTTTTTTTATTGTAAGAGATTGACGGTGCCTTGGTTTGAGGATATTTTAAGTGATGCAGAAATTTTAGTTTCAGTATTTACTGACCACATTTGTCTTTTTTCATGATAACAGAAGGAAACTGTAATGGAGTTGTTGGAATGGGGTTTAAGTTTGAAGGCATACCTGAGCTGTACTTTATAACATACATAGTGTTTTTACTCTTAAAGTTTCCCTGGAGTGTGAAGTAGCATTCTATGTATCACAGTTGGCTCCTGCTCCTTCAGGATAGTTTATTTGCTTATTTATACTGTGTTTTCTCTCCTACTCTGTTTCATTTATTACCTTCCAAGGTACAGGGTTGTCATTATAGTCAAGGTGTCTCATTCCCCTCTTTTACTATTGGGTTAACTCATCAGACATAGTCATGAATCATACTCCTTTGAGTTGAAATTTCCTTTTAGCCACAGGTTTTTATTTCTCCAGTGTGTTTTTTTTTCAGCCTGTTAATGAAATTTCCAGCATATTAATGAAGGGAACATCTGCCAAGGGTGTCACTTCTTACTGAAATGATAATTTGTGAGATAAGGTTAGGCAGAGCAAAAATCTTTTCTGGCTTTAGTTTTCCCAGATGGAAGAAAAATTAGGCTACTGTTATTGAACTTTTAGGATTCTTCAAGTTATGACAAGTGACTTCCAAGAAGTTGTAAGGGAGGATGAAGTTTGGGCAGAGCCCCAGGCTTGGGCTACTAGAAGGATGAATGTATGGACAACATAGAGAAGGTGAGCTTAAGGTAAAGATGCACTTATTTATCAGAAAGTGTGTTGGCATTTCAATGTTAGCAACTGTTTTCCTACTCTGAGATATCTCTGAGAAGTATTTGAGGGATCATTCAGAACAGAAAGGCAAGTGCAAGAAATTTTGCCTTTCTTTTTTCTGTCCGCTTTTTCATTCTAAAGAATGAAAGTCTATACTTAGGACAGCCTTTACCAACTCCTCTCTAGAGAACAAAATTCCTTTCATTTTAGGCAGTCATCTGGCTACGTGCTGACTAGGACAGGAAATACCTTTAATTTGAATTGTTGGAGTTCTCTCCTGCTAGAAAAGCAGCAAAGCTGTGACACACTGTACAAGGTCTTCAAAGTATGAGAATTTAACTGTAGGTTTGGAAGGAGTAAGAGTCAACATTCAAGTCTTGGTTTTTATCATTCAGTAGTTCTGGGCTGCTGGACAGAAAACTAATCCTGTCTGAGCTTTTATTCCACATCTGAGGAAGTTAATGTAAATGACCTCAAAGACACGTCCTTCATTGGTATTTTGCAGTTTTGTGTGTTCTTTCTGAGTTGGCTCCACTTGGTTTGTCTTCCATGGCACATGATCGTAAGACCAAATCCATTCATTCATTCAAACAAATATTTGAGCACTTATCATGTGCAAAGCATTGTCCTATTATACCTGTAAAGACACCTATAAAGAACTCTGTAGCAGGGTGGTATACAAATAAACCAGATGCCAGTAAGAGATAATTCACATAATGGAGGTTAGTGAAAATAGAGGGGAAAAGTTCTAAGTTTGATCGCCAGAGTCACGTTAATCTTTGCAATAACAAGCCTTTGTTTAATTACCCGTGGGATCATCTATCCTCTTTGCACTTCTAAGAGTGGACACAGAACTAGAAATCACATTTGGGGCTCTGAAATATCTGTATAAGGACGTCCTTAGAAATGGTCTGGTTAACATTTTGGAAATCATCCGGCTCTGTTTGCCACAGTCTCATAGAGCAGAACAGAGCTGTCAAGAAGTATTTTCATATCTTGTTGTCTTTATACCCATGTTATTAGCAGGAGCAGAGTAGTCCTCAGCTCCAGGTAGTCTTGCGTGACCATGGCCCAGGGATCCCTGCTCTGCATATTATCTTAATGCCAGGACAATGGAGATTCTTTCTGTTCTATTGTAAAGCACTGTCACTTTCTTGTTAATTTACTTGCTGCAGTTTGGTGTACTTCCCCAGGGCCTTCTTTCAATAAAGTCTTCTTAAACGTATCAGGGACTCTTGCTCTTTTGTTCTGCTCCAATCCTTCTTTTAATTGCTTCTTTCTTTCTCTCTGTATCCATCATTTTCTCTTTCACAGATGAGAACGTGTTTCACGTGTTTGGGAAACAGGCAGTGTTTTACCTGATTCTGGGAGAGATGAGGCCCTGGGAGATCTACAGGTCCACAGTAGATCCAGGAAATCATACCATGAACATGAATTTCCACCTTTTTGGATTTGGTGATGTTCGATGTCAGAGGGGTCTGTCACATTTAGAATGTTTACACACTCTCATATAGTTGAGGGGCTTCTCTGGATGCTCGATGAGCTCTTGTTCTAGTGTAGATTAACTTCTATTATTAAATCACAGATTTTGATTCCAAAACTTAACACCACTTATTATTTCTCTAACTTTCAATTCTCATTAGGAGAAAAGACAATTAGTGGCAATTGATGTAAGCTACATATCAGTATACGTTCTTGGAAGCATTTGACTTCCTGATGTCCATTCATGTCCAGATGTCCAGACTGCATTTTCCCCTACATGTTACATGGTAAGAATATTTCAAACTTCACACACATTGTAGTAAACATAACACATGCTACATGCTTACAAAGTAAACGTTTCCATAGTCTCCATGTCAGAATAATGAGATGGTGGTTCTGATACCATGCTGACCTGTTTAAAGTTTCTCTTGAATGCTCATTGGTATCCAAGACATTAGAAAAGGATTTTGCGTAAGTGCAGTATTGCAGCACAGGACCTACATGAATTTCACACATGTATAACAAAATGTAGAGGAGTCGCTTTATACCAACAGCCAATATCCAGAAGCTATATTTTAATATTCATCAAGGTGATCATTATTATTACCTTTTGTTTTTTAGTCTGAATAAAAAGAATACTGTAGATTGCAACTGCCACATAGAAGAGATGAAATACTGCCTAGTAGGCTGCAACTTAAATATTGTGCAGCTTTAGATACTTCATTCATTCAACAAACATTTTATTCTGTGTTTGGTGTATGCCAGCCTCTTTTCTGGGAAATGATGCTGAAAAAAATGAATTGTTCCTTCCTTCATAGGATTTATAGGTTAATAGAGAAATATTGCTATGGATGTTATGATAAAAGTACTCATAGGGCAAAGAGGTGACCAAAAGAAAGAGTTGGGCAAATTTACCTGAGAGACAGGAGATTCTTGTGAAGTTTCAGAGAGGAACCTGTGTACTTGCTGAGTTTTAACAGCTTAGTAGATCATCAGACAGATGTGGCATAACCTGTGTGGCATGAGAATTAATCTAGATTAAATCACAGATATAACAAAGTACTCTGGAAGCACCACATGTGTGGTACCCAGCAACAGTCACTTTTAATTAAATAAACAGACTTTTAATTTATTTTCCCCTTTGTCAAATTATCATGCACAATTTTTTTAAATGTTACTTTTTTATTGTCACACAATAAAGTTAGACCTTTTTGGTGTACAATACAACAAACTTTAACCTGTGTAGATTAGTGTAACCACCAGCATAGTGACCATTTCATAGAACCATTTCAACACCCTCAGAAAAACAGGCTTGTGCTACAATTACATTCTCCCTGCCTCCTGACCCCTGGGAACCACTGATCTATTCCCTATCACTGTAGTTTTTGGTTTTTGAAAATGTCATCTAAATTGAGTCACTAGGGCAGCCTGGGTGGCTCAGCGGTTTAGCGCCACCTTCAGCCCAGGGCCTGATCCTGGAGACCCAGGATTGAGTCCCGCGTTGGGCTCCCTGCATGGAGCCTGCTTCTCCCTCCACCTGTGTCTCTGCCTCTCTCTCTCTGTGTATCTCTCATGAATAAATAAATAAAATCTTAAAAAAGTAAAATAAAATAGAGTCACTGAGTATGCAAACTTTTCTTTCAGTAAAATGCATTTGAGATTCAGTCATGTACTTGTGCCTACCAACAGTTTGCTCCTTTTTTTATTGCTTAGTAGGACTAAAGCACTCTCTCTTCCTACAGAGAAAATGCATTTGTTTTGTGTGGAGGGGTTCCTGGTAGCTAAGTCAGTTAAGTGCCCGACTCTTGGTTTCAACTCAGGTCATGATCTTGCAGTTGTGGGATTGAGTCCTGATTGGGCTCTGCACTCAGCGCAGAGTCTGCTTCAGATTCTTTCTTCCTCTTGCTTGTGCTCTCTCAAATAAGTAAATAAAATATTTTTTTAAAAAAAAAGAAAATTTATTTTTTTCCTTCTAGCTGCTGTCAAAATATTTGCATTATCTTTAATTTCTAGCATTTTGATGTGTCTGGACATGGACTTTTGGGACTTTATTTGGTTTGATGTTTATTAAGCTCCTTGAATCTGTAGGTTAAATCTTCTGCCATAATTCTAGTCATTGTTTCTTCAAATATTTTTCAACACCATACTCTTTTTTCCTCTCATTCTAGATCTATGTTTTAAAAAATATTAGACCTGGGGATCCCTGGGTGGCGCAGTGGTTTGGCGCCTGCCTTTGGCCCAGGGTGCCATCCTGGAGACCCGGGATCAAATCCCACGTCGGGTTCCCGGTGCATGGAGCCTGCTTCTCCCTCTGCCTGCATTGCCTCTCTCTCTCCTCTCTGTGCATTCTCATGAATAAATAAAATCTTAAAAAAATATATTAGACCTTTTGTTGGTGTTCCACAGGTCTCTGGGGCTTTATTCATTTATTTCATTTTTTTCCTCTGTGTTTTTCAGATTGGATAATTTCTTTTGATATATCTTCAAGTTCATCAACTCCTTTCTGTCACCATTAAATGCTTTAAAAATTGCCATTAATTTACTCTTAGTTCTAAAATTTCTGTTTGGTATTTCTTTATTATTTCTTGTTCTTGTCCTTCTTGTTCTTCTTGTTCTTCTTCTTCTTCTCTATTCATTTCAGTGATGTTTATGATTGCTCATTGGAGGAATTTTATGGTAGCTATTTTAAAATTTTTCTCAAATAATTCCAAAATCTGCATCATTTTTGAAAAAACAAAACAAAAACAAAATCTGCATCATTTTGGTAGTGATGTCCATTGATTGGCTTTTCCCGTGAGAGTTGAGATTCTTCGTATGCTGAGTAACTTTGAATTGTATCCTGGATATTTTGAATATTGTATTATGAGTGTGTAAGTTTAAATCCTATGGAGTATTTATTTTTATTTTATAGTTTTTTTTAATTTTTTTTTATTTATGATAGTCACAGAGAGAGAGAGAGAGGCAGAGACACACAGGCAGAGGGAGAAGCAGGCTCCATGCACCGGGAGCCTGATGTGGGATTTGATCCCGGGTCTCCAGGATCGCGCCCTGGGCCAAAGGCAGGCGCCAAACCGCTGCGCCACCCAGGGATCCCTATTTTTATTTTAGTAATCATTCCACTTAGTTATGCTCAGATTGCAAGTTCTAACCCCTCTTCTATCAGCTGTGATTCCATTGTTGTTTCAGTTTTCAAAGCCTTTGTAGCACTATTAGGATCTGTCTCCCACCTTGGGTGGGTGGGTGGGTGGTAATCTGTTAATTCAGTTCTCCAACTGTTAGGTATTTTTATTACTATCAAAATCATACAGATGCAGTTCAAGAGTGAACTCAGAAGTTCATAAATTATTCTATGATACTGCTTTCCCAAGATCCTCCCTCTCTGCAACCTCTCTGGGGTTTCTGTTTCTCTGGGGCTCCCCTTTTCGGCCATATGGACAGAAAGCTGGGACTCTAAGTAGTCCTTTCTCCTGTGCACTTTCACAGATATATGCACCTCTAGGACAAAGCAGATATAGGACTGAGTGGGAAAAAAAGCAACAGAGGATCACCCACCTTCTTGGGAACACAGCTCCACTGATGAGGCTGAAGGAAGGTTTGCCACCTTCAGAGTTTTGCCTCCTGTGAGTTCCTATAACAACACCTGTGGCCCTCTCTGAAGCATTGTCTGGGGACTTAAGTACAGGAGAATGGAAAAAAATAAAGAAAAACTACAAAAGGAAGTTTCTGCAGTATATCTGAACATTAGTTGTTCCTTTTCCTGCTTCTCAAGTCAGAACTAAAGGGGTCTCTTAGAGCTCTCTCTGGCTGCACCCTCTGCCCACTTCTAGGTTTCAGGCTATACTGCATCTAAGTCTTATGTACATGAAGGGTATTTCGGTAAAAAAAAAAAAAAAAAAAAAAAAAAAAAAAAAAAGGTAACCTCATCACTGGTTTAGTGGTACTTTGAATTCTAGCTGCTTGCTGTTACTTTCTAGAGTCCTGAAAGATCTGTTCCATGCATTATACCCAGGTTTTATGGCTGCATTCAGTGACAAAGGCAGAGTCAAGTGTGCTTACACAATTTTACCCAAAATTGAAAGCTCGTATGCTATTTAAGAATATTTGTTATCACTTACCAGGTCTCTATTTCTCCTTTGGGGAACTATGGAGAAACTTTCATGACAGGCACATTTATGTAGAATCAATGATGCTACCCGAGAGTAGAAATTTCTTCCAAAGGACATGGAGTCAGGCCTGATTTTAGCATGTTGAAAGTTACCTGCTGATATTTCACAAGTTATAAAATTCATTTTGTATTATCTTAAATAGTTCACAAGTGGAACAAATAATCAGTGCTCCAAAATTAAAAACTATAGTTTGGCTTAGTAAACAAATACAAGTTTAGTGTGTTAGCTTAGAAATAGTGGCATATTTAAAATTTTAGTTGTAAATTGTAAGCTTTCCTCTCTCTCTCTTTTTAAATTTGAGGATATATGTATATATTTATTGAATGTTGGTCCACATTTTACATATTTCGATATTTTAATGAAAGAAAGTATTCTGTGGTAAAATTTGAACTAATATGTATCTTTGAAGATCTAATGTAAGTTATACATCCCTTATCCAGAGGGGGAAAAAAAACACATCATGTAAAGCTTCATGGATGGAATAGAGTTCATTTGCAGAATGAACTATTCAGTTAAGAATTTCTGTCATGACCAATGTACTCATTATTTTTAAGTAGCCAGTCATTAAAGTCCAGTTATAATTGAAATTTTGACTAGCAAAGCTGAAAGAAAAGGTTCAAGAATGAGTATTTTGCATATTTGAAATGGGATAATCAAATACTTTATTTTTCAAAATCTGAAGAGCTATAAAACATTTTCTTGTCAGAAAGGCTACTTTTGTTTAACTTAAATATTCTACTTTCATTTGATATTTACATTCATTGTTCTGAAGAATATTTTAGGAATTTATGCCAAAATTTTTTCAGAGACACAACTGATCTCTAAAGAATCTGAGCTAGTTGTGTGACCAAATTGCTGACAGCAGCTTCTAATCCAGACAGCACATCTGCTGACCTAGAGAAAAGATGACTGGTTGGATTGGCATCTCCTTCTTCTATATTAGGTAAAGGGAATTTATAATAGTATGTGAGATCTGAGCAAAAATTAGCGTTTTGGGTGATAGAATCATCATTTTAATGCTTTGCCTGAAAGGACTGATCTGGAAGCAATTTAGAGAGTTTGATTTACAACCAACTTTGAAAAGAATAACACATGTTCTCAAGACGTCTCAAACAGGCAGTGAATAGGGAGCTGTCCAGCCACTTAAATTTTCTTTAATCTTACAGTTTAATCAACGATTCCCTCACAAAACTCTACCCTTGGGAGATTAGGGACACTCCTTGGAGAGCCTTAGGTCAGAAATCAATGTGTAGTTTTACTGGGATCACCATATGTGCTTCATGTTTGCAAGACATGTTTCAGTTTATGTGCCAGGTTGGACTTAATTGTTTCAGAACTACAGACACCCCCAGAGAGTGAAAATCAGAAACTTTGCACAAAATATTATCAAGAGACACAGCATGTCCTGGCATGTCTGACAATGAACTGAAGGGCATTTTTCCATTGATCCTGGGATATCCAGCAGCCAGAGATTCTGGTATATTAGGTCTCTACATGTTAAGGCTCAAGTGGTAGAGTTAGGAATTAACAGACTGAGATCTAGGAAAAGGAGAAAAGCTCAAGTCACACTATATGTCATTTGACACCCCACCTCCACCTCTGTTATATACAGGGAGAAGGGACCTTCAAAGAGTCCAATGTTTTTAAAATATATACTTTGAGTAATAGCTTCATATTTTTGCTATATACTTTTACATCTAATATTTTTCCTTTTTATTGTTTATAAATTAATAACTCCCATTACAATATACTCATTAATTAATAGCTAGTATTTTTTGTAGAAAGAGATGGTAACCGACATAGAGAAATACAAGGACATACCAGGAAGACCAAATAATATTATTAAACTACATTAACTATATTAAGCTGCTTTATTAAACAATACTGTTATAGTACAAATGGAAATAAGTATAAATAAGGAAATTCAAATGCTAATAAGTTTAACTATTTGTAAAATGTCATTCTAATAAAAGAGAGAGAAATTCCGCCTCTGGAAAGAGAGAGTAGACATACTTTTCTTTATTTGTCCTATTAAGTACAACTAAAAACCTTGAGCATTATATATAAAACAAACATGAAAAGAATCTGAAAAGTGGAGAAAAGAAGGCAGACTCCCCAGTCTACAGACCTGGAGAATGACTTCTGATGTTCCTGGGTTTTCTTTTTCCCTCCTATGTCCCATGCTCAGTGCTGAAGAAGCCAGGAACCTGAAAAACATTAAGAAGTACAAATTTAAAAAGCCCCAACAAAAGCTTGCTCTTTTTAGTGAAAGGATCAGAAAAGGGGCAGCCTAGCAAGATAGAAAACATTGAGATTACAGCTGCCCTACTCTAGCCAAACACCACAGAAAAACTGTAGCCCCACCCTGCCTATGTCAGCAAAGGCCCTGCTTATGTCAGCAAAGACAATGAGAAATCTAGGCATCTACCCTCATGTGGTTGTTATAAGATGCTAATCAACCTTGCCAGATGTCGTCAGAGAAAACCAAATAGAGACACAGGACTTTCATCCCTGCCAGCCATTAACAATCCTCCTTTCCCCCCCACAGTGTTGGTGGACTTCACATAGTGAATTTTAACCCATACCTTGCAGTAATGAGGCATCTCTCCTTCCCCCAGTGGGGGTGGTGTCAGAGCAGGTCCAATAGGAATCAGAATTTTCAACATTGTCCAGAAATAATGAGGCCACCCCCATGCATGTTAGTGGAGATCAGAAGGGGAACCAGAACTCCCACCCAGCCAAGAAGTAACAAGGACCAGCCACTGACCTGTACCTCCCACCACACACACACACACACACACACACACACACACAAATGCACACACACATACACGTGATCGAATAGTATCAGAGAATGCCGGTTAAAGCACAAAGTTTAAATAAGATCTAGAGTTTCTTAACATAATATAAAAGTGTTCAGATTTCAATTAAAAACCACTTATATCAAGAACAGGAAGCTCTCCAACTGAGTGAAAAAAGACAATGGATGCAAATGCCAAAATGACAGAAGTTAGAATTATCTGGCAAATAATTTAAGGTATTCATGATAAAAAAAGGAAAGTGTCAATGAGCAGTTATGAATAAAGTAAAACAAATGAAAGGCTGGAAAGCCTTAGGAAAGAAATAGAAAAATCTCAGAAAAAAAAGAGTTATAAAGAAGAACAAGTGGACATTTTATTTTTTATATATTTTTAAAGATTTTATTTATTTATTCATGAGAGACACAGAGAGAGAAAGAGGCATAGACACAGGCAGAGGGAGAAGCAGGCTCCATGCAGGGAGCCTGATGTGGGATTCAATCCCAGGTCTTCAGGATCACACCCTGGGCTGAAGGCAGCACTAAACCGCTGAGCCACCCAGGCTGCCAAGTGCATATTTTAGAACCAGAAAATAAAACAACCCAAATTAAAAGCTCAATGATTGGGCTCACAGCATAATGGAGGAGGCAGAGGAAATAATCAATGAACTAGAAGGAAGTACATACAGTCTGAACAAGAAAGAAAAGAGGAAAATATGAACAAATCCTCAGGGACCTGTGGGACTATAACAAAGAGTCTAATATCCATGTCATCAGAATCTTAGAAAGAGAAAAGAAAGAGAATAGGTTTGAAACAGAAAGTTGCTGAAAATCACAAAATCAAATTTGGCATGACATACAAACCTACAGATTCAAGAAGCTGAGTAAAATAAGCCAGACAGAGAAATATAAATACTGTATGTTCTTGCTTAAAAGTTGAACCTAAAAATGTTGAACTCCTAGAACCAGAGAGTTGAATGGTGGTTGCCAGGAACTTTGGGGATGGGGCACAGAAATGAAGAGATATTGGTCAAAGGGTAGAGACTGTCAGTTATGAGATAAGTATATTCTGGGAATCTAATGTACAGCATGATGATTCTAGTTGATAATGCTATATTTATATTTGAAATTTGCTAAGAGAGTAGATCTTAAATATTCTCATCACATGCATGTACACACACACACACACACACACACACACCGAGTGATAATTATGTGAGGTGAGGAATGTGTTAATTAACTTGTTTGTGGTAATAATTCCATAATGTATATGTGTATTAAATTATCACATTGTATACATTAAAAATAAATATGGAACTTGAGTGAGCCCCAAACAATATAAACCTAAAGATATCCATGCCAAGATATGTCATAATTAAACTTGTAAAAACTGAAAACAGAAAAAAAATGTTAAGACTACTCAGAGAAGAAGACATTTTATTTATAAGGGAAAAGATTCATTTTTAATTTTTTAAAAGATTTTATTTATTTATTCATGAGAGACAGAAAGAGAGGCAGAGACACAGGCAGAGGGAGAAGCAGGCTCGTTGCTGGGACTCCAATGCAGAACTTGATCCTGAGACCCCAGGATCATGCTCTGAGCTGAAGGCATATGCTCAACTGCTGAGCCACCCAGGTGTCCCTATAAGAGAAAACATTCAAGTGACACTGGATTTCTCATCAAAAACTAGAAGCCGCAAATTAGTGGCACAATATATTTCAAGTATTTAAAAAAAAAAAAAGAAAAACTGTCAACTAAAGTTTAGTACACACGAAAATATCTTTTAGGAATGAAGGGAAATCAAGACATTTGCAGATGAGAAATTTGTTTCTGGAAGCCCTACTATTTAAGAATGGCTAAAGGAAGTTCCTCAAACAAAAAGGAAACAAAAGAAGTATAATCTTTAGAACATCAGAGAAGAGGAAAGAACATGATACTCAAAAATATGGATGAATAAAATAGGCTTATCTTCTCCTCTTGCATTTTCTAAATTTTGCTTGACAGTTGAAGCAAAAATTGTTACACAGTTTGATGTGGGCTTATGTTTGCAGAAGAAATATCTAATAAAATTGTAATACAAACAGGAGAGAGTAGTGGAATGTAAAGGGATGTGAAGTTTCTATATTTCAGTTGAACTGGCAAAATGATGACACCAGTATAGTGGTTATATATATATATATATATATATATATATATATATATATATATATATTAATGTATAGTGTAATACCCAGAGCAGTTGCTAAAGATGTTATATAATGTGTTACACTCAAAACACTTTTGACAAATCAAAATCAAATTGTAAATTATATTCAGACATCCCAGAGGAAGGCAGGAAAAAGAAAACAGAGAAACAAAAAAGCAGTGAGAAGAAACAGAAGGCAAAAAAATTAAAATGTCAGACTTAAGCCCAAACACAGCAGTAGTAATTACGTTAAATGTTAAGTTTTCTAAAAAGAGCAATTTTAAGACAAAGAATTGAAAAGTGGGTTTTTAAAAATGACACAAGTATATAGAGAGAAGATTAACAATATCACGAATGAAATATGGGATGTCACTAGAGATACTGCTGATATCAAAAAGAAATACTATGAAAAACTATACAAATATTTTTTTTACATAAATAAATTTGACAATTTATAGAAAATGGTCTAATTCCTCAAAAAGAATCAGAAACTACCGAACTCAACCAATGTATCATTTAAATTACCTTATGTCTATTAAGGACATTGGATTAAGGATTAAGGACTCATAATTACAACACTTCCAAAAAAGAAATCTCCAGGTGTAGGTGGCTTCTATGAAGAAGTCTATCATGCATTTAAGAAAGAATGAACAGGAATTTTATAGTTTCTTCCAGAAAATAGAAGAGATAGTGCCCAATTGATTTTATGAAATTAGTTTTATCTTGATACAACACTCAAACTAGTTTAGGAACTTAAATGTAAAGTATAAAAATATAGATCCTTAGAAAAAGAAGAAAATTTGGGGAATCTAGGGTTAGGCAAGAAGTCCTTAGACTTGACACCAAAAGCATGATCCACAAAAGGAAAAGTTGACAAATTAAGGTAGACAAGCTACAGAGTGGCAGAGAATATTTTCAAACTACATATCCAACAAAGAATTCATATATTGATTATATATTTTCAGAACTCAACAATAAAAACCCTCCAGAGTATCCATTTAGAAAATAAGCAAGGCATGAAATGACATTTGGTCAAAGAGTATATACAATGACAACTAAACACGAAAATGTGTTAAACATCATCAACATTAAGAAATGCAAATTATAAGTGCAATGAGGTATTATAATATACCTTTATACCTTTCAGAATGGTTAAAATAAGAAATAATGGGCAGCCTGGGTGGCTCAGTGGTTTAGCTCTGCCTTCAGCCCAGGGCCTGATCCTGGAGACCCGGGATCAAGTTCCATGTCAGGCTCCCTGCATGGAGCCTGCTTCTCCCTTTGCCTGTGTCTGTGCCTCTCTCTCTCTCTGTGTGTGTCTCTCATGAATAAATAAATAAAATCTTAAAAGAAAAAAAGAAATAATGTTCTAATTCTAGACTGAGAATTTTTTTTACACCCAACTTCTGGTTTTGCTCTCTTCTTAGCTTTTCTTTGACAGTACATGGAGTTCTTTGATGTTTGATGTCCTGTCCTTGAATATCTGTATTCCTCTAGATAGTCTTACCCAGTAGGGAGGACTCACAATCTATTACAACTGGAGGGAGAAAGGCAGTAGGTCCCATACTCTGATGTTGAATGCATGTACATGTGCTGTGCTCTGCAGGGGTTGGGCCATCTCAGCCTGCATGTACATGTGATACCCAATGAGATATTGTCTTCCAAAATAACTAATACCTAGCCCTTTTTAAGGTTAGAAAAGCCAATGACAGCAAGAAGTAATGAGGAAGACACAAAGTGAACCAGTTTTACAAATGTAAGAGAAATGGCAATTGTTAAGAAAAATATTTCCCTTTTTATAGAGGGATTTTATTGGCCAGGAGGAAAGTTAATCTCATGAAAATGATTTGTTTCTCTAAGGAACCACCAGCTTGGGTTCTAAAAAGACGGTTTGAATGATCTTGAGTGAGCCTTGGAACTCTGGGAGCTCCTGAAGATGGCATGAAAACATTTAGCAGCACTTGCATCCTTGGGATGGTGAAATCAATTTCAAGCTCTTGGTTTAGCTAATGTTCCCTTAGGCAAGGAAATAAATTGGCAGCCAGCAAACACTGGGGAAATTAAAAAGTGGGCATGGTACTTATTTCTTTATCCAGAATGAATTACATTTTTTTTGCTGCTGCTACTGCCATCACTACCACCATCTTTTTCCCCTGCTGGAAATCAGGAAGCTTAAGCATTGCCATCGGTGCAGTTTGTTTTTCCAGAGAGACCTCAAGCCAGAAGTACAGAAGAAAAGCAGATATCAGAGAGCTAGACTTTGCACGAAAGGTGACACCTTACACACAGATTGATTCTGTAATATATTTGGAATTCATTTGGAACTAAATGTTTTGATTTCTGGCATCTTATTTCTCTTCACCACCACCCATTTAATTTTTACTTCTGGAGTATTGATGTTTGCCTTACGTTGGCAGCTTTCCTCATCCCCATCTCTGACCCTGTTCAGCCATAATTGTTAATGATGTATGTGTAGGAGAAATAAATTGGTGGGGGGGGGGGATTTGCTGAGGTGAAATGTTGCATCTGGTCTTTCTACTTAGCAGAGCTGTGTGAAACAATCATCTGTGATAGCTGAGGTCAGTTGGTTTAGTTTACATTAACAATCTGAATATATTGTGATCTTATTTTGGTCATCACTGTTTCTGATGAATCTGAGTCTCATTTTTCATTTGTCTATAGTTTTGATGTTTCAAATATTACTACTCTCAACTTTTTGTTTATGTAGTACTTTAATTTACTTGATCTTCACAACAACTGGGTAGACCTTATCTCCATTTTTCATGATGGGGAATTGAGATGCATTTAACTGGTGCCATATACTCAATGCCCGATACTTGTTCTATTCCTCTGTGTTGTTGTATGCTATCTGTTATCAACAGGACTGTTGTTTACATGGCTTTCATTTTGAAGGCTGAGCCTGAATATTCATAACCCTAGGATGTAGATATTATTCTCCGATGTGCCTTTGTAGAGGCTAACGTGAACCAAAGCCACCTCTTTAAACTTATTCCAAACAATTTTTCTTCTGGTATGGAGCTCACAATTTGATTTTCTTGCCTATCTTTCTTATTAGGAGAAGTTTTGTGAGCCTGGAACTAAAAAGAACCATGGATAATAAATCTGATAAAATTAAAGTGACAAAGGGCTGACCTTATGCTGAAACTCTGTGAGGCATAGTTTTGTAGGCTTTAGAAATGTCACAACTTACTACAGCTCTTGAAAAAGAATCCTTCATATGACCATAAATTCTATGCTGGTTGTGTGTCTGGAGCCAGATAAAAGTTCCATCTGTGTTGTGTAGGAGATTACCAGGGGAAAAGGTAAGTACTTTAGCATGGGTTTATATTCTGGTTCCATCACTTATTCATTGTGACTTAGATGGAATTGTTGAAGCTTAGTGCCTGAAGTTTCTCATCTGCAAAGTGGAGCATGTAATAATATTCAAGGAGGGGTGCCTGGGTGGCATAGTTGGTTCAGCATCTGGCTTTGGCTTAGGTCATGATCCCAGCCAAGGTCCTGGGACTGAGCCCCATGTCCCTATTGAACAGGGAGTCTGCTTCTCCCTCTCCCTCTACCCCTCCTTCCACTCATTCTCTTTCTCAACTCTTTCTCAAATAAATAAATAAAATCTTTAAAAAAATAAAAATAAATAAAAAGATCTAAGGAGTTAGTACATCTCAGTTACTGAACACAATAACCAGGCTCTCAATAAACATTAGCTATATTATTACCAATCTTTGCTTTTTTTCTGACTGCTTAAAAATATTTATTTTTAAATTTTATTTTCTAAGCTTTTGGTGGTATCTATTGAATTTAGGAAGGCTAGTTTTCATGCTTTTGTAGAAATAATTAAATAGTTTTAGGGCAAATCAGTGTATGGGTAACTCAGTTGAGACCCAAAACTACGATCACAGAATGTATACATATATTAAATTACCACTGAGATACATGGACTTCTTGCATGTTAATGTAAGCAAGGGTTGTTAAAATCAGGCCATCTATTTTAATAAAGGTGAACTAGAAAATAGAGAGCATATTTATTCAGAAGGCTGTTTTCTCTTTTTGCCTGGCTCTTGTAAAATCTGCAACAGGTGACTGAAAAAGCTACCAGTCTGTGGGATCACTGTTTCCTTTTGTCCCTCTCTCCTTTCTTTCTTTCTTTCTTTCTTTCTTTCTTTCTTTCTTTCTTTCTTTCTTTCTTCCTTCCTTCCTTCGGATAGTATGGAATAGAATGCAGGGCATTTATAACATTTTCAGACTTTCTAGACGGTTAACTGTTTTAAAATTGCCATTTGAAAAGTCAATCCATTGATAATTTTTTATTGAATATTTACCAGGTTAAGCACTGAAGAGGATAAGATGAATACATAAGATATTCCTTTTCTTGAGAACTTGATATAGCTAGCAATAGAGAATATTCTTGTAACATTTATTATAATATAATTATGACATTGTATTATTAAAAGTGGTATTACTACCAAAATTCAGATAACCAGGTACCAAAGATATTTAATAATTCTTAACAAAAATAAGGAGTGTAATAGAAGTGGAAGCACAGGATATTGTGAGAAGGCATAAGCATCTACTATAGTCTTTGGAAGACAGTCTGACATAGTCATGGAAAATTCCAGAAGGAATTGATTACATGATGATTTGTAATTAAGCAAATGGGGTCAGGTTGGATTGGGGAAACATTCCAGATAGAAGAAAGTGCAGCCCCGGTGGCTCAGCGTTTTAGCGCTGCCTTCAGTCCAGGGCCTGATCCTGGCTCCCTGCATGGAGCCTGCTTCTCCCTCTGCCTGTCTCTCTCTCTCTCTCTCTCTCTCTCTCTCTCTCTGTGTGTGTGTGTGTCTCTCATGAACAAATAAATAAAATTTTTTTAAAAGAGAAAGTACATGTTCAATAACCAGGATATGAGAGTGCATTTACATGTTTAGAGGACAGAAAAAAGCCAAATATAGCTAAAGTAGAAATGACAAAGGGGAGAGTAGCAAAATTTTAAGCTGGCAAAATAGTTATGGATCAAATTATGAAGAGGAGTGTAAATTGCACCAAGTATTTTAGAGTTTTCCTTAATGGTAATGGAAAATTATTGAGAGGTTTTGAGCAGAGGGCATGATTTTAAAATACCACCCTGACCATAAAATATAGAATATGCTGACATAATATTTGAAGACTAGCTGACAGAAATCTATCTATTTAGAGTGGAATCTGACCACTAGACTGGCAACATGGAAGGAGCTAATTTTAAGAATTATTAAGATTTTATTTTAAAGATTTTATTTATTTATTCATGAGAGACACACAGAGAGAGGCAGAGACATAGACAGAGGGAGAAGCAGGCTCCCCACAGGGAACCTGATGAGGGACTTGATTCCAGGACCCTGGGATCATGATCTGAGCTGAAGGGAGATGCTCAAACACTGAGCCACCCAGGTGCCCCGAATTATTAAGATTTTTATTTGGATAATAGAAAACAAAGAATTCTATGTAGAGGAAATAGCATGGGCAAAGGTTATAAGAAAAAATGGCATCAGTCCAGTGCTGCTGCCAAAGAATAGGGTACAACATGACAGAAGGATTTGTAACAGATGCTTCTGTTTCTAGGTTTAGCAGGTGACAATTCCAAATCATCTGAATGATTAGGCAGAGGCTCTTAATGTATTTCTAGCATTTGTCAGCATTAGAGTAGTCTTGACTTTGAAGGCGGGAGCTGTGAGTAACTTTCCTATAGGGAGCTGAGGAAATCAGGTTGGCAGAATCGGACAAAATAATCAAACTCTGAGACAGCATAGGAGGTCAGGGGATGGGGAGAATTCTTAAATTAGACCTAAACTGCCATAGCCACAAAGAAAAGATTGATCAACTAGACTACCTTAAGATTAGGAGTTGACGGCAATCAAAAGATGTCATTAATAAGTACAAAGGAAAGCCACTCAATGGGCAAAAAAATTTGCAACATGTAAACCGACAAAGGGTCACATTCAGAATACATAAAGAATACTCATCAATTAATAAGGAAACGAGCTAACCTAATACAAAATGAGCAATGGACTGTCTTCTTTTGCTAAATAAATTTTATTTATCTCATTTTTCTATAATAGTCTGTTATATGAATTCTCCATAATTTATCCATCCTAATTCTGATGAATATTTGGGTAACTTCCAGTATTTGGCTAATAATATCCCTATTAACATTCTGGCATGTCAGTTTTTCATAGGTAAATGTATTTTTATAGGGTATATATCTAGTAATAGAACTCCAAAATAAACACTGAAAATATGAAAAGTTATAATTTATTTGTAATGAAGGAAATAAAAAAACATAAAGAGCTCTCACTCAATACTAAAATTGAAAAGACCTGTAATACTGTTCATGAGAAGTACGATGCAAAGATAACTGTGTATTTTGTTTGCAGGAGTTTAAATGGGTGTGATGCATTTGGAAAAGAGTTTAGCCTTATCTACTAAAGTTGACATTATTCATGCCTTTTGCCCCTGGGTAGAGGAGTGTTTGGAACGGGCACAAATGGAATACTAGAAATGTTCTTTCTTGACAATAATTGGTTTTAAAAGACGTTCATTCTGTTTCAAGTCATTGATATATCTTTTTGTTTTGTGTAATTTTCTAAATATGTGTTATAGTTAAATAATTTTAATATATAATAATGCTTTGTCTTGCAAGAGCCTTCTCTAATGTGTGCCATTTATTTGAGTTGCCAAATTACATTTCACTTCTAATTTATAGACGGATGAGCTGGCTAGCTGGATTGAGAGTTCCACAGCTGAGAAGTTTATATACCAAGATTTCCACTTGGAAGAATTAATAAAGGAATACAAAATACTAACAATATTTTGAAAAACCTAATAGAAATTGTACATCAACCTTTTTGATGCTGTATAAGCTAACCCCAAAACATTTAATTTATTTATTCTTGCATATATTATACTTGTATTTATTTCAGGTATCTTTAAGTACAAATCTTAATATTATCATTAATCCATTGTTTGGTGGGCAGAATCCTTTCAGAAGTGACATTCATAGATGAAAATATTGAAAGGAGTTCTTGGTGGTGAAAGACTATAAATTTTGAGACTGCATGATATCCATAGTTTCTCTAATGCTAAAAATTCCACAGTTACTTTTTATGATAGAGAAGAAGGGAAGTGAGACAGAGATATGTATAATGAAAGTATGGAGTAATAATAAAAAAGGCTTTATTTCCAAAAGACCAATCACAAAATGAAGTCAAAGGAAAATCATCTAATTTATAAGTAATTTTATTCATGGACATAATTTTTGTGAAAGTGAATGGAGTTCCAAACTGAACATGTTAATTCATTTAGAATTTTTTTTCTTAAAATTGTAAAATCTATCCATTTTCTAAAATGTAGAAGTACCCTAAAATTTTTAATGAAAGTCACAGACATTTCAGTAAAGCCATTGCTTGACTTGCTCAGAAAATTCCTTAGATTAACACAATGAGAAAAAAAAAAAATCACTCTCAGTAAGACTACTCAGAAACAAAGAAAGTAACAGAAAGTGAAGAGTTAGACAAAACACTTCCATATCACATGCATCTCTATTGTTTTACTCAACTCTTCAATCACTTTCCCCTGAGGCATCTTAACTGGTGGCACTGCGTGTCTATATTAATATTCATACTCAGTGAGTGTCTTCTTAGTCGTGCCATTGTGTGAATGACAGTTGAATCCAAAGAGAGAGAGAGAGAGAGAGTAACAGTAAGAGCAAGAGCAAAAGAGGACAAAATTCAAAGAGGGTAACTGGGATTTAATTTTATAGTAAATAGCACATTTTAAACAGATTATCTGTGAAACAACCAAAAATGTCATCAACCGGATATCAGTGATAAACTGATGAGCTCCTCCTGCTGATTTTTAGAACGGTCAAACCTTAAGTTTTATCCCTAAGATGTATGCATTCGTTTCTGTGTGTGTGTAATTTGTTAGATGGTCAAACTCCCAGAAGTGGGGAATTGTGTCTCTTGTGCAGCGTGTAATCTCCCACATTTCTGGTAACAGCATTTGCCCGCTGTAGACTCTCAATGATTGAACATGTAGAAGAGTCTAGATGAAGACTGAATTCCCGTTGTTTCAAGAAAGGATGATTAATAGTTTAAGCATGACTGTAATTATACATTTATTATAAAGGGCCTCGTGTTTAGTTATATGTTTCAGACCAAAAAAAAAAAAAAAAAAAGAAAAGAAAAGAAAAAGAAAAAAAAACCAACCAAGCAAGCTAAGCTACATGGTTGGGTTTGTGCCACATGAAATGAAAATAAACTTATAGAAATCCAAACATTTTAATTTGCTGTTAGCCACCAGCAGATTTAATCAATGCATGTACTCGTAAGGAAAATAAAGGTATCTGTGCAATTAATGGAAAAAGAACTATTTGTGGTTCTTCTTTGTTTGGAATATTAGACTTTAAAGTTGACTCAGAATTTAAATGCACACATAATATATAATGTTAATATATCTGTCTTCACAGCATTTATTCAAATTTTAATTAGGTTGAAATCTAAGTTCTTATTATCTAAAATGAACTTCAAAACACTCCAGAGTGGGGATCCTTGGTTGGCTCAGCAGTTTAGCGCCTGCCTTTGGCCCAGAGCGTGATCCTGGAGTCCCGGGATCGAGTTCTGCATCGGGCTCCTGGCATGGGGCCTGCTTCTCCCTCTGCCTGTGTCTCTGCCTCTCTCTCCCTCTCTCTGTGTCTATCATGAATTAAAAAAAAAAAAAAAAAACACACTCCAAAGTATTATAAACAACATTTATCAGAGAGCCTGTTCAGAATACCTGCTCTATATGACATATTACATGAGGTGCTGGGGCTTGAACATAACTCTCTAAGTGCTTCCTTCCTTGAAGAGCCTTGCAGTGTAGTTTGGAAAGTGTGGACATAACAATGTGAAAATTACAGTATAATCATGACAAATATAATGAGTGAGAAATCCTCATTAAACCTCTAGCTTCTTTTGTATGTGTTTTTAATATTAATATACAATTTTCAAAATGTTAAAAGACTGAATATCTATATATTGTGTTTAGCCTACAAGCCTGTTTGTTGATGTTCAAAAGATGGTGAGTGATATTGAAACTCAATTTCCTATTAAGATGAATTTGCAATGTGAGACTAGTTGAAGTCAGAGAGATAAATAGTATGTTTGCAGGAATCCTTAGTGAGTTATAAAGAGAAAAGGAATTAAAGTTTAGAGAAGATGGTCAGTGAACAAATGGCATGTTTTATTCCCAGATAAAAAAATGCCATAATTACATAGTTGTGCTTCATGTAGCTCCACATATAGATGCATACATACATTTCCTACTCTCTGAATAGAATACTTATAATCTAATCATAAAGATAATGTACTTATTTCATCATTTCCTTGATCCACAAAGACATTGCAGATGTTTCAGTGATTTAGGTAAGACAATGTACCTCATTTACAAAAGCATACGGCATAGATATTTTTCCACACTTGATGTTGGGTAGCCTCTATTAGGAGAGTACCAGGAGACAATTTCCTTCATCCTAAGTAGCAGATGCAGTTAATGGGACTGAGATCTCGGAATGGGGGAACTTGGTTCAGTAGATCAAAGGAAATAATTTGGCCTATACGCCTCATTCCAGCAAAGACTTTACTTAGGGTGCTTTGTAATAAATTGAAAGGAGCTACAACTTCTTCACTTTCCATACCTTGTCATGCTTTCTTACTGAATTACTTCACTATTAAGGAACAATTTATAAGCATTGGTGCCTCATTTGTAAAATTCAAGCGTAAAGGAAATCTTATGTTATTGCCACTAGTGCCTCTTGCCTTCTAAAGCCAAATGAGCGTTCACATCCCTTGGCTAGGAGTTTGGTTGGTGCTGCGTTTATTAACTAGTCACTTATCTATAATTCAAAGCTCCAGATACTGACTAGTCAAAATGCCCTGCTACATGCTACTTACTTTGGTAATGATCTGCTCACTTTATCTTATTGTGGCACAAATTGCATTCACATACATTTCCCTGCTAATAATTTGATAAGCTGTAGTCCAAAAGAATTGCTGATGCAGCAGGTTTATGAAATGGAATGGAATGAATGGCTCCATGACATCCTGAGAGGTGTAATCGCAACATCAATGATCTGAGGAGCAGTAGGCAGTGGCTTTGTCCCCAAATAAGCTTTTTGAGAAGCATGGCTAATAAATGTAGCTAAGATTTATAACATATTAGCCATTGTGCTAAGCCCATTTAGTCTACTATTCCAATTAATCCTTAACAGACCAATGAAGTATATGCTGCCATTATCTTTATAGGTGAAGAATTTGAATCTTGGTAAAGTCAAATATCTTGCCCAGAGTCCTATGCTTTGTAAGTAGCAAACTTGCTAGGACTTTGGTATTGGTCTCTAACACTGAAATCCCTGCCTGTAATAGCTAGACTTTGCTACTTCTATTTCTTTGGAGTTTTCTCACTGTACATGAGCCAATTCAAAGCTGGCATTCCATTACAGTCAATTACGTTGCATTTATAGAAGGCTGATTTCAAACAATTGCAACATAAAGCCTATGGAAAAATGATAAAGGATCTGGAATAAGTTAATTCACTGAAAAGAATGTGTTCTTAAAATGTGCTCAAATTTGTTTAGTTCTTTTTATATACCCACAATTTCTCATTTACTTAAAAAATATAACATTAAGACATGTTCATAACTTCTTTCTAAGGTGGTTTTATGTTAATAGTCTTCAAATAGATATGCTTAGTGCCCAGCTATTTTCTATTTCCATTGCTGACAGAACAAAAGGAAATAGATTTAAAACTATATGATGAGATATTTTGATTATATATAAGAATAGATTTTCTGCAAGTGAGAATGGTAAAAAAGTAAATTAGTAGACTTAGGGTGATGGTGCAGTAGGTCTTTCATGACATGAATGACTCTTATAAATTCCACGTAGTCGAGCACGTTGTGGGCATGGGCAACATGACGTTAAACATTTCTCTTGGTCCCATGATTCTTGGCACCTATGGCTGTCTACATCAGATGGGACTTTGAAGAAAATAACGTGATAATTCACTAGTATTGGTTGCATGTCTACTTTGTATCAAGCATGTGTTCAGCAAAAGGTAAACCAGGGTGAGCAAGTAGACACAATTCCTACCCTCATGGAGCTTACAGTGTAGTGAGACATTCAATGGAAATAATGCATTTTCATAAAATTTAAGATAATTGAAAGAAAAATAATTTTAAAATATTAAATTCTGTAATAATTAATTGTGTCTTCCTGATATTTTTCAGTTACAGCCAGAGTAAATGAAGCATTTCATGACTAGCTAATTATATCTGTCTCTTCCCAGAAAGAGGCTTCTGTGTCATTTCAAAAGAAGCTTCAACCACACATACTGTGGTACCGGAAGTCATATAATTAGTGTTTGGATATCTCTCTAGTTCTGACTTTATAAATGTAAAATGCTATTATATTGGCAAGAGATCAAAGGGGATAGCCCCTGTCAAACTAAACTTGCCCCAGGACATATTTTTTGTAAGGCAAAGACTTAATACATAATACCATATTATTTCAAAAGGTTGCCCTCGGTATAATGCAATCAATATTGTTTAATTAAAGGATGATACTATTGATTCTAATTAACCAAAATTGCTTACCTCACTAGTTTGCAGTTCATATGTGTTCCCAGAGACAGGATGATTTGGTGATTATAATCCTACCCTCAATGTATAGGATAGCGATGCTTGCTTAAAAAATGCTAACTCTGGGACTCTGATTTTCAATTGCCTTTGTGCTTGTGATAAATGAACAATTTTGCGTGTATATATACATAATTTTAAAATAATGAATTATGTAAACATTCATCCTAAATGTGCAAACATGGGATTTTGGAAAATTGAATTATTAAATGCTAGAATCGTTCAATTACTAAGAAATTGGTACTACCATCAATGCTAGACTTTAATATATTTTTGAATGGATATTTTTCATTCTAAATGATCTGTCAAAAGCCCTGTTTATATTTCTGTGGACTGCCATTTGTTAAGCACAGGATCTTACAAGTATATTTGTTCTATTGTCTATTGTGGGAACTAGGTGTTGGGATATATTTAGGTAATAAAACATAAGGGTCTTGTTCGTTTTTAATCGGTCCAATAAAGACTGATAGTGATAGTTAAGTGCTGATAAGAAAAGACAATACAGGGATCCCTGGGTGGCGCAGCGGTTTGGCGCCTGCCTTTGGCCCAGGGCACGATCCTGGAGACCCGGGATCGAATCCCACATCGGGCTCCAGGTGCATGGAGCCTGCTTCTCCCTCTGCCTGTGTCTCTGCCTTTCTCTCTCTCTGTGACTATCGTAAATAAATAAAAATTAAAAAAAAAAAAAAGAAAAGACAATACAGTATTTCTGTTGATCATTTGAAAGTCACGTATTAAAAAGCCTTCCTGAGATGGTGGAAATGTGAAAATGAGGGAGAAAGGAAGTATTAGCATGCACTGAACATCTACTTTCTACCAGGGATGATACTTAACACTTTATGATCATGATCTCATTTAATTCTCACTAGATCCAGTATTAGAGGATGCAATTAGCCCCGTTTTGTATTTATACAAGAAAAGCCTCAAAGTTTAGAGCTTAAATAACATGCCCAAAACTCTATGGATATCACATTATGATTTGAAATCATATCTTATTGACTCTGGATGACCTCCTTGGAAAATATTTTTTGAGCCATTGACATTCAAAACAAGCTTAAAAGCAGAGGGTATAGGTTTTTTGAATCTAGCCAAGGAGAAAATCAACTGGCACTAGGAATATCCTTATATATAGAAATATGTGTAAGCCATTTTAACTAAAATGAGGAACTAGACAGGAATGCCTATTATTGTCATTAGTTGCTAACACCTATTAGAGACTAGTATGTCAGATACCTTTTATGTCTTTTAATTCATTGATTCCTCCTAGGGAACTTAGAAAGTAAATCTTATCATTATCACAATTTTAGGAAAGAAAAAACAAACAAAGTAAAGCAATCTATTTTTACTGATATATTTTATACCTAGAAAATTCAAGATTCTAGCTTAAAGTTATTTGAATTAATAAAGACATTTCCAATGTGACTGGGCACCCAAAGAATATATAAAAATTGAAGCTGTTTTTCAATTAAGTAAAACCAATTAAAAAAAAAGACAGAAAAAAGTCTGTTCACAATAGCAACAAAGGCTATACAAATTTTAAAAATAAATTAAACAAGAAAGATATAGGAAAGAAATTAAATAATTTTATTGAAAAACAGTTAAACAATGCCTTATGTTTTTGAATGAGAATATTTAGAAGCCAATTGTCTCAATAGTTAATATATGAATTTAGTTATCTGCAATTAGTAAACAGTAGATATTCTGGGGGAGATGCATTATTTTTGAAATGGATAAAAAGATTTTCAAATTCATGTGAAAAAATAAATGCTCCAGAACAACAAGGCGTTGTAGTCAAATTAATAATATATTGTCATAAGAATCAGCAAAGCAGCAATAGCAACATACCAAAAGTATATAAAATAATGCAACATGATAGACTACAGAAATGTAACTGATATGTTTGAGTACTTAGCAGTTGACTGAGAAAACTCAATAGGAAAATGATACATCATTTAAAAAAATTATCAGTTGTAAAAATAATATTACATCCCTGTTTCATTCCATGCACAAACCTAAATTATAAGTAGATTATATATTTTCTTCTAAGATAGTCATTATGTACATATGCATATAGTGTACAGTATGTATATAACATATAGATAATGACTAAGTTGAAGAAAATTTTTTTTTTTAGTTGAAGAAAATCTAAGAGACAACATGGACCACCTATTGATGGCAGTGTTTTCTTCACCAAATAAAACATTCAATATCTAAAATAAAATATTTTGAATAAAATTATCATATTTGATAGTATAAATTTGAAAGTTTGTATGGCCAAAGATATCATAAACAAAATCAATAGACCATTGGAAGATTAGAAAACATATTAGTAACAAATATGGCACATAAGACTCTAACAAATTAGTAAGATGAACAATAACAAGAAAATGGGCTAAAGTTTTTTGTTTTAATTCCAGTGTAGTTAAAATATAGTGTTATATTAATTTCAGGTGGGAAATATAGTGATTCAACAATTTTGTGTATTCTTCAGTGCTCAAGATAAGTGTGCTCTTAATCCTCCTCACCTATTTCAGCCATCCTCCCACCTACCACCCCTCTGGTAACCGACTGTTTGTTCTCTATGGTGATGAGTCTGTGTTTTGGTTTCTCTCTCTCTTTCCTTTGTCTGTTTCTTTTGTTTCTAAAATTCCACATATGAGTGAAATCATATGGTATTTGTGTTTCTCTGATTTATTTATTTTTTGAAAAGATTTTATTTATTCGAGAGAGAGAGAGAGAGAGAGAGAGTGCAACAGCACAAATGAGGGGTGGGGAGGGGCAGCAGGAGAGGGAGAAGCAGGCTTCCTGCTAAGCAGGAGCCTGCAGCAGGACTCAATTCCAGGATCCTGGGATCAGGACCTGAGCTGAAGGCAGATGCTTAACCCACTGAGCCACACAGGCACCTCTGTGATTCATTTATGTTACTTAGCATTGTATTCTGTAGATACATCTATGTTGTTGCAAATGGTAAGATTTTATTTTTTTTATGGCTGAAAAATATTCATGCACACATGATATCTTCTTTATCCATATCCATTCATCTGTCAATGGGCACTTAGGTTGCTTCCATAATATGGCTACTGTAATTAATGCTGTAGTAAATAGAGGGGTGCATGTATCATTTTGAATTAGTATGGGTTTTTTGTTTGTTTGTTTGCTTGTTTGTTTGTTTAAGCATCCAGAAGTGAGAGTACTGGCTCATAGGGTAGTTTTATGTTTAAATTTTTGAGGATCCTCTATGCAGTTTTCCACAGTGACTGCACTAGATTCCATTCTCACCAACAGTGCAAGAGGGTTCCTTTTTCTCCACATCCTTGACAATACTTGTTTCTTGTGTTTTTTATTTTAACCATTCTGACATGTTTGGGGTGATATCTCATTACAGTTTTTATTTGTATTTCCCTGATGATGAATGATATTCAACATCTTTTCATGTGCCTGCTGGCCATCTTGTTGTTTTCTTTAGAGAAATGTCTGTTCCTGTCTTTTGCCCACTTTTAAATTGGATTATTTGTGGCTTTTTGGCTGTTGAGTTTTATAAGTTCTTTATATATTTTGGATAAAAACCCTTTATGGGATATGCCATTTACACATATCTTCTCTCATTCTGTAAGTTGCTCTTTGGTTTTGTTGATTGTTTCCTTCATTGTGCAGAAGCCTTCTATTTTGATGGAGTCCCAACAATTAATCTTTGCTTTAGTTTCCCTTGTTTCAGGAGATATATCTAGAAAGATGTTACAGAGAATGTCAAAGAAATCACTGGCTCCTTTGTAGGATTTTTATAGTTTCAGGCTTCACATTTAGGTCCTTAATCTATTTTGAGTTTATTTTTGTGTTGGTGTAAGAAAATAGTCCAGTTTCATTCTCTTGCATGTAGGTGTCTAGATTCCTTAACACTGTTGAAGAGAATGTCTTTCCTATTGCATATTTGTGCTTCCTTTCTCAAATACTGATGATATAATTGTGGGTTTATTTCTGGGCTTTCCATTCCGTTCAGTTGATCTTATGCCTGTGTTTGTGACAATATCATACTGTTTTGATTACTAGACCTTTGTCATGTAACTTGAAGTCTAGAATTGTTATACTTCCAATTTTGTTTTTCTTTTTCAAGATTGTGATAGCTATTCTGGATCTTTTGTAGTTCCATACAAATTTTAGGATTGTTTGTTCTAGTTTTGTAAGAAACGCTGCTGGTATTTTGATAAGGATTGCATTAAATGTCTAGACTCTTTTGGGTAGTACAGACATTTTAACAATATTTGTTCTTCTAATCCATGAGTATGGAATGTCTTTCCATTTCTTTGTGTTGTCTTCAATTTTTCTCATCAGTGTTTTATAGTTTTCAGAGGATAAGTTTTTCACCTCTTTGGTTAGGTATAGTTGTAGGTATCATATAATTTTTGGTGCAATTATAAATGGGATTATTTTCTTAATTTCTCTTTCTGTTGCTTTATTACCAGAGCATAGGAATGTAACAGATTTCTGTACATTAATTTTCCATCCTGTGATCTTATTGAATTCTTTTATATGCATAGGATTTTTTTTTTTTTTGATGGAGTCTTCAGGGTTTTCTATATACACTGAAATTTTTACTTCTTTCTTGCCAATTTGGATGCCTTTTATTTCTTTTTGCTGCCTGGTTGCTGTGGCTAGGACTAATAGTATTATGTTGAATAAAAGTGGTAAGACTGAACATCCTTGTTTTTTCTTGACCTTAGGGGAAAATGTCTTAGTTTTTCACCATTGAGTATGATATAAGCTGTGTTTTTTCATAGATGCCCTTTATAATGTGGAGGTATATTCCCTCTAAACCTATTTTGTGAGGATGTTTATCATGAAAATATGTTGTACTTTGTCAAATGTGTTTTTACCTCTATTGAAATGATCATATGATTCTTATCCTTTCTCTTATTAACGTTAGGTATGTATGACATTGATTGATTTGTGAATATTAAACCACCCTTGCAACCCAGGAATAAATCCCATTTGTTCGTGGTAAATGATTTTTAAAATTTTTATCATTTAAAAAATATTTTATTTATATATTTATTTGAGGGGGAGGGAGAGAGAGAGAAAATCTGAAGCCAACTGCCCACTGAGCACAGAGCCTGATGTGGGACTCAATCCCATGACCCTGAGATCATGACCCCAGTGGAAGCCAAGAGTCAGATGCCCAACCAACTGAATCACCTAGGCACCCCATGAATGATTTTTTAATGCATTGCTGAATTCAATTTGTTCGTTTTTATTGAGAATTTTTGCAACCATGTTCATCAGAGATATTAGCTTATAGTTCTCTTTTTTAGTAGTATCTTTATCTGCTTTTGGTACCCAGTTAATGCTAACCTCAGAATGGATTTGGAATTGGCTAAGGTTTTAATAGGCAATTCAAAGTAGAGTAAAACTAAATGGAGAGTAAAATTAGATGAATATGTATATTATATTCACTGCTCACACACACTAATATCCAGGAACATGCAAATTTATGTGAAAAAAGAGGACAAATAAAAATAATATTCTAATATTTATGGATTTCTTCAAAATATGCAACTTTCTATTTTTAAAGGAGGATTTGAAACTTGCAATCCTGAACCAAATCCAGGACCTGTTTCAAAACACGATATTATTTTTAGTAAACTTTTTTCTTTTTCTCAATATTGATGAGAATAGTCACTGTCTGATTACATAAATAAGAAGACTGAATTTCAATAGTTCATTGTTTTGTTCAGAAGTAGCATAAAGAAAAAAATCAATTGGACAGCATTGATATCAAGCCAAAAAATAGTATTTAAGAAGTCAGACTCAGATATGACTGTCTATTTAACAGAGTCTGTAGAGATCAGGTATAATAGGCTATAATGGATATAGTGTGGAAAAAGTTGCAATATTGACAGAAATGAAGAGCATAAAAAATGATGGAAATTGATGTTGTACAGAGAAGTGATATGAAAGCAGAGATTCTTAAATATATTTTCAAGACCAGCTTTATATAATACTGGAACAAAGGCACTGCAAGTCAATGTATTGATTACTTACTCAGAGAACTTAAAGGACCACTGTCACACTGATCATATTGTCTGCAACCCAGATCCTTTGCAGAAAGAGAGGATGACTCTAAAAAAGAAGGAATATAATTATCATATAGGTTGAGGAAACTATGAGAACAGTAAAGTAACACAGTTATTGCTTTCTTTTTATTGTTTGTGAAGATGACATTTTCTACTTGAGCTACTAGAACGACAGATTACTAGTCAAACGATTGGTTTGCATGGTATTAGTGCCATTTTAGTTTGGCTTAACCTTACAATTTCCTTCGAATGTACAAGACATTAGGAAGTTTGGCATCACTTATGAATTTGCTAAAATCCTGGCCATTGGTTGCTTAAGATATTTGAAATTGACTAAGCACAGAATTCCATTGGTCTTGAACAGAGTTAATGAAGATAACTTAGAAAAAGTTTGCAGATTTATAAACAACTGTTATTAGGAGTGTGGTTACCAGCTGTTCTACATGCCTAGAGAGACTAGAAGTCCCTAACTCCAAGGTAATTAGATACAGGAATAAGTTGATGAAGGATTCACAGTAGAATTTCCTTTTTGGGAGATATTTCTGGAGTAGAAAGTTTCTTTTTTGGAGTTGCTCTAAAGCAAGAGGATAATGTATATGGCCTCTTTGAGATCTATTTTAGTCTGATGATCCTATGCTGCATTGATCTCTATGAAGTATAACTTCAGAGACCCACTGTTTCAGTAAATGTTTTCAATGATTGAAATGCTGATTGAAATAAAGACATTGTTATAAAAATAATGGTGAAGAAATGTTTAGAAAAGCATTTGGGGCAGGTTAAAAAATGCAATTTGGTACTGTTTAAAATGAGGTCGAGATGCCACGCTGTATAAATAGGAGAACTGTCTGTAAAAACTGTGAGACAATTCTCTACACTTAGCAGCCATCAGGCTCTTATTGTACTGTTATGACAGTTGAGGGTCTCACAACTTCAGCTAAATGTGGGAAGTTTGGAGCAGCTCCAGGAGAATGTAGAAACAATGATAAGAGTTAGCAAAGAGCTTCTTAAAAGAGAAGAGAACATGGGGCAGTGCAATTTGAAATGGCAAAGCACTTTATTTTCTTTATATTGTCTTTGTTAGATACCTTCCTTGCTACTTGTGTATTTTTAAGAATTTAAGATTTTTAAGAGTTACATATGGATGCAAATCTTAAATAATGAATGCTCAGAATTCTAAGTACCTTAGGAATGATTAAATTCTGTTTCTCTGACTAATCAGTTTTTCTATCCCTATCTTCAATTCTATGTGTCTTATTTTCTTTCATCCTGGGCAATTTCATCTTCTCATAAGGCTTTGATTCCCATTCATAATACTCCTTCCCAGTGTGATAGGCTGAATTCTAAGATGCCCTCCAAGATTCCTGCCTTCTGGTGTATACGCTATATATGATCCTCTCCTCTTCAAGGTGAGAACATGTGAATATTATGAAATATCAATCCTGTAATCATGTTACTTTGTGGGTAGAAGGGATTTTGCTGATATAATTAAGTTCCCTAATCAGTTGAGTTAATCAAAAGGAGATTATTTTGGATGAGCCTGAACATAATCATATGTTAAAAAAAGTGAGAAATTCAAAGCAGCAGCAGACACCCTGCTGCTGGCTTTGAAGGCATAAACTGCTGTAGAAGCTGAAAGCATCCTCTAACTTACAGCTAGCAAGAAAATAGAGACCTCAATACTATGGCCGTGAGGAAATGAATTATGCTAACAACCTGAGGGAGTTTGCAAGTGGATTTTTTTCCTAGACAAACTGCAAGAAGAGGATACAGCTAGCAGGCACTTAAAGTGTGAGATCCTGAGCAGAACACCCAGCTACAGTAGAAAACTCCTGACCCAAGGAAACTGTGAGAGAATACATCTGTGTTGTGTGAGGTGTTAAATTGTGCTAATGGGTGCCACAGCAATAGAAAACTCATATACCAAGCATTCTCCACCCTGTGCTTTTTCTAACTTGTTAAGGTGCGTCTATCCATGTAAGTCCACAGGTCAGCTCTTTGATCCTTTTTTTCCTGCAAGTGAGAACTGATGTTTTTAATCCTAAGTATCTCTAAAGCAACTGTCCCCAGTCTTCTAGTTCAGGTTCCTTTACTTCTCTTGAATTACTGAGGTCATCTCCTACTTAGTCTCCCTGCCTCTCATTCTGCTTCCCTCATGGACTTTACCATTATGTCTGGGCTGTGAGTGTGAAAATCCTGAAATAAAGATCTGTTCCCAGTGTGTTGTGGCATAATAGCCTTTAAGAGCTTCACCGTACAAACTCTTCACTCTAACAATATATAAAGCCTCAATCCTAGGTTGTCTTTCTGACCACAATGACTCCAAACATTTTCATGACATTCTGATCCACCTTCATTTCTCTGAACAAGTAGTTCTGGTGCCATATTTGTCTCTGCACTTCTTCCACAGCCCTGGAGTTCTCATGGTTTGGTTAATTCTCACTCCTTCAAGAGACAAGTCAAGTATCACCGCTTTGGGAAATGCCTCCTTGATTCTTTGCTTCTCTGCCCTTCGCGGTGCTTGCTGCTCTGTCTGTACCATGCTGTAGCTGTCATCGCTGTACCTCTCTTTATTTGACTGAGAAATTGTTGGAGTCTGAAAGCTCAGCACATCTTTATAATTCTATCCTCATGCCAGAGTCCAACATCTGTAAGTTGTAGATTGTATTCCTGCATAATGAAAATATGCAAAACACTCTGACTGAAATAAGATAGGGTTTTGAATTTTTTTCACAGATGTGTCCAGAAGAAGGCAGTACTTGAAGAAAGTGGAAGACGTTTCCAATATGAGAACTTAAAACCAAAGCTTGTCAACATTAAATTAAATTTAATAAATTATTAAATAAATTAAACAATAAATTAAAAATTGGGTGTTATCTTTATAAAATCATTTATATCTGTATCATATGAAAATTATCTATAATTTATCAATATTCTAAAAGCTAACATCTTATTCTATAGAATGCAGGCCTTAATAAATAGTATATAGTAAATCAAGTAAAGTTACCTTTTTCTATAATGTGCTATGATCTTTGGGTAGATTTTTTAGACAGTGCTCCAACGTGATATCAAAAAAGCACAACTGTAATATTTTTGCTCTGTTTCTAAGTTTTGGATAATTTTTTAAATGGCATAGCCATGATCATCTCCAACCATTTTAATTGTTGCTTTGAGAAAGAAGAGAAAACTCATGTCTAAATTATGGAAGGAAAAAGGGAAAATATCAAGTTTATTTTCTATTTCTGGGTGGCAGCTTTTCTCTTCTTCTTTGATTTGTACTGTATCTTTTAAAAATTCAGGTATATTTAACAGTGTGGAATCTTGATTCTGGCCACTTCTTTTCCTCTTACCTATATTATGCTATTAATATCCTCTATGATAGCATAATTTTAATCCTCTTCCCAATTTGAGGTGACAACAGAAAGTCTACTTTAATTCAACACTAGAGCACGTCAGGCTATATTTTCCCATTCACATTCATTGTTTGACACAGAAGGAAGGATAAATTTAAAGGATGGGACTTAGGGGAGACTTAGAGGATAGTTGAGCCACACAAATGAAAGGAGGATGTAGATAAATTATGTAAGTTAAAAAAAAAAAAGGGGGACTAAGGTACATTGATGAAGTTATCTTCTTCTTTATTCCCTAGAACTTGGAATCAGTAGTCAGTAAGTATGTCAGTAATTCTTCCCATCCCCCTTTCCCTAAATATATATTTATTCCATTTAATTTTTTATTCCCTGTTTTAAGCATATTTTGTTTGATTTTCATGAATCATAACCTACAACTCTGGTCAATAATAGAGATTTCATTTTTTTTAAAGATTTTATTATTTACTTATTCATGAGAGACAGAGAGAGACAGACAGACAGACAGACAGACATAGGCAAAGGGAGAAGCAGGCTCCATACAGGGAGCCCAACGCGGGACTTCCTCCTGGGACTCCAGGATCACTCCCTGAGCTGAAGGCAGATGCTCAACTGCTGAGCCACCCAGGCATCCCAATAATTTCAATGAATAATCTTTGGTCACCAAAAGATTTCATATCTTTCCTCTGTAGATGAAATCTTTCAAATAAGTTTGGATTTCACATAAGTTGATTTCGCATAAAATCTTCCTCAGAGATAAAACTGTTCACAGTACTGATATGAAACAAGCAAAATGATAAGTTATTCTAATGTTTATATATTAAGTTACAGAAAGGAGTTCTGAGTTTTTGTAAACTCCTTTTTCTGGACAATCTTTAGTTCTAACTATATGTAGTTTGGTCATTCCCTTCTCCCAACCTTGGGCTTACTCTGGGTGACCATCATAGTAACATCTGGCCTTTTTTTGTGTGTGCACATCATGCCAGGCACTTTGCCAAGCCCTTTCCATAAATTATCTCATTTAATCTCCACTTCAGTCTTATGTATCTCCACTTAACAGATGAGAAAACTGATGCTCAGGGCTAATTATGGAGTACATTAATGACACATTGTTTCTAATTAAGGTATAATATATGCTCATGATTTAGAAGATAACAATTTAATGGAAAAGTGCCTTTCAAAGCAAATCTGAGAACTTAAATTCCCATTTCTGTTCTACTTTTAACATCATACTGGTCTTTTCTGAATGTCTGGGAAGCAATGACCTCATCTGTAAATTGAGGGTATTAGAATATATAAGCATTTTCTCAATTTATTCAGTGAATTTTTAAAACTAAAAATAATGTCAGGGTGCCTGAGAGGCTCAGTCAGTTGAGCATCCAACTCTTGATTTCAGCTCAAGTCATGGTCTCAGAGTCGTGAGATCTAGCTCCATGTTGGATTCTGCACTCATCAGGCAGTCTGCTTGGGTTTTTCTCTCTCCCTTTTCCTTGCCCCTCTCCTACCCTTCTCTATCCCCCTCTAAAATAATAAATACATCTTTAAAAAAATAATGTCCATTGTCACATAAATTAGAGAAAAATTGGGTAAACAAAGTGAGTCATTCACCTGAAGCAATTCCTTAGGTCACTCATTTCATAGGAAATCTCTCTCTTGATAATGCCACTTAATTACTCCATCACAGTGTAATGGGAGAAGTATATAGTCAAGAGTCCAGCAATCATGGTTGCATTCTATTTCCAGATTTACTGCCTGAAAACCATGGATCAATCATTTCGTCTTTCTGTGTATCTTTACAAATGGTAACTATACTCTCATCTTAGATGTGATATGATGATTAAATGAAATGTCCCATGTAAGATGTCTAGCGCATAATATGCTCTTTCTCTTCTCCTCTTGAAGTAACTTTTTCTTATTGTCACTTTCTCAAAATTTCTGCCCCAAAATTTCTTACTCTTCCTATTTTTGTTTTAGTATAAACTTGGTAACTTATTTATTGTCTCAAATAAAGATGTTGTTCTTTTCTACTCTGCACTATGGTATTTGCATACCTACTTAATATTCTCTTCAGAAGCATTAGCAGACCAAGGTCTCTTCTTCAGTATTCTTAGCTATGAGGATTCATAATTATGTTGGAATGGATACTAATAATGAACGATTCTTAACTATTACCATAGGTCACACATAATTATTATATCCCAATATAATAATAATTAATAACTATGTAAATTGGTCAGCTGAAAATTGCATTGGAGGAATGCTATTTGGCTTGGATATAGAATACAAATCTTGGGGGCACCTGGGTGGCACAGTGGATTAAGTGTCCGACTCTTGGTTTTTGGCTCAGGTTGTGATCTTAGGGTGGTGAAATCAGCCCTATGTGGGTCTCTGAGCTCTATGAGGAGTCTGCTTAAGCCTCCCTTTACCAGGACTCCTGGGCGGCTCAGTCAATTAAGCAACTTTATTGGACCCAGGTCTAGATCTCTAGGTCCTGGGATCGATTCGTTAAATGGGGCTTCCTGCCCAGCTGGGAGTCTGCTTCTCCCTCTCTCTGTTTCTGCCTCCCACTTGTGTGCAAACACACATACACTCTTTCTATCAAATAAATAAATAAAATCTAAAAAAAAAAAAGTCTCTTTCCTACTCCCATTGTCCCTCATCCTCCATGCTCACTCTTTCAAATAAATAAACAAACAAATAAATAAGTAAATAAATAAATAAATCTTCTTAAAGAACATGAATCTTGTTGTTCCATCACAAATATATCATCCTGGAAATGATACACATATATGGAGATCAAGGCCAGAAAAAAACAGATTCCTTATAACTTAAAGATTTTCCCCCAAACCTAGTATGAGTTACATTGAACCAGATTAGAAGCCCCCTTGTGCCTAGACTACTTTTTCCCTGAGTCTACATCTAGTTCTGATTCCAATGGCAACTAAAGGAGAATCCTATGAAATGCATGAGGTGGAGAGAGACAGAGACTATATCCCTAGAAAATATTGAGAAGTCCCTAATCTGACCATGCTAGTTCTTTTAAAGGTGTGCAGAGTTTTTCCAAAACCATCTCACTACCAACCTGGAGAGAAAGGAAAGCAGCATGTATCCTTGTGTGGACTAAAAGTCTTATTATAGGGCCATGGGTGAATGCCTGGGGTTGCCAGCCAAGTAAGTGAATGTATCAGGTATGTGGCAGGGCAGGTTCTAAACAGTACTTGACCTTACTAAAGGGAACAGGTGTCCCTCAAAGCCTATAATTATGGCCACATGGGAATGCAGAACTAATGTGGTAGAGTTTTCTGATTGTCAGGATATTTAAAATCCAGATGGTTCTGCAAAATCATTCGATAGAGATTTGTAACTTACTCAAAACACTAAGCTGATTTAACAAAATATATCTCTAGATGATGTATACACAGAAAGCAGGGAGAATATATGAACATCATCAAACCAAGAGACAGTGTTAGGATTTTACAAAGTATGTTGGCTTTAGTAACACAGATGATTTGCAGTTAGGTTCACTCTTCTGTATTCTGTATGAACATTTCTGTATTCTGTCTAAAAAATATCTAACATAACTTCCAAATAACTTGAATCAACTTACTAAGATTTTGGTATCAAGAAAAGTTTAGTTTACCTATCAAGAAAAGCTACACTCTTTAGAAAATATATGTGTACTCATTCTCAAATTTTAAAATCTTTTGAAATTTTGTTGTGGCTTTTTAAATTCAAGAGCATTTCTTTAATAGGCCATCAAAATTCATCTGTGTTAGGAGTATTGAGGGAAGGCATAAAGAATGTTTATTCTGTTCTTATTCTGTTGTTCCAATTTATTTTTATTATGAAGTTTAACAGTTGAAATCTAAAACAAGGATTTGAATCAATGGCACCTGAATAAAAATGAGAACATGTGGTTTCAACACGATCAACAAAAACATATGGCTGTTGGAATTACTACACACTAAAAAGTCACCTAGAAAATCCAATAATTCAGGGAATATATGCTACAAAGGAGTAGTCACTACGGCACAAATTAGGAGGAGAGATTTCCTCTCCTGAAATTTTCCTGAAATAAAGGTGAGAGCTAGTAGAAATGTTTCATGGAGAAAGACATTGGTAAGTCATACCAACTATACATCTTAAAGAAGAAAATGCAAGAACGTATCATGATTTATTTAGGAAGATGAACAGCTTGTAGTTTACTGTTTTGTCTTTATCAAAAGCATCTCTATAGGAGAAATAAGTAGGTTTACTTTTCTGGTGAATGATGTTTAAGTAATTACTGAAGGAGATACAGTGTTTCTTGAGTAGCACTAGCAGAACATATTTAAAATATAATTGATCTGTGAGTCAATTTCTGGTTTGTAGATTCCAAACTCACCTACTGAGAGAGGAAAAGGGACCAAGCTATTCATAGCTCTTTGAATTAGGTTTTCACACTTGTACGTTAGCTTTGGCGATTCAATGAGACCTCAATGATTGAGTATAATAAGCAATTAAATGTTATTAAATTTTTAGCTGAAATTAAAACCAGAGGAAAAAAAACTAATTAAACAGAGCTTTGATTTTGCCAGTTTATCATTCGATCTAAAAAGAGCTGAATAGCACTGGAAGGTGAATGGGAGTTAAGGAATTCACAATTAACAATTCTTATAACTCTCCAGCTCATTCCTTTCTTATTTTTATTTTCTTGATTTTCTATTCTTAAAATAGTAAGGACATTTTAAGGGATTATATCAGCCAAACATTTTGTCATTTAACAGGATGCATTGTTTGGCAAATTTTGAACTGTTCTCTTACTATTGAATAAAGTTGAAGTTTATTTACAAAAATATTGGTTAATCCTAACAGCTATTGAAGAAACCTCCCCCCTTGTAAGTAGGGCCAGCCCTAATCCAGAGGCAGCCCATCCAGTCTTCTTCCTGAAATTTTAGCAACTAAAAGCATTCCGTTTACAATAAGAAAACCGTTTCCCCCCCACACACCCTGATTGGAATGTCCCTGAATAGGTTCATGTTGACCCTCCCCAAAATCAACCTGGATGCCATGCGACTCCCGCGGTTCTTTTGTCTTTAGGAAGTTTCTTTCCTTTTGCCTTTTAAAAGACACCTGTAATTGCTAATCGGGGCTCTTTTCCTCTTCGGAGGCGGAGAGCCCGTTTGCGCAAACGTTCAATAAACCCTCTTGCTAATTGCATCTGCCTGTCTGGGGTCTGGGTCTCTGGGGCGTCCACCGGGCCACGTTGGCACCCGTGAGCCAGGGTCCAACATTTGGGGGCTCGTCCGGGATCTGAGACGCCCCAGACTCAATCCTAAAACCGGCAGGAGGTAAGACCGAGCTCGCTAAATGTCCTATCTGTCTCGTCCGTTTGTCTGACTGGCCGGGTCTGTTTTGTGCCGGGTCTGTATTGTGCCTGCAGGACGCTGTACTCTGTATTCTGTATTTGGACCAGCGGGGGAGGCAGACGTGCCCGAGACCCCTGGTCCCCCTCCGGAGTCGGACTCCGGAGTGGTCTGGAAGAGGAACGGAGCCCCGGCACTCCCTCCTCTTCGGGGAGGGTCGTGGTTCGCGACCGCTCCCATCTGAATCTGCCGCGCCAGTCCTGTCGTTCGTGTGCGTCTGTTCGTTCCGTGTTTTTCTTCCTTTCCTGTCCTCCTCCTCACCGCTCACCCCTTCTCTACACCCATGGGGCAGACTGTAACCACCCCTTTAAGCCTCACTCTAGATCACTGGAAAGAAGTCGCCGGCCGGGCACACAATCTCTCGGTCGAAGTCAGAAGACGAAGATGGGTCACCTTCTGCTCCTCAGAGTGGCCGGCTTTCAACGTCGGGTGGCCCAGGATAATATTGACATTATCTTGCAGGTGAAGGCCCTGGTCTTCCAGCCAGGACCCAATGGACACCTCCACCAGCCGACCTAGGATGACCGCCAACAGCTCCTGCAGACTTTCCTCACCACGGAGGAGAGACAGCGCGTCCCGGGGGCGGATGGGAGGCCGACCCAGCTGCCTAATGAAATTGAGGATGTTTTCCCCTTGGTTCGCCCGACCTGGGACTACGACACTGTTGCTGGTAGGGAGCGGCTCCGTCTCTATCGCCAGGTACTCCTAGCGGGTCTCAAAGGGGCAGGGCGTCGCCCCACCAATTTGGCGAAGGTACGTGCTATAGTGCAGGGAAAAGATGAGACGCCGGCAGGTTTTCTGCAGAGGTTAATAGAAGGCTATACTGGCCACCGTAGTACAGGGCTCAGGGCAGAGTAAGTCAGGACAGAGTAGGGACCTGGGAGACAAAAGAGGACCACGGGTTGAACGAGACCAGTGTGCCTACTGCAAGGAAAAAGGACATTGGGTTAAAGATTGCCCAAGGAAGGGCCAAACGCAGGGACCTAAAAAGAAGCCCATTCCTGTTTTGTCCCTAGAAGATGAAGATTAGGGATGTCAGGGCCAGGAAACCCCCCCCCCCCCGAGCCTCGGATAACCCTTAAAGTGGGGGGACAGCCGGTGACCTTCCTGGTCGATACGGGAGCTCAACATTCAGTTTTAACTGAGGCAAAAGGACCCTTGAGCTCTAAAACGTCTTGGGTTCAGGGGGCAACTGGAGGCAAGTTATATCGATGGACAACCGAACGGAAGGTCCACCTGAGCACTGGGCAAGTAACGCATTCCTTCTTACTGGTCCAAGACTGCCATTACCCTCTCCTAGGCAGAGACCTTCTTTCAAAAGTAGGGGCCCAGATACATTTTCAGCAAAAAGGGGCCACTATTACTGGCGCGGGAGGGCAGCCCCTCCAGGTACTGACCTTGCGCCTAGAGGATGAACACCGGCTGCACGAGGACTCTCCACCGGCCGTACAGCCCCTAGATTCTGAATGGCTCACTAACTACTCTCAGGCCTGGGTGGAAACGGCCGGAATGGGACTAGCTGTAAACCAGCCGCCCATAATTATAAACTTAAAACCCTCGGCCACCCCCATATCGATCCGGCAATATTCAATGAGCAAAGAGGCCAAAGAAGGCATTTGGCCCCATATACAGAGACTATTACAATTGGGCATTTTAATACCTTGCCAGTTGCCCTGGAATACTCCTCTATTACCCGTAAAAAAACCCGGCACAGGAGATTACCGGCCGGTACAAGATTTACGAGAGGTTAACTGGAGGCCAGAGGTGGCTGACGGAGAGCTGCAAAAAGGCTGTAGCCCTGATCCCAGCACCCACTAATGCCAAAGGACTACGAGAGTTCCTCGGCAGTGCTGGGTTCTGCCGCCTCTGGATACCCGGGTTTGCGGAGATGGCGGCTCCCCTATATCCTCTCACGAAATCCAACACCCCCTACCACTGGGGAAAGGAGCAGCAATTGGCTTTTGACAAAATAAAAAGGGCCTTATTGACTGCCCCTGCCCTGAGCCTCCCAGATGTAACCAAGCCTTTTACGCTATATGTTGATGAACATAATGGAATAGCCAAAGGGGTCCTAACTCAAAAACTGGGACCCTGGAAAAGGCCCGTGGCATACTTTTCAAAAAAAATTAGACAGCGTGGCTGCAGGATGGCCCCCATGTCTCCGGATAATAGCGGCTATGGCAGTCCTGGTAAAAGACTCAGACAAGTTGACTTTTGGCCAACCCCTCACTGTGGTGGCCCCCCACGCCGTAGAGACAGTCATCCGCCAGCCCCCTGATCGATGGCTCTCAAACGCCCGGGTCACCCATTATCAGGCCATGTTACTGAATTCTGAGCAGATACAGTTTGGAACGGCTACATCTCTAAACCCGGCCACCTTGCTTCCAGAAACCGAGTCCCCCTCCCTAGTAATGCATGATTGCCACCAGATCCTAGCTGAAGTCCATGGCACCAGAGGGGACTTGACGGACCAGCCTTTGCCAGATGCTGAAGCAACCTGGTACACCGATGGGAGTAGCTTTCTACGAAATGGCTGGACAGAAGCTTTCCCCACCAAGCGAGAAACCGCCCAGGTGGTTGTCAAGAAAATCCTGGAAGAAATTTTCCCCCGGTTTGGACTGCCCAAGGTAATAGGGTCGGACAACAGCCCCGCCTTCGTCTCCCAGGTAAGTCAGTTGGTGGCCAGATTACTGGGGATAAATTGGAAATTACATTGTGCATACAGACCCCAGAGCTCAGGTCAGGTAGAAAGAATGAATAGAACAATTAAAGAGACCCTAACTAAATTGACATTGGAGACTGGCACTAGAGACTGGGTCCAACTCCTCCCTATGGTTCTGTTCCGAGTCCGGAACACTCCCGCGCGCCATGGGCTAACTCCTTACGAGATTCTCTATGGAGGTCCCCCACCAGTAACGGACTTACTAGATTCTGCTCTTGACCCTCTTGCTAACACTCCCGGTTTACAGGACAGGCTAAAGGCGCTCCAGATTATCCAGCACCAGATCTGGAAACCCCTTGCGGCTGTCTACCGCCCCGGAGACACACCGGCCCACACCCGTTCCAGATCGGGGACTCCGCCTACGTCAGGAGACATCAGTCCAGGACGCTTGAGCCCCGCTGGAAGGGCCCATATACTGTACTACTGACCACCCCAACCGCCTTAAAGGTAGACGGCATTGCTGCTTGGGTCCACGCCTCACACGTCCAGCGCGCCCCATCAACGAGCACCGCTGACGCCAGCCAGGACGGACCGGACGAGCCACTCCAGTGGAAGCTCCACCGCACCCAAAACCCGCTCAAGATAAGACTTTCATAAATTGTTCAATGACAGTTGTTATATTCCTACCTCTCCTAGCGCTCTTCACCTCCGCCAAAGGTGACCCTCATGCCCTCAAAAGGTTAACCTGGCAGGTACTAACGTCTGGGGGTGACGACGTCTGGTCTATAACTAAGACCGCCCCCGTGGGAACCTGGTGGCCTGACCTATATCCTGACCTTTGCAAGCTAACCATAGGGGCCCCTAGCCCATGGGACCTAGAGGGATACTTCGACACCTCTAGAGCCCCTAACCAAGAAAGCCCTCCAGGGCGACTGGGATTAGACCCATGGGGAGGCTGTGGCACGCCTGATAGAAGGGCCATGCTAAGCACTCTTCCCTTTTATGTCTGTCCCGGGCACCACAGAGATCGCAGGCTAAATCCCACCTGTGGAGGAGGGGAATATTTTTATTGTAAAAATTGGGGGTGCGAAACTACGGGGGATACAGAATGAAGGCCCTCCTCCTCCTGGGATTATATCACTGTCAAGGCTAACTATACTCACCCGACATTTAGCAAATGGAAAACCCTTAATTATGGGCCCTGCCAAGGGTGGTGTCATCCCCTACGGATATCCTTCACGGAGCCCGGAAAAAGGGCTACTTACTGGGCCAATGGATATACGTGGGGATTCAGGTTATACAAAGAAAGAACAGATGATGGTTTTATATTCAGAATTAAACTAAAAATAGAATCCCCAGACCCCGTGGCGATCAGGCCTAACGCGGTCCTCGGGGAACAAAGAGCTGCCCCGGCCCTAGCCGCAGGGAGCGCCGCACCCACTAACTTCGCGGTCACTCCAACCCCTCGGTCGTCACCCGAGACCGGACAAATCTTATCATAGGGGCATTCCTGGCCCTTAATCGAACCAGCCCCGATGTAACTAAATCCTGCTGGCTCTGCCTTGCACCACCCCCCCTTATTATGAGGGGATTGCTACTTCAGGGACCTATAATAACATCACTAGCACTCAGGGATGCACACCCGACTCCCAACCACAACTCAGCCTTACAGAAGTTACAGGACAGGGAACCTGCATAGGAACACCCCCCCGGGGCTACCAGAGACTCTGTAACACTACCACCCCGATTTTGGGGACTGATTCTTACCTGGAGCCCCAGCCGGGAACTTGGTGGGCATGCAACAAAGGCCTCACCCCCTGTGTGTCGGCTAAGGTTCTAAATAGCTCAAACGACTTCTGTGTCATGGTGCAGATCCTACCCAGGGTGTTCTATCACCCTGCTGAAACTCTAGAAAATCAGTATGATAAACATCCCACCCGTTTTCGGCGCGAACCTGTCTCCCTAACCTTAGCCGTTATGTTGGGACTAGGGGTCGCTGCTGGGGTGGGTACTGGCGCAGCTGCTCTGATCCGGGGCTCACGACGTTATATAGAACTCCAAACAGCTGTAGATGAGGATCTACGGACACTAGCGCAGTCCGTCTCTAAGCTAGAACAGTCCCTCACCTCACTCTCAGAAGTAGCACTTCACAACAGGAGAGGCTTGGATTGACTATTCCTGAAAGAGGGAGGACTGTGTGCGGCCCTGGGAGAGGAAGGCTGTTTCTATGCAGACCATTCTGGAGTCATCAGAGACTCCATGGCCAAACTCAGGGAAAGGTTAAATAAAAGACAAAGGGACCGGGAGGCCCAGCAGGGCTGGTTTAAAAGCTGGTTTAATCAGTCTCCCTGGTTGACCACCCTAATCTCTACCATTCTGGGCCTCTAGTTATCCTGCTCCTGCTGCTAACTTTCGGCCCCTGCGTCCTCAACCGGCTGCTCCAGTTCATCCAAGACAGATTGTCTATTACCCAAGCTCTGGTATTAACTCAGCAATGTCGGGCCCTCCAAACTGAAAAAATAAATGTTCCCTAAGATTTTAAGGTTAAAATCAGCCCAAACAAGAGGAGGGAATGAAGAAACCTCCCCCCTTGTAAGTAGGGCCAGCCCTAATCCAGAGGCAGCCCATCCAGTCTTCTTCCTGAAATTTTAGCAACTAAAAGCATTCCGTTTACAATAAGAAAACCGTTTCCCCCCCCACACCCTGATTGGAATGTCCCTGAATAGGTTCATGTTGACCCTCCCCAAAATCAACCTGGATGCCATGCGACTCCCGCGGTTCTTTTGTCTTTAGGAAGTTTCTTTCCTTTTGCCTTTTAAAAGATCCCTGTAATTGCTAATCGGGGCTCTTTTCCTCTTCGGAGGCGGAGAGCCCGTTTGCGCAAACGTTCAATAAACCCTCTTGCTAATTGCATCTGCCTGTCTGGGGTCTGAGTCTCTGGGGCGTCCACCGGGCCACGTTGGCACCCGTGAGCCAGGGTCCAACACTATTTTATGGGACCAGTAGGATCTATGTGACATAATGTTAAACTCTCAATAAAACCAGAGAATATGGATCTCTACATCAAGAAGCTGATGTGGTCACTTATATCACTGTGCTGATAATTTCTTCAATGTGCTATAGACCCCATGCTTTGGTACATTTTCCTTATTTCCTTAATTTTAAATTCTTTTTTCATTATACCCCTATCCTTCCTCCCCATTTTTCGGTCTGGTGAAGTTTGTTCATCTTCTCAGTTTTGTAAATTATTTGTCTGATAAAAAGATAAAGAGGGAGAATGTCTAAGAGATTCAAGGATATATATTTCAAAAAAATTAAAATGATTAGAACTTCAAAAAAGAAATTAAAAGTTACTATGAAACGTAACCAGGAATTAATAGCAAAGAACAGATAGGGAGGCACATGGTCAGTTCAAATACAGTGGTCATAGTGGCAACACTAATATGTATGTAACACAATTCTACAATCCTGCTCTTAGCTTAGGATATCTTATCTAATATTCTTTCTTTTTTATTTCCTGTAATTACTTTTGCATTTTCCTTTTAATTTTAATTATTTGATTTGTTATAAATTACATTTAATGTAAAACCCTGATACAGTTTTTGCACGTGGGTACAGGATGCAGAAATAGTTGCGAATAAATGAACAAACATTCTGAAGAATACTGAACTGACAATCATATATAGATTGAACTAAATTTTTCACAATGCATAGTGTAATAATGGCTTTTGGACTTTGGTGATAGGATTTCTGAGTTAACAAGATCTTGGGTATCAGAGTCCTGTGAAAAATCAATGACAGATTGGAAATTTCCCCTGCTGCAATGTTTTATGCCAATTAACCATATTTTACTTGCTTTTTCTTTGTCCTTAGGCAATATTTTCAAGATGCCATCCTCAAAAAAGTCACTGAAACCACATTTATCCTTCACTCGAGTCCCCACCAGAATTCTCAAAATGACAGATTTATATTGCTGACTAACACTGCTCCCAGTTCCCATATATTTTGTTCTATCTGTCTTTATGTTCTATATATTTATTTTCCCTGTCTTCTAGAGCTATCTTCCCCAGGTTCAGGGCATCCAACCTTGTCTTCTGTCTAGACTTTACTGTTTGACTTACTTCTTTATCGAACTTTAATGGCCAAGTCTCTGCTTTAAAACTAGGTTGCTTTCCTAACCTCTTTATACTCTACACTTTACCTTTGCTGGGTCCTCTGAAAGATCACATTCTATTATGCATTTTGGCCAAGCTTTTTTTTTTTATATATCCTATTTTATCCTTAGTTCTTAGAAAATCTCCCTCTTAGTCCTTGACTATCTCACTTTTCTGTGTCTTTAACTGCTCAGTTGATGACCACTATAAATATTGGACCAAGATTCATTAAATATCCTCTATTGCTTCCATCAATTGCTCATTTCCCCACTTCTTTAAGTTTAACAGTTGGATAAACTTCTACTCTGTTCTAAGTGACATGGATTAGGTAAGACACATATCCTATTCTAGCTCTTATAACTTCCTGCATATTTGTCTGTCTTCCCCTATTGGAAAATGGGATTATCATTAGGCTTATTCACTTTCACATCATTTCACCATGAGAATTGTCTGGCACATAATAGGTGCTGAGGAAACATTTATCACATAAATCAATGAGTGAATAGGTGCTATGGAGTTAAGGATGACTAAGACTTGACCTTATGATCACTTATAATCTATTGAGGAATATATTTACAGCAACAGATAATATCAATAGAATTCGCATATGTGATGTTGGATAATTAAACTGTGCCAAGAAGGCAGGTATAGTCTAAATGTGTTATTTGGGAAGACTTTCAATGAGTGCTTGCATCATTCATTCATTCAACAAAGATGATTAAGCTTTTTGTGTGTTTTAAGTACTTTGGATGTTAAAGGGCAGAATAGTGAAAATCACATCAAGAACTTGTTCTTGAAGAGTTTTCATTCTTCTAAAAAGAGAAGAGTAGATCAACAATTAAATAGTAAATGAGTACGTTAATAATTACACATGAAAACTTCAGAAAAATAAGTGTTACTTAGAACAAAAATCTAGTCATTCATGATTCTTCCTTTTATCTTTTTCCTCATTTTAGATCCATCAGTAAGTTATGTTGGTGCTATTTTCCAAATATATCCTGAATCTGTATTTTTCTACAGTTTCATAATGTCACCCTAATTAAAGATATCTTCAAGCTTTTTCTACCTTCAGCTTATTTGCATTCACTAGTCTCTCTTCTTGAAATTTGACTTCGCCAGAACACTGTGGGTGATATCTTCTCAATGATGAGGTCTAGGCTTAAATATCACTTCTAGAGACATGCCATCCTTATCATCCTATTGAAAAAAACACTCTAGCCTAGCATTTGCTAACACATTAGAGTGTTTTGATGTAAGTTGTTACTTTGCTTGGATGAATGAAATAACTTTGAAAATCTACCACATCCACTTCTTTCTGTTCCCTTGTTATTATCCTGGCCCCAGTTGCCATCTTCTCTAAGCTGCCAGGCTGCAGTAAATTCTTTCCATAGGAGCCAGGGTAAGAATTTAAAATTTCAGATTACCTGATTCCAGGGAGTTTTTGTTTTGCTTTGTTTTTTTAAACAAGATTTGTGAGTAGAAATTTGCAAGAAACTGCTGTGTGTCTGTGGTAGAGAGTGGTGGTAGAGAGAGGAAATATCTTTGCCTGAAGCAGGGAACAGTCCAGCTAGGCTATGTTCGGCAGGGAGAATGTTGGAATTTGCTTTTATTCCTCTCTCCAGTTTCCCCAACCCCCTCACCAATTTCCTTTGTAATAAAGCAATGCCTTCCTCCACACCTGCTGACTCAGTCTTCTTGTCCAAGTGTCCCCAAGAGTAAAATCAGGGTAACTCAGAATGCTATGCTTGTGGGGAGTGGGGAAAACCCGCTGGCAAATAATTGATCTGGGCAATTTTTTCTCTCTTTCTTCAAATTCTTAAACCTGGAGAATTGCAATTCAAATAGCACCTTGTTCTAATGATATTTCTTACTAGAGGGCAGAGAGTGAAGGTTTGACCTAAGGAAATGTTTTATGAGGTGTGGAGTGATTGATTGTAGTTTTCTGGTCTCTAGATCTCTATACTCCAAAGCTCATTGATGACCCACTAGTCCTATCCCCTAAGCTCATTATAATTAACATTGATAATAGATTTAGATGTTTAAGGCAATAATTTGTGTGAGAATAGAAAAACATAGACTCCCTGCCTATACAAATTATTGAATGTAAGGAAATTAGAACTTAGAATATGAGAGCTTAATAAAATATTTTAGGCATATAAAGGTCTCAGGTGTTTTCTGGACAACGACCATTTTGGAATGAAGTTCTTAAAAAAGAGGAAGAAAAAAATCCAAGATATATGAAAATATATATGAAGTAGACATGATCATATGCTTGAGTAAAATTTATCATTGTCTTAAAAGATATATAGAACAAAAAGAAAAGAAAATATGTTAACATTACTACAGAAGTAAATATATATATAAGCATGTATCAACATATTCTTTGAATGTCAAGCACATAAAAATAGATTGAACAGAAGTTGTTCAAGATTTCTACAGAAAAATATATAAACTTTTATTGAGATATGAAAAGATAAATAAATGAAATATACCATGTTCATTGAATGGAAGACTCTCAATATCATAGAGATGTCAGCTTTTCCCAAATTGATTTATAGATTGAATGTGATCAAAATTTCAACTGTATTTTTCATGGAACTTGACAGATGATACTAAAATTTATATAGAGAATAAAGGTCAAGGGGATCCCTGGGTGGCGCAGGGGTTTGGCGCCTGTCTTTGGCCCGGGGCGCGAACCTGGAGACCCGGGATCGAATCCCACATCGGGCTCCCGGTGCATGGAGCCTGCTTCTCCCTCTGCCTGTGTCTCTGCCTCTCTCTGTGTGACTATCATAAGTAAATTAAAAAAAAAAAAAAAGAGAGAGAATAAAGGTCAAGACTACCTAGGACATTTCTGAAGATAGACAGGGGATGGAAAAAATGCCCAGAGGAACAGAAAGTCCAGAATAAATTACATTCATGCAATTTTGTGTAAGAGAGAGGTGGAGGGAAAATCAACGTAGAAAGAAAATACTGTTCAATAAATTGAACTCCCCCCAAATGATTATAGGTATATAAAAAAGGTAAAATTAGATCTCAGCTTCTTAGTTATTACTTAATAAACTCTGTTTACTTTTAAAAACAGATGTAAAAAGGACTTAAATATCAAAACAAAATTTTTATAAATTTAGGAAGTGTTGGCATGTATACTTTAGAACTTTCTATAAAAACAGTTTTGAAATAAGATTAAAAAACATTGATGAAGCATTTTTGTTTTTAAATCATGAACTCCTGTTCATCTAGAGATAATAGGGGTTGGAGAAGATATTCTATAGAATTTCTTAAATGTTCCTTTCAGAAATATAAGTTGGTATAAGTACCCTGGAAAACTACTCAAAAATGAGCAATCACATTTGTTGTGACTGAGCAGTTTTACTCTGGTTTATTCCTAAGAGGAGCTCTTGCATGTTTTTAATAGGAGATATGAATGCAAGGATGTTTGTTGCAGAACTATGCTCCACAGCAAAACTATAAACAATCAAATAAACATCAACAGGAGAATGGCTATCATAATCATACAGCAGAATATTATATAGTTAGCTGAATAAATGGCTTACCGTGACATGAATAATCTTAACAATCTAATTTTAAATTAAGATGTGGGTTTATAAATCATACTTCATGCAATAATTTCTATAAAGGAAAAACAACAAATATAAAGTATATGCATACTTTTTAGGAAGACATGGATATGAAAAAAAAATAAAGTGATGAGTGGTAAACATTCAGTTCAGGGGGTGGGTGCCTCAGTGTTTGGGGTGACAGCATGACTGATAAATTGACGAAATATTCTATAGTTATATCAATGTATTAACACTTCTTATAGATAATGGATTTATGGCTACTTATTATGTTAATATCAATAAGTAAAATATAACTACCTAAATGAAAGTAAGTCATGGAGGAAACTATGGCAAGGTTATGTTAAGAATCCAAAATACGATTAATCTAAATCAACCTTCTTGAGATCCAGTTATTTTTAAAAAGTCAGATGTCATTCATCTCCTTTAAAATTTTCTGGACTTCCTATTGGACTAACCAAAACAAACAAACAAACAAACAAACAAACAAAAAACCAAGAAAGCAAAGTAGATTGTAATAAGTGTGGCCAACACTCTTGGTGCTTTGTGTTATATAGTCTCTCCACTTACCTCTGAATTTAGCTTCAGGTTTGATGGACGATTCTCATATATAATGATAACATCCTCTTAATGTGCCCTCTTTGTTTCTCTACTTGTCTTTCTCAATTTCTTTCTCTAAAACCCGGAAGCTTTCTTAATAGCAGCCAGGATTAACACCAGTAGGACAATCCCTAACCATTGGCGAATGGGAGTGTGTGATAAATGTCCAAGATTCCATTCCTTTAAGGGAAAATTCCAAGTCTCCGTCTTCATTGTTTCTCAAGGGGTCTTCAGAGGAATTGAGCTCCATGTGCCAAGATGCTATTAGTTCAATAAACCCTTTGTATTGGCTTTTTCATCTTTTTTTTTTCTTCTCTTATTCCATTTTTTAAAAATATATAACTTCCCAATAAACTACCTGATTGTAAATAATTGTCTTGCACTCTCCATTAGGAGCACTCAAATGAGACAGGGAGCAACTGCAGTAATGATGGGATGATGGTGTTAGTAGGGCTTACCGTTGATAGGTTTCTTATAGGGAGCCTCTCTAAGGTAGGTAAGTAGGAGTTGTGATTAAATAATGGATACCATTCTATATGATGAGTGGGGAAAAAGAGTGTTCCAGTTAGAAAGCACAGCAGATGCAAGAACCCTAGAAGGGGAGAGATGCTGTGAGTAATAAAATGATAAACTCATTTCAGTTTCTCTCTCTTCTTTTTTACCCTCTTCATAAAAAATGCTTTTATTAATTTTTAAAGTTTGTATTTAAATTTCAGTTAGTGTGAATCCCTGGGTGGCTCAGTGGTTTAGCACCTGCCTTCGACCCAGGGCATTATCCTGGAGTCCTGGGATCGAGTCCCACATCGGGCTTCCTGCATGGAGCCTGCTTCTTCCTCTGCCTGTGTCTCTGTCTCTGTCTCTGTGTCTCTCAATCTCTCTCTGTGTCTTTCATGAATAAATAAATACAAATCTTTAAAAACATTTTCAGTTAGTGAACACAGTGTAATATTAATTTCAGGTGTACAATTTAGTAATTCAACACTTACATACAACACTGGGTGTACATCATGACAAGTGCCCTCCTTAATCCCCACCACCTATTTAACCCATCTTCCACCCACCTCCCCTCGGATAATCATCGGTTTGTACTCTATAATTAAAGACACTGTTTCTTGGTTTGCCTCCTTCTCTCTTTTTTTTCCCTCCTTTGTTTTGTTTCTTAAATTCCACATATGAGTGAAATTGTATGGTATTTGTTTTTCTCAACTGACTTATTTTGCTTAGCATAATACTCTAGCTTGATCCATGTTGTTGCAAATGGCAAGCTTTCATTCTTTTTTTATGGCAGAGTAATATTCCATTTTGTATATATATGTGTGTGTATACACACACACACACACCACATCTTTATCTGTTCATCAGTTGGTGGACATTTGGTTATTCCATAATTTGGTTATTGTGGACATTGCTGCTATAAACATTGGGGGTGTACATATCCTTTCAAATTACTATTTTTGTATTCTTTAGGCAAATACCTAGTAGTGCAATTGCTGGATCCTAGAGTAGAGAGGCTGTACCAGTTTGCATTCCTACCAGTAGTGCAAGGGGGTTTCTCTCAATCTGAGTCTGGCCTCACCATAGCTTAGCCAAAGCAATATGGTTACAACACATTTAAACATGATTTGAGTTATATCTGAATTCTCCAATGTCCTTCTTATATAGCTTTCTTTCCTAATAAGGATAGGGATACAGAACATATCATTTAGTAAAGTCATAATGAATGATGTTATGTTAGCAAATATATATGTTATGTGTTAGCAAAGATAGTAGTGTTTGAAGACAAAAGTATGAAAAATGCACAGTCTCTGCCATGGAAGAGCCCATGCATTGTGTAATAACAGACATAATCCAATTTTCTAGGAATAGCAATTAGATAGATCTTCCTGCCAAAAATTTATATATCACATGATCCAGATATGTGTCTTGCATCACCTTGTAACTTCACTTATTCTTTCTCTTCACCAGCTTGGGCCACTCTATGGCCTTCAGTTTTAGTTTCTCTGACTTACCTTAACTCTCAGCTAGGGTGGCTAAATTAATCTTAGAACTTTAATTTAATTAACTGGGACCATAATCTTCAGTTATTCCTTTGCAGTTTCCTCTACTTGGGAACTGTTAACCTGTTCTTTGTAGACAATAGCCATTTACTGGTGACCAGTTACCAATTTTTATTGAGTCTATCCACTCTGTCCAACTCCACTGCCACTACCCTGGTTCAAGCTCTAATCCTCTCTCACCTGGACCAATGCAATAGCTCATTGTTGGTCTTCCCACTTCAAATCTTGACTTCAGGGACACCTGGGTGACTCAGTGGTTGAGTGTCTGTCTTCAGTTCAGGACGTGATCCTGGGGTCCTCGGATCAAGTCCCACATCAGGCTCCTTGCAGGGAGCCTGTTTCTCTCTTTGCTTGTGTCTCTGTCTCTTTCTCTCTCTATGTCTCTCATGAAAAAATAAATAAAATCTTAAATCTTCACTTCAGTCAGTTTCTACAATGTATAATAATGAGCACAAGTCTATCACTACATCTATCATTCCCTTACAGCCTTTCAGTGACTGCAGTTAGAATAATGGGCAAAATCCTTATCGTGGTCTATGGGGCTAAAAGTTCTGCCCTCAATTCCAAAGGGTGGGGAGGTTCTCATACCAATAAGCAGTTCTCTGGATACCAGCTGGGTATCTTACAATTCAACTCAATTCTGACACTGTCTACCCAGAGATAGCATTAGATGCCCCAGGTCAAAGGGTATAGTACAAGGGGGCAATCAGACTGCCCCCTATAAGATTCGAATGCCAGTCACATGCTCAGCTTGTTTTCTGTTCCTCTGGGCAACCTGCTACAGTTTGGAGATTCTCATGACCTCCTCCTTGGGTTTGATTAATTTGCTAGAGTGACATACAAAACTCAGGGTTACTCACTAGATTCCCAGTTTATTACAAAAAGATATTACTCAGCAACACAGATAGAAGAGATCATAGGGCAAGGTATGGGGAAAGTGCATGGAGCTTCCTTGCCTTCTCCAGGTAAACCACTCTCCCTGAGTCTTTACATGTTCACCAACCTGGAAGCTCTCTGAACCCATTTTTTAGGTTTTTATGGAAGCTTCATTACATAGGCCTGACTGATTATATCATTGCCATTGGCAATTGATCCAACTTCTAGCTGTCTCCCCTGCCCCAGACCAGAACTAGGACTGACCATTCGAACCCTCCTAAAGTGAGCTCCCCAGACAGGCAGCCCTCATTCTTAGGTGGAGTCCAAAGGTCACCTGGTTAGCATAACAAAGGACACCTTTAGAGATCTTATCACTTAGGAAATTCCAAAGGCTTTAGGAGCTCTGCCCCAGAGGCAATGGGGGAAAAAGACCAAATATATATTTCTTATATAAATCACAATATCACAGAGGCCTTGAATAATCTGAACACCATCGGCCTGTTGAGCTATAACTCAAGTCTCCCCACTCACACCCTTTGTGTTTCAGTCACAATAACTTGTACCTAAAACCCTTCTGCTGCAGAACCTTTGTTTATGCTTTAACCTGTGTTTGGAATCCTTTCCTCTGCTTCCCCTCCCCGCAAACAACCAATAGTTAACTAACTCCCAGTCATCTCTCAGATGTGTGGCATAGAATTGGAAAGGTGCCCATTAAATTGGTTTCTTCTTCCTGAGCACAGAGCTAAAATTCATTTCCTCATCTTTCTGCATTAAGGGTAGAACCACATTCTATTGGCTGTGTCTTCAACAAAATGTGAGTGGAAGTGATGTGTCTTGGCTGAGTTAAGTCCCAGTGTGTGTGCCATTTGCACACCATTCTCTTTCTTTCCCTTTCCTGGGTGTCACATGTTGAAGATAGCAGAAGTCTTAGATACAAGAAGCCTAAGTTTCTGAGCTTTGTTTGGAAGATCAATGCTCAGGAGTGATGCTTCCCAACTGGGAATATCCATACTGACTTTATGTAAGTTTAGTTACTGATACTTGAGATTTTAATGGCATTCATTTCTTCACTCTCACTGAGGACTTTAGCTTAGAAATCTCTTCCTCAGGGAAATCTTTCCTGATTGCCATCCCCCCCAGCCACCCTCGGTAAACACACACATATAATTGTCATGGAATTGCTTAACACCTTTCATAATAGTTTTCCTGTTTTGCATGTGTACCCTTATTTGTGTGATTAGGTGATTAAGGTTCATTTCTCCTACTGGACTGTACTCTCCACGAGAGCAAAGCTATATCTTTTTTCCTTATCCTTTTACCTACTGAAGGCACTTAATAAATACTTTTGAATGGAATAAATGTAAAAAGACTAACCACCTACAACTATTATTCTACCTAAATTTGGGCCTAAAAAATTCAGATACTTGCTCTGCTTACTGGACTGCCCTTCCTCTCCATAAAAAAATAACAAAACTTGCACTCCACCTGCACTTCTGGCCCAGTGAGTAATGCCCAAGTATTCTTTGGCAAATGGTTAGTTTCCACGTGCTAAATTTCATTTACATTTCCACGTAATCCTGTCCCACACCCACTCCCATCAGCAGATTGCTTTCTTAGAGGTTGCTTTGAGAACTTTGACCGTATTCTTATCTGAAAAGCTAGAAAGTCTATAATTCCTGAAGTTGTCTGCTTTCATTCCCTCCATGTGTATGTATGTGTGTGTCTTTGTATGTGTGCATTCATGCTCATGTGTGTATGAGTGTGCTCATTTAGGTCCCAAGAAACGTTGACTTTGAAGAGAAATAAATAATGTCCTTGTGACTTTCTCTCAAGCATGGAAATGTATAACACAGTTAATTTGGTTATTTTTCCCATAATTACCATTAGCTAACCCTGAATTCCAATTTCACAATGTCAGCTGCAAACTATTAACCGTGTTACAGTGTTTTTCCCTTTCAAATAGTATGGTAAATTATTTTCACTCTAAGATATTTATGATATAATATACATGTTTTATTAAGTGCTTTGGCAAAGTTAATTTTTTATCTTGGAACATTAACATCTACATCATTACTAAAGTTACAATCTTTTAGTCTAGTGATATTTTCAGTACCCACATTCTATATAAGAATTAAAGTTTAGCTGAGAAACCCTATAATACCTTAAGTTTATATTGTGATCTACAGTTTTAGTGTGTTTTCTGCACATTTTCTTTTTGTCTGTTGCCAAAGAAAAGCACATATAATCATGCCATTTTATGTGTGTGGAACCTGGTTTCAGGGGAGTGATATGTCTTAATCAAGGTCATGAAGCTAGTGAAAAGCAGAGGCAAAGCCCGTTCTTGGATTTCAGTTTCTAGAGGTTTCAGAAGACTTCTCCTTACATTTCTTATTGTCCCTAGAAGGCCCAGAATGAGGACACTTCACTATCCATACCCAAGTTTCTCTAGGCTCTACAATCTTTATTCTCATGGTTTTTCCATGTTGAGACTGACACCTCAACGCCAAGGCCACCAGTGGATGTACTGCATTCCCCATAAAGTCAAACTTAGAGCTGCTCCTTTTTTTCCCCTTGCTCAAATAAATCAGCAAGTACTTTTTAAGTATTAATCAGATTGATATTGTGAAGGATACATTTAAGTAAACATGACCCAGCAACTGACAGTTAAGAAGCAGATAATCAAGTAACAAAATTAGCATGTATGAAACAATGATGAGTAACACCAACACCACGAGACTGGCAGGGTTTTAGACTGTATCAAAAGGCAGAGGAAAAAAACAAAAAAAAAAAACAAAAAAAAACAAAAGGCAGAGGAAACTAATTGAGACAGAGATACAGAAGTACTTATCCAGTTACCAGACAGGGATTCAGGCATCAACCTTTTGCAATAGGTATGCCTCAGCCCATACACTGGTGATAAGTGATGTAGGATTTCAGGAAGAAAAACAAATCAAAACAAAACAAAACAAAAACAAAACAAAAAAAGACAGCTTACCACAAAAGCTCCTCAAGATAAGGGCTACTTTTGAAAGAGGGAATGGTGTTTCACAAGGAAAAATAGAAGTAAAAGCACCAGTGTGGAGACTTCTTAAGAAAGGGAAAACCTACCTGCTTATTAAGTGCCTGTGATGTGCCAAACACTGAGATAAGCATTTTACAAACATCATTTCATGTTATCTTCACAATATTTGTGAATAGGATATTGATAAGGTGTATGTCATATCCATGCTTCCTAGTGTACTTGGTGGAACTTTAAACTTTGTACAATAGGGAAATTGCCCAATAAATGTAGCAGTTACTATGGTGTTCTCATTGTTTGGAATCTTTGTTTAACTGTTATACCACACATATACACACTTCCCTGATAGCAAATCAGAGAGTACCATCCAACCACACTAATTTAATTAATCTGTGATTTTTCTTAAATAAAATAATTTTGCATTACTTCTCAGATTCTGATTTATCATCACATACTTAGTCCTTTTAATTCTAAGTAAAAAGACGGACCTGGGGCACCTGGGTAGCTCAGCTGGTAGAGCATCCACCTCTTGATTTGAGGGTCATGAGTTTGAACATCACGTTGAGGGTAGAGATAACTTAAAAAAGAAAGAAAGAAGAAGAAAGAAAGAAAGAAGAAAGAAAGAAAGAAAGAAAGAAAGAAAGAAAGAAAGAAAGAAAGAAAAGAAAGAAAGACCTGTTTTAAGTATTAGGTACATCTAGCTGTAGGAGAAAGCCAGAGAGAATAGCAGCACTGACCTAATTCTGCAGGCTGAATCATACAAATCCTTAAGTGACAGGTTCGTTGGAGGTGGGAACTCAGCCTGCACTTGGGTACCTGATGCTTTTTCGCAGCTTTTCTGTGACTTGAGAGTAACTTCCTAGAGTTGAGGTATTAATAGAGCTCTGTTCATTCTGGTTTGCCAAAGATAACCCATTTCTGTTCCAAAAATGCATAGAAGTGAATCTCATGAATACCTCCTTTAAATTAAATCATTATATATATAAAAAAAAACAACAACAAAGAATTTGATCTCATGTAAGATATATTTAATCAATCAGAAGAATGCTTCTGCCTGCACATCAACACAGTGGCTCATGTTCAAATGAATTTCTGAATCAGATAATGACAGGTACATATTTTGTGAATATTGATATTCTGTCATAAATGGATTTTTCTTTTTGATTAAAAGGCTCATGTGCCTTTTAGCTAAGTGGATGATTTGTTGCACTCCTTTTAGCAAGTTCAGATGGGTTCTAATTTAATCTTCTTTTCCTGGGAACATGAGTCAGTACTACACAGTGGAATCTTTATGTGTAGCTGGCAACATGGAGTGGTGAAATAGGAGACACTCTGTTTTTCAACAAATAACATTGTTCTTCATTATTATTTTTTAAAATTTATTTATTTATTCATGAGAGACACAGAGAGAGAGAGAGAGAGGCAGAGACACAGGCAGAGGGAAAAGTATGCAGAGAGCCTGATGTGGGACTTGATCTCAGGACCCTGGGATCAAGACCTGAGACAACGGCAGACGCTAAACCACTGAGCAACCGAAACGCCCCTGTTCCTCATTATTTTGTGTGACTGATGAAGTCATGAAAACTCTAATTCTCACTTCACTCACAGGCTAAATTATTTAGTTAGAGAGTTAAATGATGACCAATTTATCTATTTTTATTACCATTAGCCACTTAAGAGCCAAGATATGCATATATATATATATATATATATATATATATATATATATATATATATAAATTTTTTTAATAATGACTTTTTATAATAATAACTTTTCATACTTAAAATTCTCAGTGTAGACTCATATAATTTGAGGATGGAAGTTAAATGGACAGCATATAACAACTTTGTCAATGTATATTTCATTACTCAGAAATTTTGATTTGAAGAATTCAACATATAGACACCTTTAAGAATAAAGCTATGTATTAAAGATTGAAGAATTATTTAAAATGGAAAATATAAAGGGCTAAATTTAAATAGGATTTACTGTGGGAGGAACTTGGCACCTTATAATTCAGCTATTAATTTTAAGAATACTATTAATTGGATATTTTCCAGCCATTAGAAAGAATCAAATAAAAAAAATAAAAATAAAAATAAAAAAAGAAAGAATCAAATAGAACTAGGTAAACTGACTTGGAGAGAAATATCTGGTCTTTGATAAATGAAAAAACAAAAAGCAAATTGCAGAACAATATGTTATGATGATCCTTAGTACAAAAATCAAAAATTGGTAATAATAATTTCATCATAGGCCTATGGGTCTTGTTTTGGGAAAACAGAATTACAGATTTCTATTTATTACTTTATACAATTTTCTATTTTTAGAATTATGATAACAATCATTACTTTTGTAATAAATACTAAAGATTAAAGTTAAAAAGCTATATGCTCCAGAAATCGTATTCCAAGAGATTTACCCAACAGATTTGAAAACTTAAACCTACCTACAATTGCTTACAGCAGTTTTATTCATAATCACCAAAAACTGGAAGCAATCAAAATGTCCTTCAGTAAAAGAATGAAATAAAAGTCTATGGTATATCCATACAATTGAATAATATTCAGTTATAAAGCTAAATGAGCTACCAACCCGTGAAAAGACATAGATAAAAGTAAGAAAGTACTGGGAGTAAAAATAGATGAATAAAGCCAATAATGATGGAGGTATGTCAAAGGAACACAGGAGTCAACTGAAAGAGCTCTAAACAATTTGAGCAACAAAATAAAATAGAAATATTACAACTTAAAGTATAAAATAAATATTAGTGAATCTGTACTCACATAAATAAATTATTGAATAAATCAATAAATGAGGGAAAAGAGACACTCTCCCATGCCAAAAATTCCAAATAATTTATTTTGATATTCTAACCTCAAGGATGTGGAGCACAATTTCTCACACTGTGACCTGCCCATAGTGACTTCCTTCTACAGAGTATCATATGGAAAGTGATTTTTTTCTTTTATTTATTTTTTTTTTTTAATTTTTTCTTTTTTTTATTATTTACTTATGACAGTCACAGAGAGAGAGAGAGAGAGAGAGAGGCAGAGACACAGGCAGAGGGAGAAGCAGGCTCCATGCACCGGGAGCCCGACATGGGATTCGATCCCGGGTCTCCAGGATCGCGCCCCGGGCCAAAGACAGGCGCCAAACCGCTGCGCCACCCAGGGATCCCGATTTTTTTCTTTTAAAGAGTAATTTTATATTGGGGAACTCTGGCTAACACTACCTCAACCAGATGATCAAGGTCAATATGAAGAATGATAAATCATATTGATATTATGTATACTTGATATAATGTGATGACATGGCACCTTACCTCTGTGATCTTCCTTCCAAAACCCATAACCCCATTCTAATTATAAGGAAAAAAATCAGATAAGTTCCAAATGATGGTCATCTTACAAAATACCTGACTAGTACTCTGACTAGAAACTATGCAGATATTCAAAAACAAGGGAAGTCTGAGGAACTTTACAGTTAAAAGGAGCTCAAAGAGATATGACAACTAAATGTAAAATGGAATCCTGGATGGAATCCAAAAGGAGAAAGAGAATGTTAAGCTAGAATTAAGAAAATCTGAATGGAGTATGGATCTTAGTTAATAATAATGAGTTAATATGAGTTCATCAAGTATAGCATATATACTTGATATATACATAAGTACAAAAGTACACTTGTGCTTTGATATTTTCTTGTTATAAGAACCACTTTTCCCCCAATAAAACCTTTCAAAAAGAAATGTAGTGTGCAGTATATCTACAACTGGATTCTATTGAGTGAATTTGTTTTTTTTTTTAAGATTTTATTTATTTATTCTTGAGAGACACAAGCAGAAGGAGAAGCAGGCTCCATGCAGGGAACCCAACGTGGGTCTCCAGGATCACACCCTGGGTGGAAGGTGGCACTAAACTGCTGAGCCACCCAGGCTGCCCTAGTGAATTTAGTTTTTTTAAGACTTTTTTATTTATCCATTTTAAGAAGAGAGAGAGTTTGTGTGGAAGTAGAGGAAGGAACAGAGGGAGAGAGACAAGCAGACTCAGACTGGACTGAGCTCAGAGCCTTATATGGGCTCTATCCCACAACCCTGAGATCATGACCTGAACTGAAATCAAAAGTTGGACACCTAACCAACTGAGTCACCCAGACACCCTTATTGGGTGAATTTATAGATTTAAACAAATGGACAGTCTTACATGTTTTTAGGTAAGAAGATTCACATAATTAAGCTTCACTTTTTACTTTATATACATTATTAGTTATATATTATATAACACAATTCCAGTAACAATACAAACAATAATGTATTTTGGAGTGAAACAAGCTAATGGTATAATTCATAGTAATAAATACTTAAGGAAGGATAAGCAAAGGGTGTCTAGGTGGCTCAGTTGGTTATGCATCTGCTTTGGGCTCAGGTCATGATCCCAGCGTCCTGGGATCCAGCCCCATTTCAGGCTCCCTGCTCGGTACGGAGCCTGCTTCTCTCTCTCCTCCTTACTTGTGCTGTCACTCGCTCTCTCTCTCTCTCTCTCTCTCTCTCTCAAATAAGTAAATAAAATCTTTTAAAAAAAAGGAAGGATAAGCAAGATGATTATATAAAAAAAAAAATGGAAAGAAACTGACCTTTCTAGAAATTTAAACGATTATAAAACCATAATAATTAAAACAGTATGTTATTGGCACAAGGACTAATAGATCAAGAAAAAAGTATGGATAATGTAGCATTATATTTTTGTCACATTAATTTCCTTTAAGTTTGTAAAGAACTTCTTCATATCAGTATACAAAAATGAATTGCCCAGTTAAAAAAAAGCAAATGATGTATATAAATAATTAACCAAAGTGGAAATGCAAATGTATTTCTTTTCTTAAAATTGACTGGATTAATTTGGTTATGGGATGTTGCATTTGATAAGTTCTTTAACGATTTTGGATACTAGCTCTTCATCTGATAAGACATTTGCAAATATTTTCTCCCTTTCTGTAGGTTGTTTTTTAAGTTTTGTTGATTATTTCCTTTCCTGTGCAAAAGCTTTTTATTTTAATGAAGATCCAATAATTTATTTTTTGTTTTTGTTTCCCTGGCCTTTGAAGACACGTATAGCAAGAAGTTGCTGCAGCCAAGGTCAAAGAGGTTGCTGCTGGTGTTCACCTTTAGGATTTGGATGGATTCCTGTTTCACATTTAGATATTTCATCCATTTTGAACGTATTTCTGTATATGGTATAAAAAAAGGGTCCAGTTTCATTTTTCTGCATGTGAATATCCAGTTTTCCCAACACCATTTGTTGAAGAGACTGTCTTTTTTCCAGTGGATAGTCTTTCCTGCTTTGTCAAAGATGAGTTGACCATAGAGTTACGGGTTGATTTCTGGGTCCTTTACTCTCTTCCATGGATCTATGTCTCTGTTTCTGTGCCAGTACCATGCTATCTTAATGATCACAGCTTTGTAGTACAGCTTGAAGTCCCGGATTATGATGCCACCAGCTTTGGTTTTCCTTTTCAACATTCCTTTGGCTATTCAGGGATTTTGTAGTTCCATACAAATTTTAGGATTGTTTGTTCCAGCTCTGTGAAAAATGCTGGCGTTATTTTATAGGGATTGCATTGAATATGTAGAGTGCTCTGGATAGCATAGTCATTTTGACAATATTTGTTCTTCCAATACAGAGCATGGAATGTTGGTCCATTTCTTTGTGTCTTCCTCAATTTCTTTCATAGGTGTTCTCTAGTTTTCTGAGTACAGATCCCTTACCTTTTTGGTTTGGTTTATTCCTAGGTGTCGTATGGGTTTGGTGCAAATGCAAAAGGGATTGATTCCTTGATTTCTCTTTCTTCTGTCTCATTGTTAGTTTATAGAAATGCGATTGATTTCTGTGCATTTATTTTATATCCTGCCACTTTGCTGAATTCCTGCATCAGTTCTAGCAATTTTTGGATAAAATCTTTTTTCACATACAGTATTATGTCATCTGCAAAGAGTGAGAGTCTGACTTCTTTGCTGATTTGGATGCCTTTTATTTCTTTTTGCTGTCTGATTGCTGAGGCTAGGACTTCAAGTATTATGTTGAACAATAATGGTGAGAGTGAGCATCCCTGTCATGTTCCTGACCTTAGGGGAAAAGCTCTCAGTTTTTCCCATTGAGGATGATATTCACCATGTGTGTTTCATATTTGGCCTTTGTGATATTGAGGTATGTTCCTTCTATGCCTACACTGGAAAAGAGTTTTAATCAGGAAAGGATGCTGTATTTTGTGAAATGCTTTTTTTGTATCTATTGAAGAGATCACATAGTTTCTGTCCTTTATTAATGTGGTGTATCACATTGATTGATTTGCAGATCTTGAACCACCTTGCAGCCCAGGAATAAATCCTATTTGGTCTTGATGAATAATCCTCTTAATGTACTGTTGCATCCTATTAACTAGTATCTCAATGAGAATTTTTGCATGTAACTTTGGTCTATTATTCTCCTTTTTTGGTGGGGTCTTTGTCTGGTTTTAGGAACCGGGTAATCTGGCATCATAGACCAAGTTTGGAAGTTTTACTTCCATTTCTATCTTTTGAAACAGCTTCAGAAGAATAGATATTAATTCTTCTTTAAATGTTTGGTAGAATTCCGCTGGGAGGCCATCTGGCCCTGGGCTCTTGTTTGTTGGGAGATTTTTGATTACTGATTCAATTTCTTTGCTGGTTATGGGTCTGTGCAGGTTTTTTATTTCTTTTAGTAGTTATGGGTCTGTACAGGTTTTTAAAATTTCTTTTAGTAGTTTGCTTCTAGGAATGGATCTATTTCTTCTAAATTGCCCTAATTTGTTGGCATATAATTTCTCATGATATTCTCTTATTTGTATTTCATAAGTGTTGGTTGTGATCTCTTTCGTTTATGATTTTATTTATTTGTGATATTTCTTTTTTCTTTTTGATGTCTGGCTAGCAGTTTATTGATCTTATTAATTCTTTCAAAGAACCAGTTCCTAGTTTCATTGATCTTTTGAGTATTTGTCTGGTTTTGGAATCAGAGTAATGTTGGCCTCATAGAATGAGTTTGGAAGTTTTCCTTCCATTATTAATTTTTGGAATAGTCTGAGAAGAATAGGTATTAATTCTTCTTTAAATGTTTGGTAGAATCCCCCTGTGAAGCCATCTGGCCCTGGGCTTTTGTTTGTTGGGAGATTTTTGATTACTGGTTCAATTTCTTTGCTGGTCATCAGTCTGTTCAAGTTTTCTATTTCTTCCTGTTTCAGTTTTATAGTTTATATGTTTCTAGGAATTCACCCATTTGCTCAATTTGTTGGCATATAATTTTTTATAATATTCTCTTTTGTAAGAATTACAAATTAGGGGATCCCTGGGTGGCTCAGTGGTTTGGTGCCTACCTTTGGCCTAGGGCACGATCCTGGAGTCCTAGGATCGAGTCCCGCGTGGGGCTCCTGGCATGGAGCCTGCTTCTCCCTCCTCCTGTGTCTCTGCCTCTCTCTCTATGTCTATCATAAATAATAAATACATAAATATTTAAAAAAAAGAATTACAAATTAAATTACATAGATTGAAAAGTTTGCTAATGCCTTGCATTGGTGTGGATGAGGAAACAGCTAAACTTTCTTGTTAAATTATAGATTACTATGACTTTTGAGGGGGACACTTTACTAAATCTATCAAAATTTGTACTGCACATATACTTTCATATACTTTCATCTAGCAAATCTTATTCTAGTAACATTCAACAGATATACTTCCTTATGTCTGAAATGAAATATGATGAAAAAGAATTATCATTGCATATTTTTATGGTAAATATTAGAAAATATTAGAAACAACCTAATTTTATATCCGGTGGTGCACTGCCATGTAGCTTTTACAAAGATATATCTATATATACTGGTATCCAAAATAAATAATTCAGTAAAACAATGCAAGATACACAATTGTTGAATAATATGCTATAATTTGAGAAAAGCTAAAACCCACTGTATGTATAGAAGATCTGTGGGATGAAATGTTTGGATAGTTTGGATGGATGTTTGGATAGTTGACTCAGTTTTAAATTTTGTACCATGTGAATATATTACTTATTTGATCTCAGTTTTTCTTCATTATAATTTTTATATATTTTTTCCTAGTATTTTATTTTTTAAGATTTTATTTATTTATTCATAAGAGACAGAGAGAGAAAGAGAGAGAGAGAGAGAGGCAGAGACACAGGCAGAGGAAGAAGCAGGCTCCATGCAGGGAGCCCAATGCAGGACTCCATCCTGGGACTCCAGGATCATGCCCTGGGCTGTAGGCAGGTGCTAAACCGCTGAGCCACCCAAGGATCTGCTTTCCTAGTCTTTATTTGCATAAACATGACAATAGATAAAAGCAAGAAATACAATGGTAAGTAAGAGGCAAAATCTTGATCAGTAAGACTGGGCTCATCATTGTGAAAACGAATATTCAGAGTAGGGTGATGATGTCTTCAACCCCAAAGCCAAAGTAATTTCCATGAAGATTTCTTTTTTTTTTTTTCTTTTTTTTTTGTGATAGTCACACAGAGAGAGAGAGAGAGGCAGAGACACAGGCAGAGGGAGAAGCAGGCTCCATGCACCGGAAGCCCGACGTGGGATTCGATCCCGGGTCTCCAGGATCGCGCCCTGGGCCAAAGGCAGGCGCCAAACCGCTGCACCACCCAGGGATCCCCCCGTGAAGATTTCTAATACTAGTAATGGGAGATTATCCTTTTGGAGGTCTGCAAAGCTTGCATTTGGAGAAGCCAGGTTAAGTCCAGAACAGTATCTGTGGTTCATCTACTTTGGGTTCTTGCTTTTTTATCTTCTATCCTGTGAGCTTTACCTGGTTAGGGTATCTGATCACAAGGGTTTCGAAGAACACTCTAACCTAGCAAGAATGCCATATACCAACTGAGAGCAGTCTTATATCACAATTCTTGCTTCTATAGCCATTAACATTTCCCCCTGGTTGAGCTTCCTGGATGCTCCCAGGAGGTGGAATGCTTTTTAGGATCATTGGCATGTCCTTTATAATTCAATTGCAAAAGTAATAAGAGGAAAGAAAATTAACACTAATAGACACTTACCACGTGCCATGGTCTATGTTTTATACCTGAAGTTTCAGGGATTAAAAGATATGATCCCTTCTCTCAAAAAGCCTGGTGACTATCAAAGGAGACAGTTAAGTAAATGAATTGATAGAAAACAATGTCATATATACTATAGAAAATGCATCTTCACTATGTACTGTGAACATCGAATGGAGACTCTAATTGCCTGGGGACAGGCAAAGGTGAGTCTATAAATGGACTCAGTGAGCATTTTATAGAGTAAATGATGAGTGACTAAACAAGTATTCCAGACTGACAAGGGGCCGGGAGTAGCACACACAATGGCAAGGGCATTGAGGAAATTCCCTCTTCGTGAGACTTAAGCTGTTCGCTATCAATATGTATTTTTTTTTCTTATTTAGTGTGTAATCTGTTTCTTACAGTGTGACAGATCTCAAAGACACAGAATAATCCAAACTCCAGTTGCAAGTCTGTTCATAATCAAAATCTGAGTTGTGATTGAGGATGTTGTGAAAAAAGATGCATTTGTTCTTTTTGCTTCATGCAAACTCTGTTACTATATTGCTCTTCAAAAAAAAAAAGGTAAAACATTTATATCTTTACACTTCCAAAAAAAGGTCGAAAAAAAGTAGGTGAAACATTTAACAAAGAATAAAGAGCTATATCCATACGAGTGACTATGATGTGAGGGTGATGATTGTGATAACAGTGATGATGATAATGATGATGAAGTAAACAAAGGATATCTGCTTTGGTTCATGGCAAAGAGAATTCTCAAACATGTGATCAACTTATTGGGGAGTAAAGACAGCTTCTCTTGAGCATAAGTTCTGAACAGAGCTGCTGCCAAGAGAAAATGACTTAATACTACCTTTACATTTCGGTAGGAACTAAAAAGTAGATAGATGACTTCTTCTGGTATCTGATTCCTGGCAGAAGAGGGACGGATTGTATCACTAATAACTCCACTTCCTCCAACAAAAATTTCAATAAAAGTATATTTTGAAGTTCTGCATGTTTCCTTAATTATGAATAGAATCTGGCCTTTTTGAAATAATAGGGGTAAAGAGTCATAAAAGCCAATGTTATTTTGTGTATGTTTGTGTCTGAGTGTGTGTACAAGTGTGTATTTCTACATTATGCACACATTTTCACACATAGATGTTTGCAAATGTATCCAGAAGTATCGATATGACTCACTCCCAGGCTCATATCTAATGTCTTATCTGCAGGTGTCTCTCATATACTCTTCCATCCTGTGAATTTTTTTTCTTTCCACATGACACAGGCGTATTGATTTGGGCCAAGGTGTGTTAAGATCACCCTGGAAACTGATGTCATTATATTACTAACACTATTCATAAAGAAACATCAGGAATGACTAACATGTAGTAGATGCTGTTTTAAATGCATGAGTTCACGGCAATTAAATCTGCTGTTTTTGGATGATTTGACAAAAGCTCTGAATTGGAAATAGTTCTCCTCAATTATTTTAATAAAATTATTTTAGTGAGTGAAATTTAAATAATTTGGCTAATATAAAATATTTTTGTCAGAAATGTAAATTGATACCAAGCTGCATAATTATTTTTTTCTTTACTTGCTGTTTTCTCCTTCATTAACTACAAAGAGATAATGTATAATAAAGAAGATAGATGGAGTAGTAGACTAGCTATAAAGATATACACATTCAAGAAATATTGTGGGTGATTAGATTACAGATCCACCTAAATATCAGAATTAGCTGGGAAAATAAGACAGATAATCTTAAGCCTCAGATTTAGTTTTGCACAGAGAGGCATATAGATGAGGGAATTTGAGTTGCAAAGAAAATAAACCCGATAAAATTTGCTCAACTATGGATGAGGGGAGATTTGGGTTATTATATAAACATGACAAACAATTTCATTGACATTAATAACAAGAAGCAGAGGACAGCTGGGTCTCCTGGGACTGGAACTGGACTGTCAGGAACTAATCTCTCTCTCTCTCTCTCTCTCTCTCTCTCCACATGCACACTCATCCACCATGGTTTCCCTTCCTTCCTTTTTATGACATAATAGGAAATTTCCTTCCTTCCTTCCTTCCTTCCTTCCTTCCTTCCTTCCTTCCTTCCTTCCTTCCTTCCTTTTCTAGCAATTTACCGGTTGCATTCTCCTTTCTGGAAAGCAGCTTTTTTGCTTACTCTTTGTATTATTTCCCTCATAACTATGGCTTGAATGTGGCTATGATTAGTCTTGGCATAAAATTTGGTTTCAACACTACGTGGAACTTTATCTATAGAATAACATATTAATATGTACATAATCTTTCTGTCTTCTAGTTCAGTTTCTCAAGAGGAATCCATTGGGCCAATGGATTGTGTAGCTTTGGTTAAATTCAGATATTAACAATTGTGTTCAGTGAGGTGGCGGCTGTGAGTATGAAAGCAACATGAGTGTATGAGATATTATGGAATGAGTAATTCTTGGGAGCAGACGATTTATTTGAGTTCTAGTTCTGGCTCTGATCTGTGATCTGATAGTGTTTGTTTTCTCTAAGACTTAGCTCATCTTCAAAATAATGTCTTCTTGGAGGAGGTCATCAAGAGGATGTGGCTGCTGGTTGGCCCATTCACTGAATCTGGGCAATCAGAGGCTCCTTACCCCCTCCTCTGTCCATAGAAGGTACATTCTGCCCACCATTTCCACAGCTGGGACTATTTAAGGATGCAACCTTGAGCAAGTAATGTTTTGTTGAGAATGTATAGTACATAGGACTAAACCCAGTTAAGGCCTCTAAATAATCTTTTTAAGATTTGAGTCATCAGGGGCAGATATCTATTCATCTTGTGGGCTGCCCAAGACAAACCTCATAAGTTTCTTTGCCTACCACACTTGCCACCTACCATCCTGGAGTGGCCTGTCTCTTCTATCCCTCACTGGGGGCCTGTTTCAGGTTTCATTTGGGAAGTTCCTGAGTTTTGGAACCAACATGTCTATATTTTAATATTTTCTTAAGTTTCCTCTTAGCTTGAGATTGGTCAAATCTGTGATACATGTTGAAGAAAGTCCTCACTGTTGGGCTCTGTGACAAAAGTAAAAAGATAAAGGAGGGAAAAAATCAGAAATCACACCAATGTTTTTATCTTAATTTTATGAATTTAGAAATCCAAATTTATATATTAAAAACCAAAACAGAACGTGGGCTCTGTTGGGGTCAGTGCAATGTGCAGTGCTAAAAATTTTAAGCCCAGAGCTGAGAGACCTGTTTATTTTGTTTAATAAAGGTAGTTGCTTATCACAATTTTCAAAATTACCTGTTTTATGTGTATCTTTGCAGTAAAGCTGGAGTAAAAAGTTTTTTATTCTTTTGTCATTGGTTAAAAAAAGTGGTTGTGTGTGATTTTTGATCAAGTAGTTAGTTTTGTTATTTTCTGGAAGTTAGTTGTAGATTACAGCAAAACTGATTCCCTGCTGTGTGAAATGGGAAACCAGGAGAAGAAGAAAGATCTGTGAGAAGAGTAAGTGAGCTCAGTGCTTTGATTAACAGGCGGCCAGGTGTTAAATTTAATTGCCTCCAGAAAAAAACAAAATTTTCCTTTTCCACATTAGTCTCACACCTTCCTAATCATGGTGGACTTTTACAGGAGGAAGAAAGAGGATGGTGAACATGGCAAACATTTTAAAGAAATGTGTTCAAGGTAGATATTTAAATTATTCCTTACTCTTTATTCATAGATTTTTACTATATAAAACATACAAAATCGAGTATATAAAAAAACTCATTTCTATCATTCAGTTTTCTCAGATATTAACATTCACCATATTTACTTCAGATTCATTTAAAAAGCAAAATAACTTCAGATAAAAGTGGAATTTCCAAGATACTCTCCTCAATCATATTTCCTGCTTTTGTCTCAAAAATTTAATATCTTAAAATCATTTTGTTCATCCTGGAAAGGAAAGACAATGTTTATGGCCACATATAATTTCTATATATGCACACATCCATAAAAATATATAATATGATATTCCATGTTGCATATTCATAGCTGTCTTTGAATGAATGTTTGCAAAATTTATAGAACAGATATCAGCTTTTCATTTTAAATCATGTTTATGGGGAATTATCTGTACAGATAAGTATTAGCCACCATGTATTTATTCATTCTCCTTTTAATGAGTGTTTAAATTGTTTCCATTTTTAAATTATTAACCACATGAATATTCTTGTTTATATTACCATGGAGATGTGTGCTAGGGTTTCTCTGTACGTTCCCAGGTGCAGAAGCTGGTCTAAGGATAAATGTTCTTCCATTTTACCTTTTACTGAACAACTGCTTTCCAAAGAAATTATATTTATAATCCCACCAGTAATATATATGATATCCTACTTCTTCATATCTTCACCATTAATTGAAAAACTGAGTTTTAAGTTTTGTCAGCATGCTGGATATTAAAAAATATTTCACCTTTTTTAAATTGCATTTCCTGAATATCAGTGGAATTAAAATATTTTTATTGATTTATTGGGTATTCTTGTTTCTTTTCCTATAAACTGCCTTTTGTAGAACTTGCTAATTTCCACTGAATTGTCTATCCTTTTCATTAAGATTTGTAAAGTGTTTAAAAAGTCATTGATGCTTGTTCTTCATTAGTAATTTTCTTTTACCACTTGATTTTTAAGCTTTATAGTGTTTTCTCTGGTTCACAGAAATTGTGATGTACTCACGTTTATTAATATTTCCCTTTACATAACCTTCTGTTCAATATTCTTTGAAAAATATTTTCTCATCTTACAATAAAAAAGGTTGTCATACTTATGTGGTAAAATTTTAAATATAAACATTGAAATATTAAATATTTAAATCCATCTGAAATACTTTATGTTAAATGTATGGATTTTTTGTTACATAACAATAACCAATATAATTGAGTAATCTGAAATTTCCTTCTGACTTTTAATGCTACTACTGACCTAAATTAAATTCATATACAGGTGTTTCTTTCTGGGTTCATTATTTTAAGATGATAATTAGTAAGGTTAATCCTACTACCTGGTTGTTCTTCAAATTTGTACTTTATTTCCCTTTTGACTTTCAATATAAATTTGAGATTGGTGCTATACCAAAAAGTAGAAAAAAACTAATAAAATATTCATTATAATTATGTAGAATTGGAGACATTTCCATCTTTGTGACACTGATTCCTCTCTTCCATAACCATGGTATATATTTCGATTTGTTCATGTCTTGATTTAAATCTTCACATTTCCATAGATTTATTGATAGGTATCTCATAGTAAAGTTATTTGATAAATAAAAATTATTATTATTGCGTTGTCTGTTATGAACTAATAAGAATGCTATCATTTTCTGAAGAATGACCTTTTATCAGAAAGACTGGTAAATAGTCTAAGTTTTACTAAGTTTTCCTTGACATCTTTTGCAGAAATTATATTTTATGCAAGTAGAGATCATTCTGTTTCTTCGTTTCTGAGTACTATACATTTCATTTCTTTTTGTCTTATGACTCTGGCTAGGATTTATAGTAACAGTTTGTAATTTTATTGTAAATTACTTGGGATTTTCCATATTGGTACCAGTATGCAGCCTAGTCTTAGCACAGAAGTTGTCCTAAAGCAGTGGTTCTCATGCTTTGCATATGCAAGAATTATTGGAAGGGCTTGATAAAACTGATTGCTGGGTTCACTTCCAGAGTTTCAGACTTGGTAGAAATCTAGATATGTGAAACCCAACTATTTCCATTTCTCACAAGATCCCAGGTGTTTCTGATACTGCTGGTCTGGGGACCATACTTTAGAATAGCGGTCCCAAAGAATCCTAATCTGGCATTAGTGTTCCAACAGAAAACATTGAACAAAAGTACTGGGGTGCCTGGGTGGCTCAGTGGCTGAGCATCTGCCTTAGGCTCAGGTCATGATCTTGGGGACCTTGGGATTGAGTCCCACATCAGGCTCCCGGCAGGGAGCCAGCTTCTCCCTCTGCTTATGTCTTTTCCTCTCTCTCTGTGTCTCTCAAGAATAAATAAATAAAATCTAAAAAAAAAAAAATACTAGCACAGTAAATGGTCATGATGGAGATGCTATGATGATAATTTACACTAAAAGAAATTAACGTTGTTTGGTACTTTGCTTTTTATAAAACACTTTCACACGAGATATATATTTTGAAACAATCATGTGACTTTGATAGAAATAGCATATCAATTTTTTCACAACAGTAAGGTGGACCTCATAAAAGTTGAGAAGTCCCCAAAGTTGCACAGTAAATAAAGATTCAGTCTTGAATCTAGACTGTTTTCTCCCTTAATAGACTCAAATAAATGCTTTTATGAACATTATTGTATTTTATCCCTCTTGGAATCTCATGAGATAAGATGGACAGGTTTTGATATCTCCATTTTTAATTTTTATTTATTTTTATTTTTTTTATTTTTTTTATTTTATATATAAATTAATTTTTATTGGTGTTCAATTTACCAACATACAGAATAACTCCCAGTGCTCATCCCGTCAAGTGTACCCCTCAGTGCCCGTCACCCATTCACCCCCACCCCCCGCCCTCCTCCCCCTCCACCACCCCTAGTTCATTTCCCAGAGTTAGAAGTCTTTATGTTTTGTCTCCCTTTCTGATATTTCTCACACATTTCTTCTCCCTTCCCTTATATTCCCTTTTACTATTATTCATATTCCCCAAATGAATGAGAACATACACTGTTTGTCCTCCGGTTACTGTGGCCACGTTCAAAAAGGATGTTGCCTGAGTTCTTCTCTGGGATTTTGATGGAATCTTGTCTCACATTTAGATCTTTCATCTATTTTGAGTTTATCTTTGTGTATGGTGCAAGAGAGTGGTCCAGTTTCATTCTTCTGCATGTGGATGTCCAATTTTCCCAGCACCATTTATTGAAGAGAGTGTCTTTCTTCCAGTGGATCGTCTTTCCTCCTTTATCGTATATTAGTTGACCATAAAGTTCAGGGTCCACTTCTGGGTTCTCTGTTCTGTTCCATTGATCTCTGTGTCTGTTTTTGTGCCAGTACCACACTGTCTTGATGAACACAGCTTTGTAGTACAACCTGAAATCTGGCATTGTGATGCCCCCAGCTATGGTTTTCTTTTTTAAAATTCCCCTGGCTGTTCGGGGTCTTTTCTGATTCCACACAAATCTTAAAATAACTTGTTCTAAGTCTCTGAAGAAAGTCCATGGTATTTTGATAGGGATTGCATTATATGTGTAAATTGCCCTGGGTAACATTGACATTTTCACAATATTAATGCTGCCAATCCATGAGCATGGAATATTTTTCCATCTCTTTGTGTCTTCCTCAATTTCTTTCAGAAGTGTTCTGTAGTTTTTAGGGTATATTTTGAGGACCATTTGAATGGTAAATGGTTCTCCAACCTTTTATTTTCAGGTTGTAGGTGTCCTTCTGTCTAAAATGAGTCTCTTGTAGACAGCAAATAGATGGGTCCTGTTTTTTTATCCAGTATGAAACCCTGCGCCTTTTGATGGGGTCATTAAGCCCATTCACGTTCAGAGTTACTATTGACAGATATGAGTTTAGTGTCATCATGATATCTATTTAGTCCTTGTTTTTGTGGATTGTTCCACTGAACTTCTTCTTAAAGGGGGATTTTAAGAGTCCCCCTTAAAATTTCTTGCAGAGCTGGTTTGGAGATCACATATTCTTTCAGTTCCTGCCTGTCTCGGAAGCTCTTTATCTCTCCTTCCATTTTGAATGAGAGCCTTGGTGGATAAAGTATTCTTGGTTGCATGTTCTTCTCATTTAGGACCCTGAATATATCCTGCCAGCCCTTTCTGGCCTGCCAGGTCTCTGTGGAGAGGTCTGCTGTTACCTAATATTCCTCCCCATGAAAGTCAGGGACTTCTTGTCTCTTGCTGCTTTAAGGATCTTCTCTTTATCTTTGGAATTTGCAAGCTTCACTATTAGATGTCGAGGTGTTGAACGGTTTTTATTGATTTTAGGGGGGGATCTCTCTATTTCCTGGATCTGAATGCCTGTTTCCCTTCCCAAATTGGGAAAGTTTTCAGCTAGGATTTGTTCAAATACATATTCTGGCCCTCTGGCCCTTTCGGCGCCCTCGGGAACCCCAATTAAACGTAGGTTTTTCTTCCTTAGAGTGTCATTTATTTCCCTTAATCTGTCTTCATGGTTCTTTAATTGTTTATCTCTTTTTTCCTCAGTTTCCCTCTTTGCCATTAACTTGTCTTCTATGTCACTCACTCGTTCTTCCACCTCGTTAACCCTCGTCGTTAGGACTTCTAGTTTGGATTGCATCTCATTCAATTGATTTTTAATTTCTGCCTGATTGTATCTAAATTCTGCAGTCATGAAGTCTCGTGAGGCCTTAATGCTTTTTTCTAGAGCCACCAGTAGCTGTATAATAGTGCTTCTGAATTGGCTTTCTGACATTGAAGTGTAATCCAGATTTTGTAACTCTGTGGGAGACAGGGCTGTTTCTGATTCTTTCTTTTGAGTTGAGGTTTTCCTTCTAGTCATTTTGCTCAGTGCAGAGTGGCCAAAAACAAGTTGTATTGGAACACGGGGGAGTATCACTGGTCCCTCTAGCTGGTCTTCTGGGGGAGGGGCCTGCTGTGCTGATTTTCAGGTGTTAGCACTTGGGGGAGCTGCTCTGCCCCTGCCTGCTGCAGGGCTCAGCGGGGGTTGTTTACCCCGTCAGGCCCCAGGAGGTACAGTCGCAGTTGCTATGGCAACTCTGGAAGCCTGGATTCAGGCTCCGCAGGAACTACGGGGCTCTCGGCTCTCCGTCTGCAGGGCCTGGAGGCTCCGGGGCGGGGCCGCTGATCTGCTCAGCTCCGGGCAGGAGCGTCCTTGCTGTCCTGGGCCCTCCCGGCCTCTGCCTGTCCCGGGGGAGGCCGGATCCTGGGCTGTGTCCCGGCGCCCTGTGCTCCGGGGCCTGCGCTGTTGGATTCGCGCTCCCGCCCCGCAGCTCCCTCCCTGGAGCCGCTCCCGAGCCCCTCCGAGCTGCTCCGGCCCCGCCGTGCGCGCTGCAGCCCTTAGGGAGCTCGGCGCACTCTCCCGGGGCGCAGGTGCCTGTTAGTGTCCCCGGGAGCCCGAGGGCATCCCCGCCCTCCTGGGTCCTGCTCCAACTCCCTGCGAGCCCCTTTCCGCCCGCCCGGGAAGGTTGGTGCAGCTCCTGCTCCTCCGGGACGGGGCTCTCCTGTCCTGGGGACCCTCGCCCCGGCCTCAGCCCGGCTCCTCGCGGGGCCCCTCCCCCTCGGAGGCCTTTTGTGTCTTTATTTCTTTTTCCCCGTCTTCCTACCTTGATAGAAGCGCGAACTCTTCTCACTGTAGCGTTCCAGCTGGTCTCTCTTTACATCTCAGGCCGAATTTGTAGATTTTCAGGGTGATTTGAAGGTTATCTAGGTAATTTGGTGGGGACAGGTGACTCGGGGACCCTGCTCTTCCGCCATCTTGCCCCTCCTCCCCTAAAGGAGATATCTCCATTTTTTAGATGAAAAAATTGATGCATAGAAAGATAACAATCTTGATCAGACACAAACAGCCCCAAGTTTTAGCTTCAGCGGTCATCACATTTTGAGTTACCATATTTCAGTGGCATACGAAGGTAGAGGGCAGCAGGAGTGATTTGCACCTAGTACAAACAATAAGAGGATTTAATGCCTTTAAATAATTTAACAACTTTTAATTTATCTGTTTTTTTATCATTCCCATCTGTTGGAAATTCTAGGCAACTACAGTGTTAAAATATTCTTCTTGTTAGAGAAGAATGCTTTTATTGTCCCCACGTCATGTTACTCTGTTTCATAAGGGGTGCTATCCTCAGAAGTCAATAAAAATACAAGTAGGCCTCACATTGCCCAGTTCTGAAATGTACACATTTCAGCAACCACAGTAGAGTTAAATAACACTCCTAACAACATGGCTCAAATTTCAATTACCACAGTTTATTAACTGAATAATTGTATAATTGCTAGCTTCCCAATCCACAAACCACTGTGTAAATAACAGATGCACACATATTCAGTGACCAATCACATCACTCTTTCAAGGTCTGTCAATGACTGGCCACAGCACATCTGTTATTCAGTTCTACACAGACAGCAAAGCATGCAGTTGTACTGCCTCCCCTTCCCCCAGTGATAAACCCACTATGAAATTAAAAACCGAACCAAACCAAAACAAAAACCATGACTGAAAGAAGAAATGGGCCAACAAAGTTGAAAGTGCATCAAAGAAATAAAAAAGTGGTAAAGCTGGAAGTGAAATCCAAATCTATTATCATTGGAGAAATAGAAGAAATGGCTGACTGGGAATGTTCACATCACCACTATTATCTATAGAGGCAGCAAGCAGAATTGAGTAAATGTGAATTTATCAACAGAATTGAAAAATATAATAGTAAGAAAAGGATAGAGACATCTCAGAGAAGATATCCTGACAAAAAAAGCTTCACCTTAAAAGAACTCTAGAAGATATTTTATGACATAGGAAATAATCTATCTAATATTAAAAAGACTGTTTTACACGGTTTCAGCTTGCATGGTTATATTTATGGTCTCTTATTGTACAAAGTGAGAATTGCCTAAGATTAAATAAATGTTGTCAAAGGAAATCTTTATCCTTTGTGAAGGGAGCTGACTGTGTTCATGACAGTCGTTAATCTCTATCAGTAGAAAGCGGATAGAAAGGATTTTAATATCTTATCAGAGCCCTCCTATTTTCATTTTATGAATAATGTTTTGGTTTCCTGACATAATTCCATTAGCAAAGAAAGAACCATAGCTTTGCCACTTAGTAGAAACAATTTTTAAATACTTCAAGACCACAGAAAACTATAGAAAACAGTACAGGGGTGCCTGGGTGGCTCAGTCAGTTGAACATCTGACTCTTGGTTTCTGCTCAGGTCATGATCTCATAGATCCTGGAATGGAGCCCTGAGCCGGGCTCTGTGCTCAACAGTCTGCTTAAAGATTCTCTCCCTCTGCCCCTCCCCCTGCACATGTATGCTCTCTCTCTCTTAAATAAATAAATAAATAAATAAATAAATCTTAAAAAAAGATAACAGCCTGACAAAGAATCATCTTAAATACTAACACTGTGTCATATTTTTGTCTTACTACACTTGAAGAAGTAAAATATTATAGATAGATTGTAGTTGAAACTTCATCTACCTTTGTACCTTCTTACCCAGAAGTAATCACTACCTTAAATTTGATGTGCATTGACATAGGATAAATGTTTATAATCATATGATATTTTGAAAGAAGCATCACCTTTGGAATGAGACACGTTGTGTTTATTCCCAGGATCCACCACCTAGTAGCTGGGGATATTGAACTTCGCTGAGCCTCACTGTTGTCATGTATGAAATGGAAATAATCCTACCTATATCACAGAGTGGACTAAGGATGAGAAATAACTGATATAAAGCTTTTCACATTTAGAAAATTCTCAGTAGGGATCCCTGGATGGCGCAGCGGTTTGGCGCCTGCCTTTGGCCCAGGGCGCGATCCTGGAGACCCGGGATCGAGTCCCACGTCGGGCTCCCGGTGCATGGAGCCTGCTTCTCCCTCTGCCTGTGTCTCTGCCTCTCTCTCTCTCTCTGTGTGACTATCATAAATAGATAAAAATAAAAAATATATATTTATAAAAAACAAAAAACAAAAAAAAAGAAAAATGTTTAGAAAATTCTCAGTATGTTTTAGACATTATCATTACTATTGATATTGTTTTGTCTGCTGTCCACTAGGGAGGCCTGAATGCGGAGAGACACCCGCAATGCATCCTGACATGGGGTTGTTCCTTTTTTTCAGCTAACCCACAGCTTTTCCCTGAACCAGTGTGGGTATTTCTCACTTTTATCTTATCTTCCTGTTTTGCAAACCTCTGTGGCTAAATGGTTCACTGCAGTTTCAGAAGCAGTCCTGCCCGGAAGCTGACAGTAGCCCGAGAGCAGAATAATAGAAAATGAAGTTCTGGGGTGGGAATCCTGCATTAAAGAGAAAATGATTCTGTAGAATCATTGGGGGTTGGAATCCTTGTCAGCTTATATACATGTCAGGCAGCTTCCCATCTGCAGCATCATCCCCCCTGCCTCCAAAGTTATGGGAGAGTTTGCTGAATGCTTTGTGTGGCATCAAGTACTATTTGCTCTCTGCTTTTCACAACTCTGTAGTCAGGTTTAAACAAAAATGAAAGGGGCATCCCCAGGCATTCCTGGCATTGGAAAATTTGCTTCAGCATCAACACAGCTAGAAGAGCATTTTTTTTAAATTTCCTTTCCTGGAAGCAGGCCTCCTTGGTTTCCTCCTACAGACCTTATTGGTAGTCTGGGCCCATTCCAACTAATCAATAAATAAAGCCCAGTTAAGCCACATTTATTTCTAAAGCAAATAGCAATCAGTGTATTACTGTGGAAGCTCAGGCCCTGTCCATCAGCTGAATCAGTAAACAATGAATGTTGGGGCTTTGAGACTCCGTTCTGAAGAGAAAGGCTTGCCTCAAAGGCAAAGAAACAGACCAGATCACTTAGATTTATATGTTGCTTAATTATCTGGAGAATCAGATCAACTTTGCATTTCATTTAAAATGTCCAGGTATCTATTTCTTTGATGTACTGTTTTCCCCAACACTTTGTTGTTGTTGTTATCTTTTAATGATTTTATAGCAATTAATAATTTTAAAGGCAAACATTTGATAATTACTATCTCAGGCACTTTTTGATATTTTATCTCATTTAATTCTCATACTTCCACTGGATAGAAAAGAACCCAAGTATAGACTTACAATAATGTGTGTGTTTATTATTCAATCCCCAGTTTGTTAAAATGGTTCGCTTACTTGATTTATCCTTTCCGGTACATTGCAGTCTCTCTAGGGGCACAGAACAAGTCAGTTCAACTTGCAGCTTCATAGAATCTTGCGTGGTAGATACTCGGTAAATAACTTATTGCTTAAATGGACTAAAGAATTAAGATTAATTTAGAGATTCATCTTAGAAGTAATTATCCTATTTCCATTTTTATACTCTCTAAAAGTAACATCACATGGTTGTTATTTTGATGGAATGGACTTAAGACACTGCTATAGAACAGCTGAGCAATCTTGGGCAAGCTATTTCACTTCTTTGGGCTTCACTTTCTTGAGAGGAAGAAAAGATATTTTGTTAATGCCCTTCCTGGTTGTAAATTTCTGTGTAATTTTCTTTGGAAAGAATTGAAATAAGATGCTTTTTTCTTTTGTAATTTTTCTCTTAAGTATCCTTTTTATTATAATGATACCATGATATATATTACTGCAGGATCAAATGTAGAGGTATAACAGTTATAATAGGTCTGGGGAAGGATAATTTTATATTCTCTCTATGAAAGTCCAAAATCCTTAGGCCCCACCTTGCCATTACCAACAAATACAGTAACAGTCGTGTAAAATTTTCTCATGCAGTGATTTTATTACAAGAAAATATAAATGAGAATCAGGATTTAAATATAGATCTTTCCTGGCAATTGTAATTTAATAAAGCATCTGTAATTATTTGTATGTAATTAACCTTCAACCCTAGGTTTTACATCCCATGAAGGCAAGAGTTAATCTATCTTATTCACCATATCATGACTTTTGGAATATTCAACGAATTTATTGTGTGTATATGTATATACGCATATATGTGCACGTATGTATGTACATGTGATATGAATAAATATTTAAGCTCATAATGTCGACCTTTTTGTTTACCTTCATTTACCTGAGGAAAAGTACATGCTGGATATTTCATCGATGTTTTTTTGCTTTTCATCATTTAACATTGTGATGTTTAAATATATAGAGCTAGTTTTAAGTTTCCAAGATAGCATATAATCTATATTCTCTGATTATCAAAATAAAGCAATAAAATGTACATTTTCATTCCTATTCAAAAATGAGGAATTAGTATACTCCATAGTAGTGATTGTGAACCTAGACTGGTAGAATCACCTCAGATGCATTTAAAAATCCTAATGCTGAAGCTACAATCTATACCAATTCAATTAGACACTTGAAAGTGGAACCTTGGCATCCACATTAAAACAAAAAACAAAACAAAACAAAATGAAAAACACAGCAACAACAAAATCTCAAATGATTCCAGTGTTCTGCTAAGGTTGAAAAACAGAAAAACAGTGCTCTACTCTTCCTTCTATTCTCTTTTCTTCATGTCCTCTTTTTCTTTCTTTTTTCTTTTTTTTTTAAGATTTTATATATTTATTAATGAGAGACACAGAGAGAGGCAGAGACACAGGCAGAGGGAGAAACAGGCTCCCTGCAGGGAGTCCAATGTGGGACTCAGGACCCTGGGATCACTCCCTGAGCCAAAGGCAGACACTCAACTACTGAACCACCCAGGCATCCCTGTGTCCTCCTTTTCTTATTCATCATGCAAATCCAATCCAATCCTTTTGTCTCAGTTACTCATTAGAATAAGCTACATCGAAATTTAGCATCTTAAAGCAGTCATCATTTTATTCTATCTCAGCCTGCTGTGTGTTAGGAATTTGGACAGGTTTCAGTGAGAATTTTTATTACACATAGGATTGCAGAGATGATTTGGTGATATTCTACTGGCAGATGGGCTGGTCTGGAGAATTCAAGATGGTTTTCCTCATGTGTCAGCATCCTGGCAGTGATGACTGGAAGGCTGGACTCAACTGAAATTATCTAACAAAGCACTAAACTGTGGCTTTATCCAGCATGTTTGATGAGTGTGTGTGAGTATGTATGTTTCGAATAACAACTTTAGAATATTCTTTCTATTCTATAGCAATTAAAATATTATGCTACAATTTTAAAAAACAAGACTGTAATTTTTGTTTTGCATGGAATACTTTCATTGAAATAAAATAGCCTCAATTTTATACTCAGATACTTTTGTTTTAATTTCCTAATTGTAGAAATTTTCTTAAAGTGTGCCATTACTGTCTCTATGATCAATATTCTGATTTCTTTCTTATGAAGTCTTTTTAAAATGTAAACCTTCAATTAAAATATAACATACACAAAATGGCACAAATTATAAGTGTATTAGCATTCAAAATATGAATTACCCAAGTGAAAAGGAAATATACATCCATAAAAAGATGTTCACAGCAGCTTTATTTGTAATAGCCACTAATTGGGACCTATTCAGAGGTCCATCAACAGGTGACAATATAAACAAATAGGATGTATTCATACAGGAGGATACTATTCATAAATAGAAACAATGAACTATTTATGATACATGCAACAACTTGAATGAATCTGAAAATAATTATACTGAATATAAAAAGGTAAAAAAGCATACTGAATGATTATATTTCTATAAACTCTAGAAAATGTGAATTAGTTTTTATAGTGGCAGAAAGCAAGTCAGTAGATGCTGTAGTGGCATGTGGAGGGGAAGGACAGGAGGAGGGGTATGCTCTGTAACTTAATTGTGGTAACAGTTTCATTGGTCACATATTGGCAGAACTTATCTAATTATACAATTTAAATATTTGCACTTATGTCAATTACACTTCAATAAAGTTATTTTATTTTAAAATGTATAAGATTTGTATAATGCACATCTAGATGAAGATGCAAATTATTGCATATGCCAGAGAAGCCCCCTCTCATGCCTTTTTCTAGCCACTATTTTCCTCCATATCATCAAGGGTAACCATATCTGGATTTTTAACTCCATGTATTAGGTATGTTTATATTTGAGCTTTTATATATGGAATTATACAACATGTGAATTTTTGTTTTCTTTATTTTGCTCAGCATTATGGTTGTGAGGATCATCTATGTGTTGCATTTGTTATTTGTGGTTTTATTTTATTGATAAATAATTTATATATCAATTATCCTTTTGTTTAACTTTTGAGTTGGGTCAATCTTGGCTCTTAAGAATTGTGCTGCTCTGGGCATTATACATACCTTTTGCATGTTTTCCTATTGTATACCTATCTAGACATGGCATTGGTATGTGATAGTATGTGTATCACATAGTAGGTGTTGTTTCAATAGTTAAGAAACTGCTAAACTGCTTTCCAAAGTGTTTGTACCATATTTATTACAGTCAACAGTGTCTGCGATCTTACAGTTCCTTTGATTTTTACTAGCACCTGATCAATCTTATTAATTTCAGATATTCTATTTGGTTTGCAGTGTCCTCTCAATAAGATTCTAATTTCAATTTCCCTAATGATTAAAGATATAGAGAATATTTTTATGTGCATATTTGTTGTCTATACATTTTCTTTAGCAAAGTGTTCAAATCTTTTGGCCATCTTTAATAGGGTCATTTACTTATTAATAAGTTCCAATAGTTCTATAAATGTTCAAGATATAAGAACTTTATCAAATATGAGGTTTGTGGTATTTCCTTCCCCGTTTGTAGCTTGTCTTTTTTTTTTTAATTTATTTATTATTTATTTACGATAGTCATACAGAGAGAGAGAGAGAGAGGCAGAGACGCAGGCAGAGGGAGAAGCAGGCTCCATGCACTGGGAGCCCGACGTGGGATTCAATCCCGGGTCTCCAGGATCGCGCCCTGGGCCAAAGGCAGGCGCCAAACCGCTGCGCCACCCAGGGATCCCCTGTAGCTTGTCTTTTTATTCTCTTAACAGTATCTGCCGAAGAGCAGAAGAAGTTCCTGATTTTGGTAAAATTCAATTTATAATTTATTTTCTTATGTGCATAATGTTTATGGTGTGCTATCTAAAAAGTCATTGCTTAATCCATGTTTGCAAAGTTTTTCTCCTAGGTTTTATTTTAGAAGTTCTTTTTTTTTTCAACTTTAATAAGGCACCTGGGTGGTTTAGTTGGGTAAGTGTCCAACTCTTGATCTCAGCTCAAGTCTTGATCTCAGGATAGTGAGTTCAAGCCCTGTATGGAGCTTAATTTAAAAAAAAAAAAAAAGAAGAAAAAGAAAAAAGAAGACATTTTTTAGCCTTCTGATTTACATTTAGATCTTTAATCCATTTTGAGTTAAGTTTGTGTATACTGTGAGGTATGAATTTAGGTTCCATTTTTGCATGTGAATATCTAATAATTCTGACACCATTTATTTAAGAGTATTTCCTCTAGAATTGGTTTTTGTGTCTTTACCAAAATCAATTGAGTGTGCAAGTGTGTGGTTTTAGACTTTTTATTCTGTTCCATTGATCAATTTTTCTATCTACATGACAATAAGCACTTTTTGAATTTCTGTAGTTCTTGATAAGTCTTGTAATTGGGTAGTACAATACTCTAGCATTATTCCTCTTTTACAAAGTTTTATGGTTGTTCTAGGTCATTTGCATTTCCATATGAACTTTAGATTCAGCCTTTCAAGTTCTATTAAATAAATCTGCTGGGATTTTTACTGGGAATCCATTGCATTTTATAGATAAATTTGGGGAGAACTGATGCCTAAACAATATTGTCTTTCAGTCAATGAACACTGTCTATCCTTACACTTATTTAGGTATCCCCTAATTTCAGTAATACTTTGTAGTCTCCAGGGTACTATTATACATACCTTGTGTCACATTTACCCTTAAATATTTCATATTGTTGAGTCTCTTAAAATGCTAACTTTTGATTGTTCATTGCTAGTAAGAGAACTATAGTTTACTTTTATAGATTGATTTTGTATGTTGCAGCCTTGTTAAACTCATTTATTAAGTCTACTGGCTTATTTATAGATTCCATAGCATTTTCTATACAGAAAATAAAAACTGCAGATAGAGTTTGACTTCTTCTTTTACAATCTGGATGTTTTTATTTCTTTTTTGTACCCCATTGCACAGACTGTAAACTCTAGTTGAATAGAGATGGCGAGAGTAGTCATATTTGCTTTGTTCCTCCTGTGGGGCAGGGGGAAAGCATACAATATTTCACCACAAGTATGCTATTACCTGTGTGCTTTTCATAGATGTTATTTATTAAATAGAAAAAAATTCTAGCTATCTAGTCCTGTGTAAAAAATTACAGGAAACTTCTTGGCTTAAAACAACAAGCATCTAAAATAAAATCTCACGGTTTCTGTGGGTTAGGAATCTGGAAGTAGCTTAACTGGATGGTTCTTGGTCTAGTGCTTGCATGAGGTTGCAGTCAAGCTGATTGCTAGGGCTGCACTGATCTTTTATTTCAAATTATTTTCATATACTTATATAATTTATACTATTTTCCTTAATTTATACCATTTACTTTATACCTTAACTACATATAGTTATTATTAATTATGTATTGTTCACATATATGTTTAAATATACATTGTTAAGTTCATATATACACACTATAAATAGATATTTAGGTATGTACTTATAAAAGTTTTACAAAATGTTTATTCTGATTCATACACTCGTGATCAAATTAGGAATGTCCATATTATCTCATTTAAATTGCAACTTCAATTATAATTTTTTAATAATGAAAGGGATTCTTAGGACAGTTTTATCTAACATATTTACTTTTTTTGTTAATAAATAGATCTACTGGGATTTTCACTGGGAATATATTGCACTTTATAGATCAATTTGGGGAGGATTGATGCCTAAACTTATGATTAATGGGAAAATGTTCCATTTGTTTACTATGGGCCTCAGGATGAATTGTACCTCAGGGTTCACCCATACCTGATTTAGATGGTATTCAATGAGACTCTGGATCTTAGACTTTAGAGTTGAGGTTGAAAGGAATTAAGACTTTTAGGATAGTTGGGGTGGAATGAATGTATTTTACATGTAAGAAGAAAATAAATTTGGAGGAACCAGGAATGGAATATTATGGACTGAATGTTTATGTAACACCCAAATTCATTTAGCAAGAAGGCAGCCATCTGCCAGCCAGAAAGATAGGTGACACCATAAACCAAATTGACCTGCACTTTGACCTTAGACTTCACAGCCTACTGAGAAACAAATTTCTATTGTTTATGTCACCCAGTCCACAGTATTTTGTATGGCAGCCTGAGAAGACTAATTTATGAACTGAGTTACAGCTTATGGTCTGAATTGGATTGAGTTGATAACCTGTGAACACAGAAACATTGACATTCTTCAGAGAATCATAACAATACTCAACACCTGTAGTGCATATCATTTACATAAAGAACCAAATAAAGTTTTAGAGCTGAATTATAATACATATGAGATTATGGGTGAATCTCCATGAAGAGACTCAATAGGAAGGTAGAGATCACAGAGGAACAACAACAACAAAAAAATCAGTGATTTTGAAGGTAGAAAAATAGAAATTATTTATTCTGAATAATAGAGAAAAGAAGATTGTCAAAAAATTAAGGAATCAAAAAAAATTAAGGAATCATCCAGAATCTGTGGCATAATATCAAAAGTTTTAATTTTATTTATTTATTTATCTATCTATTTATTTATTTATTTTTATTTATTTTTTTTCAAAAGTTTTTTTTTTTCTTTTTTTTTTTTTATAAATTAATTTTTATTGGTGTTCAATTTACCAACATACAGAATAACACCCAGTGCTCATCCCGTCAAGTGTACCCCTCAGTGCCCGTCACCCATTCACCCCCACCCCCCACCCTCCTCCCCCTCCACCACCCCTAGTTCATTTCCCAGAGTTAGAAGTCTTTATGTTCTGTCTCCCTTTCTGATATTTCTCACACATTTCTTCTCCCTTCCCTTATATTCCCTTTCGCTATTATTCATATTCCCCAAATGAATGAGAACATACACTGTTTGTCCTTCTCCGGTTACTGTGGCCAAGTTCAAAAAGGGTGTTGCCTGAGTTCTTCTCTGGGATTTTGATGGAATCTTGTCTCACATTTAGATCTTTCATCTATTTTGAGTTTATCTTTGTGTATGGTGCAAGAGAGTGGTCCAGTTTCATTCTTCTGCATGTGGATGTCCAATTTTCCCAGCACCATTTATTGAAGAGACTGTCTTTCTTCCAGTGGATCGTCTTTCCTCCTTTATCGTATATTAGTTGAGCATAAAGTTCAGGGTCCACTTCTGGGTTCTCTGTTCTGTTCCATTGATCTCTGTGTCTGTTTTTGTGCCAGTACCACACTGTCTTGATGAACACAGCTTTGTAGTACAACCTGAAATCTGGCATTGTGATGCCCCCAGATATGGATTTCTTTTTTAAAATTCCCCTGGCAATTCGGGGTCTTTTCTGATTCCACACAAATCTTAAGATGATTTGTTCCACTCTCTGAAGAAAGTCCATGGTATTTTGATAGGGATTGCATTAAACGTGTAAATTGCCCTGGGTAACATTGACATTTTCATAATATTAATTCTGCCAATCCATGAGCATGGAATATTTTTCCATCTCTTTGTGTCTTCCTCAATTTCTTTCAGAAGTGTTCTGTAGTTTTTAGGGTATAGATCCTTTACCTCTTTGGTTAGGTTTATTCCTAGGTATCTTATGCTTTTGGGTGCAATTGTAAATGGGATTGACTCCTTAATTTCTCTTTCTTCAGTGTCATTGTTAGTGTATAGAAATGCCATTGATTTCTGGGCATTGATTTTGTATCCTGCCACGCTACCAAATTGCTGTATGAGTTCTAGCAATCTTGGGGTGGAGTTTCCTGGGTTTTCTATGTAGAGTATCATGTCATCTGCAAAGAGGGAGAGTTTGACTTCTTCTTTGCCAATTTGAATGCCTTTAATGTCTTTTTGTTGTCTGATTGCTGAGGCTAGGACTTCCAATACTATGTTGAATAGCAGTGGCGTGAGTGGACATCCCTGTCTTGTTCCTGATCTTAGGGGAAAGGCCCCCAGTGCTTCCCCATTGAGAATGATATTTGCTGTGGGCTTTTCGGAGATGGCTTTTAAGATGTCGAGGAAAGTTCCCTCTATCCCTACACTGTGAAGAGTTTTGATCAGGAATGGATGCTGTATTTTGTCAAATGCTTTCTCTGCATCTAATGAGAGGATCATATGGTTCTTGGTTTTTCTCTTGCTGATATGATGAATCCCATTGATTGTTTTACGAGTGTTGAACCAGCCTTGTATCCCGGGGATAAATCCTACTTGGTCATGGTGAATAATTTTCTTAATGTGTTGTTGGATCCTATTGGCTAGTATCTTGTTGAGAATTTTTGCATCCATGTTCATCAGGGATATTGGTCTGTAATTCTCCTTTTTGGTGGGATCTTTGTCTGGTTTTGCAATTAGGGTGATGCTGGCCTCATAGAACGAATTTGGAAGTACTCCATCTCTTTCTATCTTTCCAAACAGCTTTAGTAGAATCGGTATGGTTTCTTCTTAAACGTTTGATAGAATTCCCCTGGAAGCCATCTGGCCCTGGACTTTTGTGTCTTGGGAGGTTTCTGATGACTGCTTCAATTTCCTCCCTGGTTATTGGTTGGTTCAGGTTTTCTATTTCTTCCTCTTCCAGTTTTGGTAGTTTGTGGCTTTCCAGGAATGCATCCATTTCTTCTAGATTGCCTAATTTACTGGCGTATAGCCGTTCTTAACATGTTTTTAAAATCGTTTGTATTTCCTTGGTGGTGGTAGTCATCTCTCCTTTCTCATTCATGATTTTATTAATGAGTCTTCTCTCTCTTCTGAGTCTCTCTTATTAAAATAAGGCTGGCTAATGGTTTATCTATCTTATTAATTCTTTCAAAGAACCAACTCCTGGTTCTGTTGATCTGTTCCACAGTTCTTCTGGTCTCGATTTCGTTGAGTTCTGCCAGAATATTTATTAACTCTCTTCTTCTGCTGGGTGTAGGGTCTATCTTCTCTTTTTTCTCTAGCTCCTTTATGTGTAAGGTTAGCTTTTGTATTTGAGTTCTTTCCAGTTTTTGGATAGATGCTTGTATTGCGATGTATTTCCCCCTCAGGACTGCTTTTGCTGCTTCCCAAAGATTTTGAACAGTTGTATCTTCATTCTCATTAGTTTCCATGAATCTTTTTAATTCTTCTTTAATTTCCTGGTTGACCCTTTTATCTTTTAGCAAGATGGTCCTTAACCCCCATGTGTTTGAGGTCCTTCCAAACTTCTTGTTGTGATTTAGTTCTAATTTCAAGGCATTATGGTCTGAGAATACGCAGGGGACGATCCCAATATTTTGGTATCGGTTCAGACCCAGTTTGTGTACCAGTATGTGGTCTATTCTGGAGAAAGTTCCATGTGCACTTGAGAAGAATGTGTATCCAGTTGAATTTGGATGTAAAGTTCTGTAGATATCTGTGAAATCCATCTGGTCCAGTGTATCATTTAAAGCTCTCGTTTCTTTGGAGATGTTGTGTTTAGAAGACCTATCGAGGGTAGAAAGAGCTAGATTGAAGTCACCAAGTATAAGTGTATTATTATCTAAGTATTTCTTCACTTTGGTTATTAATTGGTTTAAATATTTGGCACTCCCCCATTCAGGGCATATATATTGAGGATTGTTAAGTCCTCTTGTTGGATCGATCCTTTAAGTATGAGATAGTGTCCCTCTTCATCTCTCACTACAGTCTTCGGGGTAAATTTTAGTTTATCTGATATAAGGATGGCTACCCTTGCTTTCTTTTGAGGACCATTTGAATGGTACATGGTTCTCCAACCTTTTATTTTCAGGTTGTAGGTGTCCTTCTGTCTAAAATGAGTCTCTTGCAGACAGCAAATAGATGGGTCCTGCTTTTTTATCCAGTCTGAAACCCTGCGCCTTTTGATGGGGTCATTAAGCCCGTTCACGCTCAGAGTTACTATTGAAAGATATGATTTTAGTGTCATCATGATATCTATTCAGTCCCTGTTTTTGTGGATTGTTCCATTGGACTTCTTCTTAAAGAGGAATTTTGAGAGTCCCCCTTAAAATTTCTTGCAGAGCTGGTTTCGAGGTCACATATTCTTTCAGTTCCTGCCTATCTTGGAAGCTCTTTATCTCTCCTTCCATTTTGAATGAGAGCCTTGCTGGATAAAGTATTCTTGGTTGCATGTTCTTCTCATTTAGGACCCTGAATATATTCTGCCAGCCCTTTCTGGCCTGCCACGTCTCTGTGGAGAGGTCTGCTGTTACCCTAATACTTCTCCCCATAAAAGTCAGGGATTTCTTGTCTCTTGCTGCTTTAAGGATCTTCTCTTTATCTTTGGAATTTGCAAGCTTCACTATTAAATGTCGAGGTGTTGAACGGTTTTTATTGATTTTAGGGGGGTATCTCTCTATTTCCTGGATCTGAATGCCTGTTTCTCTTCCCCAATTAGGAAAGTTCTCAGCTACCATTTGTTCAAATACATATTCTGGACCTCTGTCCCTTTCAGCACCCTCGGGAACCCCAATTAAACATAAACATAAAAAATAGTGCTTCTGAGTTGCTCTCTGACAATGAATTGTAATCCAGATTTTGTAACTCTGTGGGAGAGAGGGACTGTTTCTGATTCTTTCTTTTGAGGTGCGGTTGTCCTTCTAGTCATTTTGTTCAGTGCAGAGTGGCCAAAAACAAGTTGTGTTGGGAAAAGGAGAAAAAGAGAGGAGAGAAAGAAGGAAAGAAAAGAGAAAAAGAAAAAAGGAAAAAGGAAGAAAAAAAGGAAAAAATGAAGAAAAAGAGAAAGAAAAAAAGAAAGGAAAAAAAGGGGTGGGGGAAGCAAACAGAAATCAAAAAGCAAAAAAACAAAACAAAACAAAACAAAAAACACGGAGAGTATCTTCTGATTCTGTAGACTTTAAGTCCCTTGGCTTCCCCTGGAACTGGTCTGTCCAGCTGGTCTTCTGGGGGAGGGGCCTGCTGTGCTGATTTTCAGGTGTTAGCACTTGGGGGAGCTGCTCTGCCCCCTGCCTGGTGCAGGGCTCAGTCGGGGCTGTTTACCCCGTGAGGCCCCAGGAGGAACATCAGCAGTGGCGGCGGCAGCTCTGCAGCCCTGGAGTCAGCTCCCGCAGTAGCTCCAGAGCTCTCCGTCTGCAGGGCCTGGAGGCTCCGGGGCGGGGCCGCTGATCTGCTCACCTCGGGGCAGGAGCGTCCTCGCTGTCCTGGGCCCTCCCGGCCTCTGCCTGTCCCGGGGGAGGCGGGATCCTGGGCTGTGTCCCAGCGCCCTGTGCTCCGGGGCCTGCGCTGTTGGATTTGGCTCCCGCCCCGCAGCCCCCTCCGCTGAGCCACCGCCCGAGCCGCTCCGAGCTGCTCCAGCCCCGCCGTGCACGCTGCAGCCCTTAGGGAGCTCGGGGCGCTCTCCCCAGGGCGCAGGTGTCTGTTAGTGTCCCTGGGAGCCCGAGGGCATCCCCGCCCTCCTGGGTCCTGCTCTAACTCCCTGCGAGCCCCTTTCCGCCCGGGAAGGTTGGTGCAGCTCCTGCTTCTCCGGGACGGGGCTCTCCTGTCCTGGGGACACTCGCCCCGGCCTCAGCCCGGCTCCTCGCGGGGCCCCTCCCCCTCGGAGGCTTTTTGTTTCTTTATTTCCTTTTCCCCATCTTCCTACCTTGATAGAAGCACAAACTCTTCTCACTGTCGCACTCCAGCTGTTCTCTCTTTAAATCTCAGGCCAAATTCGTAGATTTTCAGGATGATTTGAAGGTTATGTAGGTAATTTGGTGGGGACAGGTGATTTGGGGACCCTACTCTTCCGCCGTCTTGCTCCTCCCCTCTGTTTGGTTATATTCAATTATATAATATACATATAGTATATATACAGTTCTATTCTATATAGTATATTAGTTTTATATATTATATAGTATATGAATATATATGTAGCATATTATATAATACTATTTACATATAGTGTTTTATACTATATATAGTTAAGTTATTTTTCAATAAAGATGTCAAGGTAATTCAATGGAAGAAAAGAATGTCTTTGCAACAAGTGGTGCTGGATCAATAGAATATCCATACAGAGAACATTCAACAACCATAATTCACACAATACATAAAAACTAACTTGAAATTGATCAGAGACATAAAAAGTAAACTTTAAAACTATAAAATTTCAGGGCACCTGGATGGCTCAGTCAGTTAAGCTGATCAGCTCAGGTCATGATCCTGGGATCCTGTTACCAAGCCCCACATCCTGTTACCAAGCTCCTTGCTCAACAGGGAGTTCTTTCTTCCTCACCTTCTGCCTCTCTGCCCACTCATGCATTCATGCATGGTCTTTCTCTCAAATAAATAAATAAAATCTTTAAAAAAAACCTATAAAACTTCTACAATAAAAACATAGGAAAATCCTTTTCTTAGAAAATAAAAATCTGAAAATATATGTCATATAGATTTATATAGATATAAATATAATTTATGTAGATAGATAACTTTACTCTTCAAAAGACACCATTAAGAAAATGAAAAACAAGCCACAGATTGGAAGGAATAGTTGTAGCACCTATTCAAGACAAAAAAAAACTTGCATTCAAAATATATAACTTTTAAAACTCAATGATAAGTATGCAGTTCAATTAAGAAAATGGTAAAAGATTTGAATCTGCACTTTACAAGAATGTGTATTGACCAATAAATACATGAAATGATGCCTAATATCATTAGTAATCATGAAATAAAAATTAAGCCACATCGAGGCCCCACTACACACCTAGTAGAATGGACTGTAAAAAGTGTTACAAAGGATGTGGAATTGTCACATATTGCTGGTAGGAATATGAAATAATACAACCTCTTTAGAAAGGAGTTTGACAGTTCCTTAAACACTTAAACATACTTTCCAAATGACCCAATCATTCTAGTCCTTGGTTATTTACCCTGGGGGAATAAGAATATATGTCCATACCAAGACTTTCATATGAACTTTATAGCTCTACTCTTGGATAGCAGGGGAAAATTGTAACTGGAAATTTACTCTATAAGCTTATTATATTTTGAAGTGGGGAGCTGGAATTAGGAACTCCAAAATATCAGGTGTGAAGTGAGGAGTGAGAAGTAGAAAGTACAAAAAGTAAAGTGGGAAACATGAGGTAAGAAACGTGAAATGGTAAAGTTCTGATTTCAATTAAATGGCCTAAAATGAATACTTGATTCTAGAGCAAATACTAAGCATAATTTTTGAATAACGACAAAATAGAAAACAACAAACAACCAGGTAGATTTAAATCCAGCCATATCTATAATTACAGAAACTATAAAACATTCTCATTAAAGGACTCATATTCTCAGATAAAAATAAATATCCCAGTATGTGTTATAATAAGTGAAGCATTTTAAATTTAAAAATATAAATAACCTGGGAACTTAAAGTATGGAAAAAAAATATGTACAAATACATGCAAAAACACCCCTGGAGAACCTTGGCATGACCTAAACAAGAAGGTCTCAACAAACAGTATTAGAAGAAATAAAGATATTTTATTATGGGACAAGGTGCACGTCATCAAAAAGTTATAAAAATTGCAAATATTTTTACACCTAATAATAGAGTTTCAAAACTCACAAATCAAACACTGACAGAAATGAGAAGAGAAATGAATAAATCCTCAGTTATACTTGAGGATTTTAATTACCTTTTCTTAGTCATTGATGGATCAAGTAGAAAAAAAAACAGTAAGGATGGGGATCCCTGGGTGGCTCAGCAGTTTGGTGCCTGCCTTCTGCCCAGGGCAGGATCCTGGAGTCCCAGGATCGAGTCCCACATCGGGCTCCCTGCATGGACCCTGTTTCTCCCTCTGCCTGTGTCTTTCTTTCTGCCTCAATTAAGAAAATTAATTAATGCAGTTCAATTAAGAAAATGGTAAATTTTCTTAATTGAAGAAAATTTCTGCCTCTCTCTGTGTCTCTCATGAATAAATAAATAAAATCTTAAAAACAAATAAATTAAAAAAGGAGGGAAGAAACGTGTTTAAAAAAGAAAAAAGAAAAAAACAGTAAGGAAACAGGAGATCTGAGTGCTATCCACCATTTATATACCTAACATTTGTATGGATTTACATGCAACAATTTCAGAATACATAATATTTTTTTAGTGTACCTGTGTCATAATTTAAGTCATAATTTTCATACTGAGATCTGAGAGATTAAAATCTGACAGTCAGCTCTCTGACAACAGAATTAAATTGGAAATTGATAATAACAAAAAAAGTTAAATTTAACAATTTAATTTTCCACCTTAAAGGCTAGAAAAAATGTTAAATAAGCTAAAACAAATAGGAGTGATTTTTATCTTGATTTGAGCAGAAAGTCAATGAAATATGAAACAAATATCAGAGAGAAATAGCAAACCAAAAGTTGTTACTTTGAAAGAGTTAATAGAATTGATTTGCCTGAAAAGGCCAATAGGAAAAAAAGAAAAATACAAATTATCAATGTTAGAATAAAAAAGGAAATATCGCCATACAGTCCACAGACTTTGGAATGCTAATAAGAAAATACTTTATATTCTCAGCAAACTAAGAATAGTACTAAATTTCTATCACCCAATAAAACAACTATAGTTAACATCATCTTTATGGTGAAAGTTGATTGCTTCCCCCATAATATTAGGAAAAAATACTCAAGGATGTCTGTTATCATAATTTCTATTTAAAATCATACTTGAGGGGCACTGGGTGGCTTAGTTCGTTGAGCATCTGACTCTTAATTTTCGGCTCAGGTCGTAATCTTGGGGCCCTGGGATGGAGCGAGGCCTCATTAGGCTCTGTCTGCATTCAGTGGGAGCCTGCTTGAGAATTCTCTCTCTCTCTCTCTCTCTCTCTCTCTCTCTCCTCTGCACCTCCTCCGTCTCTCCTCTCTCTCTCTCTCCCTCTCTTTCCCCCTCCAAAATAAATAAATAAATCCTAAAAAAAAAACAAAAAAACAAAAAAACACATGGGATCCCTGGGTGGCGCAGCGGTTTAGCGCCTACCTTTGGCCCAGGGCGCGATCCTGGAGACCCGGGATGGAATCCCACATCGGGCTCCCGGTGCATGGAGCCTGCTTCTCCCTCTGCCTGTGTCTCTGCCTCTCTCTCTCTCTCTGTGACTATCATACATAAATAAATAAAAATTTAAAACACACACACACACACACACACAATTATACTTGAAGTCCTAGACAAAAAAAGACAAAAAAAAAAAAAAGTATCATTCATTTTGGAAAAATGTAACACTGCCATTGAAGACATGATTATTTTACCTAGAAAATTCTGAAGAAGTTTAGGGTAAGCAAAGTTTATTATGCACAGTACAAAAAATACTAATATATAGGTAGAAAAAGATAAATTGGATTTCATTAAAATCAAAACCTTCTGTTCCTTAAAAGACAGTCTTAAGAACATAAAGAGAGAGGTTACAGACTAAGAACAAATATCAGTAATACATGTATCTAACAAAGGATTTGTATCCAGGGTCTATAAAGAATCTTTACCTGCTAGAAAGGCAAAAACGAAGCAAAGTATTGACAATACCAAGTGTTGGGATGAGTGTGGAATGCTCAGACATTTCTATTTGTGGCAAAAATAAAACAATCACTTGAAAAACAATTTTGCAGCTGCTTATATAAATTAAACATGTATTTACTATATGGCCCAGATTTCAACTCACAGGTATTTACCTAAGAGAAGAGGAAGACATGTGTCTACATGAATAATTAAACACGAATGTTTATAGAAGCTTTATTCTTATTAGCCAAAAGCTTGGAAGCAACTGACATGGCCATTAACAGGTGAGTGGACCAACTATGATGTAGCCATACAATAGAATATCATTAGAAATGAAAAGGAACAGGCTTCTAGTAAGTGCAACAAAATGGATGATAAGTGAAAGGAGCCAATCACAGGGGAATTCACTCTGGGTGATGCATTAACTGTAAAGAGGAATGATGGAACTTTATGGGAATGATGAAAAGTTTCTAAGTCTTAACTGATGCTGGATATATGAATGCAAATGTTTGTGAAGACTCATTGCACAGTAAACATAAAATATGTACTCTTTATTAAACATAAATTATACTTCAAAAAAGTAGATTAGAGAAAAAAAATGAAATGTTGACTAAATAAAATACATTTTTGAATCAAAATTCACCTGGGTGAATATTTATAATCTCTGCTTCATACTAGAAATATGTTTCTCAAAATTCTTGAGTAAATGGATCCTTTAAAACTCAAAACCTATTTATCATTAAATACTGATAAGTTATTTAAAGGAATAGCACTCATATTAAAATATATGGTATGCATATTTTTTAATCTATAACAATATAATGTAATATACAATAAAATAATCCACAGATTTTAAATTAGGGATAATACAGTTTAAGTTTTAAAAGGAGATCATTTAAGCAAGTGTTCTTAGAAAAGAAAAAAAAGGAAAATTATAGGAAGAGCTTGAGTAGATGAAAATATATTTTAAATAGAAAGATTATATTAGTCCAGAAACTTTCACAAAATGAAAACTTTGTGAAGCAAGGACTTGTGAGGCCTTATTGAGATAATACCACCCAGTCAGTATCAGCAGTGTGGACGCCAGCATCATGGTTCATGGATCATGGCTGTGCCAGTTCCCAGCTATTGGCCTTGGGCAAGTTACAAAATTTCTCTGTGCTAGGAATAGATAACCCCTCTGTTCTTGAATATTCTCCCATGTAAGATTTGATAACTGCTTGGAATACTATTTTGAACGGTATAGTTGTTCAATAATTAGCTAGATATCTTTTGGTTTCTTAAACTCTGAGTCTGCTTAATGTAAGATCTATCTCGGAGGGCTATTGAGGAGATCAAATTATTAAATACATTAAAAAAAATACTATTTTAACAAAAGTAAGGAGGGCTTTCTGGTGGCTTTCCTTGCTTCTATATATTTTCAGTAGTAATAATGAAAAAAATTAGAAATAGTAAAACACTTAAGTGAAATGAAAGCCCTCTGTTCTGAATGACTCAGACATTTACAATTTTAATTTTTACCTTGTTCTGTTAAAAAAGTGTTCAGATGACTTAAAAATGAGAACATGTCAAATAAAATGAATAAGAAAAAATGCAAAAGGAAGATGCCGTAAAAGAGGACATCAGTTGTTCCAGGTGGATTGTGAATGTGGCTCTGAACTTGCTAGGGGTTGATGTGAGCCCCTAGCAAAGAGTCTTATGTATAAGATGCCCAGGGTTCATGAAGAATAATATATTTGTTTAGGAAATTTACAATTAATCCTATTACCAAGCTCAAGGAGATATCCTGCCCCCTTGTCCTCATAAAGACACCAAATAAAATAGTAATATTCTAATATATTACAGTAAACATGATGACAAGTTTTATAAGGCTACTTCTCCATCAAATGACAAATGGCATTGTTCTTAAATATAACTCCATGGGAGCAATCTCAGGAAGACAATTATGATGGTTCACATCCATGTTTCTTTGGTCATGTAGCACAGTTTAAGTCAGATCATTGCAGAAGCTAAAGAAACACATGGAATAGTATTGTATCAGTCAATATCTGATTAGAAATCTGTTATGAATAATACAGACTGAGATGTTTTATTATAGGGATTAGACTTTATATGATTGTGGGAGCTGGTGGAACTGTTCATGCAGGCTGTTGACCTTATCTTTAATATCAAGCCTGAAGTCAATCTGTGAAGATTGTTGTCCCTTAACCTGAAGTCAGTGTAGACCAGCCCATCTCCAGTTGGAAGCAAAGCGTTTGAGAGCCTAGACAAATTGGGGCTTACATAGATAGGCTGTACTATGTATCTGCCCCTCATTATCTCCATTCTTGATGCTGCAAGTGACCCGTAGGAAAAGCTGGTGACCTTTGCAATGGAGCTGCACACATACTTGGCTCAGGATTCGGAGAAGTTCAAGAAGAGGACCTAGCAGATCTAAAGGAACTGCCTGTCCAAGTGCTGTCCAACACCAATAAGGTGAGATAGAAGATGAGTGTGGGAATAGCCCCAATGCCTTTCAATAGCCTTGAGAACTAGGGGTGGAATCTCAGTCTTCCTGCTCTTGCCATGGCTTTGTCTTCCATTGGTCCTCTCAAGCAAAACTAAAGCTCTACATGATCCCCATGATACAGTTCAGGGTAAAGCTATCTTACAGATTTTAATCAGAAATAAGTACTTTCTGGTAATCATTTCATTGGGCATGAGAATCTCAGGTTAATCCAATTTCTTATCTGCATGTATTGCAACTACATAATCTTCTAAGTATAACAGTTGGTAATAATAACTCTTCTGCCTTTTGAAAAACTCTAGTTACATATCAATAAAATGACTGCTCTGAAATAGTTCCCTGTAACTGTTAGAGGTTTTCTTCCCTAACTTTAGTAAATTGTATTGCTACTCCTCATTTCTCTCCTGGAGGCTCAAGTCTAGACAGAATAGTTTAGACTTTGAGTCAGACCTGAATATAAATCCTAGTTTCACAATTTGAGTATTATCTAACTTTTATAAACCTTAATGCTTTATCTGTAAAATGAAGATCTTAATTGTACCTGGTTGTGATAATAATTGAAAAGACACTAAATGAAAGCATTCGGAACAGTGTGTAACACAGTAACAGCTCCAAAAAAATTAGCATTTGTAATTAACATTTTAAGAAGAACTGGAAACAGATTGGCCCTAAAGAGTGTTCTTGAGACGTTGTGTCTCTATCCTATGTTTAAGGAATACCCAGAATGAAAGTAACTAATAATATCAGCTTTTCTCTAAATCTTGAGAAGTCTAAATCCTTAAGATTTATATGAATATTAGAAGTCTCATGGTCCAGAAACCTAACATATAAAAGCAAAAAGTAATGACATATTATTTTTGAGGTTTAAGATATTTAGAATTTTGATAAATGTGTGAGAATATCTGCTGGTGTAGTCAAGTTATTTTTTGTCAAGTTACTTTAAATAACAATGGAGAAATCTGAGCATGGAACTTTCATTGTGAAGTGTGATAAGGTAACAATATTTGCCCTTTTAAGGAAAATAATTTCCTAGAATAGGAAAAAGAACATCAATCTAGCAGAAACTGCTCTGAGTTTCCTAGCATGCTCATAGCTCCACCTTGCCGCTCCTAAAGAAAGTGTTTTAATGGGACACATAAAATTGTAACTTCAAGTGGCACAGGTGTTCAGTATAAGCAGTGTTTCTTTCTAAACAATCATTGTAAGAGGTATTTTTTGAGTGAGTTCATTCTTGCTCCATTCTGCAGTCACTTGAAGACCATCACCCTACTTTCTGGCAAGGATTGAAATACGTGGAGGGCCCTTGAGTCTCATGAATTATCATAGTGAATCAACAGAAAGTTCATTTTTTTTTCCCTTTGGCCCAGGTGTTCTCATAATTGTGGACCATGGGGGCAGTGCCTATTGCATTCAATTGCCTTTATAGTCTCCTTTTTACTGAAGTAGAGCCAAGATTTTATACATAGTTGTCAATAACATTTAAAAATTACCAAAGGGTGACTGGTTTCCGTTTATGGGACATAAAGGTAAGCCTTGGATTTGCAATTTGTTGCTATCTAACTCACTGAAGAAAACACTCCGGGTGATCAAATTCTTAGATAAGAAACAAAACACTTAATTTTGCTATAAAGTGTATGTCTATTATAGTTATCCATATACCATGAAAAGCATAAAAGTACAAAGAGCTGAATGCTTTTCAAACTGCTTTCACAAATCTCATGTGAAACTCAGTGGTGCTGTGAATTGGGCCAGTATGCTAATTTACAGAAGAAATCCATACAGTAAAGTAAAATGACTTTGATAAGGTTACTTAGCTAATAAGTGCAAGGCAGAGACCCAAACCTGGATCACTTAATTGCAAGGCCACTACCCTCCCTTTCCACTACCACATAAATCCTGGTCATGTATTGATGGCGGTCATTTTTACCTTTGTTGATATATCAGTATTCTGTCTATGCAGGTCACTTTACTAGTGTTGGTGTTCCTTAAAACACAAACACAATTTAGAATGCTAAACAGGGCACCTGGGTGGTTCCAACTGGTTAAGCGTCCAACTCTTGATTTTAGTTCAGGTCATGATCCCAGGGTTGAGAGATTGAGAGATTTTCTCTCTCCCCATCTCTAAAAGGGGAAAAAAAAAAAAAAAAGAATGCTAAATGGAGTGAGATAAGATAAAAACCACTGGAAAGTATGTTGTTACAACTTTGACAAAGATTTATCTTATTTTACATTAGAAATATGGTTCTAGGGAGCTGTAAATGAATTATATTTTTGTATAACAAATTTTGCTTTAAATGCTTCCAGAGATCATAAAATTATTTTCAAGGAAATCTTTTAAAAAATGTTTTTGTAAAGCAAATTCTTTTCTGCAATTTAAATTATGTACTATAAAATATGTTTTTCCAAGTAGTTTATCAAGCGTAATAGCCTAGAGCTCAGATTTTTTGAGTATATCTTCAAATAAATCTAATCATGACAACTAGGCACCTTGAACCCCAATGGGTGGATCAATACTGCCTACAAGAAGTTTGACAGAAGTTCGAACTGAGATTGTTTTTTCCTGGTATTTTTAGAGAAACCATCACGGCACCAAAGGACTTTGGTTAGATAACTCTCATGGGACATACCTTCTTGTGTATGCCCAGAAAATCTAATGTCCTTCCGTTAAATTCACTTGAAGCATTCTCTTTCCCTCCTTGGTCACAGTTAATCATAGATGCAATAATGACCTGTTCATGTGATTTTATCTTTTTACTACTATTAACTTTTATTGATAAGCTACCTAAGAGTAGCCTCTATCGATGTCACTATTACACCCCTAGGATCTAGCATAATGCCTGAAACGGTTTAATAGGAAAATAAATATTTGTTCAACAAAGAATAAAGGTTTAAAAATGTATATACTATATTTCATTTTTTATTTTTTTTATTTTAATTTATGATAGTCACACACACACACACACAGAGAGAGAGAGAGAGAGAGGCAGAGACACAGGCAGAGGGAGAAGCAGGCTCCACGCACCGGGAGCCTGATGTGGGATTCGATCCTGGGTCTCCAGGATCGCGCCCTGGGCCAAAGGCATGCGCCAAACCGCTGCGCCACCCAGGGATCCCTAAAAATGTATATACTATATTTCTAAACAAAATAAGTCTATGATTACATTTATATCTTCAGAAAAATATGTCTCAGGATTGTTATAAAGCCTACTTCTGAGTTTTGTAAGATTACCGGTAAATAGATTTTGTTCTTTGTTCCTACCTGTATATTTGGCAACATTGTTATTGTTAATTTGTTATGATTAATGTATATTTTTAAGGGGAAATGGTTATAAAAATAAATTTCTAAGTTATTAAACTATTATAAATAATAAGAGTAGAAAAAGAAGCATTCAATCAATAATGGGTGGAACAGTTTGTTGGCTAAAGGGAGGATTTAAGTTGATCCTTATATTAAATAATATACAAAAATAAATTGCCCTCTTAAAATAATTTTAAATATAGAAAATTGAATGTAGTAAACAGCTGCAGTCTCAACTGAAAGACTTCTGGCTATCAGAGGACACTAAAATCATAAACCAGTTGATAAAAATGTCCAAGGTATACTTTGATAGATTAGGCATATTAGAAATGAAAACATCCATATGTTATTAAACAACATAAAATTAACGGAAAGTAAATTCCAGAATATTTTTTGTATTTAAAAAATTGTTATACAAGAATAATGAAGACAAATCCCCACAGAGATAAATAAGCAAAGAGCACCTCGTTGCCTAGCTGAACTCTGTGAAAGAGGAAACAAGCGGCTACTTAGCATATAAAAATGTTGATAGTCACTAGGAGTTAAATTTAAACATCAGTGAGATACCATTTTTATATCATCAAGTTAACAAAGACTTTAAAAATAAACTTAATGTTGGCAAGACAGGAACTGCTGCTTCTATCATAAATTAGATCAACTTTTCTGGAGAGCAATGGAGTATGTATAGGGGATGTAACTCCTTGTAGCAATTGATCCAAAGGAAATAATAGGAGATAGAGACAAGGGTATCAATACAAAGGGTATCACTGAAGATTATCCATAACAGTGAATAAATGGACAATATAATGTTCGACATCAGAATAAGGCTTAAGCAAATTACTGGGCATCTAGAAGTTCAGTTATTACACAGGTATGAAAGTGAGTTTCTAAAAATAATGATGTAAAATGTTCATATGACAATAACATTGAAAAAAGAAATAAAAAAAATAGTTATGTAGAACAGTCTGTATTATGTTAAAATCTATTAAAGATAATAGAAATATAATTGAAAAATACATAGAAAAGTAATGCTTTATTTTGCATGTTTAGGGTTTTAGCCAGTGGTACTGAGACCAGGATAACCACTGGCACTGACTGAACTCTTGCACTCACTGATGTAATCACATTGTATGGGCTATCTCCTCTAATTCTATAACAGTCCTATTTAGCAAGTACTATTATTTTCTCCATTTTATACATGAGGCTTACAGACATTAAGTGACTCATCCAGGGTTACACAGCTAGTAAGTAAGGTGTGAACAGGAATTCAAAACAGACATCTTTCTTTACTATACAGGTATTTAACTCTTAATCATTATGTCAGTTTGTTTTTGACAAATTTTTTAAGTATTGAGTAAATTATATTAGAAAAATATGGCTATCACAAAAAAAGAAAAATATGGATATCATTATGAAAAAGCTAATTGAAATCTAATCTCGTGCTTTTTAAATATGATCTGAATATATTATAGATTTAAGCATTTAAAAAAGCAATCAGAAAAAATAAAACTGGGATGCCTGGATGGCTTAACAGTTGAGCATCTACCTTTGGCTCAGGGCATGATCCCAGAGTCTGTGATTGAGTCCCACATTGGGCTCCCAGCATGGAGCCTGCTTCTCTCTCTGCCTGTGTCTCTGCTTCTTTCTCTCTGTGTCTCTCATGAATAAATAAATAAAATACTTAAAAAAAGAAAAGAAAACTGCACAATATACAAAAGTCAACTCAAAATGTATTAACAACTTGAACATAAGACCTGAAACGATAAAACTCCTAGAAGAAAAAAAACATAAGGTAAAATCCTTACATTGTTCCTAGCAATGATTTTTTTTTTTTTTTGGATTTGACACCCAAAGCAAAGTAAACAAAGCAAAGATAAATGAGACTACATCAAACTAAAAAGCTTCTGCAAAGTAAAGCATCAACAAAATGAAAATGCAACCTACTAATGGGAGAAATATTTTTCAAATCATATACCTATTAATGGTTAATATCCAAAACTTATAAAGAACTCGTACAACTCAACAGCAAAAACAAACAGATGAAACAAAACAATTTTAAAATGGGCAAAGAAACTGAATAGCCATTTTTCCAAAGAAAGCATAAAAATGGCCACCTGGCAGATGAAAAGATGCTAATCAATATCATTAACCATCAGAGAAATGCAAATCAAAACCACAATGAGATATAGACTCACATCTATTAGAATAGCTATCCTCAAGTAGACAGAAGATAACAAGTGTTAGGCAGGATGTTGTGAAAGGGAAATCCTTGCACACTATTGACAGGAATATAATTGGTGCAGCCTCTATGGAAAACATAAAAAAAATTAAAATAGAACTATCATATGAACCAGTAATATCATGTCTGAGTCTATATGCAGATAAAATGAAAATAGAGTATCACAGAGATATGTGCACTCCTGGTTCATTGCAGCTTTATTCACTATAGTCAAGATATGGAAACAACCTAAGCATCCGTTAATGAATGAATGGACAAAGATGTGGCATATAGATGTAATGGAATATTATTGAACCATAGGAAGAAGGAAATTCTGACATCTGCAGCAATGTGCTTGGAACTTAATGGCATCATGCTAAGTGAAACAAGGCAGCCAGAAAAAGACAAATATTGCATGGTATCACTTACATGCAAATCTTAAAAAAAAAAAAAAGTCATAGAAACAGTGAATAGGTAAGTGATTAGTTGAGGTCGGGGAAATAGAGGATGGTACAAGGCTACAAACTTTCAGCTGTGAGATGAATAAGGTCTGAGGATCTAACATAAATTACAGTTAACAACACTGTATCATATAATTGAAATTCGCCGAGAGAGAGTAGAACTTAAATATTCTCTTCTTAACACACACAAAAAAGATAAATATGTGAAGTGATGAATGTTTTAGTTAACTAGGTAGGAGAATCCTATATACATATATATATATATATATGTATGTGTGTATATATGTGCATATATATAAAATCACACTGTATACTTTAAATATCTCACAATTTTGTCAATTATATTTCAAAGCTGAAAATTTTTAAAAAGAAATAAGCTAACAGAATAGATACAATTTCATACTTATCCTAATGGTGTTAAGAAAACGACGTTTTGCGTTTCAGGGCTAAAGAAGAAATAGTCATTTACCATTCACTATGAAACAAACATATCCCTGATTATATGTATAAAGTGAAATAAACATAAAATAGGAAAAGGTAATGGAATACACTCTTATCATATGTATAAGGAATATATGTGTGGCTCTAAAATGTATGAGGGTTCTATTTGGATCCAAAGTGTAAACAACTTTAATGGATAAATAGTCAAAGAACTATTCATTCATTTAATCATTTAACAAACACCTGTTATCTAGTCACTGTGAACAAAGAGTTATAAACACTAAACAAGTACCTTTAAAAGCCTACATCACTAATAAATTAGCAAAATTATTAATAACACAAGAGGCATTATATCACCCTAATATACAAAAAAAAAATCTCTTTAATTGGCAGAATCCTAACATCCATAGGGTTGTTGGGAGTGAGTAAATTTCTACATGACTAATGGTCCTGCAAATTGGAGCAATATTTTGGATGAACAGGTTGACAGTTCATGACACAAATAATAGAAAATCATAATACTCTTTTACTAGGACCATTTTTAAAGAATCTCTCTGTAGGAATAGTGCAAGAAGGGAGAAAAGCCTATATATGCAAAATGCTTATAACTGTATTGTATGTGTAACTGTATTATATGTATAACTTAAAGCTGAATAAAAGGTCCGAATGACCAAGTGTGAGCAGACTGCTAGGCAGATACTGCTATGTTAAATTAAAGGAATGCTATATTGCCATTAGAATGGCAAATATAAGAAACTATGCAGAAAATGGGAATGAATGACGTAATTGAAAACACTTGGAAGACAGTATATATGCTTGCCCCTATAAAAATTAAGCCATGTAATAGTAATAATAGGCACATTATACACTATAAAGTTTGTATATGGAGTTAGAAACTTGGAATTTTCATATTTTTTTCCTGATACGATTGACCTAGAGACAGTATAACACAGTAGAAGCTGATATAACCAATGAGTACAAATACAGGTTTAGAATCAAGCAGATTTTTATTCAAATGCAAACTGCTACTACTTTGGATATGTTTCTAGAAGGACTCCTCTCTTCTTCCTCATTAAGAGATGTTGAGCACTGGCATCATGGCAATGCACAGTGGATTCACCAATGGATGGAATGCAATAATTATTCTAAAATTTAAGCCAAAATCTGTTTGATTACTTAGGTAGCAATGCCATTTAAACACATGGTCCCATTTTATTTTATAAAATGACAAAGAGATCATAATGAATTCTGTAATATGAATTGTAGCAGTAAGATTAATCATGAGTGAAAATGATTACAGCAAGAATAAGAGAAAAAGGGAAAGGGGAAAGTAAATTATGTCTCCCTTAGGTCAGCTTCTTAGAATTTAGTCATTTCCACTCACAGCCCTCTAAATGAACTGGGTTCCTTGGAGAATATTTTGAATAATCATGTTGTAAAAACTCAGTTTCTGTATCATTCCTGCTTAAGCTTTTTTCATGTTATCTCAGGCTCAACTCTTTCAGGCTCTTCTCATACTCACTTCCACAAGTAGAACTAGAAAGTATGTGGAAGTGAAGCACTTTTTATTTCAAAACTCACTATTGTGGTTTTATGCTAGTTTGTTTCCTTACAGGATAATTAACTCAATGAGTCCAGGAGGATGCTTACCGACCTTTAGTATCTCTAGAACCTGACTCAGTGGCTCACAGAGTACACTCAGTAAAGAACCACCTGAGACTTCTGGAAATCACAAGGTTCTCATTATCCAAAAAATGCTTATTCCTATTCATCAGAGGAACCAAAACTTGCCTTGCACTTGTCCAGCATGAACATAGATATTTAGAAGACAATAGTCTTAAAGAAGAGGCTGTGCAAGAAAAGTAGGTGGAAATATTTCAATAAAAGAAGCAATGATAGGGGCACCTGTGTGGCTCAGTGGTTGAGCATCTGCCTTTGGCTCAGGTCATGATCCCGGGGTCCTGGGATTGAGTCCTGCATCAGGCTCCTTGGAGGAAGCCTGGTTCTCTTTCTGCCTATGTCTCTGCTTCTCTCTCTGTGTCTTTCATGGATAAATGAAATCTTAAAAAAAAAAAAAAAAAAAAAAAAGAAGAAGAAGAAGCAATGATAAAGTACCTACCATGAATGATGCCTAGTTCTAGTTCTGGCTAGTTCATTTAGATTTGCAGAGGTCTATCCATTTCCTCATTCCACAATTCTGTTTGTTCTCCTTAAATAAACTCAAGGGAGATTTGATACAAAATCCTCTATGTGATCCATAATACTGATAATAGCAAAGTAAAAATAGAACATTATTGTAATAACGTACATAATGTACACATATCAAGCCTAAACTGAAATTACCCTTACTAGTTTCACCATTTCCAGTGATTTTCTTAATTATAGCTAAACCAACAATTTACTTCTATCTCTTTATTCACAGTCTGATTTTATTTTTTCTCTATGACACTAATACAAATACTAAACATTTTACCAAGATTACATTTTTTATCTTATTTTCAAGTGGCCTTGAAATTTTTTTACAGCAAACAATAAAAATAATAAAATAAATATTTTCAGAAGAGGTCTCCTGTTATATGTATATGGAAAGATCTCTTTTGGAGAACATTAGGCTAATATTAGTATTCTTTTATATGTCTTTAGGTATAACATCTTCTGTTGTAAAACTTGGTACCTCTCCCAAACTAAATCCCATGAAGTACTTTTTTTTTTTAGAAGACTGTTCTCTAAAGAATAATAAGAGGTGAACTTCCTATTTACTATAGTTCATGTAGATTGAACTTGGCTAATGATATTATATATTATTTTCCTGTATTTTGTTTCTCAAATGGGTGGATTACCTTTCTCTATGAAGAACTACTTATCATTTAGACAATTCAGACTTTTCATGTGTCATTAAAAAAATGAAACAGCTTTGAATATTATCAGCAAAGAGTTTTGTGTTACATATAGTAAAAAATGTATCATATATAAAATGTTTGCTAACTTAACGAAAATTTTTCAAAATTTATATTTGTTTTAAGTAAAATCATCAAAATAAAATTTTGCTAATTAAAATAAAATTAATTTAATTTTAAATTAAAAAATATAAATTTGATGTAACTTGTTGACTATTAAGCCATAGAAAATCTTCATGAAAAAAAATAAAATAAAAAGAAAATCTTCATGGGCTTTGAGTAAAAATAATATACCATAATGTAGATCTGATAGGTTGACATTGCACAAAATGCACACATAATGCATTTTCCACAAATTCTGGGATTACTTATATTATCATACATTTCTAAATTTAAAAAAATTGAGAAAAGTATTGTAGCAAGGAAGATAAGATTTACAGATCCAAACCCAAATGCCAACCTGTCTTTTCCGTTACTATGAAGATGTGCCCTGCTCTCATTCATGCCTCTGTAGCTTTCAACATACAGTATTCTTTTCTAGACCATGCTTTATGTCTGTTTTTGGTTGACTCCAACTGATTCTTGATATTTCACTTTAGTTGTTTAGCATGATTGAGTTTACCCTATGTCTAATGGCACTCTGCTGACTTATTTTTATTTATTATTTTATTATTATTCTGTATTAGGACTACTTTTCAACTATTTCATCCATTAGGGCTAAAGCTCCTAAAGGCAAGTTGCCTTCTCCTCACACTCCCAATTTAAGCATCTCTAGCACTTAGAGAAGTAACTAACCCATGCATTAGTTTGCTAGGGCTGCCATAACAAAGTACAACAAACTAATGGCTTAAATAACAAAAATTATGTTCCTACAGTTCTGGAGGCTCAAAGACTTAGCAGGCTTGGTTCCTTCTAAGGACTGTGAGGATCTTTTTGAAGACTGTCTAAATGGCTTGTAAATGGCCATGTTCATTTTCACATGGTGTTTTCATATCTTCATATCATCTTCTCTCTGTACATATCTCTGTGCCTAGACATCTTTGTTAAGACATCAGTCACGTTGCATTAGGGTCAACTGTAATGACCATACTTTTGCTTCAATACTTTCTGGAAAGACTCTCCAAATAATAAGGTCACATTCTGAGGTACTGGGAATTAGGATTTCAACATAGGAAATGTGGTGAGATACAATTAAACCAAAACACCACTATAGATTTGTCAAATCAGTGAGTGCATGGAAGAGCACTTACAGAATTTAGCAAATTTGTTTTAATTATCTAACATGAAAAAAATAATTATCTAACATGTATATTTTCCTCCAAAGACTGTGTACTCTTTTAGAACAAAATTCGTATCCCTTTCACACTTGAATTTGTAGTGCTTAGCATGAATGCCAACAAATAATTGGTGCTCAGGATGCTTTGTTAAATGAGTGATAAATACAAACCATGCAAAAGTATTTTCTTTAAAAATACCTCTGGAAGAATGTTTTTATGGTCTTGGCTAATGCTCCATTCAACTATTTGCTGATCACTGCAAATTGTAGTCCCCAGAGTTTTAATGCCTTAAGCAATTTGAAAAAGATACTATATGTCATTCAGAAGCTGGAAGTCTAAATATTTCCATGACTTAAATATCTTGTTTGCCTTTAGAAATCAGCTTTCATCTATGATTTTGTGTCATATTTTCTTAGTTTTTTTTTCCTGATTTATCAAAACACAAATGCTAACAATAAAATGTAAACTGACTTTCAGTAGAACATGCCAGAGAGATAGAATGGTGTCTTTGGGACACAAATAGAAAGGTAATGAAAAATAGCCTGAGTGTGGAGATGGGGGAGAAAAAAACCTTAGGTGATGGTATTGTCTGATTCAGTATGACCACCTTAATTATCATCAGGGTGAAGAAGGTGAGTGGAATGTTAATTAGTTTCACAGTTTCTCTAATTTAGGATGTAGAAACAGCACCAGTAGTAATAAAACAAGTAGAGACCAAGCTGTTTTCTGAAGAAGCTTATGAGCCTAAAGTAATCTAGTAAGACAAACATGGGTTAATTGTACTTATCAGAAAAAAGACAGTCTGGGTAATAACCAAGGTGACACAAGGGATGGGAAGGGCTGTGCCTCATTTGTATCTGAGCTAACAAATTGCTTTCATGAGGCATCCACAAAGCATTTTTGTAGACATTTTTTTTATTTATATGGGTTGGACCAATTTTACTACTGAGATTTTCTTTTTCTGAGTAAAGATAGGTAGAAAAGAAGATAAAAAAATGTTACAAAGCAGAATCCAAAATAACAAGGCTTTGGTGGAGTTTCATTTGAAGAGATTTAAATTTAAAAAGTCCTTTATACTTACCCAGTAGTTAACTATTCCTGCCACTCTTGATTCTTTTGTGTAGATCCAGATTGCTACCTGGTTTATCTTTTCCTCTGCTTGGGAGATTTGTCCGTGTGTATGTGTGTGTGTGCGTGCTCAGCATTCCCATGTATTTATTTTTAATTCATCATTTTAATTTGAGATAATTTTAGATTTATAGAAAAATTGCAAAAATAGAGAGTTTCAGTAAAACTTTCACCTGGACTTCCCTTATGTTAACATCTTACATAACAATAAAAACAATCATCAAAACTAAGACACTCATATTGGGTACATTAATTAAAGTACAGATTTTATTTGAATCTTATATGAGTTTTTCCTGTAATGTCCTTTTTCTATTTCAGGATCTAATCACAATCCCAAATTCCATTACTGGCCATGTCTCCTTAATCTCCTCCAATCTATGACAGTTTCTTAGTCTTTCCTTGTTTGTGACCTTGATACTTTTGAATGGTAGTGATCTATTATTTCGAAAAAACTCAGTTTGGGTTTGCCTGATATATTCTCATGAAGTTATGTATTATTGGGAAGGACACACAGTGATGATATGTGCATATATCAGGGGATAGGTGATGTCGAACTTGATCACTGATTAAGGTGGTTTGTACCAGCTTTTTCCATTGTACTGTTTTCTCCTTTGTAATAAATATTGGAGGAGAGGTACTTTGAAACTATGCAAATGTCATGTTTTTGCTGAGATTCTTGCCCACTAACTTTGCCATGTGGCAGTGATGTTGTTTTTTCTCATTTTCCACATGTTTTAATTGGAATTTTGCTGTAAGAAAGAGCTATCTTTTCTCTCTCATTTATTTTATATTTATTTGTTTAGTTATTTATATTAGTATAGAGTCATGGGTCTTTATGGGGAAGCTAGAATCCAGTAGTACTGATATTTATTTACTCAAGTTATTCTGCTTTTGGCCCTTGGAAACTGTTTCAGTTGGCTCTTAGGCCCAGAAGACTTCTGCAATATGTATTGTAGTGTAAGTCTACCAGTGATGAATTTTTTCAGCTTTTGTATATATGAGAAAGTCTTATATTTAAGGCTGCTTTTATGATTTCTGGTTCTAAGTAATTTGGCTATGATAGGTTTTTGTGTAGTTTTCTTCATGTTTTCCTGTGCTTTGTGTTGGTTGAATCTCTTTAGTCTGCGGGTTTATGATTTTTGACAAAATCAGAGATTTCCACCTATATTATTTCTCTTCATATTTTGTATCCCTTTCTAATTATGCATGTAATAGGATGCATGAAGTTGTCCAACAGCAAACTGATGCTCTTTTCATTAATTTTAAAAATATTTCTGGCTTTCCATTAGGTAATTTTTATTGCTATACATTTTTGTTCACTAACCTCTCCTTTTGTAATGTCTAATCTACTTAAACACTTAGTGTATTTTTCATCTCAGACATTTTTGTTTATATTTCCTGAAATTTGATTTGGAGATTTGATTTGGGGATATATGTATATAGTATTTCCATGTCTCAATCTTTCTTCTGCTTTCTTGAACAAATGCAATATAGTTATAACTATCTTAATGCCTTTTCTACTAATCCTATCATCTGTGTCATTTTTGTATAGAATTTGATTGATTTTTCTCCTAATTATGGGTTGTATTTTATGTTTCTCTTGCATAACTGGCAATTTTTAATTGATGTCAAATATTGTAAATCTTAAATTTTGGGGTGCCAAGTTTTTTTTTGGTATTTAAATATTCTTGAACTTCATTTCTGGGATATAGTTTAGTTACTTAGAAATAGTTTGATTTCCTTTGCTCCTGCTTTTTAGTGTTTTGGGGAAAGCCAGAGGAACATTTAATTAGAGCCAATTTTGCCCCATTACTGAGATGAAACTTTCTGAATACTAGACCTGAAGCCCAATAAATTATGTGATTTTCCACTATGGCTGGTATGAACAAACACTATTACCAGTCCTGTGTGATCCCTGGAAAATGTTTCCTTCAATTCCTTCAAGCACTTCTTTCTTGGGTAAATCCTCGCATGCACTCATCAGTCCTCAGGTGAAGATTCAAAGGGGATCCTCTGCTGATTTTTCAGAACTCTTGCTCTGTTGTGATGTCTCCTTCCTGTTACTCTGTCCTTTCAGTTCTACCCTTTTTGGTCTCCTTGGATCCTAGTTCAGTCTCCTAAACTTAGAGAGACTGGCTGTAGGGCTCCAAATGGGTTCTCCTTCTCTGCACCATTATTTTAAAACTCTCTTGGTAGTAATTTAGGGCAATTTTAAGACTTTCCTTATATGTCTTCTGTCATTCAGGGATCACTATCCTTTCTTACCTTATATTCAATGTCTTAAAATCCACAGTTTCCTATATTTTAATTTATTTCTTAGTAGTTTTAGATAGGATAGTAAATCAGGTCTTTATACCTTTATCTTGGCCAGATTCAGTAATTATGTGATAGCTAAGCAATATTTTTATAAATAAGTTAAAAAATAAATCTGTACAATAAAATATAGGCAATGTTATGAGGCTTTTATATATCTAGTTTATGTATGTTAATACTGAATTCAGCCTACCCTAACATGTATGTATATTCTTTCAGTGACCCCGCCCTCAAAATAAATTTGAATTTTCCATCATAATTTCTCTTTTTTCCTATTCCCCTTCTAACATAGGAAAAATTTGGTCTTTGCCAGAGTTGTTCCCACAATATCTGTAATATAAAATTAGAATAAGCTGGTTATTCATTTATTCAACAAATATTTATTGTGTTCCTGTTCTGTGCTAAGCACTGTTCTGGGAAAGTGAGACATATCAAGTGAACAAAAGAAAATATTCCTTCTCTCAGGGAGTTTTTATTCAATAATGAGAAACCAACATTAATTAATTAATTGGAAAATAAGTAAATTGTAGAGGTACTGGGGTGATTCAGTTGGTAGAATGTGAGACATTTGATCTCCGGATTGTGAGTTTGAGCCCCATGTTGGGTGTAGAGATTACTTAAAAAGGAAATCTTAAAAAAAATTAGTAAATTGTATATTATGATGCAAAGAAATGTACATATCAGAGAAATAATAATAAAAGTTACATCAACAGCCTAATAAAGAGTTGGGGAAGAAGGGAGGGAATAGAAGAATATCTGGGGGAGGCTATTCAGCTATTGAGGGATGTAGAAATTTGTGGAGAAAAGAGGTTAAAGAAGAGTTGCTGAACATTCCAGACAAAAACAGTAGAATGCACATTCTTCTCAAGAGTACATAGAACGTTTTCCAGATAGAGCATATATGATGGGCTGCACAAGTCTGAACAAATTTTAGAAGGTTGAAATCATCAGGCACCTTTTCCAACTACAATGATATGAAACTAGAAATTCATTTACAAGAAGAAAACTGGAAAATTCACAAATATGGAGAGAGTAAACAACATACTACTGATCAACCAGTGGGTCAGCAATAAGCTAAAAGTGAAATAAAAAATACCTTGAGACAAGTGACAATGGAAAAATTACATACCAAAACTTGTAGGATATAGCAAACATAGTGCTAATAGGGAAGTTCATAGTGATAAATGTCTATCTCAGAAAATAAGAAAAATCCCAAATGGGGCACCTGGGTGGCTCATTGGTTGAGCATTTGCCTTTGGCTCAGGTTGTGATCCTGGGGCCCTGGGACTGAGTCCCACATCAGGCTCCCTGTAGGGAGCCTGCTTCTTCCTCTCTCTCTGTTTCTGCCTCTCTGTGTCTCTAATGAATAAATAAATAAAATCTTAAAAAAAATAAAGAAAAGAAAAATCCCAAATAAACAACCTAACTTTACACCTCAGGGAAATAGAAAAAGAATGAATGGAGTCAAAGTTAGAAGGAAGGAAATAAAAAAGATCGGAGCAGAAATAAATGGAATAGAGACTAAAATGACAATAGAAAAGATGAATAAATCAAGAACTGGTTCTTTGAAAAGATAAATAAAATTGACAAACCTTTAGCTAGACTTACCAAGAAAAAGAAGTGGAAAAAACCAAATAAATGAAATCAAAAAAGAAAGAAATGTTACAACTTATACCACAGAAATATAAAAAATCACGAGACTACTATAAAAAAGCATACACCAACAAACTGGAAAATATGGAAGAAATGGATAAATTCCTAGAAATGTGAAATCTTCCATGACTGAATCATGAAGTAATAGAAAATCTGAATAGACCAATTACTGGAAAAAGGTAAATCAGCAGTTAAAAAACCTCCCTATACACTAACATCCAGGACCAGATAGCTTCACTGGTTATTGCTACCAAACATTCAAAGAATTATCAATGCTTCTCAAACTCTTCCAAAAAAATAGAAAAGGAGAGAATACTTCCAAACTTATTTTATGAGGCCAGGATTACCCTCATACCAAAACCAGACAAGGACACCACAAGAAAGGAAAATAATGGGCCAATATCCTTGATGTGTATAGATGTAAAAATCCTAAAAAAATTAGCCAACTGAATTCAACAGTTCATTAAAAGGATCATACAAATGATCAAGTGGGATTTATTACAGGGATGCAAGGATGATTCAACATCTGCAAAGCAAACAAAATGATACACCACATTAATAAAATGAAGGCTAAAAATCATATGATCATATCAATAGATGCCGAAAAAGTGTTTGGCAAAATTCAACATCAGTTTGTGAGAAAAGCTCTTTTAAAAGAGTAGAGGAAATATACTTCAGCATTACAAAGACAATATATGACAACCCCACAACTAATATCCTACTCAACTGAAAGCTTTTCCTCTAGGATCAAGAATAAAACAAGGATGCCCTCTCTCACCACTTTTATTCACCCTAGTATTAGAAGTTCTAACCAGACTAAGTAGTAAAAAAAAAGGAAATACAAAGCATTGGATTGGAAATGAAGAAGTGAAATTGTCACTTTCATTGTTTTCCGATTGCATGATATTATATATAGAAATCTCTGAAGACTCCACCAAAAAACTTTCAGAACAAATAAATGAATTTGGCAAATTTGCAGGATATAAAATCAATATACAGAAAAATGTTGAACTTCTATACACTAAAATGAACTATCAGAAAAAGAAAAAAATACCACTTATATTTGCATCAAAAAAAATATCTGTATTTAACCAAGGAGGTGAAAGACCTGTACACTGAAAACTGTTAGGCACTGCTGAGAGAAATTGAAGACATGAATAAATCAGAGGATATCCCGTTCTCATAGATTGGAAGAATTAATATTGTTAAATGTCCATAGTATCCAAAATAGTCCACATATTCAAAAAAATCCCTATCAAAACTTCAACAGAGGTTTTCACAAAACTAGAACAGTTGTAAAATCTGAATGGAACCACTAAATACTCTGAATAGCCAAAGAAAATCTTGAGACAAAAGAACAAAACTGGAAACATCACACTCCCTGATTTCAAACCATATTATAAAGCTATAGTAATCACAGTATAATGTAGTACAGCCATAAAAACAGATATATAGATCTATGTAACAGAATAGAGAGCCCAGAGATAAGCCCATGCATACATCATCAATTAATTCATGACAAAGGAACCAAGAATATATAATGAGGAAAGGACTGTCTCTTCAATAAATGGTATTGGGAAAATTTTGCAACATGCAAAAGAATGAAATTGGGCCACTATCTTACACCATATACCAAAATTAACTAAAAATAGATTAAAGACTTGAAATCATAAAAAAAAAAATCTAGAAGAAAACATAGGTGGTAAGCTTCCTGACATAGGTCTTGGTGATCTTTTAGATTTAATAGTAAAAGCAAAGATAACAAAAGCAAAAATGAACAAGTGGGATTAAAACTAAATAATCAAACTAAAAAGCTTCTGTACAACAAAAGAAACCATCAACAGAATGAAAATGCAACCTCCTGAATGGGAGAAAATATGTGTGAATCATATATCTAAAAAAGGCTAATATCCAAAATATATAAGGAACCCATACACCTCAATAGCAAAAAAGCAAACAATCTGATTTTTTTTAAATGAGCAAAGTAATTCTTGTCACAGAAATAATATAAAATAAAGCAAGGGTCAGCTATAGCTAATGGACCAAATCTAGTCTACCACATGCTTTTGTAAATAAAGTTTTATTGGAATATAACTGCACCTATTTGTTTTCTCATTTTCTATTGCTGTTTTCAGTAGATGAATAGTTGTGACAGAGACTTTATAGCCTGTGAATCTAAAATATATACTGTCTCTTTACAGAAAAAGCTGCTAACATCTGACTAGAGGATCTTACTTCTATAAGATCTTAGTGATTCTCAACTGCAAGACTTCATGTCTATGCTGATTCTCCATCTGGCCAATTAATTGGATGATTTCCTTACTGCTACATCCTGAGGAATAAGAATTCTTAGCAGCTCACCCTCAGTGATAGTCCATCAGTGGGAAATACCCTTTAATGCTCTTAGAGAAGAGGAGTGCTACGAGGCCAACTGGCCAATGCTATCCAATATCTTCTGCCTTCCTAAAAGAAGTTTGAGGAGGCCATTAGAGGCCTCAGGAGCTTTCATTACTGTTCTTTTCTCAGTTTCTAGTATATTCTGTATTGAACAAACTAATTTTAAGGAAGACAATTCCTTGTTTGTTGGTTGGAATGTTTGGAATTAGATTTTTAATAATGTCTAAAATAAAAACAAATAATAGGGCAGCCCCAGTGGCGCAGAGGTTTAGCCCCACCTGCAGCCCAGGGCATGATCCTGGAGACCCTGGATCGAGTCCCACGTCAGGCTCTCTGCATGGAGCCTGCTTCTCTCTCTGCCTGTGTCTCTGCCTCTCCTCTCTCTCTCTCTGCTTCTCTATGAATAAATAAATTTAAAAAAATCTTTAAAAAAATAATAGAATCACTAAGCACTTTATGTTGGATAGTTGAATATAGATCTCCTCTGAATAAATAGCACATGCTTGTAAGTAAAGCATTTGTATGTAGAGTAAAACAAAATTTTATATAGCAATCTTTAGCATTTTGGAAAAGAATATAGACCAACTTTTTAAAAATGTTGATATGTGGGGCAGCCCGGTTGGCTCAGCGATTTAGTGCCGCCTTCAGCCCCGGGCCTGATCCTGGAGACCTGGGATCGAGTCCCATGTTAGGCTCCCTGCGTGGAGCCTGCTTCTCCCTCTGCCTGTGTCTCTGCCTCTCTCTCTCTCTCTCTCTCTCTCTCTCTCCCTCTCTCTGTGTCTCATGAATAAATAAATAAAATCTTTTAAAATAAATAAATGTTGATGTTATTAAAAGATTGTTATTTGATTTTAATTTTTTTTACTCTTTCATTTTGAATACATTTTAGACTTATACAAAAGTGACAGAGCTTTTGTATTCTCATGCAAATTCTTATATTTATATTCCGTCACCCAGCTTTTCCTAATGTGAAGAATTTACACAGCCATTGTACAATTATTAAAACTAGGAATTATCATCTGTATAATGCTATTAACTACAGAATTCACTCTAATTTCACGAGTATGTCTCAGTGAAAATCTCTACTGAGAATCTTTTTTCTGTTATAGGATCCCATCCTGCACTTAATCTGCTCTAATATGTGTAGTTCCTCAGGCTTTCCATGTCTATCGTGACCTTGACACTTTTGAAGACAACTGGCTAGTTATTTTGACATAGATGTATTTGTTTTCTTTTTTAAGTGGCAAAACAAAATGATGGAGACCTGATGTTCCCCTACTAGGAAAAGAAATAACCCATAGGTTTTTGGGGAGCCCTGAGAGCATATGACTAACATTATAAGTCCACTGGTGATCTATGTCTGGAGACTTTCCTCCAGGGATAGAGCAAAAGAGGAAGATTGGAAAACCAATGTTCTTCCTAATATCCAATTTGGTGCATTTTCCAGTATATTTGGATGGCAAATCAGAAGCCTACTTATTTTCTACATCTGAATTTAAAATCTCAGTACTAATTTGACTAAAAAATGGACAATAGTTTCCTAAAATTGAAATATAATAATCTGATCAGAGAACATTCTGTCATTTGAAGTTTGAAAATGCATATGAAGTTAATTATATCTGCATGTTCAGAAAATGACCCATCTTATTAGATTTATTATTCCTAAATAAATGGCAAAGTTATTTACGTCACTATCCTTTTAAGAAGACTGAGGTTTTAAAAATAGCAAAGATGATGAAATATTCGAGAGGTTTCCTCAAAGCACTGTAATCATACTACTATCGAGATGGGAAATGATTGCTTATTATTAAAAAAATAAGTAATAGCCATAGAATTTAAAAAAAAAGAAATGATCAATTAGAGAAAGGCAATTTCATAGAAAACAGACTATTAGGAAAATATTTTCAGGGAACTTTCCCCATTCATTTAGTACAGTAAATTGTTATCCCTTTGTTCACTGCCTATTAAAAAAAAAAGTCTAAACAACAAGTTTTTTTCCTAGCTTAATATAACATAAATAGTTGCCTGAAGAAGCCTGTTTGCCTGGTAACAAACAACTTTGTATTTTGTGTAATTAATCTTAACCTGTCAAGTGCTCAAATTCATTAATCAGCCACCTTGCTACTGGAGAGCTGGACTTTTAGATGAAGAGAAAAACAACAGGATAATGCCACATCTGTCTTGTTAATTTGCATTCCAGGTTGTCTGAAAAGGGATGCAAAGGAAGGAGGGCATAAAAGGAGAGTTTCTCAAAGAAAATTTTGGTTATGCTATCCCATTCTCCTTAGTGCTGGTCACAGACAGTGAACACATTTTAAAAAAATCCATTCCCCTAGGCAATTGGCAAATATGTGACTTACTCTGCTTAAGTGAAGGCTATCTTGAACCAGCAAATGCAGACTTTAAATGGGTATGATGAAATCTAAAAAGGAGGGACACAATATGCTAAAAGGAGCGCAAACTGGAGTGTGGAAACAAGACATTTCCGTTCCAAAGGTGAAATAGAAGGGAATAGGAATGCGGTCAGAGGACGAAGTGAAAGACAGTTCTGCATTGAGCTTATGCATGTGCTTGTAGAACAGCAATTAGCTCATCACTGATGTTTAGCTTAGTCAAAATGTCCCAATGCCACATTAACATACTTTGAATGAAATATAATAAAATATTATGCTAGCATGTCTTAGTGACAAGAGCAAATCAGAATAAACTTAGAAGGTAAAATAAAAAAAATTTCCTAAAACTTCACCTTAAGTGAGAAGTCAAAAATATTAATAAGTTTGTAAAAAAGTGACATACACTTCCAAAATTATGCTAAAACTAGTTTTTTTTGTGTGCATGATTCAAGGTGTTAGGGATTTTTTTTTAAAGCATTTAGGAATTTTTTTTTTTTTTAAGAGAGGGTACACATGAGGGGGGTTGGGGCAGAGGGAGAGAATCTTAAGCAGGATCCACACACAGTGCAGAGCCTAATGCAAGGCTTGATCTCAAGACCCTGAGATCATGACCTGAGCCAAAATCAAGAGTCAGATACATAACTGACTGAGCCACCTAGGCACCCCCAAGAAATATTTTTTTATTTGTTGGCTCTTTTAACATTTTTATTCCAGTGTAGCTAACATACAGTGTTGTATCAGTTTCAGATGTACAGTATTGTAATTCAAGAATTCCATGTATTACTGTGTCCTCATCAAGCTAAGTGTACTCTTAATACCCATCACCTATTTCATTCACACCCAATCCATCTTCCTCCTGGTAATCATCAGTTTGTTCTCAATAGTTAAGAGTCTGTTTCTTGGATTATCTCTCTCTCTCTCTCTTTTTCCTCCCCTTTGTTTGCTTGCTTTGTTTCTTAAGTTCTACAAATGAGTAAAGTCTTATGGTATTTGTCCTTCTCTGACTAGCTTATTTTGCTTAGCATTATATCCATGTTGCTGCAAATGGCAAGAATATTTTATGGCTGAATAATATTTCATTATATAAGTATATATATTTATAGATAAATATATAAATATATATGTTTATATATTCATGGACACCAACTGCTTTCATAACTTGGATATTATAAATAATGCTGTAATAAACATAGGGTGCCTATATCCCTTCAAATTAGTGTTTTTTTAATTCTTTGGGTAAATACCCAGTAGTGTGATCACTAGATCAAAGGGTTGTTCTATGCACCAGTTTCCATTCCCACCAACAGTGCATGAGGATTCTTTTTTCTTCACATCCTCACCCTTGTTTCTAATTTTAGCCATTCTGATAGGTATGAGGTGATATCTTATTGTAATTTTTATTTGCATTTCCCTGGTGATGAGTGATGTTGAGCATCTTTTCATGTGTCTGTTGGCCATCTAGATGTCTTCTTTGAAAAAATGTTCACATCATCTGCCCATTTTTTAATTAAACTATTTGCTTTTGGGATGTCAAGTTGTATAATATCTTTATATATTTTGGATACTAATCCTTTTCTCCAGATTTGTCATTTGCAAATATCTTCTCCCATTCAGTAAGTTGCCTTTTAGTTTTGTTGGTATTTCTTTCACTGTGCAGTAGCTTTTTATTTTGATGTAATCCCAATAACTTATTTTGGCTTTAGTTTCCCTGGCCTCAAGAAACATATTTAGAAAGATGTTGTTACAGCTGAGGTCAGAGAAATTATTGCCTATGCTCTCTTGTAGGAGTTTTATGGTTTCAGGCCTCACATTTAGGTCTTTAATCCATTTTGAATTTATTTTTGTCTGTGGTGTAAGAAAGTGATCCAGTTTCATTCTTTTGCATGTTGCTGTCCAGTTTTTCCAACACCATTTGTTGAAGAGAATTCTTTTTTTCCCATTGGATATTCTTTCCTGCTTTGTTGAAGATTAATTGACCATACAATTGTGGGTTCCTTTCTGGGTTTTCTATTTTGGTCTGTTGATTTATTGTTATAATTTTTGTGCCAGTGCCATACTGTTTTGATTACTACAGCTTTGTAATATAACTTGAAGTCCAGAATTCTGATACCAGTATCTTTACTTTTCTTTTTCAAAGTTGCTTTAGCTGTTTGGGGGCTTTTGTGGTTCCATAAAATTTTTAGGATTGTTCTAGCTCTATAAAAAATGCTGTTGGTATTTTGACAGGGATTGCCTTAAATGTATAGATTACTTTAGGTAGTGTGTACACATTTTACTTATTTATTTATTTAGTTAGTTTTTTTTTTTTTAAAGATTGTGTTTATTTATTCACAAGATATACCGAGAGAGGGGCAGAAACATAGGCAGAAGGAGAAACAGCTCTGTGGGGAACTTGATGTGGGACTTGATCCTAGGACCCTGGGATCATGACCTGAGCCAACAGCAGATGCTTAACCACTGAGCTATTTAGGTGCCCTGACATCTTAATAATATTTGTTCTTCCAATCCATGAAGATGGAATGTATTTCCATTTCCTTATGTCATCTTCATGTTTCCAGGAACTTATCAATTTCTTTTAGGTTGTCATAAAATTTTGGCATGCATTTTTCACAATATTCTCTTACAGTCCTCTGTATTTCTCTGGTGTTGGTTATTTCTCCTCTTTTGTGTCTGATTTTGTTTTATTGAGTCCTCTCTCTCTCTCTCTCTCTCTCTCTCTCTGTGTTTGATGAATCTAGCTAGAGTTTTATCAATTTTTTTTGATCTTTTAAAAGAACTATTCTTTGTTTCATTGATCTCTACTATCATTTTCTTAGTGTCTATGTCATTTGTTTCTGCTTTAATCTTTAATATTTCTTTCCTTCTGCTGGATTTTGGTTTTGTTTGTTCTGATTCTTCTAGTTCCTTTAGGTGTAAGTTCAGCTGTTATTTGAGATTTTTCTTGCTTTTTGAGATAGGTCCATATTGGTATAAACTTCCCTATTAGAACTACATTTGCTGCATCCCAAAGATTTTGGATTGTTATGTTTGCATTTCCATTTGTCTCTATGTATTTTTTATTTTCCCTCCTATTCATTATTTAGTAGCTTGTTATTTAACTTCCATGTATTTATGCTCTTTCTAGAATTTTTCTTGTTGATTTCTAATTTAATTGCGTTGTGGTCAGAAAAGATGCATGACATTACTTTGATCTTTTTGAAATTGTTGAGACTTATTTTGTATCCTAATATGTGATCTATCCTGAAGAATGTTCCATGTGCACTTGAAAAGAATGTGTATTCTGCTATCTTAGGATGGAATATTCTGAATATTTATCTGTTAAATCCATCTGTTCCAGTGTGTAATTCAAAGCCACTGTTTTCTTATTGATTTTCTGTTTAGATGATCTGTACATTGATGTAAGTGGGGTGTTAAAGGCCCCGACTATTATCGTATTACTATTGATTTCCTTTATATTCATTATTAACTGTTATATGTATTCAGGTGCTCCCATTTGAGTGCATGAATATTTACAATTATGTCTTCTTGTTGGGTTGTCCCCTCTATTATTATATAGTGTCCTTTTTTGTCTCTTGTTAGTCTTTGTTTTAAAGTATATTTTCTCTAAGTATCATTACCCTGACTTTCTTTTCACCTCCATTTACATGGTAAATGTTTCTCCATCCCTTCACTTTCTTTTTTTTTTTTTATTTTTATTTATGATAGTCACAGAGAGAGAAAGAGAGAGAGGCAGAGACATAGGCAGAGGGAGAAGCAGGCTCCATGCACTGGGAGCCCGATGTGGGATTCGATCCCGGGTCTCCAGGATTGCGCCCTGGGCCAAAGGCAGGCGCCAAACCGCTGCGCCACCCAGGGATCCCCATCCCTTCACTTCCAATGTGCATGAGTCTCTTTTAAGCAGGATATAGATGGAGCTTGATTTCTTATTCATTCCACCACCCTATGTCTTTTGATTGGAGCATCATAGTAATTCTTGACAGGTATAATTTATTGTCATCTTTTTTTGGTGGTTGTTTTTCACTGTTCCTTTCTCCCTTACTCTATTCCCTCAACATAAGCTAGCTTTCTTTAGTGACATAATTGGAATCTTTTTTCTTTATATTTTGTATATGTATTACTGGTTTTTGATTTGTAATTATCATTATGTTTATATATAACATCTTCTGCATATACCTGTCTATATAATAAAGTCTATGGTCACTTAAGTTTGAATCCATTCTTTACTTGTCTCCTCCCCATATTTTAGGTATATGGTGTCATACTTTACATATTTCTATTTTGTGAGTCCCTTGACTGATTTTTACAGATATACTTAATTTTACTGCTTTTGTGGATTCTTACAGTTCTTATTCTTATTTATGGTCTTTCTTTTTCATTCAGAATCCCCTTTAACATTTCTTGTAGGGCTGGTTTACTGGTCATGAAGTCCTTTCACATTTTTTTATTTTTATTTATTTTTATTTATTTATTTTTGTATGGGAAACTCTTTATCTCTCCTTCCATTAGAAATGATAGCTTAGCTGAATAGAATATTCTTGGCTGTAGATATCTTTTTTTCCTTTTCAGCATTTTGTATACATCATGCTACCCATTCTTCCCTCCAAGGTTTTTGCTGAGAAATCTGCATTGAGTCTTATGGGATTTCCCTTATATGGAATTTTTCTCTTGCTGCTCTTACAATTTTTTTTCCGCTTTTTTTACTGCCCCCCCCTTTTTTTTTGTCATTTTAATTACTGTGTGTCTTGGTGTGAACCTCCTTGGGTTGATTTTGTTGGAGGATCACTGTGCCTCCTAGATCTGAAATTCTGTTTCCTTCACCAGATTCAGGAGTTTTTCTGCTGTTATTTTCACAAATAAATTTTCTTCCCCTTTCTTCTGTCTTCTTCTTCTGAGACCCCTATAATGCAAATGTTACTACATTTGATGGAGTCACTAAGTTCCTAATTCAATTCTCAGTTTGCATAATTTTTCCCTCATCTGCTCAGCTTGATTATTTTCCATTACTCTGTCTTTCACATCATTGATTCATTCTTTTCTTTCTTCTAGCTTGCTATTTATTTGATCTAGCATATTTTAAATTTTAATTATAGTGCTCTTCATCTCTGGTTCTTTTTTATCACTTTGTTAAGCATCTCACTGATGCCCCTCACTCTTTTCCAAAGTCCATTGAGTATCTTTATGATCATTAAATTCTCCATCAGGTATATTACTTCTATCTGTTTTACTTAGGTCTCTTGCTGTAATTTTGTCTTTTTGTTTCATTCGGGACATATTCCTCTGTCTTCTCATTTTGTCTAACTGTGAGCCTGTTTCTGTGTGTTTGGAAAGTCATCTGTGTCTCCTGCTCTGTAAAATACAGGGTGGTGAATATGCTTTTAACAAGGTGGTGCTAGTTCTCTGCCAGAGGGGATTGGCCTCCACTACCCAGACCAGGGCTGGCTGAGGTGATCCACAAAGCACGCAAGCATGGGGGGTGTGGTGCCTGTAAGTTTTATGTGCTGTCCTCTTCAACAGAGGGTGGGCAGTTGCTGCTGAGACCTGGCTGGCTGGGCCTGCTCCACAACAAACCTGAGGGAGGGGCATATAGCCTTAACAAAGTACACATGTCCTCACAGGAAGAGTCTAGCCACTGGTGCCAGGATTTAGGCCCTGGAAAGCATGGAAAGAACCTAGTTGGGAGAGCTAGTGTTGGCAAGGTTTATGCTGGTCTTCTTAGAAGGACACTTATAGTGCTGGGACTGAGGCAGGCCTGGCTAGAGTATGCACGTTATGGTGTAAGCAATATAGGTAGTGAATGCCAGCTTTGTGCTGGCTTCCCTAGATGACTGTGTGTTTATGCTGGGAGGTAGGGAACTGAAATGCTGCCTGCCAGCTCCTTTGTTCCTGGAGATATCCCTCAATGAAACTGCTCCTCTGGACATGCTCTGTAATTAGTAATTAACTCTCCCTCTGTGATGAGCCAGATGTTTTTCAGACTGCTGCTTCTATGCTCTGTCTCTGCAGCTGTGGGTACTGCTGCCTCTTTTTTTTTTTTAAGATTTTATTTATTTATTCATGAGAGATGCAGAGACACAGGCAGAGGAAGAAGCAGACTCCTTGTGGGGAGCCTGATGCAAGACTTGATCCCAGGATCCTGAGATCACACCCTGAGCCCAAGGCAGATGCTCAACCATGAAGTTACCCAGGCATCCCTGTAGGGCTGTCTCTTTAAGGGCAGGGCCTCAGCTTCTTCTTGCCCTCCTGGCTCTCCCAGATCCAAGCCCACTGATTTTTAAATTTCTAGCTTTTAAATCTCATGGGTTGTAGAAACTCACAAACTTTAGCCTTTCTGTTTTTCAAAGCCAAATCTTCCCCATGTGGACTCTGTGGTGTGATAGTCTGTTTTCTCTCCCCTCTCTGTGTTCTAAGAGTCCCTCTCTGAGGCAATCTCAAGGTCCCCTTATGTCCTCACCACATGTCTCTGCACTTCCTCTGGTTTGATAAGGCCATTTCTCTTCTCTACATTTAGTTGTGGAGATTTTTCTGCCAGTCTTCTGGTTGTTGTCTGGGTTATTTACACTGATGTGAGCATTATCTAATTATATCCATGAGAAAAGATGAGCCTAGGGTCCTCCTACTCCACCATCTCCCCTGCAAGTTCTCCAGGAAATTTTTAAAAATAAGCAGTTTTAAAGACAACACTTAATAGATATGTTTGTATAAAGCCAATCTACTTATCACTAATTAGGAGAAGAACCTAATGTAGAGGAAATGATTTTTTTTTTCTTTTTAGGTCAAAACATCATTTTGAAATCTGGAGGCAAAAATACAAAAGTAGAAATCTGTGAATATTTTTATAAGTGGACAGTTAAATAAATTCAGGAAAATTCTTAGTTTTCTCAAGTTGTACATTCCAAGTAGAGGATATTTTAATGGGTTTTCCATGAAAACAAATAAATTGATAAGTTCAACAGCCTTCATTTATGATCCCTTTTTGTCTGTCACTAACATAAGTAAGTTCTTTTGAAGTGACTGGTGATTTTTTTTTCTTTTTAATCTCTTAACTAAAGAGATTCAATTGTTTCTATAATAAGCAATTATTGCCTTCTGCCTGTAACTAGTTTTTCAGTTAATCAAGTTATTTTTTCTTGGGGATTTAAGCTGGTAGCATATTTATTTGCCAAGTGTTACTACTAGACGGTAGGTAATAGACCAACTAACACAATTACAACTTAGGTGATGTAATTTAAAATCAGTACTGTTTAACATCAAATGAGTTATCTAACAAGTATGCACAAAACGGCTTCAAAATAATCAGAAACTTCTTTTCTTTCTGGCAAAACAAAACCAAGTTGTGCATAATCAAGAAAGACCATGTGGTTCATCACCTGATCAAATATTGGAATTTTCTGTGTTCATATAGAACATAACTGGGCCTTCTATGGAGTATGTAGGGTTTTTGTCTGTTTCTTGGTATAGACCTGATTATTTCCAGGGATATTAAATTCTTCAAAAACCACAGCAAAAATAGACTGGTTAATTTTGCTAACTTCCTAACCAATGTCAGGAGCATGCTCAGAGCTGGGAATATAGAGGAATTAATATATTATCCTTACCCAGCAGATACTTTGTTTACACATGTGAATTCGATATCTGCCAACACTGAGACTGGGTAAACTGTTTTGTTACTTTAAAGTTATGTAGTGAGGGAGTTGCCATGATGTTAATTACTTTATTAGAAACAGCAAACTATCATACAAGCTAAGTGTTGTATTAGATTTCCATATTATCTAATTATCATTTCAAGAAGTCTATTGTATGATCTCTGATATGCAGGGGTCAGAGATTCAAATATGAATCCATGTAATTATTATAATCAGTGATGCAGAGGGAATATCAATGCTAGAGAAAGGAAAATGAATAGAGAAAACTCTACATTTCTGTAATTTCAAGGGATACTAAGGCTATGACCATAGAAATTTGAGAAAACTTGATACTATTTCTAATTTGATACATTCATAAAACTCAAAGTTTTTAGCTTAGAATTTGGTCCATACTTTGCTTCCCTTAATGTCTTTGACACTTGAAAGAAAGCCATATACTACCTTAATCTTGCCAGAACTTTGCCTCATTTCCTCATTTTTTTAAACTTTGAGTTTGTCATTGGCTAGAATTCTCTAAAATTCATCCCATGCCATTTCCTTTATTCATTGTTTCATATGTAGATGGTGACTTTATGGTGGCTTTAAGTTCCTGCCTTCATTTTGGGAATATTTGCTATCCCTCACAAAAATTATAACATAGTACATGGAAGTCATTTCAGAAAGGCCACTTTAAATCAAATCTTAGAAATAACCTCATGTAGTAATTATTATAAGCATTAAGTTTAGCATTTCCAAGCCCTCTATAGAATGGAAATATTACAACTATGTAGTCAGAAAATATATAAATTAATTAATAAAATGGTATTTGGATACCAAACACTGGAGAGACAGAAAGTGTGCACGTGCTTGTGCGTGTACATATGAGAGAGTTTCTCTTTCTCCTTCTATTATGTATAGGATGTGAATGAGAAGAGCCTGCACCAAGAGAAATATGGCTCCTCATCTGTTCTATCATTGAAATTTAGTATAGTAGAAACAGGCAAGAAAAACACAGAGAAAGAGAGCACAATCACTAGCATTTGAAGGAAAGATGCTTTGGGAGTCTGATTTGGTAGATTTGGTAGGAGTAAATATGTTCAAGCCACAAGTCAAGAAAACAGATTGATAGGAAACAAAGACACAATGGCAGGGAATTTTTTTTTCCTCATCCATCTCTTATCTCTTATTATTATAAGATTTTCAAGGTACAAGGGGGGAAAAGCACCGCACGACTGAGAAGCCAGTGTGCTATGGTGACATGACGTTGGGGCCAGACAAACCTGAATTCAATTTGAGCTCTGACTTTTGTGTAAATGTGGTATAATATTCCATTGGAGGTCCCCAGTGAACATGCATTCGGATGTGCATATACTTGTGTAGTTCCCAATTATATTATGTCTGGCTGGCTCATGTAATTTTCCTTGGCTAATGGGACAGAAGCAGAGTCTTCATATGCACTTGAACGCTGGGGCTTGTCCCCTCTAATATCAACCCCTTCCCCCTCCTGCATACATAGAAGGCCAAATCTAGTTATATGGTGGAACCACGTTAGATGTTATCCCCCACTACCATTTGACTGCAACTATGTAAGACCACAAACAGAACAGCAGAACTACTCAGATGAGCTTAGTTCAATCTACAGAAGTATGAGCATTAATAAATAATTGTTTTAAATCACAACATCTGGAGCTAGTTTGCTGTGAAGCAATATGTAACTAAAACTTCAACCCTGATTAAATAACTTCTATGAGTAAGCAAAGATTATGGCTCTACATTTAATAGATGAAGAAGGAAACCAACCTAGGCCTTAGTTATTTTGTCTTTAAGTTGTATTATTGTTTTGTCATGCCTGTTCTTGTTTAACTGATTAAAGAAATAGAAATGTGAAAGGTCACTTTCATGAGAACTTGATTTGAGGGTACTTTTTTCCTGGCAGTTCTCCTGAGACAAATTTACCTACATTTTGAAATCTGAGTTGCAAACATTTCAAAAAATGGTCACTGACTCAATATTTGTTGATGAAGGTGTCAAAAGTGGCTCTTGCCCTTAAGAGAAATTGTAATATAACAAGAAAATTGCTTATTAAAGGAAAATACTTAGAAATAGATGTAACAGCTTTTATGGGATGTACAAACTTTGGTTACATAAAAATAGGATAAAGTTTTATTCTTCTCCCATTGCTGACATTAAATACATTCTGTTATATCACTCTTCCATAGTCATTGATAGCATCTAAGGCAGATCCATAAATTTTATGTCTCTTTCAGCTAGAATAGTTTCATTTTAGACATTAGAAAGTCAAAACCTCAAATCCAATTCAAAACCTCACATACAGTCTCATGTGCAATACAATATTTCTCCTTCTTTACTCATCTGTCTTTTTCTATTTACTCTGCTGCTCTAGGTCTTCTCAGATCTGGGTTATGGAGGAGAAAATTTGAAGGTGAGAGTTAATGTCTTCAGTGAGTAGGACTGCTACAACTGAGCCACTGAGGTCCTCTGTTATAAAGATGCTTTTCTCTAAAGAAGATTTTGTTTGCCTTTTTCAAGAACCAATATGGAGCTCTTGAGCATTCTGTTCCCTGCTCCTTTCAAAAGTGCCAGGTGTAGCTCCCTTGGCTTTCAGAAAAGTCTTATTGTCCAGGATCTTGCACTCGCATAGACTTATACATTGGCTTTTTAATCACCACCCTATAATTCTGATTTCAGCTCACATTCTTTTTGTTGGTTTCATTTGCTTATCAATAGAAATATGTCATATTTCTAAAAGAAAAGTAACATTTGAAAGCATAGTTTATTCATAATTCACTTGTATTTCACTACTTAGTGTCTTCAGACTGCTTATTATCATTGATCTTAGTGTCTTCAGACTGCTCATCTCATTAATAGAAATTGTCAAATGGTCTTTTCTTTCCTTATTTGACTTGAAGTTGTGGAAGAAACTTCTTTCTTTATAAAGAAAGAAGGGACTCTCTTCGGTGAGTCTTAAAACCCCCTTTTTCCCTTTTTAATTTATTTCTTTCCTTTCCTTTTTTATCCCTAGAGTTTGGTGATGAGGGCTGATGGTTGAAAAATTAACATGATCATCTTTCAGTAAGTCCTACAACTCTCTTGAAATGCTGGGGTGGGGGGGGTACAGTTCTTCTATTCTCAGCTTTAGACTTCAGTTGGAATTTCCAGGTAAGTACCATTAAACATAATTTTACATTATATGTAAGTCTCAGAAAGGCTCTGCAAAATATTATAATGAGAAAGATTTATTTTGCATTTTAAGACCGGCAAAGTTCTTTCTAGGGATGTAACATTTTATCTGAGAAAGGAAAAGTGATTTGGAGTTATCCAGAGAAAATTAAGGAGAGGAAATAACTACACAGGTCCTTTTTAATTTTAATACAAATTATTTTATAGAAGCATCTCAGGTTGTTCAATGGAGAAGAAATATAGACAGTATGTACAAATGGGAGGCTTTTTCAATTGTCCAGAATAAAGGTATGTGAGTGTTGGTGCAATGGATGTGAAGGCAACTGGTTGGATTAAAGAACTATTTTGTATGTAGAATTGAAGAGACACACAATGAAATGGATGTGGGGTATAAGGATGAATATATGTTAGGAATAGCACTCAACTTCTGGGATTCAGCAGTGGATAGAAGAAGTTTCCATTAACTAAGAAGACCAAAATAGGAAGGAAAGAGTAGGGGGAGGGTCATGGGAGACTGAGAATTTGATTGGAAAGGGCTGTGAATCATACAAATGATGGATTTCCAAGTCTAGAGAAAAGAATTAGGATTGGAAATGAGAATTTGAGGCCATAAATATATCCTGAGTAATTCTAGTATTTATTATTTGGGGTTAGAGGAGCTGAGAATTAATCATTAGATGGAATGAAGGAAAACCAGGATAATGGTATGGAGCTAACAGGGCAAGAGAACAGGATGCTGTTAATTGAACTCAGCAACTTGGAAGTCAGGAGTGGCCTATGGGGAGCTGACTGGATGGGTGGTGTAGGAGGAAGTCAATATCGTAGTGATTGGAGATTTGGACACAGTCATAGCAATTTCTTTTTGACTCTAAATGAGGAAGAGTGTAAATCAGTAGGGAAACTCAGACCCTTCATAAATGTTACAAAATGAATTCAATGACTGAGATAATAGATCCTGAGAGATCAAGGGCCATCTCTATTTTACATTTCCTCTTCTGACTGCCCTTTAAATACATATTGTAGGGATGCCTGGGTGGCTCAGTGGTTGAGTGTCTGACTCCAGCTCAGGGTGTGATCCTGGAGTTCTGGGATCGAGTACGCATCAGGCTTCCCATTAGGAGCCTGCTTCTCCTTCTACCTGTGTCTCTGCCTCTCGCTGTGTGTCTCTCATGAATAAATAAATAAAATCTTTAAAAATACATACATACATACATACATGCATACATGCTGTATTTGTCAAAATACACATGGTGGTTTTTATTTCTCCTTGTGTGTAGGATGTTATTGGCGGGCTAAAAAGTAGCACAGCTTGTTAAATCTCTACTAAATGTCAATAAAAGGTAAAATGGATTTTTCTAGGTCTCATATCCTTGATGTTCCATTTGTCCAGCTACTTCTCAACCATAGAGAAAAGTCTATGCCTCATTGTCTCTCTTTATTATGTCCAGAAAGATGAGTGGGAAAATTACAGTGGCTACTATTCCTCAAATTAATTGAACACATTATATAACTACAAGAAAAATATCCACTGTCCTTGCCTCTAAACTAGGAAAGAGATCTCAAGCCTTTGCCATTGAATGGCTGGTCACTGCTTTAAAGACATGACTGGGTCAAAAAAAATTAGCTACATAACCCCCCCCAAAAAAAAATCAAAATAATTCTGTAGAATCCTTTAATTAATGCGCAAAACTGAATCAGAAATAATATCACATTATCCCAGTGTCTCTGTCCTAAAATATGGTGATGAATAAAAATGTTGGACCAGAATTGTGATTGTAGTTGTGAAAAATCTAGGATACATCCTACGATTATGTTTGTTTTAGTTTTTACAGGTCTACAGAGACAGTTTTATGTTTTATCTTTTCTTGTTTAGCAGAATTACTATGGTTGTTTCATGTCCCTCAAAATTTCTTTTAGTTGCTTTGGTGGTCTGGTCATGTCATGGGTGTAGTTTTGTTTTGTATTTTTTAAAAAAATATTTATTTGTTCATGAGAGATACAGAGAGAGAGGCAGAGACAGAGGCAGAGGAAGAAGCAGGCTCCATGCAGGGAGCCCAACGCGGGACTCGATCCCAGGTCTCCAGGATCACACCCTGGGCTGAAGGTGGCACTAAACTGCTGAGCCACCCGGGCTGCCCCCATGTGTCTAGTTTTAAAGGGGAGTTGAACTAGACAACTGACTAGATAAATTGTGAGTAAAATTATTTACCATACATTTCATATCATACAATTATCCTTTGTTCTCTTCTGGTTGCCCTTGACTGAAGTACCTAATTCTGTAGCATGGCTACTTCTCTTTCCAGAAGTCCTATATGGGACTAGGTGTGTCCATGTGTTGGTATAGAGGCTTTGGAAGCAAGTAGACTTTGGTCTTCCACTCTGCTAGTTAAGGATCTCAAGTCAAGTTACTTAATTTCTCAAAACTTTTTTTGTTATCTGTGAAATGGGGATAATAATCATTATGAGATAACTCATACAATTGCTGTGAAAACTTAATGATTTGTAAGGGAGAAATTTATAAACCATAAAGGAATAAGGATTTTTTTAGTTATTATAATTAAAAGAAATATTTCTCATGGTGCAGTGTATAGCACATGATGAACAACGTGAGCCTGGTGATCTGCTTGACCAGTATTTGAACAACATATCCAAAAAGTACAAGTTCTATGAACCATGGAAAATTACTTAATGGCCTTTGTTACTTAATGTCCTTTTCCTAACATGTGAATTGGTGTACTATTATCTGCACCATAAGACTACTGAGATATTTAACTAAGATTTATTATTATTATTATTATTTGGTATACTTTTTTATTGGCGTTCGATTTGCCAAGATATAGAATAACACACAGTGCTCATCCCTCAAGTGCCCCCTTCAGAGCCCGTCACCCAATCACCCTATCCCTCCTGTTCACCTTCCCTTCCACTATCCTTTGTTCATTTCCCAGAGTTAGGAGTTTCCCGTGTCTTCTCTGATATTTCCTGCTCATTATCTCTCCTTTCCCCTATAATCCCTTTCTCTATTTTTTTTATATTCCCTGAATGAATGAGACCATATAATGTTTGTCCATTTCCGATTGACTTACTTCACTCAGCACAATACCTTCCAGTTCCATCCACATTGAAGTAAATGGTGGGTATTCATCCTTTCTGATGGCTGAGTAATATTCCATTGTGTGTATATATATATATATATATATGTATATATATATATATATATCTCACATCTTTATCCATTCTTCTGTCGATGGACACAGAGGCTCCTTCCACAGTTTGGCTATTGTGGACATTGCTGCTATAAACATTGGGGTGAAGGGCTCTCGGTTTTTCACTGCACCTGTATCTTTAGGGTAAATCCCCAGCAATGCAATTGCTGGGTCGTAGGGCAGGTCTATTTTTAACTCTTTGAAGAACCTCCACACAGTTTTCCAGAGGGGCTGCACCAGTTCACATTCCCAACAGTGCAAGAGGGTTTGTTCCCCTTTCTCCACATCCTCTCCATTTGTTGTTTCCTGTCTTGTTAATTTTCCCCATTCTCACTGGTGTGAGGTGGGATCTCATTGTGGTTTTGATTTGTATTTCCCTGATGGCAAGTGATGCGGAGCATTTTCTCATGTGCATGTTGGCCATGTCTATGTCTTCCTCTGTGAGATTTCTCTTCATGTCTTTTGCCCATTTCATGATTGGATTGTTTGTTTCTTTGGTGTTGAGTTTAATAAGTTCTTTATAGATTTTGGAAACTAGCCCTTTATCTGATACGTCATTTGCAAATATCTTCTCCCATTCTGTAGGTTGTCTTTTAGTTTTGTTGACTGTTTCTTTTGCTGTGCAAAAGCTTCTTATCTTGATTAAATCCCAATAGTTCATTTTTGCTTTTGTTTCCCTTGCCTTCATGGATGTGTCCTGCAAGAAGTTGCTGTGGCCAAGTTCAAAAAGGGTGTTGCCTGTGTTCTCCTCTAGGATTTGGATGGATTCTTGTCCCACATTTAGATCTTTCATCCATTTTGAGTTTATCTTTGTGTATGGTGCAAGAGAGTGGTCTAGTTTCATTCTTCTGCGCATCTGGCTGTCCAATTTTCCCAGCACCATTTACTGAAGAGACTGTCCTTTTTCCAGTGGATAGTCTTTCCTGCTTCATCAAATATTAGTTGATCGTAGAGTTGAGGGTCCATTTCTGAGTTCTCTATTCCATCCATTGATCTACGTGTCTGTTTTTGTGCCAGTACCACACTGTCTTGATGATCACAGCTTTGTAGTACAACTTGAAATCCAGCATTGTGATGAACCCAGCTCTGATTTTCTTTTTCAATATTCCTCTAGCTATCTGGGGTCTTTTCTGATTCCACACAAATCTTAAGATGATTTGTTCCAACTCTCTGAAGAAAGTCCATAGTATTTTGATAGGGATTGCATTGAATGTGTTGATTGCCCTAGGTAGCATTGACATTTTCACAGTATTAATTCTTCCAATCCATGAGCACGGAATACTTTTCCATCTCTTTGTGTCTTTCTCAATTTCTTTCAGAAGTGTTCTGTAGTTTTTAGGGTATAGGTCCTTTACCTCTTTGGTTAGGTTTATTTCTAGGTATCTTATGATTTTGGGTGAAATTGTAGATGGGATTGACTCCTTCATTTCTCTTTCTTCAGTCTCATTGTTAGTGTATAGAAATGCCACTGACCTCTGGGCATTGATTTTGTATCCTGCCACGCTACCAAATTGCTGTATGAGTTCTAGCAATCTTGGGGTGGAGTCTTGGGGTTTTCTATGTACAGTATCATGTTATCTGTGAAGAGGGAGAGTTTGATTTATTCTTTGCAAATTTGAATGCCTTTTATTTCTTTTTGTTGCCTGATTGCTGAGGCTAGGACTTCTAGTACTATGTTGAATAGCAGTGGTGAGAGTGGACATCCTTGTCGTGTTTCTGATCTTAGGGGAAAGGCTCCCAGTGGTTTCCCATTGAGAATGATATTTGCTCTGGGCTTCTCATAGATGGCTTTTAAGATGCTAAGGAATGTTCCCTCTATACCTACACTCTGAAGAGTTTTGATCAGGAACGGATGCTGTATTTTGTCAAATGCTTTCTCTGCATCTATTGAGAGGATCATATGGTTCTTGGTTTTTCTCTTGTTGATGTGATCTATCACGTTGATTGCTTTACAAGTGTACCAGCCTAGAATCCCGGGGATAAATCCCACATGGTCATGGTGAATAATATTCTTAATGTATTGTTGGATCCTATTGGCTAGTATCATGTTGAGAATTTTTGCATCTGTGTTCATCAGGGACATTGGTCTATAATTCTCCTTTTTGGTGGGGTCTTTGTATGGTTTTCGAATTAAGGTGATGCTGGCCTCATAGAATGAGTTTGGAAGTATTCCATCCCTTTCTATCTTTCAGAACAGCTTTAGTAGAATAGGTATTGTTTCTTCTTTAAACATTTGATAGAATTCCCCTGGGAAGACATCTGGCCCTGGACTTTTGTGTCTTGGGAGGTTTTTGATGACTGCTTCAATTTCCTCCCTAGTTATTGCCTGTTCAGATTTTCTATTTCTCCTGTTCCACTTTTGATAGTTTGTGTTTTTCCAGAAATGGGTCCATTTCTTCTAGATTGCCTAATTTATTGGCATATAGCTGTTCATTAAATGTTTTTAAAATCATTTTATTTCCTTGGTATTGGTTGTGATCTCTCCTTTTTTATTCATGGTTTTATTAATTTGAGTCTTTTTTCTTTTTAATAAAGATGGATAATGGTTTATCTATCTTCTTAATTCTTTCAAAGAACCACTCCTGGTTTTGTCGATCTCTTGTGCAGTTTCTTTGGTCACTATTTCATTGAGTTCTGCCTGAATCTTTATTAACTCTCTTCTTCTGCTTAGTGTAGGTTTTTTTTTTTTTTTCCGTTCTTTCTACAGTTCCTTTGGTTGCGAGGTTAGCTTGTGTATTTGAGTTTTTTCCAATATTTTAGTATTGTCATGTATTTCCCTCTCAGGACTGCTTTTGCTGTATCTTAAAGATTTTGAATGGTTGTATCTTTATTCTCAGTAGTTTGCATGAATCTTTTTAATTCTTCTCTAATTTCTTGTTTGGTCCATTCATCTTTTAGCAGGATGGTCTTTAACCTCCATGTGTTTGAATTTCTTCCAAATTTCTTCTTGTGATTGAATTCTAGTTTCAAAGCATTATAGACTGAAAATATGCAGGGGACAATCTCAATCCTTTGGTACTGGTTGAGACCTGATTTGAGACCCAATATATAGTGTATTCTGGAGAAAGTTCCATTTGCACTTGAGAAAAACGTGTATTCAGTTGTGTTTGGATGCAAAGTTCTGTATGTATCTGTGAAATCCATCTGGTCCAGTGTATCATTTAAAGCTCTTGTTTCTTTGGAGATGTTGTGCTTAGAAGATCTGTCATATGCAGAAAGTGCCATGTTGAAGTCTCCTACTATTAGAGTATAGTTATCTAAGTATGTCTTTACTTTGGTTATTAATTGATTTATATACTTGGCAGCTCCCACAATAGGGGCAAAAATATTCATGATTGTTAGGTTCTCTCATTGGATAGACCCTTTAAGTATGATATAGTGTCCCTCTTCATTTCTTACTACAGTCTTTGGGATAAACTTTAATTTATCTGATATGAAGATTCCTACCCCTGCTTTCTTTTGAGGACCATTTGAATGGTAAATGGTTCTCCAACCTTTCATTTTCAGGTGGGAGGTGTCCTTAGGTCTAAAACGAGTCTCTTGTAGACAGCAAATAGATGGGTAGTTCTTTTTCATCCAGTCCGATACTGTGCATCTTTTGATGGGATCATCTATCCCATTCATGTTCAGAATTACTATTGAATGATATGAATTTAGTCTCATTGTAATACCTATTCAGTCCCTGTTTTTGTGGATTATTTCTTTGGGCTTCCTCTTTCTTTTACAGGGTCCCCCTTAATATTTCTTGCAGAGCTGGTTTGGTGGTCACATATTCTTTCAGTTCCTGCCTATCTTGGAAGCTCTTTATCTCTCCTATTCTGAATGAGAGCCTTGCTGGATAAAGTATTCTTGGCTGCATGTTCTCCTCATTTAGGACCTTGAATATATCCTGCCAGCCCCAGAATATATCTGGCCTGCCAGGTCTCTGTGGAGAGGTCTGCTGTTAATCTCATATTTCACCCTGTATATGTTAGGGATCTCTTGTCTCTTGCTGCTTTAAAGATTTTCTCTTTATCTTTGGAATTTGCAAGTTTCACTATTAAATGTAGAGGTGTTGAATGGTTTTTTATTGATTTTGGCGGGGGACCTCTCTATCTCCTGGATCTGGATGCCTGTTTTCCTCCCCAAATTAGGGAAGTTCTCAGCTATGATTTGCTCAAATACACTTTCTGGTCCTCTGTCCCTCTTGGCACTCTCTGGAACCCCAATTATATGTAGATTTTTTTCCTTCGGAGGATATCATTTATTTCCCTTAACATTTCCTCATGGTCTTTTAATTTTTTTTTTCTCTTTTTTCCTCAGCTTCCTTCCTTGCCATCAACTTGTCTTCTATGTCACTCACTCTTTCTTCTAACTCATTAAACCTCACCGTTAGGACTTCCAGTTTGGGTTGCATCTCATTTAATTTTATTTTTAATTTTGACCTGTTTAGATCTAAATTCTGCAGTCCTGAAGTTTCTTGAATCCTTTATGCTTTTTTCCAGAGCTACCAGTAGCTTTATAATTGTGCTTCTGAATTGGCTTTCTGACATTGAATTGTAATCCAAACTCTGTAACTCTGTGGCAGAGAGTACTGTTTCTGATTCTTTTTTTTTGTGGTGAGTTCTTCTTTCTAGTCATTTTGCTCAATGCAGAGTGGCTGTATGAGTTGGCTGAGTCAAGAATACCATTTACGTAAGTAACCATTTACGTAAGTAAATTTCTTCCTAGATGATTCTGCTGAGGTCATAGACCAGAGATTGAAAACAATATAAGAACGAAATAAAACAAAAGGACCACTAAAGTGAAAAACCAATTTCAAAACAAAGTAATAAAAAATAAAAGGCCAAGAATCCCAAAGAAGATAAAAAAAAAAAAAAAAAGAAAAGAAAAAAGGGAAAAGAAAAAAAAGGGGGGGTGGACTGGGAGATGGTGATGGTGACGAAGTTGTAGTGGATGAGAATGTAGTCTACTTGATGGGTTCTAGAGGGTGATCCTCTTGGTTCTGAGTATATTAAGTTCTGTATGTTAGAAGATGCTCAGTCCCAAAATTATATAAACCAGAAATACTTGTAGAAGGCCCAACATTGACCACTAAAACATAAATGAGATAGAAGAGGGGGGCAGAATGGGAATAAGGAATGTTATAGATTGAACCAGCATGGTATACCACTTGGTATACTGGTCATGTTTTAGAAGGTATTAACTTCCGCCAATGTAGAACAAAATGAGGCAAAGAAAACAAAAAACAAACAACAGCAACAACAAAAATATATCTTATATATCTCCAGAAATTAAGTTGAGTATGTTGAAGGGAATCTAGAAGTGGAAAATATATCCAGGACCTGTAATTATAGAAATATGAAGTCAAAAGGAAGAATCTTAAAAATAAAGAGGTGGTACAATATTGTAGTTAAGGTGGGAAAAGAGAAAAAATATTGGAAATTTAGTCTGATATAAAAAATGGTACTGGAAGAAGGAATAAAAAAATAGGAGGGGTACCCTCTGGTTCTATATACTGTAAATCCCTCAACTTGCCCTGGAGCTTTCCAGCGCTGCTCAGTCCAGAACTTGCTCTTCCTCTGTCCTTTCTAGCTGGTCTTCTGTGGGAGGGGCCTGCTGTGCTGATTCTCAGGTGTGTGCACCTGGTATAGCTGCCCAGCCCCCTGCCAGGTGCACAGCTCAGTGGGAGCTGTTTACCCTGGAGGCCTCTGTTCCCTGGTGGCCCGCTCCATCCCAGGCACAGGGTGACACCGGGAGGAACAACCACACTGGCAGCACCTGCTCTCCAGCCCTGGAGTCAGCTCCCGCAGTAGTTACCGCAGTCTCCCAGTCCGCACCGGCCTGCATGCTCCAGGGTGCTGGGGCCGCTGATCTGCACAGCTTGGGGGCACCCAGGGGCAGGAGATTCCTTGCTATCCTGTGCCCTCTCCGCCTCCATCTGTCCCGGGGGAAGTGCAGGATCCTGGGCTGTGTCCTCCCGGTGCCCTGGGATCTGGGGCCTGAACCGCTGGAATCCGGCTCCTGGGGCCGCGGCTCCGAAGGCAGCAGGGCACAGCCCCCTCCTGCGGAGCCGCCACCGGACCCATGAGCTTCCCCCGAGACGCCGCCAGTGCTCCGGACCTTTACTGAGCTAGGCCAGCCGTGTGCTGTGCGCTCTCCCCCGGGGCCCCCTCCTCTATTAGTGACCCCAGGACACTGGAGGCTCCACTGCCCCTCCTGGGATCCTGCCCAATTTCCCTGCTGAGCGCCTTTCTGTCTTGGAAGAATCCTGTGTGGATTTTTAAAGTTCTTGCTTCGTTGGGCCTGGGCTTTCCTGTCCTGGAGGCTCCCACCAACCCCCCCTTAACCTCGCTCCTCATGGGGCTCTTCCCCCATTTGATTCTTTTTTATTTTTTTTTTCCACCTTCCTACCTTGCTAGGAGTGAAAACCCTTCTCTCTGTCACATTCCAGCTGTTTTCTCTTTAAATCTCAGGCCGAATTTGCAGGTGTTCAGGATGGTTTGAAAGTTATCTAGGGGGGATCCCTGGGTGGCGCAGCGGTTTGGCGCCTGCCTTTGGCCCAGGGTGCAATCCTAGAGACCTGGGATCGAATCCCACGTCGGGCTCCCGGTGCATGGAGCCTGCTTCTCCCTCTGTCTATGTCTCTGCCCCCCACCTCTCTCTGTGACTATCATAAATAAATAAAAATTAAAAAAAAAAGTTTACATAAAAAAAAAGAAAGTTATCTAGGTAAGTTGGTGGGGCCAGATGACTTGGGGACCCTATTCCTCCACCATTTGCCCTAGCCTTTAACTAAGATTACGTATGGAATGGTATGTATGATTGTATTATATAATTCCACCTATTTATGTGAATATATATGATCTGGATCAAAGTAATATATTCTGGCTCCTTTTGGAGGCATGCAAGGTACTCCATTACCAATTCCAGTGTATTGAACACTTCTTCTGTGATTCTAGGGCATGGCTTCACTGGAGACAACTCATCCATATTATCCCATGAGAATAAATATCAAATTTTTGTTTTACTAGCACTGGTGCCACTACCATTTATACTGGGGTGGCTTCACTCTAAAAGAGATCTCTTTCAGATACTGCACCTTAAACAATATGAAAGAATTACAAGCATTCTGTAGGAAGTCAATTAGTGACAAACTTAGAAAGGAGAATGTTGCCATGTCCCCTTTTGTTTACATATAAGTATGATCAACTTAAAGTATGTAGACTTTTTTTTTTTTTAATATGCAGGCATTAGATTGTCTTTCATGCAGTGTTTTTCTTTCTCCCTGCTGTAGCTGAAAAAAATAACAGGGAGTCACTTGGGCTGAAGTCACTGTTAAGGCATGAAAATTATCCCCTCAGTTCTTCTACCACCACCTTACCCCTAAAAATGAAAGAAAAGGAAAAAAAAAAAAAAGAGTTACTCTTTCAGGGCATGACCCTTGTTAGAGGCAATCCAACCCCCTTCAGCAAGGGACAGCATTAGACTTTTGTGATGAAAAGTTACAGAAAAGAGATTTATTAACTTGGAAAACAATCTCCTAAGATGCTATTGGAGGAGAATGTGGGACACTGACTTGGATGTAAATAGTTTCATACCTCTTGATTTTCTGGGGCTATAAAGGAAAGCAGTCAACCTACCCTGGTTGAGTTTGGAAAGATGGAAAACCATGAAAGTTCTTCAAGGGCAGACACTCAAACTGATCTGATCCAGTACTGGTGAGCAGAATGGCTGTGTGTTTAACTAGGGGAGGAACTAAAATTTAGTTCCGGGGGCATGCAGCAGGCACAGCTGGGTGAGCAACCACTCAGGGAGCAGAGTCTCCATAGAGCACAGCCTTCTATAATGGGGAATGTAATTGTCTACTGGGAGCCTCCTGGGAGCCAGGCCAGGGAGACTTGGCTGCAACTTCCATCAAACAGCAGGTCAGATGATGGTGGACAAGCATTCAATAGTGACACCATGTGGCAACGGGCCTTCTCTCAATTTGGCAACTGGGCCCTCATACCATTTTAATTCAATATGATGAAAAAGAAGGAATTATAAAGTATTTGCACTTTAAAGCTGTAAAGCAGTTCTTACCAGTTTCCAATATTTCCAGCTATTTAGATGATGTTTTAATTGCTTAGACTTTCTAGCTTATCCGTCATAAAATTATTTTATGCCAAAGAGCTTCATTATTACCCTAAGAAGCTAAAACTAGTTCCTATATTTAGGCATATTTTTTTCAGAAATGGAATTTGGATTGAACTAAACTGTGCTATTCAGTTGGGTAAGTACATGATTAATTACAAAGTGAATAAGATGTGATTTTATTTAATCTCAAAACAAGGAGCATTTTCTAAAACTGCAGAATATCTGCATATATTGGATTAGGTCAATCTCTCAAACGTGAGGAAATAAGTTATAGGGGAAAAAAAACTAGATCTAACTATATCATATGTCTGAAGTGAGACAAAGTAAAAAAGATATGGGAAACAAGTTTCTCCCTTAATGGTTTAAGTAAAGAGGAAAAAATTACGAAGTTCTCTTTTCTTATCAGCAACTCAACTACTGAGTGACTGAATTGGAAATACAAATCTGTATCAGCAGACAAAACCTACATCAGCTTACTTTTTAAAGAAACTGACAGATGCTTTTCATGTCATGGGGAAAGGGCCAGTGGAGAATCCAGTCACAGAGCAGATTAGATTGATCTATCATATTCAAAGTAAAGAGGAAAAGTAAAGATCAATAAAAAAACATTGCATGTGAACTCAGAGCAAATAGAAATGTTCAAAAAAGTAATTTTCATTCTCAAGAAAATTAATGAAAATAACACAACCATGTTCATAGCAGCACCATTCACATTAGCCAGGAGGTGGAAGCAGCCCAAATATCCATCATGGATAAATGGATAAACAAATGTGGTATATACACACAATGGGATTTTATCCATCTTTTAAAAGGAAGGAAAATCTGACGCATTGCAACAACATGGATGAATCTTGAGGACATTATGTTAAGTGAAATAAGCCAGTCACAAAAAGCCAAATACTGCATGATTCCACTTGTATGAGGTATCTAAAGTGTCAAAGTTATAGAGACAGAAAGTTGAGGGTAATTGCTAGGAACTGGAGGGAGGAGTCATGGACGGTTGTTGTTTAATAGGTATGGAGTTTCAGTTTTAGAATATAAAATATCCTGAAGATTGATTGAACAAAATGTAAATAATTCCGTTGGCCTTTGAATAACATGGATTTGAACTGTGTGATTCTACTTACATGTGGACTTTTTTTTTTTGCCATTATTGAATGTACTTTGTTTTCTTTATGATTTCCTTAATAACATTTTTTCCTTAGCTTACGCTATTATAAGAACACAGTATGTAACACATATAACATGCAAAATACATGCTAATTGACTGATTTTGTGTCTGGTAAAGCTTCAGGGCAACCATAGGTCATTAGTAGTTAGGTTTTAGAGGGAATCAAAAGTTATACATGGATTTTTGACCATGTGAGTGTTTTGACACTCAGCCCTGCAGTGTTCAAGGGGCAATTGTATTTAATACTATTAAACTTAGAAAAGTGGTAAATTTTATGTTATGTATTCTTTTATCACAATTAAAAATAAATTTAATAAATAACAGAGAAAAGAAGAGGATGAGATGATAACATATTGCATGACCTAACTATCAAATTTAAAAAGAAAATTGGAGACACTGTGTTACAACAGAACTTAAAATATAAGAATATAATCTAGACTACATAAAGCCAAATTAGTAATAGTAAAAGCAAACAAACAAAAACAAAAACTTCAGATATTTAAAACATTTAAAAATTCTCCAGAATTCAGAGAACAGGAAAAGACAATGAAATGATTGAAGAGAAGTCATCTAGATAATTGACACCCAACATGGAACCAAGAAGTGAATAAAACAAAAATATTATAGATACAAAAATTAGCTGATCTGTAGAAGGAACTGAATCTGTAGATCAATCAGGCTTATATAATGTTTATTAAGACAACATGTATCTAGATATGCAAAAATGAAATTATTGAATTTCAGGGTTTTAAAAAAATTGAGATTTTGCAAGCATTCAAAAAAATAATAAAACAACAACAAAAACAATATAACAAAAACAAAAGCCTTCTTACCTTCCAAAGGGGGAAAGCTTTTTCTTTGTAGTGTTAAATTACAGAATAAAACAATGTTTAGGTGGAGGCATGACCTAAAAATCTATATTTCTAGCCAAACTTACTGTGAGCTAATCCTCAAGACATACTGTGGAAATGTGTGTGGATTTAAACATGCACTGAAATTCAGTTTTGGTGTTCTAACTATCCCAGGCTAGCAACGATAAAATATATGAATTTGTATTACATGCAGTGATACATTAGTAGCAAAAATAGTTTCTGGTTTAAAAAGAAGTTCCCAAAATCTTCGAATAAATTAATAGTGAACTTCTGCCTTCAAAAAGAGGTAAATGAGACCAGTACTAACTTCAAAAATATTCCATATTTATCAGTACAGGGGAAAATATTTTTGAAAAAATTGAGTGAACATTTTAGGTGGCTCTGAGCCCCGTAATAATGAATTACAAGTATCCTGAGTGGGCAGGTAGATTCAGAAATTCTTTGAATTTGAATATATAACCAGAGATAATATTTATAAATGTCCAAAATATTATTTTTGACTTAATAGAATAGCAAATTATAAAATAATCTCCTAAATGGTAAGTAATACATTTGTCTACATACCACTTGTTGACATGATTTGCTATTCCTGACACATTTTCAAGAGTGAAGTTCTCCTGAAACTAATCAGGAAAAGTGGAGAAAATCTGAGTAGTGAATATGTTTAGAGAACCTATGCTTCACTGATAATGAGAAATGGACCAAATGAGGTTTATTTACTATGGAAAGGAAAAAGGTCATTGTCATCTTCAAGGTAAAAACAAGAGAAGCAAAATGAAAAAGGAGGATGCTAGAGGAACACATAGAGGTACAGGTAGCTTTTCGAATGAAATAAATATCTAGAACAATGACAAAAGATCCGGAAAGCACTGAGGAGAGCAAATGGGCAGTTAAGGTCAGCATTCCAAAATATTTTGTTTTATTTTATATCAATCACTGTTCATTCTTTGTGAGAGGCTTATGGTTTCCTAACTTCTAATATTTTGATGCTACTGAGAAGGGTGAGTGAAACTTCATCAGGTTGGTGATGGTTTGGGTGGGGGCTGTTGAGGGACAGAAGACAGGATATGTCAGAGAGAACTGCCTAGAAAGGAAGCAAGATACCCAACTGCACAATGAAGAACATGTTTTCCCTACATTTCGTCTTGACAGAAAGCCTTGGCTACTGCCAAAGGCAGGTCGCTGTTCAAAATCTATCAAGAGTTTAATCCCATATGTCATCTCCTATGCCCATAAATTTTGGAACTTGAGATGAGGCTGGCTTTGGATAAGAAATTGAAAAATCCTGGGTCATAAAACTACTGTCAGTACAGTCTTCCAAGAACACAAGATGCAATTATAACTTTGAGAAGAGGGGTTTGGGTGTAGGAAAGATGGGGAGTCAAAGTTGAGATTTCAATCTGTTTCTCTCAGACTTGAAAGAAGTCTAATTCTAAAAGCAGACTTCTTTCACTAGAAAGGATATTTATTGAGAGAGTGGGGAGGAGAGGAAAAAAAGGAAGGAAGGAAGGAAGGAAGGAAGGAAGGAAGGAAGGAAGGAAGGAAGGAAGGAAGGAAGGAAGAACGCAGGGGGAGATCCAAGGGCAATCATTGCTCACAGAATGGAATTACTTATTTTTGAAGTGGAACTTCAATTAATGGATAGAATGGATCATGGTGTCATTGTCCAACCTCTAATCAGCACAGGGAAATTGACAATAACTTCTGAGGGTTAGCCCAAGTCTTGTCTCCTTTAATACAATTCTTTTACTTGCACACACAATCCTTCATAGATAAGATATGCCCCCAAATAACTTCATCTTATTTAGCTGAGAAGACAAAGCAGAGTATAATATAACTTAGAGGATAATATTTTAATATAATTGTATCATAAATAGTTAACAAACTAGATTATATGATACATACTTTAATGGAAGTGCTAAGGGAGCCTAAATATATAAAATAGTGTGTATGCAAAAAAATTCTTTCTCTTAAAAACGGTCACTTTAAAAGATAATGCACTTATTCTAATGCTTCTGCCATTGTTTGGAACATTTTTTAAAATAGACATGTAGAAGTATATTCAGAACTTAAGCTAAAATAATTTAAATTTGTATGTAGGTGTATATGAATTTCACTACTAATCCTTTAAAACCCACAATTAAAAAAAAGATTGTATTTATTTATTTGAGAGAGAGAGAGAGAGAGAGAAAGAGAGAGAGAGAATGAACATGAGCAGGGGGGAGGGGCAGAGGGAGAGAGAGAGAGAGAGAAGCAGGCTCTCCACTGAGCAGGGAGCTCAATGTAGGGCTTGATCCCAGAACCCTGAGATCATAACCTGAGCCAAAGGCAGCCACTTAACTGATTGAGCCACCCAGGTGTCCCTAAAACCCACAATTTATCTGGATTGGGGGATTGGGGAATTTCTTCACAATCCCTTGCCCAGAATTCTCTCATTAAGTTCTATGCTTTTAAATGCCTCACTTTTTACTCTACTTGCTTTTATATTGTCTTGATTTGTCTTTGCACCCCCAGTGTCTAGTGTATTTTCTGATAAATAAATATTTAATGAACACATTTTGAGTGAATAAATGATTTAACCCTGTTCTTAAAAATGGGCAACCATCACTCAAGACCCACACATAAAACTACTTTGTCATTCAATCCGAATAGTAAGATTATTTTTTCCTAATCAGGTGAAATAAAGTTATAAAACAGGTTTTCCTTTATGGCTTGTCATGGCAATTCCAAATGTAAATTTCAAGTATGTTTTGAGCATTGTTGGTTGCTGCATGTTGGGCTCCCTGGAAAAAGATGCGGATATAGAGTATTACCTTGTAAGGATTATCATAGTAGGGATAATACCTGTGAATGGAAGTGGAAAGTAAGAGAAGGCAGTATAGGGATAGACTAAGACATCAAACTGAGATGAAAACCAGACAAGGTCTTAGTCAACTAGATGGGCGGGGGGGGGGGGGCGGGGTTCTGGACAGATAATTATCTATTAGCATGTCCCATTTAGGGCCGAAGGAATCAGTAGGCCCATCTTACTCAGTCACAGAAAGTGGGCTGACCTTGGAAGGGCATAATCTTGGGTTAGGCAACTTTCTGAAGCTGAGGCCAATCCAAAGGAACCAACAGTGTGCTGATCTCACTCCCACACCTGGATAGCAAGTCATTGCTTGTGAAGAAATTTGGGTAACACACCTTCATGTCTCCCCCATTAACTTTGTTTCACCAGAGAATGAGCGGATTGTGCAAATTAAGGGGGAAAATGTACATAAAGTACTTAACATAGTCTACCATAGTAAGCACTCAGTGTTCTACCTATTATTATTACCAAAATCTACAGTTTGGTTAAAATGAATTCTTCAGTATATCCCTTGTATTGAGTCTCATTTTATGAACCATTTCAAGGTGTTTTTCAGAACCATACAAAGAATGTCAATTATCTTGTGTCAACCATGTTCCTCACTACTAAATAACTGAATCTGCTATGTATGGTCAGAGACTTGCTTCAGTTCTGCCATTTAATGAGACAAGAACTTCAGAAAGTTCTTTTCTCTAGGTATCAGTCTTTCTTTCAGCGGAGGTGCTTAATGCCTTTTCCTTAAAGTTATAATGATGATGAGAAATATATCTGAAATACTGAGTATAGGACCAGGCAGACATTTTGTACCAAACAAATGAAAACTACTTAAATGATTTTAATTCTTATTTCAGGTGTGTGGTGTCTATAATATAATATCAATATAATATCATAGGATATTTTTACTGTCCTAAAAATCCTTTGTGTTCCACCTATGCATCCACTCCAACCCCTGGAAACCATGGATCTTTTTACTGTCTTCATAGATTTGCCTTTTCCAAGATGTCATCTAGTTGGAATCACGATAGTTGGCCTTTTCAGAATGCCTTCTTTCATTTAGAAAATGCATTAATTGTTTCTTTTCTGTCTTTTCATTACTTGATAGCTCATTTCTTTGTAGTGCTGAATGATATGCCATTGTCTGGATGTGCCACAGTTTATTTCTTCATTCACCTACTGAAGGACATCTTGATTGTTTCCAAGTTTTGATAATTATGAATAAAGCTGCTATAATCATCTGTGTGCAGATTTTTGTGTAGATATAAGTTTCCAGCTCCCTTGGGTAAATACCAAGGAATGCGACTGCTGGATATTATGGTATGGATATGTTTAGCTTTGTAAGAAACTGTCAAACTGTCTTCCAAAGTGGCTGCACCATTTTGCTTTCCCACCAGCAATAAAAGTGCTGCTCCACATCATTGCCAGCATTTGGTGTCACCAGTGTTCTGGAATTTGGACCTTCTAAAAGGAGTTCAGTGGTATCTCATTGTTGTTTTGATTTGCATTTCTCTGAAGACATATGATGTGGAACATCTTTTCGTATGCTCATTTGCCATCTGTGTGTCTTTGTTGGTGATATGTCTGTTAAAGTCTTTGGCCCATTTTTAAATCAGATTGTTTGTTTTTACCAGATTATTTTTATCTTTTATAATTTTCACAACAAACCTTTCAATTAGGGATTATAATTATAGTTTCAAAATGTCAACTATTTTTTCTAGTTACTGGGATCTGAGTCAGTTTAACCTTGCTTTTTTGACTCCAAGCTCAAAGTTCTCCTATGCTTTGATGATTCTTACAAGAAACTGACCAACAAAAGCACCTTTAATAGTACAATTTAGAGTGGCCAAGACTTTTCAAATTTTTGTTCTGATGTTTCATCCTCCATATGAAATGAAGAAACTTTGGTCTGCTGGGAACTTTGTGTTATTGGTTCCTAGTGGGCTTTAATGATCCTTCTTCTCAGACTAGGAAACACAAGCTTGCACACTGTACTCTCTAAAAAAAAAAAAAAAAAAAAACAAAAACAATGCCACTGGGAGTCAGGCTGGAGTTCCGTGCTTCTAGCAGACGCAAAACAGCTGTTGCAACCCTGTAGCTTGGGGCAGTGAAACAGAGTTATCAGAGCTGTCAGTGAGCCCCACGAGCTCTGCATTCATGGCCTTGCTTCCACACTGTGCCTCCTGCTCTCAGAGGCTTTATGATGATGATGATTCTATTTCTAGTGAGCCCAAAGAACATAAAGGAGATTATTGTATCAGGCACTAAAGGTATATAGGACTTATCCCTCAGAGGACCATTTCAAAGGTTTTGAGTTTCCACCCTCTGGATGTTTTAAAAATAATCCAGGGATTTAGAAAGTCTGAAAACAGAGTTTTGCCCAAGATAACAGTATGGTACACAAGGTCCTCAATTTATCACAAAAGATAGTAAGAGGTCAGGGCATATTTTCACCTCTAAGGTATAGACTTGGATTTACCAAAGACAGTTTATGGCTGCGGTTTGTGAAGTGTCTGGTGTCCCTGAATCATTACATTTTAAAAGAGAGAGAGAGAGAGAGGGAGGGAGAGAGAGAGCTAGCAAGAGAAAACTTTTTTAAAAAAACTTGATCTTCTGTAGGGCAGTGAATGACAGTTTAATCTTTAGTGTAAAATAATCTGCAATAAAGCAAATTCATGGAATAAAAATAATTGTAATGGGCAATATTTCTTATTAAGAATAATAATGAGGAAATGTGCGTGTAGTGGGTTTGAATGAATTGCTGAGAGAAGGTAGTCAATGTTGTTTTTATGCAGCTAATATATATCAGTGTATTTTTTTTACCAATGCAGCACTGTTTGAGTCATTGTTTCTATATGTAATTCTCAATGGCATTTGGGATTCAGTGTACAAAAATGTGGTAAAGCAGAAAGTGTGATTTGCATATTGATGTAAAAAGTAAGGAATATTCTGATTTTTAAAAATTCACTTACATATTTATTATAAATAATTTTATTTTGCCAAAACCTAGATGCTATTTTCACTAGTAAAATACCACCATGTCTCCAGAAAACAACTGTTTAAAAACCTGATTATGGATGCCTGGGTAACTCAGTCAGTTAGGCGACCGACTCTTGATTTCAGCTCAGGTCATGCATGATCTCAGGGTCCTGAGACTGAGCCCCAGGACTGGCTCCACATGTAGCAGAGAGTCTGCTTCAGGATTCTCTGCCTTTTCCCCTCCCACTGCTTGCACTTCTCTCACTCTCTCTCTAAAATAAATAAATCTTTTAAAAAAATAAAAAAACTTGCATATAGGTGCATATAACAGGTACTAAGCAAGTAATTCAAATTAAGAAATTACTTACATATCAAACGTGAATATTTTGATTGTGGAGAGGAAAATTACTCCAAGTCAGACTCCTAGAGGTGTATACATTGAAAAGTGTTCATACTGTAGAACTTGTAGGAAATTTCTTCCAAGAGATCTAAAATCCTAGTAGAAGGTATATTTTCATATATCTATAGATATTTAGAACACCCTTTTTTGTTTTAAGATCATTTTTAGAGTTTGCAGTATTTTATAGATTTCAATTTTAAAAAGAATACTTCAATGTACACCAGTATGTATGTCCTTTACTTTGGTTCAATAATTTTTAATAAATTGCTAGGTTTGCTTTAGTTCTCACATTCATTTTATTACTCTCATGTATACATATCCATACTATTTTTTACTGAACCACTTTAAAGTGAGTTGCAGACATTAGGATATCTCACCCCTAACTATTTCAATGTGTACCTCCTAAGAACAAGAATGTTCTTATACATGGCCATAATACAAAGATTACATTCACTAAGCCAATTAAAAAGTCGTACTAATTGTCCAAATAAAATCTGTAATGGCTCTAAAAAATTGAAATGCAATCAAAAGCACTAGTGTAATTTATTCTCAGATCCTCCTAAAGGAATTCTACATAGGTAGGTATGGTCTTTTCAGTGCATCACATCAGAAGGCATATGATTCTACCACTTCTAATAATATTATTTTTATCAATTAAAGTGGTATCTGATAGGTATGTGTATTATTACATTTTTTTCTATTTTAGAGCTAACTTTTTCCATTTACAATATAAAAAAATGATCTGTGGTACTTGGCATGTAAATAATCCCATTTGCCAACAAACTTCCACCACTGTAAAACAGGAGTTTGATTATTTAAGGATAAATTCTTATGTATCCTTCATAGATGTTATTAAAGTTCCCTCAGTATGGGTTCATACTATTTTGCACTCCCAGCAACAATTAGGAGAATAGCCTCACCAACAAAGTATATTCTCAAGCTTTTGCATATTTGTAAATCTGATTACTGAGAAATGATTCATCAGTGTAATTTGTTTCCAAGGATCAGTTTTATTGCTTGTAAAATCTGATTGAACTATGCGACTTGGGTGCGTAGCTAGTACTGTGCTAGAGCCAGTGATTCCCAGGAGCTAATTATGCATGCCTTCCCAACTCCACATTCAGTGACATCATTTTGGTCACTGGAAATCAGCCACAGTGGGACTACTTACCCTGTGGAAGTTAGAAAATGTTACAATTCAAAGCTCCCTTCATCCTCAGAAATCCAGCTGTTAAGCAAATATTTGTCTACCACTTTTTGAGGCCAAAATAGTCTCCCCCTTACTTCTTAACCTCCACTGCCAGCTTAAAACTTGGGACCTGCCTGTGGGGAAAATGGGGTCACCAGCCATCCGAGAAGAGGATGGTGATGTGAGGTACACATTGGTGAGAATAGAGAGCCCGAGAGAGGAAGAGTCCCCCTTACAACTGACATATTCCCCTCCTCACAAAAAAAAAAAAAAATGTGAATGATTCTCTGTCAGTCTCTTGCCATTTTAGCAACTATATACATCATTCTACTCCAATGGGGAAAAACAATTGATAAGCAGAGGGTAATTAGTGGTTTCTACGGATTCTCTTCAAGAGAATAGAAGTTTCTATTTTACTAGCTGGTGAGATTACAGAGAGAGTGAGTGTAGTTTTTCCTCCACTCTTTTATGTTGTTCTTTTGTCACATTTCCTTTTTCCAATATAACAGATGAAGAATCTGAGGTTCAGAAGAAATTAAGTCACTGTTTTGAAAGCACATCAAATTAAGCACCAGTCTAGGGCTAGAATCTTGAACTCCTGTATTCTAACATGTCAGGGATGGAAGAGAGAGTAGAGCTCACTAGGTCAAACCTCTCAGGTTATAAACAGAGCAAGTACACCACTGAGCTGACACGTTGTCAAGAACAGATAGCAAGGAGGTGACAGAGCCAGAATTATAAACACAGGTCTTCCAGCTTGGGGATCTTTCTAGTGCCCCAAGGTATCACCTGTAATTTTTGTGCTCTTGGCTTCTGAGTGGGCTCTGGGGATTCCAGTCCAGCATCCATGAAGGAAAATTAAATGATAATAACTCTTCCCTGCATTCTTTCTAAAAATCAAAAGACATCAAAGTTAAACAAAACAAAACAAAAACCTACTAATGCCCGGGCATTACACCCAGACCAATTAAGATGGAATATCTGAATGGTAGAGTCCATCAATGTTCTATTTTTCAATATATTTAATTCATTATTTCATTTTAAAGGAGTAAAACTTACATTTCTGATGTAGAGTTCTGTGGTTTTGATAAATTCATCCAATCGTGAAACTACTGCCACAAATGCTTGTGATGTAACCTTTGAATCAACCTTTGAATCAACTACCCAAATCTCAATCTCTGGCAACCACAGATCTATTTTCTGTTAGTACAATTTTGCCTTTTAGAGATACTACATGAATGGACTCATGCAGAATGTAGCCTTTTGTCAGACTTCTTTTACTTACAACAATGTATACATATTGTCACATGTATCAGTGATTTCCTTTCTGTTGCTCAGTATGAATAATCAAACTACATTTTGTTAATCCGTTTGTTGAAGGATATTTTGAGTTGATTTCAGTTGGGGATAATTATGAATAGAGCCATAATAAACATTCATATACAAGTTATTCCTTTCAGGTAAATACATAGAGTGGGACTGCTTGATCCCGTGATAAGTAAAGGCTTAGCATTCTAAGACAATGATCAATAGTTTTCCAAAATGTCTGTAACATTTTGCATTTGCACCAATATGATGAGAGATTGTTCCCCGGCATTTTGTATTGCCAAGCTTTTTCTTTAAATTTCTAGTAAGTTGCTTTTCTTTAGTGACTAATGATGTCGAGCTTCTTTTCATGTGCTTCTTTACCACCCATGTATTTCCTTTGATGATGACCTGTTCAAATCTTTTTGGCTTTTTAATTTGGTTTTTAATTTTCTTGTTGAACTGAACAGTTTGTGTATATTCTGGGTAAAAGTCCATTATCATATCTATGTTTGGCAAATATTTTCTTGTATTTTGTACCCTTCTCTCTTCTTTCTTAACTGTGTTTTCCCAGGTATTTTTAAAATTTTGATAGAGTCCAGTTTATACTTTTTTTTTTCTCTTGTGGATTGTGATCTCAGTGTCAGATCCAAGAAATATTTGCCTAATCCAAAGTCACAGATATTTTATCTTTTATTTTAATCCAGGCATTTGAAATGTTTAGGTCTTAGGCTTTAGTCTATAATTAATGTTAGTTTTTGTGTAATATGAGAAATACGGATTAATTTTGTTTGTTCTTTCTTCCTTCCTTCCTCCCCTCTACTCTCTTGCTCCCTCTCTTCCACCCCCTTCTATCTCTACTTTCTTTCCCTCCCTCCTCCCTCCTTCCCTTCCTCCCTTACATAACTGTCAAATTGCTCCAGTGAAATTTGTTGAAAAGATTATCCTTTCTCCATTGAATTGTCATTTTTTTTATTAACAGACAATTAACCATGTATGTGTGGGTCTATGACTGAACCCTGTTCTGCTCCATTTCAGTATGTACCTAGACTTCTGCAATTACCACACGGTCATAATTACTATGTGGATTTATATTAGATTTGTATTAAATCTTTAAATAGGGTAGTTAAGTCTTCAAAAGTAATTCCTTATTTTTAAAGTTATTTTAAATGCTCTAGGATCCTTGTTTTTCCAAATAAATTTTATAATCATTTTATAACCAAACCAAAAAGACCTCCTTGATAATGATTGGCATTTGAATTGAATCTGTAGATAGTTTGAGATATTATAGTGCTTAATTATATTTGTCAAGTTGGCTGAGCCATGATGTGTAGGTATTTTCTCAAATGTTATTTTGGATATTTCTGTGAGGGTGTTTTTTGGATGAGATTAACATTTAAATTGGTGGACTTTGAGCAAAGTAAATGGTTCTCCATAATGTGGGTGGGCCTTATCTAATTACCTGAAGGCCTGACTGAAACAAAAGCATGAATTTCCCCAAGCAAGAAGGAATTCTGCTAACATTCAGTCTTTGGACTGGAACTGCAACACTGGGCTTTCCTGGGTCTCCAAAACCTCTGCTCACCTTATAGGTTTTGAATTTGCCAGCCTCCATAATTGGATGAGTCAACTTTTTTTTTTTTTTAAAGATTTTTATTTATTTATTTATTTATTTATTTAAGAGGTGGGGAGGGTACAGGGAGAAGGAGAGAGAGAGAGAATCTCCAGCAGACTCTGTGGTGAGCATGGAGCCCCATGCAAGGCTTGATCCCACAACCCTGAGTTATATTGATTGAATTTTGAAACAACCTTGCTTTCCTAGGAAAACCCAATTAGGTTGTTACATTAAAGTTATGTTTGCTGGACTGCTATGCTAATAATCATTTGAGAAAATTTGCCTTTTTTATTCATGAGAAATTTGGGTATATAGTCAGTGTCCTTTAATTATAATGTCATGGCTGATTTTGATTCAGGAAAATACTGGCCTCATTAAATAAAATAGAAAATATTTTACTCGTTTCTGTTTTGGGGGGTGAGTTTGACATAATTGGAACTATTTTTTTCCTTAAGTATTTGGCAGATTTGCAAGTAACGTCATCTGGGAATTTTATTTTATTTGAAGATTTATTTAGTTATTTTAGAGAGTCTGTGAGTGGGAGGAGAGGCAGAGGGAGAGGGGGGGAATCCTCAAAGCAGATCTCTACTAAGCATGGAACCCAGCACAGGGCTTGATCTGAGGACTGTGAGATCATGACCTGAGCCAAAATCAAGAGCCAGATCCTCAACTGACTGAGCCCCCAGGCACCCCTCATTTGGGAGTTTTCTTTGTTGAAATGTTTTTAAGTACAAATTAAATTTACTTAAGAAGTATAAGATTATTCATATTATAAATATTTTTTGAATGAGTTTCTATATCTTTTATCCTTCAAGATACTGGTTCAGTTTATCTTATGAGTTAATGGTCATGGAATTTTTCTTAGGATTCCCTAATCACTTTTTAAATGCCTCTAGGATCTGTTTTGATGCTCTCTCTTTCTTTTCTAAAATTGATAATTGGTGTCTTCTCTCATTTTCTTTTTCTTTGTCAATAAATTTCTTTAAAAATAACTGTATGGTTTCATTGATTTTCTCTATTGTTTGTAAGTTTTTAATTATATTATTTTCTGTTCTTTATAATTTCCTTCCTTCTGCTTGCTTTGCATTTAATTTGTCTTCTGCTATTTTCTTAAGTTTAAATTAATGATTTGAGACTTTTTTTCCTAATATAACCACTTAATGCTATACATCTCCTGAAGCACTGTTCTTGCTGTATCCCCACACATTTTGGTATGTTGTACTCTCATTTTTGTTCAGTTCAGAATATTTTCTGTTTTCCTCTGATACTTCCTATTTGACACTTGAGTTAATTAAGAATATGTGTTTCAATTTCTAAATACTTTGGAAAATTTTAGATATTTTTATGTTACTGATCTCTAGATAGATTGTGTTATGGTCAGAGAATATTCTTTGCATAATTTCAATTATTTTAAATTTGTTCAAGTTTGAATTATGGCAGAACACTGTCAGTTTTGCTAAATATTCCAGGTGCACTTGAAAATAAGATATATCCTGTGACTGGATTGTTCTATAAATATTAATGAGGTTGAGGTGGTTGATAATGCTGTTTACATGTTTCTTTTTTTTTTTAAGACTTTATTTATTTATTCATGAGAGACACACGCAGAGAGGTAGAGACTTAGGCAGAGGGAGAAGCAGATTCCATGCAGGGAGCCTGATGTGGGACTTGATCTCAGGACTCCAGGATCACACCCTGAGCTGAAGGCAGTTGCCTAACTGCTGAGCCACCCAGGCATCCCATATTTACAAGTTTCTGTCCTTGCTGATGTTCTGTCAACCTGTTCTGTTACTGAGAGAAGTATTGAAGCCTCCAACTATATTTATGGATTTGTGTATTTTTCCTTTGAATTCATTTGGCTTTATGTATTTTGAAACTCTGTTGCTAGGTATGTACCTATTCAGGATTGCTATGTCTTCTTGTTATATTGAACTCTTTATCATTTATGCAAAGTGCTTCTTTACTGCTGGTAATATTCCTTATTCTGAAGTCTCCTTTATCTGATATTATACTCTAGCCATTCCAACTTTTTTTTGATTATTGTTTCCATGATAAATTCACTTTATTATTTTAATTTTTACTTATCTATTTAAAGTAGGTTTATATAGACAGATATTGTTTTTAATGTAATCTGATAAGCTATTTTATTGTTCTCCTTAAAACACTTAAATTTAATTCTTGATATGGTTTAAAATTTTGATTTTTGCTGTTGTTCTCTCCAATTTTTTTTAAAGATTTTATTTATTTTTTCATGAGAGACACACACACAAAGAGAGAGGGAGAGAGAGAGAGAGGCAGAGACACAGGCAGAGGGAGAAGCAGGCTCCATGCAGGGAGCCCTACGTGGGATTCGATCCCCAGGTCTCCAGGATCAGGCCCTGGGCTGAAGGTGGCATTAAACCACTGAGTCACCAGGGCTGTCCTGTTCTCTCCAATTTTAATAGTTCTGATTTCCTTTTCCTGACTTCTTTTTGAAATTTTGAGTGTTTTGGTGAACCTAGGTGGGTGGCTCAGTTGGTTAAGCGCCTGACTTTTGATTTCAGATCAGGTCACAATCACAGGGTCATGAGATCGAGCCCCACATCAGGCTCTAGGCTCCATACTCAGCACAAAGTCTGTTGGGAAAAAAAAAAAAAAAAAACAAAGTCTGTTGGAGATTCTCTCTCTCTCTCTCTCCCTCTCCCTCTCCCTCTCGCCCTCCCCTGCCTGTGTGTACTCTATCTAAATAAATAAATAAAATCTTAAAAAAATTTTTTGAAAATTTTAGTACACTTTAATATATTTATTGATTTTTACTATATCCATTTTTGTTATTGATTGATGAATCACAATCTACATGTTTAAACTTCTACAGTCTATTTAGAGTTAACATGTTATCAATTCTATCAATAACATTTAGATACCTTATAATCTGTAGGTCTCCTAACATTCCCCCTTATTAAAGTTATCATGTGTATTCCATCTACATACCTTAAAAATGTTACCAGAAAGCCTTACAATTTATACATTCTGATCTCACATATATTTTAAAGAACTTAAGAGAAGAAAATAGACTTTTATATTTTCAGATATTTAGTGTTTCTAATGCTTGTCTTTCTTTCTTGATGTTCTGTTTTCCCTCCTGTATCATTTAGTTTCACCCTGAAGAACTTTCTTTAATATTCTTTTTTTTTTACAAGAGGTCTACTCACTAAAATCCCTCTTAATTTTCTGTCATCTGGTATCTTTATTTTTCCTTTCATTCTCAAAAGATATTTTCTTCGAGTATAGAATTCTGGGTTGGTTTTTTCCCCCAGCACATCTTTTTTTTTTTTTTTTTTTTTTAAGGTTTTATTTATTTATTCATGAGAGACATACAGAGAGAGAGGCAGAGACATAGGCAGAGGAGAAGCAGGCTCCATACAGGAAGCCAGATGTGAGACTCGATTCCGGGACTCCAGGATCATGCCCTGAGCAGAAGGCAGACACTCAACTGCTGAGCCACCAAGGCATCCCATTGCCAGCACTTTAAAGATATTATTACTTTACTTCCATGTTCTGGGTAAGATAGCCCATAGTTTTCAAGTTGTCTTTCCCTATATGTATCACTTTTATCTAAGTGTATTCAAGACATTTTTCTTTGCCTTTGTTTTTATAGTATCTGAGCAAAATTTATCTCTATTTTATTGTTTTGTATGTGTTGAGCTTTTTGATTTTTTAAATGTAGATCCTTCACAAAATTTGAAATATTTTCAAACACCATGTCTTCACTCATTTTTATCTATAACAATTTCTTCTTTCATTCAGGGACATTAATGACATTATACTATAGTTCCTTGGCTTTCTTTATTTTCTAATCTTTTCTCTCTTTTCATCAGATTGGATAATTTCTATTGACCTACTTCAAATTTCACAGACTTGTAATTTCCATTCTGTTATTTAAACCTATCCAGGGATCCCTGGGTGGCGCAGCGGTTTGGCGCCTGCCTTTGGCCCAGGGCGCGATCCTGGAGATCTGGGATCGAATCCCATGTCGGGCTCCCGGTGCATGGAGCCAGCTTCTCCCTCTCCCTATGTCTCTGCCTCTCTCTCTCTCTCTGTGTGTGACTATCATAAATCAATAAAAATTAAAAAAAATAAACCTATCCAATATTATTTTTGTTTTGTTTTGTTATATAAGAAGTTGTACCTTTCAGTGCAAAAATTTCTGATTTGTTCTTTTAAAGATCATTTTTATTCCATTTAAGAACTTCTATTCTTCCCAACTATTTCATTTTTTTATAAATTTATTTTTTATTGGTGTTCAATTTGCTAACACATAGAATAACACCCAGTGTTCATCCCGTCAAGTGCCCACCTCAGTGCCAATCAAAAAAAAGAAAAAAAAAGAAAAAGTCTTCCCAACTATTTCAAATGTATTTTCCTTTACTTAATGAAGCATAGTTTTCATACCTGCTTTAAAGGTTTTATGTAATTGTGATGGACTGATTTGTGTTCTTCCAAAATTCAAATATCAAAACATTAACCTCCAGCGTGACTTTGTTTGGGAATAGGATCTTTAGGGAGGTGATTAAAGTTAAACAAAGTCTTTAAGAATGGGGCTCTCTTCTGATATGACTGGTGTACTGGTAACTAGTCGGGAGAGACACCAGAGATTTCTATTTCTCTGCATGCATGCAGACAAAAGGCCATGTGGGGATACAGGGAAAGGCAGCTATCTATAAACTAGGAAGAGATACCTAGACACCAATTTCAATAGCACCTTGATCTTGGATTTGTAGGCTCTGGAATTGTGAGAAAATAAACTCCTCTTGCCTAAGCTGCCCATGCTACTATGACAGCCCTAGCACACTATTATACTGAAAATTACCCCATTTGCATGATCCCAGGGTTAGTATCTGTTGATTACTTTTCCTCTGAGAATTAGTAAAACATCTTTGATTGTGTGTCAAATATTTTTTTTTTAAACTTTTTTTTTTTTTTAAATTTTTATTTATTTATGATAGTCACACAGAGAGAGAGAGAGAGGCAGAGACACAGGCAGAGGGAGAAGCAGGCTCCATGCACCGGGAGCCCGACGTGGGACTCGATCCCGGGTCTCCAGGATCGCGCCCTGGGCCAAAGGCAGGCGCCAAACCGCTGCGCCACCCAGGGATCCCCGATTGTGTGTCAAATATTTTTATAATGTGTTCTGGATGCTTTGAATTTATGTTGTGGAAACTCTGAAACCTTTTAAAATGCTCTAGAGAGTTTCATCACTCAGTGGCATCTTAAGAATTTCAATTTGAATATATTTAGGTTTGATGATTATATTAGAAAGGGGCACCCAAGAAACTTGTCTTGATGTTGAGTTCACATGATAGAGACAAAACTTGGACCTATATTGTATAGTTTTGCTTGATGTGGTTAAGTTGATAGATATTTTAGATAAACAAAGACTCTTCCTCTATCCAAATTACTTTTCCTTCCATTACTAGCATCTGGTAGATTGGGACCAAAGGAAGCTCCAATAATTTGAGATAAATACATTTCACAATATTTTGCAAGATCAGTTGTTTTAATTAATTACTTAAAAAAGATGTATACAGGGATCCCCGGGTGGCGCAGCAGTTTGGCGCCTGCCTTTGGCCCAGGGCGCGATCCTGGAGACCTGGGATCGAATCCCACATCGGGCTCCCGGTGCATGGAGCCTGCTTCTCCCTCTGCCTGTGTCTCTGCCTCTCTCTCTCTCTCTCTCTGTGACTATCATAAATAAATAAAAATTAAAAAAAAAAGATGTATACATTCCCTAAGGCATAAGTAGAAATTATATATTTATGTGTAATTTAGAGATAAATTCCTCTTGTAAATAACACAAACGTACTTCTCAAAAATATGTTAAAGTCTGTCACTTGTAGCAGCACAATGTTTATGAATATATATTTCTTATTTATATGAGACTATATTTTAAAATTCTGTAGGCTTTAAAAAAGTCATTTCTGCTGTATTATTGGTAAGTAGTGTATTTGAAAATTGATGTTTATTTTATCTGAATTAAAACATGCAGAAAAAAAATAAGTTCTTTGATGTCAATAAAGTAAGATTTTATCCTAAAAAAAAATAGTGTTTAAAAACATGGTTATTGCAAACAATAACTGGCATTAGCATAATTTTCCAAAGGTCTAGGTTTTTTTTTTTTTTAATGTAAACTAAAAGTTAACTTTCTGGATGGAACTAGAAAGTATTATGCTAAGCAAAATAAGTCAATCAGAAAGAGACAATTATCATATGATTTCACTCATATGTGGAATTGAAGAAACAAAATAGAAGAGCATAGGGGAAGGGAGAGAAAAATAAAACAAAACAAAATCAGAGAGGGAGACAAACCATAAGAGAGACAAACCATAAACTCTTAATCATAAGAAACAAACTGAGGGTTGCTGGAGGGGAAGGTGGTGGAGGGATGGGGTAACTGAGTGATGGACATTAAGGAGGGCACAGAATGTAATGAGCACTGGGTATTATATAAGACTGATAAACCACTGAACTCTACCTTTGAAACTAAGAATATGCTATATGTTAATTAATTGACTTTAAATTAAAAAATAAATATAAGTTTAGCTTTCTATTTATATATACAGTCTCTAGAAGTTAACACATATCAAAATCTCAACTTTAGGTACAGAGTAATGGGAGTAAAGTCCAGTAAGCTGAAACAAATTTCTTTGCTTATAGCTAATATAAATTAATAACAAATGGGACAAGAACAAGTGTTTTAACATACAAATTTCCTACCATTCCGAATTACACTACATTAACAGAACATTAAACTGAAGTGGTTAAAGGCCAAATTGCCTATAGTATGCACAACTTATACTACTGAAGATCAAGGCAAAGGAAGACTATAGTATACCTTCAGTATACTACTGAAGATCAAGGCAAAGGAAAGACTGTATGTACCTTCAATAAAGTGGCTTGGAATGACTGGATTGTGTGTGTGTGCACATGGGCATGCACACGTACGTGCACCCGTGTAGAACAAAATAGGCAATCTAATTCCATAGAATTCATTAAGCCTTTGGAATGCAAATTTCAACTGTCAAATCTTAATTAAAAAGTACCAGTCAGCACTATTTAAAAACTGGAAGAGAACTAAGTGGTGGGTTGTTGGAAAATGTGAAACTTGCCTTCTAAATAGAGTAGGTAGGCTGACAGGTATATAATTAACATCACATCAAATAAAGGACAGGAAGCCCACTGTAGTTCCTTGAGGGGAGGAGCTTTAGCAATTTTCAAGGCAAGGAAAAAGGTTCTTCAATCAGAGTTAATTTATAATTCCTTTTATTTCTACAGAGAATCTACTTTTTTTGTATTGAACTTCCCTGAACCTTAGAAAGCAGTGACATTTGCAGAGTTGAGGTTTTATTCTAAGAGGTTAATATTAACATAAATGTTTAGGCACCTTATGTCAATTAGAACAGTTTCCCAGTTTTATTGGACTTCTGATATCTTTGGGTCACTACCCTCTTCAACTCAATTTTTTTTTTCTATATTGTTTCACTCATACATAGGAAGATAAATTAGATAGCTATCGTTTGGAAGAAAGAGCTTTTGGTCCTTAGTGTTATTCCTATGGAGAGAACTGAGATTCACAAGAACTAAAACACATTTTGGATAATGATATTACCAGGAAAGCGTATCGCTCCTAGACTGAAACTGGTTTGGAAAGGGCAGTAGAACGTTAGTTGCCTTGTTAATGATTTCCCTTAGAATTGTTCACTAGTGTGAAATTTTCTAATGAGAATATTTATGAGAAAAAAATTTCTTCAGGATGAGATTATTAGTTGACCCACCAAAGCAAGCATGATTGAAATCACTTCAGAAAGAAGTCTTACAATAGGTAGCCCCTCGGTAGGGACTCCTTAGAAAAAGATTGGGAGAACTAATTCACTCAAGAAAGTGAGTGGATTTGGATTCTACATATAAGATCTTGACAGGAGGTGATTTGGTATAAGTAGGAACTGTGCAGGCACAGAGGAAAAAGGTGGATGTAACACCAAACACACTGATTTCTATTGGACACACTGGGTAGAAAGATCCATGAACATCTGTTTTTAGAATACTGCTTTTGTTTTCTGACTTTATTGCTTCTAGTTCTACAATTTTGAGAACTGGCAATTTAGATATACAAAATTTCAGTTTCTGAATGCAAATTCATAGCTAAAGAAGGCCAACCTCTTCTCAGTTCTCTATGGACCATGCTATCAACTTGGCACATCCTGGTGACGGCACCTATTCAGTTATCTGCCAACATGGAGTCGCTCACAGTGGTGCTGATCCTTATCGAACTAGGGATTTGAAATATAAACACAAAGCAAAACATAGAGAATAACAAGCTCACAACTGGGCTGCTTTATCTTTCCATTCCTCTTGCATTTAAAAAAAAATCAAAGCTCTGAAATAGAGCAGGTAATAAATGGCTCTTGTTTATTTTAAGCTCTTGCTGTGGACAATGAGAGAGGAAAAAAATCAGTGTGCTACCTCCAGCTGCTAATTCCTACACACTTCATTAATTACTCAGAATTCATAGAAGCAGGATATTTAATAAGTTTCTCAAATGCAAAAAATAAATAAATAAATAAATAAATAAATAAATAAATAAATAAATAAATAAATAACATTCAGCCACTATGCAAATACACAGCAAAGTTGCAACAGGAACATTTTTGACATGAATCCTGTAGACAGTAAAGTGCCAAGTAAAACAAATCTTTGACAAAATAAAACCAATATGTGTAACTGCCAATGCAACCTAAAACTGAGGAACGTATCTGCAACAAAGAGCCACGTGCAGTAAAATATCATTTGATTCTGGGGATCCATTTGGACTTGCTCAGGCTGAGTCCGGGAGTAGTACTATGACTCCACTTCCATCCAGATGTTCATCAGACTGTCTTTGGGATAACCATGCATTCCCCATTTTCCTTCCATACAGCAGAGATTTTCAGTGAGGGGGAGATCAGGTAGCTATTTGGTCAACCTTTCCAAAAATGTCGTGACCTCTGACTTTCAGGATATTAATCATGCTCCCGGACGTCAGACAATGTGGTAGAGAAGGAGTGTTCTCAAACGTTTGTATTGAGAAAATGTTCTGGGGTAAATTCGATATATATCACTTTTTCAGTTGTAAATAGTTGTAAACTAAATGTTTACGTTATGTCAGGCAGTATGCTTGGTTCGGGTGAAAATGATGAAAGAGAAAAGACGATGCTTGTCCTTGGAGATCTTAGAATTTTTTGAGAGGAGGAAGAAATAGAGATATGATAGATTTTCAGTCAGTTACAAGTTTTACGATAAATGCTCTCAATATGTGAGGAAGCAACGGTATAGGATATTCTGAATACAAGGGAAGATGTCTAACTCAGATTGGTGGGGGGAGGTTGTCTATATATCTGTGTGTATTATGAGTCTAGGTGTTGCTAGGAAGGATTTTCAAAGACTCAGTTAGAGCCTGAGGAAAAATTAAGAAGTAGCCATTGCAGATGGTGGAGGAAGGAATGTGGTTCAGGCAGTGCAACAGTGCAAATAGCATTTTTAATGGCCTGAACATAAAAGAAGAGATGAAGTGTATGTATGTATGTATGAATGTATGTAGCCCCTGGTATGTAAATAAGGACTGACAAGTGATCATTGAATTTACTAACAGGACATTGTTTCATGTGAATAATGGGAGTGAACACCAGACTGTAGTAAGTTCATGCCTGTCAGACCAGGGAGCAGAGATGTTGAGGATAAATAACTCAACAAAATGAGTGTGGAAAGGACAGGAGAGTTAGGAAAAGTAGTAGTTAGAGGTGCTGTGGGGTCATGAGAATGTTTTTGTCATTAATGCCAGACTAAATTATGCATGTTCAATACTGATTAAAAAAAAAAAAGGACCCTCAAGAGCCTGGGAAAGGAAGTGATAATCATGAGAATGTCCAAGTGGAAAGGTTTGGTGGAAAGATCATAGTCTTTGGAATCATGTACATCTAAATTTAGTTTAGGGCTCTGTAAGTAATACCCATCCTTAAATCATTTATTTAACCTCTCACAGATTTAGTTGGATGAATAGAATTCCAGAAGGTAAAATGCCATGTCAGTCGGGAGCCCTGTATTCAAACTCAGACCTCCCAATGGCATAGTCTTTTTTTTCCACGATTAGAAGGTTGTTTTCGATATCTGAGTGTCAAAAATAAGTAGTTCCTGTTGATGATACCAAAGACATAATTAAATATAGTTTCTTTTTTTTTATAAATTAATTTTTATTGGTGTTCAATTTACCAACATACAGAATAACACCCAGTGCTCATCCCGTCAAGTGTCCCCCTCCGTGCCCGTCACCCATTCACCCCCACCCCCCGCCCTCCTCCCCTTCCACCACCCCTAGTTCATTTCCCAGAGTCAGAAGTCTTTATGTTCTGTGTCCCTTTCTGATATCTCCCACACATTTCTTCTCCCTTCCCTTATATTCCCCTTCACTATTATTCATATTCCCCAAATGAATGAGAACATACACTGTTTGTCCTTCTCCGATTGACTTACTTCACTCAGCATAATACCCTCCAGTTCCATCCACGTTGAAGCAAATGGTGGGTATTAGTCGTTTCTAATGGCTGAGTAATATTCCATTGTATACATAGACCACATCTTCTTTATCCATTCATCTTTCGATGGACACCGAGGCTCCTTCCACAGTTTGGCTATTGTGGACATGGCTGCTAGAAACATCGGGGTGCAGGTGCCCCGGCGTTTCATTGCATCTGAATCTTTGGGGTAAATCCCTAACAGTGCAATTGCTGGGTCGTAGGGCAGGTCTATTTTTAACTCTTTGAGGAACCTCCACACAGTTTTCCAGAGTGGCTGCACCAGTTCACATTCCCACCAACAGTGTAAGAGGGTTCCCTTTTCTCCGCATCCTCTCCAACATTTGTTGTTTCCTGCCTTGTTAATTTTCCCCATTCTCACTGGTGTGAGGTGGTATCTCATTGTGGTTTTGATCTGTATTTCCCTGATGGCAAGTGATGCAGAGCATTTTCTCATGTGCATGTTGGCCATGTCTATGTCTTCCTCTGTGAGATTTCTCTTCATGCAAATGACGTATCAGATAAAGGGCTAGTTTCCAAAATCTATAAAGAACTTATTAAACTCAACAGCAAAGAAACAAACAATCCAATCATGAAATGGGCAAAAGACATTAAATATAGTTTCTAGCCTCAGGGAGATGAGGGTACGTTCTCCTCACCTTACTTCTCAAAAAATTATTTCTTGAGGAGTCTTTGTAAACTCTGACGATGATTACATAAGAGTAACTTATTGATTTAGTCCTGAATTTTGGGATCAAGTTTGGAAACTAGAGAAGCTAAGATTATGTAAAGTTTTTATAACCTATTGGGGCAAGTGAAATGCCTTTTAAAAAGGACTTTTCTTGGTCCTTTTTAAAGGATGGCTCAGTTGACTGGGTGACGGCCTTCAGCTCAGGTCCTGATTCCCCAGGGTCCTGGCAATGCTGGGATTAAGCCCCACATTAGGCTCCTGCCTCAGTGGGAAGCCTTCTTTTTCCTCTACCTGCTCCTGCTTCCTCTCTCTCTTTGTGTGTGTCTCTCTGCCAAATAGATAATGAAATCTTTTTAAAAGATAAAAAGAAATAAAGGACTTTTCTTAGTTTAGTAAGTCTTTGGCTTTTTTTCTTCCCTAAAGACATTCAGGTGAGACAAAAGACAGTTCTCATGGACTTGTAATGTGTGTGTGTGTATATATATGTGTGTGTCTGTAACAAAGTATTTTTAAAACTCATATCCTATCTGAAAAAAAAACTTTGTATTTAGTCATTATTCAGTAATATTCTAATTGACTCAGCAAATAGTGAAATAACTATGAAATTTCTCTACCTTAAAGTACAACACAAAGTATCTGTAAAGTCATCAAACCACTAAATACTCACAAGAAAAACAATGAAATAAAAGATAATGTAATTTTAGAATATTTGATTTTTCCTACACCAAATACTTAGACAATTAGAGAATTTTGAAAATTAATAAAACTTATTTTAATAAAAATTGTGTAATTGTGTAAATAAGAAACAATGGAAGATTTTCCCCCTTATTTCTTGAGCTAAGTGAGCTGGAAACATGCTGGCCTGAAAAATAATTTAAAAAGAGTCTAACTATAAGAGTAAATTCCAGTGAATTATTCAAAGACACACAAATTCAGTTGCATTTGAAATTCTCTAAGGGAATTAGAGAGCCCTTGGCCTCACATGTGCTAAGGGTAAAAAAATATAATGTATTTATAGAGTTAGTATGCTTTCATACTCAGTTATTAAAGCAGCAATTAGTTTATGATAGGCCTATCCTTATGAGAAACAAGAAAATCAGGCAATGATGTGGATAAATCTCTTAGATGAACATTCTTAATATTTTTGGATTCTGGATCATTTATCGCTGTTTTACCAGAGTCCTCTGAAGTAGTAGGCTCCTCATCATTGTATCCTATGCTAACAGGCTCCTGACATCTGGCATGGTACTTGTCATACAGATATTTATAGATATGTGGCCATTCCAGTCACCACTAGTTCCTGAAATTGAAAACCTGGAATTGCTTTATCTTGGTTCTTTTCCTACCTTCTCTGCTCTTAACGAGTATCTTATCTCATTGTTCCTCAATGTAATATTGCATTCTAACTCACTCCTTTGAAGGTTTCAGCCATCCCATGGTATCAGCAGAATGGAGTTTGGTGTATGGTTCACTGTGATGTTTAAGCTTTGGTACTTCTCGCATTCATGAGTCACTTTTACAATCCCAAACAGAATTTTGTATTTGCAGTATTCCTTTTCTTTCTTTTTTTTTCCTTTTCTTTCTTTTTGTTTCTTTTTTTCTTCTTTTTTCTTTTTAAGATTATATTTATTTATTCATGACAGACACACAGGGAGACAGAGACATAGGCAGAAGGAGGCTCCCCAAAGGGAGCCTGATGTGGGACTCAATCCTAGGACCCGGGATCATGACCTGAGCCGAAGGCAGACGTTCAGCCACTGAGCCACCAAGGCATCCCTATTCCTTTGCTTTTCTTAAAGATACCTCCCCCTAAATTGATAAGTTTCAGGTCCCACAACACCTGCATCTGCTCATAATTATATAAATAGATAACTTTTCAACATCTTCTCTGAGTTCTGTACACTGCTAGAGTTCACTAACTTCTCTTATGTAGAGTGATTAAAACCAGCTGTTCTTCCTTCAAACTAGCCCCTCCCTCCCCTTACCTGTTTCTATTAAGAGTAATACAGAGCACTCAGTCATCCTGAGTGAAAAATGGAGAGCAGAGATGAAATACTCCCTCATCCTCATCCCATATTTACAGTTAATAAGCCTTATCAATCTTCATTTAGTTCAGATCTTGTCATTTCTATTAATGCCATTCCAATTCAGGTTCTTGTTACCACTTCTCACCTTCACTGCTAACACGCTCTCTATTTTAACCTTTGTTATAGCAGGAGGTCTCCGGGCTTCCTCTTGTGTCCTGCCTCTGGTCCTGCCTGAGAGTCTCTTTTCACAGTATTTATCATAGTTATTTTCTTAAAACATAATTATTTCTTTATGATATAATAATTTTCTTTAAACACAGTCATTTCTTTAAAACTTATTTATTTATTTAAAACATGAGTTTATGCCACTACTCTGCTAAAGCCTTCTAATAGCTCCCCATTTTGCTCTGAGCAAAAGATAGTCTTAAAATGTGCTATAAAACCTTATTCAATCTTACTAATTCCCCTTCACTTTCTGCTTCTCTTAAGTCACCTTATTCCATTTGTGCTGGCTTCCCGTTTCTCCCTTGAATATTCTGGTATCCTTCTGCCGAAAGTTCTCTCCTCAGATTGTTCTTCTGCCTGGATCATGTTTCCAGATAATCATATTACCTACTCAGGCAATGTTTTTCTCAAAGTTTCCTTTCTCAATGAAGCCTACTGTGACTTATTTAAAATTATAATTTCCCTTATTTCCCATCTCATTTTCTGCCCCTGTTTTTTTTTTTTCCCAAATCACTTAACACCTCTTCACACACTATAGAATTATTTATTTATTTTTAAAATTTTTTGTATATGTTTTTATTGGAGTTTGATTTGCCAACATATAGCATAACACCCAGTGCTCATCCTGTCAAGTGCCCCCCTCAGTTCCCATACTTATTTATTTTTGTTTTCTTTATTGTCTGCCTCCTGCTGCTGGAGCGTAAGCTCTATGAAGTCAGGAATTTTGTTCTGTTTCTTTACTTCTGTTTTCTGATCATCTTAAAGAGTTCCTGGCAGATAGTGGAGGCTGGCTAAATGTTTTTTGATTAATTACTTACAGCCTGGACTTTTGCAATAATTGTTTAACTAGTTCCCTGCCTCACATCTTTCTTTTCTCTTTCAGACTCAATTCTGCGGTAAATTAATTGTTCTTTAGCTCAACTCTATATTCATATAATTTTGATTAAATCCTTTAATAGTTTCAAATTTCTTATAAAAAAATCTAACTTCTTGGCTGGTCAACACCTTCACACATGGCTTTCAAGCTTTCTCTCCAGGCTTCATTACTGTGACTTACCTACAGTAACTTCTACCTAACTCTTCAACCCCAAATATTCCCATTTCCTGGCATTTTGTTTTGCTCATTTTCATCTCTCTTTGCAGGCCCTTAACCTAACCCTGACTGTGGAAATTTTATTTGTACTTTGAGGAGACCTAGTCTAAAAAACAAATATAAACCTTCACATCAGCTCAACTATCAGTGCTTTTTCAAGTATGAGAGTATATATATGAGAAATAAATTTTGGGCAGCCCTGGTTGCTCATGGTTTAGCGCCACCTTCAGCCCAGGGTGTTATCCTCGAGACTCAGGATCGAGTCCCAGGTTGGGCTCCCTGCATGGAGCCTGCTTCTCCCTCTGCCTGTGTCTCTGCCTCTCTCTCTCTTTCTTTCTGTCTCTCATGAATAAATAAATAAAATCTAAAAAAATTTTTTTAAGTAACCAGTTATTTAGTAAATTTCTTCATGTCATGTTGACATTTATTTTTCCTTTTTATTTTAATTTTGCAACTCTTAGGACCTGAATGATGAATGATCAGACAAATACTCCTGCTCCCATCAGCATGCTATCAGTTTCAGGCTCTGAGAAAAATGAAGTGGAAATATTAAAACATTTATACATTAACATTTATATATGAAACATCTATTGTTAACTATACTGATATGTCTTCAGAAATTGTCAAGTACATAGAAAAATCCAGTTACATTCAAACAAGCTGTGGGATGTCCGTATATTAGTAGTCTAACAAGATGTTACTCTGGTGCTATTGGGAAATATAAAGTATTCACTCTGATATTCTTTAATTTATTTAAGGGTTCACATTTAACCTTCAGAGATAATGGAATACTGAACTTCTTTTTCTTTTAATCAAAATTATTAAATATATGCTACCAGTAAGAATTTAAAAGCTATTTACCAATAAGAATGTTTTTCTCAAAGCAGGTATTTTAGAAAGTTGTATAAAATAATTGTAAAGAAATTATTTTATTAGTAATAATTAACAAGGAATTGAAGAAACTTTTAGTTTTTTCAGTGTTTACATAAAACAAACAAAGTTTTGGAATATTTTCTTAGACTCATTTGGATCTCAGATTTTTCCCTAACATGTATATAATAGTGAAGTTTTAATTTTAAGTGAGCAAAACAAACAAGAAGACCAAGCAAGAAATAAAAACAAAACAAAAACAAAATAGTCACTGGAGGGGAGGGTGAGGAGGGGATGGGGGTAACGGGGTGATGGACATTAAGGAAGGTACGTGATGTAATGAGCATTGGGTATTATCTAAGACTGATGAATCACTGACTTCTACCCTTGAAACCAATAATACATTTTATGTTAATTAATTGAATTTAAATAAAGTTAAACCAAAACAAAACAAAATTCCAGCTATTGAAGTTAAAGTGCGTTTTATGGTGAACTGATTTTTAAATCAAGTTTGCAGGGAATAGTTCAAATTGACTTTTGATTTGTTGTGTAAAAATACAGACTGCTATTTAATAAGAAAATAAACTCAAAAAAGTAAAGGTTAATCTAATGTTCTAAGCCTTAATGGTCAAATCATACTAATTTCACAACTGATTCCATCAATACGTAGAATTCCTCAACAAAAGATATGAGTGGGGGAAAAATAAAGACAGCAACCAGAAATCACTTGATCCTGTCACTATATTTAAGCTTGAATTCAGAGAATATTAATATCAGAGTAGTGTAACTCACAATCACTTGGAGGCAGGAAAAGTGGGCTGACATTTGTTAAACTACTTAAAAGAATATTTGAAATATCATTAAAAACTGGAATAATGCCAGGCAAATGAGCAAAAGCAGACAAGGTACAGAACTTCAAACAGAAGAGAGTAATGAGAGAGATGTGATATGTGTGATGTCAGTACTTATTTTTTTTCTCCAGATATTGAAAGGAAATCTATAAATATCCAGAGAACAATAGACTCAGTAATATGGCTATATAAAGTTATAAAAAATAAAGGATGCCAAACATTTTGTCTATTTGTGGAAGGACAAAGCTAGCATTGTGAAATACAATCTGTGTTTTACTGGAGTAATAGTTGAAGCATTTAGTGGAGTGCCCCAGAAAAGTTAGTGTTCCAACCTGTTTCATGTTGGCTTGGATATGAACATTGTCACATCATTCGGCATGCTGGCTGAGCCAGTGCAAAGGAAAGTGGTGATAAATGGAAGTGCATCCAGTTGTGAGGAAGTGGCTAGTGGGGGGCTACAGGAGCTTTGGCATGAGGTCAGGTTTTATTTTCCATCTTTATTAATCATCTCCAGGGGGGAATAAATTGCCTGCTAATGAAATTTGCAGATAGCACTGAATTTTGAGGTGTTGCCAAACACGGTTAACAAAGGAGAAATAAATATAAATGGACTTATGCATGCTATTTATCGTTTATTTGGATTTAATAAAAATTATTCCCGGGATACATTTATAAGCGATTCCCACAAATTAAATTTCAGAGGAAGAAATCTCCATCACACAGTAAGACAAATGGGCTGATGGTAAGATCGCCCTCTGCATCCTGTGAGGTTAAAAGAAAAAAGATATTCTTAGCAAAAATGCACTGTTCAGAATGTCCTCTTTCTATGTCCATTGAATGCCAATTTCAAAAGTGGGTGAATTTCCAACCTTCGAAAAAATTTCAGTTTTAAGAATTAAGCTAAAGCACGGGGATTAAGGATTGCACATATATTTTCTTCATCTTTTTCTAACTTGGCCACACCCAGAAAACTTTCCCTGGAGTCCTCTTGAGAGAGAGATGTTTTGGATTATTCCCTCTCATGTCCCATACCAGGGGGGTTGGAGGTAAGGTGGGAGTCCACATTACTCCTCGTTGCAATTTCAATTGACCCTCTCTATAAAAACAAAAACAAAAACCCAACAAATAAGTAAATAGACAAAGATACAGATACAGATACATACATACAGACATACATAAAATACTAGCTTCTTTAAAGTTTATGCTATCAGATTTATTATCTGTGTTCTCATATTCATGCCCTTTTTCATGGAAACTTCAATATTTTACTTCATGTTTTCTTGTTATTACTATATCCATTGTAATATCAGTATCCATTAATCTAACACTCTGGATAATTAGTTCCTTGATATCCAATTTCTGATGATCCCTTTGCTAATTTTATCCCAGTCACCTATTCCTTCATAATTCCCAGTTTCTTATCATTAAGAATAGTTGTGCTGTATCCCCAGATCTTGATATTCTAGTTCCCCATTCTGTGATCTCTACCTCCTATCTTTATAGTTTTCCAATTATAATAATTATTCCACTCACAACTTGACTTCTGATCCCTTTGTCCCTTCTACTTTTTTTTTACTTTCTATAACTTTATGTTCTCCTTTTCATTCTGTGTACATTAAACTTCATTTGTCTATCACTGTATTTACCCCCTAGCATAATTCTCAACTTGCTTATTCCTCTGTCCTTTGGTTTTCCCTTTATAAAATACCAGCTTGGTTCAATCCAATTGTATTCCACATAGACAAAGAGAAGCTGAAGATGGGTACTTGTTGACTGATGCTACCTTACACTTGTGACCATAAAAATGAAGGATGTCCTTGGCACTGTTTAGTATATTGAATTTCACTACCCAATTTATTATCTACTTTTTACACTTTATTCTGGCTTCACAACTTCTTTATTTTTTAATTTCTTAATCAACAGCACATCTAGTTTTTTTTTTTTTTCAATTCCACGGAGAAAAATACAATCAGAGGATAATCTAATTTCTCACCACCAGAAATGCTAACCTAATTACAATGTTTCTACAAACTCTGCTTTCCTTCCTGTTAGAAGAGTTGAACTGTTCCTGTCCAGTTCGAACCTCTCTCTTCTGCATTGGATCTAATCCTCATGACCCACAACAGGACTTTGCCCCAGGTATCTCCTTCCATCCTGCTTTATCAATGGTCTGCCTCTACTTGATCACTGCCATCATGGTAATAATTGTTTAAGTAACACCCAACATAAAAACAAAGCAAGACAAAATGTTCCTTTAATTCCCTGTCCCCTGTAACTACTGCTTCATGTCTGTTCTCCTTCATAGCAAATCTTGAAATATTCTCTTCCTTTTCTGCTTCTAATTTTTCAATTTCCATACTTTCTCTCTTGGGCCCAACATCAATTAATCTTTCAACTTCACTACTTCCTTGAAATCTCATTTGTCAAGGTCATCAAGAAATGAAGTATCACCAAGTCCAGTAGTTAATCTTAGTCTTCATTTTACTCACTTTCTTAGTAACATTTAACATTGTTGTTCAAAAAAATTATTCTGGGGAAAAAATTTTATTTTCAGGCTTACAGGGTACTATCCTCTCATATTTTCTTCTCTTGGCCATCCAATCTCTCGGTAGAAGGAGCCATTGCTCTTCTTCAAATTTCTAATCATTTTATTGCCCCGAGTCCCTAAAACTCAGTTCTCAATTATTTTTCATCTGCTTTTGTAAACTGTGGTTAAATGGTCTCACTGAGTCCTGTGGTTTTAAATATCACCTACATACTGAAAATTCCAATATTTGACTTTTCCTCCAAACATGCCTCACCTTCAGTATTTTCAGTCTCAATAAATGTACTGTTATTTACATAAACTTTAGGTTCCTGATTCTGTTATTTCTTTAGTCACACATCTAATCTAGTAGTCATACAGTCCTTTCAACTGTACACTCTAATATATTCCATTTTTTCCTTTTTGTTCAAGCAGCAGCGGTGGGAATGGGGGGAGGTTAGGGACAGAGGGAGTGGGAGACAGAATCCTAAACAGACTTTAGCTCACCTCAGAGTCCAGGCAGGGCTCAGTCTCATGACCTTGAGGTCATGACCTGAGCCAAAATCATGAGTTGTATGCTTAACTGACTGAACTACCCAGATGCCCTCCTTTTCTACTTTTTTTTGAAATACAATCTCGAGTTGTGTAAATATTGCAAGAATATATATCCTCTTAGATTTCACAAATGTAAATATCATATACCACATTGTATTGTATGTATAATATGCATAATTATTTTTTTCTCTACTTATTGAAAGTAAGTTGAAGGCACATGCCATTTTAACCCTAAATACTTCAGTCTGTTTTCTATAAACAAAGGCAATGATGCTCATATGTCCCATTGCTGGTTATGTTAATTGGGGTAATGTGTCTCTCAGGTTACTTCATTATAAAGATACTATAGTTCTACTGTGTAATTAGTAAATATATTGAGAGGAGATATATAAATATGTTGTTACTCCAAAAACTTGCTCCCACTAGTTTTAACATCCATTGATAATGATTCTTGCCTGCATCAACTATTACAATATTTTTTTGTGGTAGGGGAATAATGTCCCCATCTCCATGAAGTTCATATCGAAACCCCTGGAACCTATGCATATATTAGGAAACATGGCAAAGGCAAATGAAGGTTGTTAATCAGCTGACCTTAAGTTAGGGAGAATTATCTGGATTATGTGAGTAGACTGAAATTATTCAGAAGGGTCCTTAAAAGTGGATGAGTGAGAAAGAACAGAGTCAGTCACAAGGACCTAGGACTGGGAAAGGTCCTGTGAGACATGTGAGAAGTAACTGATACACTTTTGATAGCTTTGAAGATGGAAGAAGAGGGCTATGAGAAGAGAAATGACTGAGTCTGAAATCTGGAAAAGAAAAAAAAAAGATTCTTTTTCAAGAGTCTTCAGAAAAACGCAACCTTCCAGACTCATTGGGTTAGCTCAGAGTTACCCCTGTCAGACCCCTGACCTACAAGACTGTAAGATAATACATTTACATTGTTTTAAGCCATCAAGTTTGTGGTAATTTATTATAGTAACAAAAAGAAAATAAATATAGTTGCCAAATGGCAAACCTTTTTTTTTCTATCTTTATTAGCTTTCTACTACAAGGAAGAGCTTACCTACATTGATTAATTGATTGATTTTGGTCAGGGGGGTCAAGGAATTATTATTTTATTCAATAGATTATTATCCTTTATTATAATTGCCTTAATGTTCATACTGTCCCAAATTGACCTGTGATAGTCCCTTCAAACTGTCTGTGGTGACCTTTGATAATTCCCTATCAATCTTTGAATGCTTTCCTATTTTATGGCACACAAAAATTTCTAGGCTAATTTTATAATTTGTATATCTCAGTCTTGGAATCAGCTATTTCTTAGAGGCACCTTGGTTTTTTTTTTTTTTTCCTTCCTTCCTTCCTTCCTTCCTTCCTTCCTTCCTTCCTTCCTTCCTTCCTTGTTTTTTAGAGAGAGAGAGTGAGCAAATGGGGAGGGGAGGCGCAGAGGGAGAGGGGGAGAGAGAATCTTCAGTAGGCTCCATGTTCAGCATGGAGTCCCATATGGGGCTCCATGACCGTGAGATTATGACCTGAGCTGAAATCAAGAGTTGGTTGCTTAACTGACTGAGCCACCCAGGTGCACCAAAACACCCTGGTTCCTTTTATTTATTTATTTTTATTTATTTATTCATTTATTTATTTATTTATTTATTTATTCTTTAATAATAAATTTATTTTTTATTGGTGTTCAATTTACCAACATACAGAATAACACCCAGTGTTCATCCCCTCAAGTGCCCCCCTCAGTGCCCGTCACCCATTCACCCCCACCCCCTGCCCTCCTCTCCTTCCACCACCCCTAGTTCACTTCTCAAAGTTAGGAGTCTTCATGTTCTGCCTCCCTTTCTGATATTTCCTACCCATTTCTTCTCCCTTCCCTTCTATTCCCTTTCACTATTATTTATATTCCCCAAATGAATGAGACCATATAATGTTTGTCCTTCTCTGATTGACTTATTTCACTCAGCATAATGCCCTCTAGTTCCATCCACGTTGAAGCAAATGGTGGGTATTTGTCGTTTCTAATGGCTGAGGAATATTCCATTGTACACATAGACCACATCTTCTTTATCCATTCCTCTTTCGATGGACACCGAGGCTCCTTCCACAGTTTGGCTATTGTGGACATTGCTGCTATAAACATCGGGGTGCAGGTGTCCTGGCGTTTCATTGCATCTGCATCTTTGGGGTAAATATCCAGCGGTGCAATTGCTGGGTCGTAGGGCAGGTCTATTTTTAACTCTTTGAGGAACCTCCACACAGTTTTCCAGAGTGGCTGCACCAGTTCACATTCCCACCAACAGTGTAAGAGGGTTCCCTTTTCTCCGCATCCTCTCCGACATTTGTGGTTTCCTGCCTTGTTAATTTTCCCCATTCTCACTGGTGTGAGGTGGTATCTCATTGTGGTTTTGATTTGTATTTTCCTGATGGCAAGTGATGCGGAGCATTTTCTCATGTGCATGTTGGCCATGTCTATGTCCTCCTCTGTGAGATTTCTCTTCATGTCTTTTGCCCATTTCATGATTGGATTGTTTGTTTCTTTGGTGTTGAGTTTAATAAGTTCTTTATAGATCTTGGAAACTAGCCCTTTATCTGATACATAATTTCCTTTTGAGAATTGCATTTAGAAAGCAAGATCTGGGCATTAGGTGTCCTCATGGCTAGTAGGATGTCTGTTTCTTTTCCATTGCAGCAGAGTTAGGGATTCTTTATCTATCTATCTATCTATCTATCTATCTATCTATCTATCTATCATCTATCTATCTAATCTATCATCTATCTATCCATCCCCCCCATCATTCCATCCCTCCATCCATCCATTCATCCATTATCATCTATCATCTTTCTCCTGTTAAAATCATGAATTCACATGTGCAAAATCACAGGATTTATTCTATTCTTTTGATTTCCTATATTTGTGATTTACTTCTCTGTCAATGAGAAACCTCTTCTATTTCCATGATATATTTATTATTTTAGTCCTCTAAGACAGAGAGAGTAGTTTAGAAATTGCTAAGCCACAACTTTGAAGATGAAGTCTGTTAAAAATGTTACTTTCAGTTTTTGGTGTCTTGAACGTGGACATTATAGTTCAAATACTGTCCTCAAAATTACTTGGATTAATTCTTCCCTCCACACATGTAAGCATGTTTCCATAATTTATTTGAAATATAATTCATATTATTTTCTCCTTTTTGTATTCCACTTTAGAATGCCCCCTTATCATTGTTTATTTTATTCATTTTTGTTCTGAGTATGTGAAGTATTAACATGATTCCAAAAATCATATATACAAAATGGTATATTTGGATAAGTCATTCTTATCCCCACTCTCCTGTCCTTTCTTCACAGTTATTGCCAACTCCTGATAGGTAATCAATCTCTTTATGCTCTGGCTTCCCTCTCCTACATTTCCTTATGTATTAATGAACAAATATAGGTATAATTTTTAAAATTTTTAACAGATTTACTGAGTTGTAATTTACATACCGTACAATTTAAAGTATACATTGCAATGGCTCTTAGTATATTCACAGAATTTTGAAGATGTTACTGCTATTTAATTTTAGAATATTTTTATCTTCCTTGAAAAATATTACATACCTATTAGCAGTAACTCCCCAACCCCTCTTCCCTGTCTTGGACAACCATAGTATTACAGTATTTTAATTACTATAACTTTGTAGTAAGTTTTAACACAAGGATGTGTGAGTTTTCCAACATTTTCTTCTTTTCTAAGATTGATTGGCCTGTTTTGGGTTCCCTGTATCGCCATATGAATTTTATAAATGGCCAGTTAATTTCTGTAAAAAAAATCCGTTGTTAATCGATAATGTATAGAAAGAAATTGATTTTTACATATTGATCTTTTATCCTTGCTCAACTTGTTTATTAGTTTGAATATGTTTAACTTATATTGTGGATTCCTTAGGATTTTTTAAATACAAGATCATGTTATCTGCAAATAGAAATGTTTTTACTTCTTCCTTTTTATTAAGGATGCCTCTTATTTTTGTTTCTTGTTAAATTGCCCTGACTGGAAACACAAGTTACATGTTTAATAGAAGTGAAAAAGGCAGACGTTCTTGTCTTCTTTCTGATCTTTTGGAAAAGCATTAGACTTTCACCATTAAGTATGATGTCAGTAGTGGGTGTTTATAAATACTCTTCCCTTCCATTTATTTATTTTTTAGTGTTTTTATCATGAAGAGATTTTCATTTTATCAAACATTACTGTAACTTTTGAGATTATTGTATTTCTTCCCCTTGTTCTATTGATATGATTTATAGAATAAATCAATTTTGGGATGATAAACCAACTTGGCATTCCAGGGATAAGTCCTACTTGCTTATAGTACACTGCTTTTTACTGCATCCCATAAGTTGTGGTATATGGATCATTTTTGATCCAGTTGTGTTATTTGAGATCATTTTTCATTGATCTCAAAGTATTCTTTTTAATTTCCATCAAATTTTCTATGTAACTGGATTAGGTTTGTGAGCTTCATAAAGTGAGTTGAAGGCACCTGGGTGGTTCAATCTGCTAAGCATCTGCCTTTGGCTCAGGTCATGATCCCAGGGTCCTGGGATTGAGTTATGCATCAGGCTTCCTGCTCAGTGAAGAGCCTGCTTCTCCCTTCACCCCTCCCCACTGCTTGAGATTCTCTCTCATGTTCTCTCTCTCAAATAAATAAAGTCTTTTTTAAAAAAGTGAATTGAGAAGTGTTTCCAGCTATTTTTGTACATTTTGAAAGAGTTTTTAGAGAACTGATTCTTTGAGTGATTATAGAATTCAGCAGGGAAGCCATGTCAGCCTGAGCTTAGCTTTGTAGGAAATTTTAAATTGCTAATTCAATATATTTATCATTATACATCTATTCAGACTTTCTGTTTCTTCTTGAGTCAGTTTCAGTAGTTTATGGGGTTTAAGTTTTTACTTGAATTCCAGTCAGTTAACATACAGTATAATATTAGTTTCAGGTATACAATATAGTGATTCACCGCTTCCATACAATACCCTGTACTAATCACAGCAAGTACACTCCTTCATTCCCATCAACAATTTAACTCATGCCCCCACCTGTCTCTCTTCTGGTGACCATCAGTTTGTTCTCTATATTTAAGAGTCTCTTTCTTGGTTTGCCTCTCTTTTTTCCTCTTTGATCATTTGTTTTGTTTAAGTTCCACATATGAGTGAAATCATATGGTATTCCTCTTTCTCTGACTTACTTCACTTAGCATAATACTCTCTAGCTCCATCCTCATCATTGCAAATGGCAAGATTTCATTCTTTTTATGGCTGAATAATATTATATATATATAGTGGAATGATATATATATATATATATATATATATATATATATAGTGCTGTCTTCATAATTTGGTGATTGTAGATAATGCTACTATAAACATCAGGGTGCATGTATTGAATTAGTATTTTTATATCCTTTAGGTAAATACCTAGTAGTGCAATTGCTGGATTGTAAGATAGTTCTATTTTTAACTTTTTTTGAGGATCCTCCATACTGTTTTCCATAATGGCTGTACCGGTTTGCAATCTACACATTTAAGAAAACTCCTATCCATACGAACAGCATTTTTCACAGAGCTAGAACAAAGAGTCCTGAAATTTATTTAGAACCACAAAAGACCACAATAGCCAAAAAAAAAACTGAAAAAAAAAAACTGAAAAAGAAAAGGAAAATGTGAAGCATTACAATTCTGTATTTCAAATTATAATGAAAAGTTATAGTGATCAAAACAATATGATACTGGCACAAAAATAGAGACATAGATCAATAGAACATAAACTTACAACTATATGGTCAATTTATCTCCAACAAAACAAGAAAGAATATCCAATGGGCAGAAGACAGTATCCTCAAAAATGGTGTTGGGAAAACTGGAGAGCAAAATGCAAAAGAATGAAACTGAATCATTTTCTTATACCAAACACAAAAATAAATGCAAAATGAATTAAAGACCTAAACATGATACTTGAAATCATAAAAATCTTGGAGGAGAACCCCTCTTTGACATTGGCCATAGCAACTTCTTTCTAGATATGTCTCCTGAGGCAAGGGAAACAAAAGTAAAAATAAACTATTGAGACTTCATCAAAATAGAAAGCTCCTGCATAGCAAAGTAAATAATCAACAAAACTAAAAGACAACCTACTGACAATAATGGGAGAAGATATTTGCAAATGACATACCTGATAAAGGGCCAGTATCCAAAATATATGAAGAACTTATAAAATTCAACACCCCAAAAATGAAAAATCCAATTAAAAATGGGCAGAAGACATGAATAGACATTTCTCCAAAGAAGACATACAGATGGCAAACAGACACATGAAAAAATGCTCAACATCATTCATCATCAGGGAAATGCAAATCAAGGCTATCACACCTATCAGAATGGCTAGAACCAATAACCCAGGAAACAGGTGTTAGCAAGATAATGAAGAAAGGAGAACACTCATATATTGTTACTGGTTTGGATTTTTTATAAAGAAATTTGTTTAAAAAATTAAAAAAATTAAAAAAAAAGACATCTGTTAATTCTTCCAGGTTATTTAGCTGGTTGCCATATATTTCATGATATTCCCTTTAAGTGTATCTGCAAGGTCAGTAGTAATGTCCCCTCTTCTATTTCTGACTTTAATAATGTTAGTCTTTCTTTTTTTTTTCTTGATTAGTCTAGCTAGTTTGTCAATGTTATCAATCTTTTTAAAGAAAAAAACTTTTGTTTTATTGATTTTTTCTATTGTTTTTCTTTTCTCTAATAAGTTTTCTTTCACTGAAGGATTTATTGTATCCTTTCTTCCTGTGTTAGGTTTAATTTTCTCTCTCTCTCTCTTTCTCTTTTGGTTTCTTAAGTTAGAAGATTGATTATTTCCATCAGATCTTTTTGCTTTTTAAATATAAGTAGCAGATATAAATTCCCCTCTAAGCGTTTTTTACTATAAGTTTTGATTTGGTGAATTTTTGTGCACATTTATCTCAAAGTATTTTTTAATTTCCATTGTGATTTTTTTTCTTTTGTAGTTATTACATAGTGTGTTGCTTAATTTTCCATATACTTATTAATTTCTCAAGTTTTCTTCTATTATTTACTTTTAATTCTACAGTTGTCAGAGAACATTCTTTATATAAATTCAAGCCCCTCAAATGAACTGAGGCATGTTTTATGGTCTAGAACATGATCTAACTTGGAGAATGTCCCTTGTGCTCTTGAGGAGACTATGAATTCTACTGATTTGTGGAAGTGTTCTGTAGATGTCTGCTAAGTCTCTTTGGTGCAGAGGTATCAAATCCTCTACAGCATTGTTGATGTTCAGCCTCACTGTTTTCATCCATTATTGGGAGTGTGATGTTAAAATCTCTAACTACTACTGTGACTTGTCATTTCTCATTTCTCTCAGTTTTTGCTTCATATGCATTTGGTGTTATTAGGCACATATTCATTTATAGTTATAAAAGTACTTAAGAATTCACTTTTTAACAAAATAAAATATCCATGTTTGTTTCTAGTAATATCTTTCTTTTGTTGTAAAGTCTATTTTTTTTTTCTGATACTAGTATAGCCACTCAGATCTCTTATGGTAGTTGTTTGCTTAGAGTACCATTTTTTCCATCTTTTCCATTCAATCTTTTGTATTTTGAATGCAAAATTTGCCTTCTATTGAGAAAGTTTTGTCATGGTTTGTTTGTTTGTTTTGCCATAATTTATTTCTATTTAAAAATGTTCAAGAGATTTTAAAAAAGACCCAAAGGCCCAAAGATGTCTAGGTTTAATAAAAGATTATACTGAGGCAGCATCTCTTGGTTTCTCCATTGAAAAAGCCTCCATTGAAAATTTGATCCTGGTTAGTTATACAGCCTAATAATTTTTCTAATAGGGTTTTGGTGTTTGCCTTTTTTGGCATCTTTCCTAGAGAGGTCACTGAGTTGGCTATTTTTGTTTGCTTATTTGTTTTTATTGTCTGACAATCTCTTCTTTTTCATTTGATCATTTAATTCATCTGTTTTTAGTATTATTATTGCTACAGTTGGATTTACATCTACTCTTTTATCCTTTCTGAATTGATAACTAGATACACATGTGTATTTTTGTGTTTAATTTTCCTCTTCAGAAAGTTGGCATATTCCAGTTACTTTTTTAATTAACAATATGTATTTATATATATATATTTTAAATTTTACTGCTTTTCATGACTTTCTTCACTATTTCACTGATCCATATACCACTATCATGTCTTCATGAGTATTGCTCTTAGTACAGCAGTAGCCTCTTAACTGGTCCACCAAATAGCCAATGTGATATATTTTATTTTATTTTAAGATTTTATTTCTTTATGTCAGAGAAGGAGAGAAATACACACAGCATGAGTAGGAGGGATAAAGAAAGAGGGAGAGAGAATTGCAAGCAGACTCCACACTGAGCATGGAGCCTGCTACGGGGCTGCATCCCAGGACACTGAGACTATGACCTAAGCCAAAACCAGGAGTCAGATGCTTAACAAGACTGCACTGCCCAGGCACCCCTAAAAATATTAAATCTAATATCTTCCTTTCATGTTCAGAAGAAAATAATAACACTTTTCCATAATTTTTCTAGTCTTACATGACTGTATAGGGCTGCCTTGTGTCACTCTAACCTACTCCATATTATTATGGAAATTATTATTATTATTATTAACCTAGCCTCTTTATTTTTATTTTTATTTTTTTTTACCTTAAATAGAATAAGCATAGTGTCCTTATCATTTCTTTACTGATTACCTGGAATATTCTTACCCTAGATCTTGTTATGGATTACCCCTAACTTCATTTGGGTCTAGCCTCCTCAAAGAGCTCTTCCCTAATTCCATCATTCCTCTTAAAACCAAATCAATATTATTGGCTTTAAAATTGTTTTCTTAATAGCACTTATCAAAATTTTACACAATATTATTGTCATTATATACAGTTGAAAGTAAAGCACTGGGGATCCCTGGGTGGCTCAGTGGTTTAGTGCCTGCCTTTGGCCCAGGGCATGATCCTGGAGTCCTGGGATCAAGTCCCAGTCCGGTCCTTCTGCATGGAGCCATCTTCTCCCTCTGCCTATGGCTCTGCCTCTCTCTCTCTCTCTCTCTCTCTCTCTCTCTGTCTCTGTGTCTCTCATGAATAAATAAATAAAATCTTAAAAAAAAAAGAAAGTAAAGCTCTGTAGAATAGGACTTTCTTTAAATTTGTTGTATTTCCTGAGTCTAAAAGGTGCCTGGCATAAAGAGTGGGTAATCAATATTTTTTTAACTTAATGAACATATGAATAAATATATGTGTATATATACTAATATGTGTGTAATATATATATAATATTGCATATATATATATACATAAATATAAATTAAAACTGGCTTCACCAGGGATGGTCATACATAAAATTAAGAGGATGCTATATCTAAATATATGTACTTTTTATGTATGAAGGTACTAAAGAGAATCATAATAAGCTATATAAGCAATTAAATTTTTATCTAAAAAATTCAGTATTCCTAAATATTATAACTATGTCAATTTTATTTTAATTATGGACAAATAAAACAATTTAACTTGATGATGGATATAGTTCTTGGTCCCTTTACTATCATCACTTGTATTAATATAATACAATAATAATTACCCCATCTTAATATTTTTAGTTTTAATGAGGGAGGGCTGGAAAGAATGACTTGATAAGATGTGTTTAGCTTTCGCTGGCAAGGTATATATGGAATACATATGAATAAAATAATTCAGAACTTGTGATGTATTGATTTTTTGGCAAAGTGCTACAGAAGAAGATCTTAGAAAGATGTAATTGACATATTTTTTATTATACTTATTTCCTAAAACTATATCTTTCAAAAATATATGCTTTCTGTCATAGGAAAACCATTTTTATACAGTTTTTACATAGGTATGTAATTGTTCTACATTAAACTTTTATCCCATCCCTGTGGTAGACAAAAATGCACAGGTTATAAGGTGATTAATTGTTGACTTGAAAAGCTGATTGGGAGTAATGATTTTATCTTTACAAAATTTTTTTTTCTTTTTTTTTTTTATAAATTAATTTTTATTGGTGTTCAATTTACCAACATACAGAATAACACCCAGTGCTCATCCCGTCAAGTGTCCCCCTCCGTGCCCGTCACCCATTCACCCCCACCCCCCGCCCTCCTCCCCTTCCACCACCCCTAGTTCATTTCCCAGAGTTAGAAGTCTTTATGTTCTGTGTCCCTTTCTGATATCTCCCACACATTTCTTCTCCCTTCCCTTATATTCCCCTTCACTATTATTCATATTCCCCAAATGAATGAGAACATACACTGTTTGTCCTTCTCTGATTGACTTACTTCACTCAGCATAATACCCTCCAGTTCCATCCACGTTGAAGCAAATGGTGGGCATTAGTCGTTTCTAATGGCTGAGTAATATTCCATTGTATACATCGGTGCCCATCGAAAGATGAATGGATAAAGAAGATGTGGTTTATGTATCTTTACAAAATTAATCACAAAAATTATTCTGATTAGTTCATCAGATATTTTCCGTTTATAATTTTCATGTATCTCTCAACAAGGAATTGTGTTGCAAAGATGAAGCTACATGACTTATATTTTAAAGGTTGAAATTATTGGCAAAAAAAAAAAGAAATGCAGCACTACAATGAAATAGCTATATTCAAATATGTGTCCTGGTCTATGTTACTTTTTCTTTATACCTATAAGCTAGAGTTTGTTAATTCTTGGTTTTCTACTTTGGAAGCCAGGTTGGTTGGCGGAATTTTTTCTGACCAGGAACAGTCTATACTTAAGCTTTTTTTCAGAAGGCTCACAAGATGTTAAAAAAGAGAGGGAAGGTACAAACTTACCAAAAAATTAGAAAGGGAAAGATTGAGAATGAGGAGGAAATAATATGGTAAAGTTGACCACATGCATTCTTTTATAGTTGGAAATATAACTATAATATAAATTAATGTTAATAGAGTAGTTCTTTTTATATAACTTCTTTGTATATTTATAAGTTTCTTTAATTTGTTTTCCTTTTTAAAGGAATTATTTTCCTTTTCTGAATTAAGGCAAGTATTTTGCCTAAGGAAAAAATATGAAATAAAGTTGTTCTTTACCCATATACTTTAACTCATTTACTTTCTCCTCCCCTTTTAGGATTCTCTGTCTTGAGTGGCTTCCTACTCTTTGCCACTTCATTAATCAAAACTTGCTCTCAGGAAAGGAGTTGACAAATATATTCACACCAAGGGAAGAATAACAAATAGTATCCTAACCATTGTTACTCATTTCCAGACATTATCATCAATCTTGATAATTTTTATCACCATGCTGGCTGTGTCATCAAAATCCTTTTCAATTGAATGCATCAGGCAAAATATATCAATTGCTCATAGTTAGTGCTGAAGAGAAAACCTGTTTCCTAATCTTGCTCTAAAATACAATTAAATTCTAAAACTAGATGACATCTTTATCTTGAGGTATTTTGACTTTTTAGTGAGAAAAAAGGCTTTATTTCTTATAGATGACTATCATGTGATAAGGACCAGGTGGAGAGATGTGTTTACAAGATGAGGAGCTCACTGCTCTTCCTGAGCATTGAACAATGGACACTCTTCCTATTAATACATTCATCAAAATCTATAATACTGTCCCATGAATTTCTTTTATATTTCTCTGGTTAATTTATACATGGAAGTCTGCCTTTCTTCTCTAGTTGGAAGCTCCTTGATGCTAGAAGCCATTGTTGCTGATCTGTTTGTCTTCTTTGGCCTCAATATTATAATGAGTTTAATAAATGCGTTTTATCTTTGACAGGATCTCATATTTAACTAAGTCCAAGAGAAAGAGAGAGACCCAAGTTTGAAGAGCTAGTCAGCATTTTATTGTTGATCAGAAGGAAAAGAGCCAGGAGATTTAGTTTATACTTTCTGCTTGCTTTCTGCTTTCTAATTGAACTAATCTAAGCATGGGGAAAAAAGAGTTTTTCTCATAACTAGTTAAAAAAAAAAAAACTTCATGTGGCTTTCTGGATCCAGGTATGGCTGTTCTATAGGTTCAAGAATGTTATGGTTCTCTCCCTTTCTCTTCTATCTTGATCTACTGTTTTCTTTCTTTTGAAGACTCTTGTCTCTATTGCAGCATGGCAGCAAAGATGAATTCTGGGACACTGTATAGGAGGAAATTTAAAGGTATATGGGATTTTCTTAGTATAAATTCAAGCCTTTGGATTACAACTGGCTGGATGTATCTGAAGTCTACTCAATTAGGAATGATTATTGCTTTCAGCCAATATATGTAAAAGATAAAAGAAGGATAACTTTATATGTGACTATTGGGATATAGAATGCTCTCCTTAATATTACTGTGGATGTAGCTATAGTTTGTTAGGTGGAAGTAGCTCATCACGTGAGAAACACAAGCATCAATGACCTGGTTTAGTAGGTGTGAATCAAGAAACACCATTATGCCAACATAATTTGGGGTTCTCAGAAATTGTTGACTATTCTTATTTATTTCAAAAAATGAGGAAGAGTTACAAAACATGATTTCCTAGGTATACAATATAAATAATACATACATTGACACTGCTTTTGCAGAGCTTAAATTATAGAGGTTGATTTAGACAAATAGGAAGACATTTCTAATAGTGTGATAAGTGCTGCAATGAGAGAAATACAAGGTATTTGGGGTGCACATGGGAAAGAGTTCTAATCTATCCACTGGGCCATTCAATATATGAAGATAGATAGCACTGGAAAAATACAGAAACAATGTGAGTCAATAAGTCATTTTTCAAGAGAAATATTTAGAAAAGCATCCTTAATTACTGGTATATTTGATATGACTTCTATTAACTGGTTGAGTGTCAGAAGCCTTGAAGCAATCACCCTGTTTTCTAAGGATATTTCTCTCCACCAACTGCCAACCACATATATGTAACTCATTGATATAATAAAAAGGACATATTTCCCGCTCTATTTTTTTCCTGCTCTATTTTTGTTTCTTACTGGGTTCAACTCAATGATACTGAATGCAAGGCAGGAAAGCAGCTCTTAAAACAGTGAAGGGCAAGTTGTACTAAACCTAGCCTCGTACAGTACAAAAAATCTTTGAATCAGCTTGTCAGGTTAAGCCCTGGTTGTAAAAGAAGGGACGTCATACAGATATGGGAAGACAACAACTTTGCAGCAAGGTAGACCTTGGTAAGTCCCAATGACAATGTGTAAGGGCTGGCATTTTCTTCTCTGAGACTCAATTTCTTTATCTGAAGAAAGGTAATAACATTCATTTTGCAGGATTTAGACAACATGGGCCAAACACCTAGCACAGTGAACTCTCAATAAATAGCGGCTTAGTCCTTAGTTAATAAGTAGTTTTTGAGGCATTGGCCTAATTATCAGTATCTTCTATTTGTATAGTATTTGGCAGTTAACAAATAAATAAATAAGTAACCATTTATTGACTTTTTAATATAGGTCATGCTTTGTAGTTCTTTGTTCATATTTATTTTCTTAGATAGTCTTCAAATACCCACTGGGAGGTAAATACTAATATCTTGATTTTAAAAGAAGATTAAATGAAATTTACTTGAAAAAAAACAGAGAATCTGTGTGGTCCAGGGAGGTTAAGCATATTTGTGTTTGAAATTTAGCTCTAGAGCTCATTAGCCTCATGACCACCTGAAGTGCTTAAAACAGAACTAGGAACAAATGAAGTCACCATATTTTTTATTATTCTTACTCTAAATATTCTAAGTCAATTAATCTCATTGGACTTTTAGGGAATATTTGAGTTTTACATAAGGGACATTTAGATTTTTAACAAAAATGCATAGCCTATAATCTAGGTTTAATAATTCCTTATTTCACAATCCAAGGAGAACCTAGCCCAGTATTATTGGACAAAAAAATAAAGTGGAATTTGGACAATGAATATAATCTAGAGAGTTCAGTCCCTAAAGTTAGTTGGTGAAGAAAGCTTTCAAAAATACTTAGCCAAGGGATCCCTGGGTGGCTCAGCGGTTTGGCACCTGCCTTTGGCCTAGGGCTCCATCCTGGAGTCCCGTGTCGGGCTCCTGGCATGGAGCCTACTTCTCCCTCCTCCTGTGTCTCTGCCTCTCTCTCTCTGTGTGTCTATCATAAATAAATAAATAAATAAATAAATAAATAAATAAATAAATAAATAAAACTTAGCCAGAGTTTAGTAAGCAATTAATTAGGCTTCTGATTTATTTCTTATGTCTTAAAATAGCTTAGCATAAAACATCTGGCCTAATATGCAGGGCTGTGGAAAAGATCCAAAGAGCTAATTTTATTTCGCTCGTGCTCCTAATGGTTGTCAAGAAGGTTCAGGGAAGGCAATGTGTAGGGAACGTTGTATTGGGACTATTTCACAGTTGAAATGGAAACTCTGAAATTTTTGTTGGTATATTTCAACTCAGAAATCCCTCAAAAGCATCAAAAAGCCAGAATGTTCTGCAGTGAGCTGATAGCTAGAACTTCAATACATATGTTCACATGCACACATATGCACAGTAGTAAGTCTCGATTGTTGGCAGTGTCTCATTATTCTCTGAGACAGCATCACAGAATTCGTATGTAGAACCTAAGATTCTCCTGCGCACCACACACCTAAAAGCATTAATGAATTATGCCATGTAAAGCAGCTTGTTCTCCAACAAACAAATAACCTAATAATATTTACGACAATAGTTGTAATTTATTGACTGATATCTATGCTCCATCAGACTATAAAATTCTTGTGAATGCCATCTTACAGATAAGAAGGCCAAGATTGACAAGAGCTTACATAAACTGCTCAGAATTACATAGCAAGAGTAAACATGAATTGAAATATATTGCCTGAATTCAGAGCCAGACCTCCTATCGTCTTCATTTATAAGAGGAGGAAAGCTAGACTGTTCCTTGGGGACTTTCAGTGATTAATGGTCAAAAGTTGACTAATTGTTTTCTCCTTTGATTCTTCCATTCAGTAAGTCTATTGATTGTAGGCTGGTGATTCAAGTACAAATACCTTAAGGTTTTCCATTATATTGTCCTAACCTGTGTTTCCAAAAAGCTTCCAGTACTCCACCACAAGCAATCGTTAAATTGGATTGTTTATTGTTCTCAGAACATACTATGGCCTTTCATATATATATATATGTGTGTATGTATATATAAAATATGTAGGGATGGATTTTCATATATGTGCGTGTGTAACATATATATGGTAGGATATTCCTACTATGGCCTTCCCTATACATATATATTTGTATATGTATATAAATGTGTACATATATGTCTATGTGTATATATATGGGTGTGTATATGATATGTAGGGATGGTCTTTCCTGTATATATATATATAGGAAAACATATGATTTTATATATGATATATGATTTTATAAAATATATAGGAAATCATATGATTTTGTTGGTGATATGCCCTCTGCCTGGATTCTGCTTCTATTGGCTAAACTTTTAACTCTTTTTCAAGCCTCAGGTTAAATTCCTCCTTTTCTAAGAAGCCTTGCCTGAATCCTAGAAGCAGATGTTATCTCACTCATTGCAACACCTATGGTTCTTAACATTACTTTGCTCCATATTATGGGCATTTGTGCAGAGGTATGTAAGTCCTGAAAATCCTCATTTGATACTTCATTAACTGCTTCTTAGGCAAACTATTTCCTTTTTCTGAACCTCCATATCTTCTTACATGTATGTAATATTATCAACCATAACAGGGGGTTCAAAGAGACAAAATTCCTTTTCCCCTAGAGAATCTTCTAGCCATTTCTTTGGTTCTCAACCAGAGGTAATGCTGTCTCCCGAGGTGATAACTGGAAATGTGTATGGCTAGGCATGTTCTTGGAATGTAAGACCAGTATAGCTGGAAGATCATCAAAGAAGAGGGAGGAGGTAAAGCATGACATGAAATTAGAGTACTGAGTAGGTCATATATTTTCTTCTAAAGTCATAAAATAATGATTAAAAGGCTTAAAACATTGAGATAGTATAACCTGGTTTTCTGATTTAAATACTCATTCTTTTTCTTATGTGGATGGTTGATTAAAGGAAACCATTGTAACAATTCAGATAAAAGTTGTAATACCTAGACCAGTCTGATGTCTATAAAGATGAGAAGTGTGTGGTTCTGGACATACACTATTTTAAAGGTGGGTGAGAAGGATATGGCAGTGGATGAATAGATGTGTGAAATATATGGGAAAATCGAGAACTAAGAATGACTCTTAAAAGATTGTGATATACTGAGATTGGGACCACACAGGCACCAAACGTTGTAGTGAGAATGTAAACTGATAGGCTTTGGGTTCCTTAAGTTAAGGTCATAGCTGTAGTAAATTTGGATGTGTAAATTATATAGTTGGATATCAGTTGGGTCTAAAAGGAGAGATCAAGGCTACATATGAAATGTGCAAGCTAGCATATTCAAAAACTAGTGAGAATACAGACAAAGAAAAATAAAATCTATCAGACTGAGTCCTAGGGCCGTGCAGCATTCAGAAATGGAATAGAGAGAGTTAGCAAAGGATATTTAGAAAGATCGGCTATAGTAAAATGAAAGACAGACAAAGAGAAGGAATGTCACAAAGGTCTAGAGATGAGAGTGTTTCAAGAAGGATGGTGTAGTCCGCTCCACTGAAAGGTACTTAGTGGTCAAGTAAGATGAGTGCCGAAAGTGACTATTGCATCCATCAACGTGATATCCTTAACAAAGCATTTCCTGGAGAGTGATTGGGATGAGTGGCCTTGTTGCAATTAGTTAAAGGGTGCCTGAGAATTGGAGCTCTGAAATGATGACAGATGAAGGTGACATGAAAAGCATTTAGAAGTGCCTAGCTTCCTAAAATTATATATATGACATTATTTTTAGAGCATAGTTGATCTCCCCCAAAGACCAGCAATCAAATGCCAGTGATGCATTGAGAACTGAATCATGGTGTGGTCAAGGCAAGAACTGATACCCATGTTGCCCTTTGGAAAGCAATGATTGCCAGTAACATAGGAGTTTGATTAAAAAGGCAGGGAAAAGGATTTGGGTCTCCATGTTGGTGAGATGATATTGAAACTGGAGTAAGTCTAATGTGTGAAGGAGTTGCATTTCAGTCAGAGTTATGTGATAAAAATAGACCCATCCTTGGGTGCCTGGGTGTCTCAGTCTGACTCAGGGTCAGATCTAGATTTCAGGGTCATGAGTTTAAGCACCAGGTTGTGTTCTATGCCCTTTGTTGGGCTCCACCCCAAGTTGGACTCCAGGCTGAGCATGGAGCCTACCTAAAAATAGAAAAATAATAAATAAAATAAAATAAAATAAAATAAATAAAATAAAATAAAATAAATAATAAATAAATAAAATAATTTTTTTTTAAAAAATAGACCCATTTCTGCTTGCTTTTTTTGTGAAAAAAAAAAAAAGTCTCCCCAAATAAATCAACTACAAAGGCAGATTTGGGATGCCTGGGTGGCTCAGCAGGTGAGCGTCTGCCTTTGGCTCAGGGTGTGATCCTGGAGTCCTGGGATAGAGTCCCACATCAGGCTTCCTGCATGGAGCCTGCTTCTCCGTCTGCTTATGTCTCTGTCTCTCTTTCTCTGTGTCTCTCATGAATAAATAAATAAAATCTTTAAAAAAATACAAAGGCAGGTATTTCACATTGGTTTTATACTATACAAATAATACAGATTAATGTAGATGTTATCATAAACACCAGAGATACACATTTGGTGTCTGGAAGCAGCAAACATTAGAACCACCACAACAAAAATGTTGAAAATCCACCCTGCAAGAGAATTTCTCAGTGGAAGGGGTGAGTGGACACTACAAAGATGAGTTCATAATTTTAAAAAGGTGGAGGATGGCTATATTAACTTCCAAGAATATAATATCTTATAATCAATTTACCAAATACAGCTTGCAATATAAGTAAATTTTAAAAGAATAAATATCATTCTTTCTCTAGCAGAATGAAGTATCACACTCTGAAAATTCCTCAAACCATGGATTTTTTTTCATGCACTGAAAACTCAAGATCTTTTTTTAAATATATAGCTATCTTTGGAATAAAGGTAGAAGATTTTTCAGAGATAGACACAGAGAAAGATAGATGAAAGCAGAGTAGTAAGCTAGCACTAAAGTTCTTAGTGGTGAACATTTAAAAATATCAAGGTTTTTTAGCCTCAACATTTCGTTAAAAAAGGTTTTGAAAATATGGAAAAGGTAAACAAGAAACACTCCTATCCCCATATCATATCTTATTTTTTTCCCACATATCCATCCATCCATCCGTTTTTCTCCCTGTCCATCATTCCATTTTATTTTTGATGCAAGTTGAACTAAATTACAGGCATCAGTACACTTCACCCTAAATATTTCAGAATATAGTATCATGAACTAAAATTCAATATTTTTACAGCTTCTTTTTTCTGTTAACTTTACATACAATGGAATCCATAATTCTTAAAGCCAAGTTTTGGCAAGTGCATAAAACTGTGAAACCCAGCCCCTATTAGGATATAGAATATTATGTTACTATTATCTCAGAAAGTTCTCTCATGACCTTTCCCAATAGATCTTGCCACTCATCCTCCAAATTCCCTGGAGAAACAACTTCCTTGATTTTTTTCTCACCATAGTATATTTTATATAAATGAAATTTCATTATATGTACTCTGTTGTGGAATTATTCTTCCACTCACCATAAGTATATTTGAGATTCATCCATATTATTGTATGTATCTATTATTCATTTCATTTTATTCTAAGCAGTATTTTACAATAGTGAAATAAAAATAAGTAACAATAATAATAAGACAATAATGAGTATTGCCTGCTTATTTCTTTTCAACTGGAGTTTCCTATGCTGGTGCTATCTATCATTCAAAGAGCAAGTAACCATTTTACATAAACCCTTTCACAAAGTAGAAAAATAAAAAAAGGGAACACTTAATAATATGTTACCACGACTAGACAAGAGTGATTTGAGAAAGGAAAATCATAGTTGACTTGCTTATTAATTTTGTTGGAAAAAATATTTCTTAAAAACTAGCAAATATAAGCCAACAGCCCGTAACAAAAGAAACAAGCTACATTTGTTCAATCACTGGAACACATACCCAGCTACCATCAGTACCAAGTGGAGCTTAACATAGGAATGTGAGGGCCATTTAACCTTGGGAAATACATATTAAGGCAATTCAGCACATTTGTAAATGGAGAGGGGGAAAATATTGCATCATCATCATGATTATTGTCAAAAAAATGTATTTGAAAATATTTAATTCCATCCATAGTAAAGCAAACAAAACCAAAAATCTTTTACAAGCAAGGGATAATTTGGCAAAGCCATCTACAGAAGTAGATATAATCTATATCTATAATCACAAAATTGATGTAGATCCTTCTTAGTATGTTTTTGTACTTCTACTTTACTAATATGTGTTCATACACAGGATGCAATATTGTTTTTATGTACAATTTTTACATGAAAGGCAATATTTTACTTATTTGTTCGTAATTTGCTTTTTTCATTCATTTAATATTGCATAATTATCCATTTTGATATCTGCAGTATGGTTCATTTGTTTTAACTCGTGTAATATTCCATTGTATGAATCAGACATAGGATACTTATAAATTCTATTGATGTACAAGTAGGGTATTTCTGTTTGTTATAGAGAGATGTAGTAGGTATCCTTGGATATAGCTCCTTAATGCATAATTTTAAGCCAAGTAGAATTGCTAGGTGGGCAATTAACAGGCATTTTCAACTTTTCATCTGCTGCCAATATGCTCTACCAGGTGTAGCAATAAACTGATACTGCCATCAGGAATAAATAAGTATCTTTCCCCCCATATCCTCACTAAAATTTAGTTTATTAGTAATTAAAAAAAAACTAATTGGGAATGAGACTGCTTTTTTAGTGTTTACATTTACATTAGTTTTATGATTGCTAATAAGATTTTTGTAGATTTTTTTCTTTGTAAATACCTATAAAATGATATTAAAATAAGTCCATGATGTAGGAATTATTTTCCTGAGTGATAAGAGTATTGAAGCATCATGAGATGGTGACTTGTCATCACTGAACAAAGGCAACATGGGGACTAAAGTCTAAAACTTCTGTTTCTAAACCCAGGTATAGTTTCACTGCATAAAACCATGGGAAATGTAAAATGTTTTCTCCTTAGAAATACTTGCATTATACATCTGAGCCACCTAGAGACTTAGCATCTTATACCAACATAATGCAGAATTAATGACAGACATCTCAGATATTTTGACAATCTTGCAAGATGCTACTTTAGGAATAGATGAGAAAGAAATAGAAATGCATTTTATGGCTTTATTCATACCACATTTACTGTTTTTATCTTATGATAATTGATTTTATAATACAATTGCTATGTACAACACAGTATGTGCACTTAATTTATCTCATTTAAACAGCATAATAATCTTCTGGTAGATAGTTTCCCTAGCCCCAGTGAAAAAGCAACAGAGAAACAGAAAGGTGAAGCAACTAACCCATGTCACATAGCAAAGCTAGAATTCAAAATCAGGCAGTCTGGCTTCAGCATTCATTCTTGTAACAATTGCATTGTGCTGACTCTTTTGTATCTTAGATTCTGCTAGTAAGCAGAGTTTACTTAGAAGAGTTTTCCTTAAAATAAATAAATACGTAAACCTATTTTTACATTAATAATCCATGTTTGTTAGATAAAAATTAGAAAATACAAATACAAATAAACTTTCTACTATCCCATTACCTCAGAGATGGTTATGTTAAAGTACTTCATATATGACAGTGTAAATTTTCTCTCACAATATATCATGAACATCACTAGTGCCACTAATTTTTTCAAATTTTGAAATTAAGAATGAACCCTGGGGGCACCTGGACTGTTACTGTCCAGTTCTTTTTTAATAAATTAATTTTTATTGGTGTTCAATTTACCAACATACAGAATAACACCCAGTGCTCATACCGTCAAGTGTCCCCCTCAGTGCCCGTCACCCATTCACCCCCACCCCCCGCCCTCCTCCCCTTCCACCACCCCTAGTTCATTTCCCAGAGTTAGAAGTCTTTATGTTCTGTCTCCCTTTCTGATATCTCCCACACATTTCTTCTCCCTTCCCTTATATTACCTTTCACTATTATTCATATTCCCCAAATGAATGAGAACATACACTGTTTGTCCTTCTCCGATTGACTTACTTCACTCAGCATAATACCCTCCAGTTCCATCCACGTTGAAGCAAATGGTGGGTATTTGTCGTTTCTAATGGCTGAGTAATATTCCATTGTATACATAAACCACATCTTCTTTATCCATTCATCTTTCGATGGGCACCGAGGCTCCTTCCACAGTTTGGCTATTGTGGACATGGCTGCTAGAAACATCGGGGTGCAGGTGTCCCGGCGTTTCATTGCATCTGAATCTTTGGGGTAAATCCCTAACAGTGCAATTGCTGGGTCGTAGGGAAGGTCTATTTTTAATTCTTTGAGGAACCTCCACACAGTTTTCCAGAGTGGCTGCACCAGTTCACATTCCCACCAACAGTGTAAGAGGGTTCCCTTTTCTCCCAATCCTCTCCAACATTTGTTGTTTCCTGCCTTATTAATTTTCCCCATTCTCACTGGTGTGAGGTGGTATCTCATTGTGGTTTTGATTTGTATTTCCCTGATGGCAAGTGATGCAGAGCATTTTCTCATGTGCATGTTGGCCATGTCTATGTCTTCCTCTGTGAGATTTCTCTTCATGTCTTTTGCCCATTTCATGATGGGATTGTTTGTTTCTTTGCTGTTGAGTTTAATAAGTTCTTTATAGATTTTGGAAACTAGCCCTTTATCTGATATGTCATTTGCAAATATCTTCTCCCATTCTGTAGGTTGTCTTTGAGTTTTGTTGACTGTATCCTTTGCTGTGCAAAAGCTTCTTATCTTGATGAAGTCCCAATAGTTCATTTTTGCTTTTGTTTCTTTTGCCTTCGTGGATGTATCTTGCAAGAAGTTACTGTGGCCAAGTTCAAAAAGGGTGTTGCCTGTGTTGTCCTCTAGGATTTTGATGGAATCTTGTCTCACATTTAGATCTTTCATCCATTTTGAGTTTATCTTTGTGTATGGTGCAAGAGAGTGGTCTAGTTTCATTCTTCTGCATGTGGATGTCCAATTTTCCCAGCACCATTTATTGAAGAGACTGTCTTTCTTCCAGTGGATAGTCTTTCCTCCTTTATCGAATATTAGTTGACCATAAAGTTCAGGGTCCACTTCTGGGTTCTCTATTCTGTTCCATTGATCTATGTGTCTGTTTTTGTGCCAGTACCACACTGTCCTGATGACCACAGCTTTGTAGTACAACCTGAAATCTGGCATTGTGATGCCTCCAGCTATGGTTTTCTTTTTTAAAATTCCCCTGGCTATTCGGGGTCTTTTCTGATTCCACACAAATCTTAAAATAATTTGTTCTAAGTCTCTGAAGAAAGTCCATGGTACTTTGATAGGGATTGCATTAAACGTGTAAATTGCCCTGGGTAACATTGACATTTTCACAATATTAATTCTGCCAATCCATGAGCATGGAATATTTTTCCATCTCTTTGTGTCTTCCTCAATTTCTTTCAGAAGTGTTCTACAGTTTTTAGGGTATAGATCCTTTACCTCTTTGGTTAGTTTTTTTCCTAGGTATCTTATGCTTTTGGGTGCAATTGTAAATGGGATTGACTCCTTGATTTCTCTTTCTTCAGTCTCATTGTTAGTGTATAGAAATGCCATTGATTTCTGGGCATTGATTTTGTATCCTGCCACGCTGCCAAATTGCTGTATGAGTTCTAGCAATTTTGGGATGGAGGCTTTTGGGTTTCCTATGTAGAGTATCATGTCATCGGCAAAGAGGGAGAGTTTGACTTCTTCTTTGCCAATCTGAATGCCTTTAATGTCTTTTTGTTGTCTGATTGCTGAGGCTAGGCCTTCCAATACTATGTTGAATAGCAGTGGTGAGAGTGGACATCCCTGTCTGGTTCCTGATCTTAGGGGAAAGGCTCCCAGTGCTTCCCCAGTGAGAATGATATTTGCTGTGGGCTTTTCATAGATGGCTTTTAAGATGTCGAGGAAAGTTCCCTCTATCCCTACACTCTGAAGAGTTTTGATCAGGAATGGATGCTGTATTTTGTCAAATGCTTTCTCTGCATCTAATGAGAGGATCATATGGTTCTTGGTTTTTCTCTTGCTGATATGATGAATCACATTGATTGTTTTACGAGTGTTGAACCTGCCTTGTGTCCCGGGGATAAATCCTACTTGGTCATGGTGAATAATTTTCTTAATGTGTTGTTGGATCCTATTGGCTAGTATCTTGTTGAGAATTTTTGCATCCATGTTCATTAGGGATATTGGTCTGTAATTCTCCTTTTTGGTGGGGTCTTTGTCTGGTTTTGGAATTAGGGTGATGCTGGCCTCATAGAATGAATTTGGAAGTACTCCATCTCTTTCTATCTTTCCAAACAGCTTTAGTAGAATAGGTATGATTTCTTCTTTAAACGTTTGATAGAACTCCCCTGGGAAGCCATCTGGCCCTGGACTCTTGTGTCTTGGGAGGTTTTTGATGACTTCTTCAATTTCCTCCCTGGTTATTGGCCTGTTCAGGTTTTCTATTTCTTCCTGCTCCAGTTTTGGTAGTTTGTGGCTTTCCAGGAATGTGTCCATTTCTTCTAGATTGCCTAATTTATTGGCGTAGAGCTGTTCATAATATGTTTTTAAAATCGTTTGTATTTCCTTGGTGTTGGTAGTGATCTCTCCTTTCTCATTCATGATTTTATTAATTTGAGTCTTCTCTCTCTTCTTTTTAATAAGGTTGGCTAATGGTTTATCTATCTTATTAATTCTTTCAAAGAACCAACTCCTGGTTCTATTGATCTGTTCCACAGTTCTTCTGGTCTCAATTTCGTTGAGTTCTGCTCGAATTTTAATTAACTCTCTTCTTCTGCTGGGCGTCGGGTCCATTTGCTGCTTCTTCTCTAGCTCCTTTATGTGTAAGGTTAGCTTTTGTATTTGAGTTCTTTCCAGTTTTTGAATGGATGCTTGTATTGTGATGTATTTCCCCCTCAGGACTGCTTTTGCTGCATCCCAAAGATTTTGAACAGTTGTATCTTCATTCTCATTAGTTTCCATGAATCTTTTTAATTCTTTCTTAATTTCCTGGTTGACCCTTTTATCTTTTAGCAGGATGGTCCTTAACCTCCACGTGTTTGAGGTCCTTCCAAACTTCTTTTTGTGATTGAGTTCTAATTTCAAGGCGTTATAGTCTGAGAATATGCAGGGGACGATCCCAATCTTTTGGTATCGGTTCAGACCCAATTTGTGACCCAGTATGTGGTCTATTCTGGAGAAAGTTCCATGTGCACTTGAGAAGAATGTGTATTCAGTTGAGTTTGGATGTAAAGTTCTGTAGATATCTGTGAAATCTATCTGGTCCAGTGTATCATTTAAAGCTCTCGTTTCTTTGGAGATGTTGTGCTTAGAAGACCTGTCGAGGGTAGAAAGAGCTAGATTGAAGTCACCAAGTATAAGTGTATTATTATCTAAGTGTTTCTTCACTTTGGTTAATAATTCGTTTAAGTATTTGGCAGCTCCCACATTCGGGGCATATATATTGAGGATTGTTAAGTCCTCTTGCTGGATAGGTCCTTTGAGTATGATATAGTGTCCCTCTTCGTCTCTCACTACTGTCTTCGGGGTAAATTTTAGTTTATCTGATATAAGGATGGCTACCCCTGCTTTCTTTTGAGAACCATTTGAATGGTAAATGGTTCTCCAACCTTTTATTTTCAGGTTGTAGGTGTCCTTCTGTCTAAAATGAGTCTCTTGTAGACAGCAAATAGATGGGTCCTGCTTTTTTATCCAGTCTGAAACCCTGCGCCTTTTGATGGGGTCATTAAGCCCGTTCACATTCAGAGTTACTATTGACAGATATGAGTTTAGTGTCATCATGATATCTATTTAGTCCTCGTTTTTGTGGATTGTTCCACTGAACTTCTTCTTAAAGGGGAATTTTAAGAGTCCCCCTTAAAATTTCTTGCAGAGCTGGTTTGGAGGTCACATATTCTTTCAGTTCCTGCCTGTCTTGGAAGCTCTTTATCTCTCCTTCCATTTTGAATGAGAGCCTTGCTGGATAAAGTATTCTTGGTTGCATGTTCTTCTCATTTAGGACCCTGAATATATCCTGCCAGCCCTTTCTGGCCTGCCAGGTCTCTGTGGAGAGGTCTGCTGTTACCCTAATATTCCTCCCCATGAAAGTCAGGGACTTCTTGTCTCTTGCTGCTTTAAGGATCTTCTCTTTATCTTTGGAATTTGCAAGCTTCACTATTAGATGTCGAGGTGTTGAACGGTTTTTATTGATTTTAGGGGGGGGGGATCTCTCTATTTCCTGGATCTGAATGCCTGTTTCCCTTCCCAGATTGGGAAAGTTTTCAGCTAGGATTTGTTCAAATACATATTCTGGCCCTCTGTCCCTTTCGGCGCCCTCGGGAACCCCAATTAAACGTAGGTTTTTCTTCCTCAGGCTGTCATTTATTTCCCTTAATCTGTCTTCATGGTCTTTTAATTGTCTGTCTCTTTTTTCCTCAGTTTCCCTCTTTGCCATTAACTTGTCTTCTATGTCACTCACTCGTTCTTCCACCTCGTTAACCCTCATCGTTAGGACTTCTAGTTTGGATTGCATCTCATTCAATTGATTTTTAATTTCTGCCTGATTGCATCTAAATTCTGCAGTCATGAAGTCTCGTGAGTCCTTAATGCTTTTTTCTAGAGCCACCAGTAGCTGTATAATAGTGCTTCTGAATTGGCTTTCTGACATTGAAGTGTAATCCAGATTTTGTAACTCTGTGGGAGAGAGGGCTGTTTCTGATTCTTTCTTTTGAGCTGAGGTTTTCCTTCTAGTCATTTTGCTCAGTGCAGAGTGGCCAAAAACAAGTTGTATTGGAACACGGGGGAGTGTCTTCTGAAACTGTAGACTTTAAGTCCCTTGACTTCCCCTGGAACTGGTCCGTCCAGCTGGTCTTCTGGGGGAGGGGCCTGCTGTGCTGATTTTCAGGTGTTAGCACTTGGGGGAGCTGCTCTGTCCCTGCCTGCTGCCGGGCTCAGCGGGGGTTGTTTACCCCGTGAGGCCCCAGGAGGAACAGCCGCAGTTGCTATGGCAACTCTGGAAGCCTGGATTCAGCCTCCGCGGAACTACGGGGCTCGGGGCTCTCGGCTCTCCGTCTGCAGGGCCTGGAGGCTCGGGGCGGGGCCGCTGATCTGCTCAGCTCGGGGCAGGAGCGTCCTTGCTGTCCTGGGCCCTCCCGGCCTCTGCCTGTCCCGGGGGAGGCCGGATCCTGGGCTGTGTCCCGGCGCCCTGTGCTCCGGGGCCTGCGCTGTGGGATTCGCGCTCCCGCCCCGCAGCCCCCTCCGCGGAGCCGCCGCCCGAGCCCCTCCGAGCTGCTCCGGTCCCGCCGTGCGCGCTGCAGCCCTTAGGGAGCTCGGAGCACTCTCCCTGGGGCGCAGGTGTCTGTTAGTGTCCCCGGGAGCCCGAGGGCATCCCCGCCCTCCTGGGTCCTGCTCCAACTCCCTGCGAGCCCCTTTCCGCCCGGGAAGGTTGGTGCAGCTCCTGCTCCTCCGGGACGGGGCTCTCCTGTCCTGGGGATACTCGCCCCGGCCTCAGCCAGGCTCCTCGCGGGCCCCTCCCCCTCGGAGGCCTTTTGTTCCTTTATTTCTTTTTCCCCGTCTTCCTGCCTTGATAGAAGCGCGAACTCTTCTCACTGTAGCGTTCCAGGTGGTCTCTCTTTACATCTCAGGCCGAATTCGTAGATTTTCAGGATGGTTTGAAGGTTATCTAGGTAATTTGGTGGGGACAGGTGACTTGGGGACCCTACTCTTCCGCCGTCTTGCCCCTCCTCCTGCTGTTGACTTCAGCTCAGGTCATGATCTAAGGATTGTAGGATTCAGCCCCACACTGGGCTCTGGCTCAACACAGAGTCTGCTTGAGATTCTTTCTTTCCCTCTTCCTATGCCCCTTCCACTACTTGCTATTAAGTGAGACTTTTTATGGAAATGGTGACAAACTTATAGAGGATATTTAAGGTGTTAAATGTTATGATATCTGATGACTGGAATGTTTGTATATATATTTTCAGCTCTTTCTGGCTTCAAGAAGCATGTATCCATTGTGATTAGATTTGGTCACTTACAACTGGGAAACCTGGAATTCCAGAAGTTGAAGTATTAACAGCTTTGACTAACACTATCTAGCTCATATGCTTGTTGCAAAGACTAAATAGATAATTATTAGAACAATTTAGTGCAGTGGTCAGCATATAGCATGCTATGATTATTGTTGAATATTATTATCATTACCCTAAAGTCACCTGATAATATTACTGGATTAGGTGGATTATTTTTGTGTTATCAATTTTGTGTGTGAACATCTTTTTTGAACATCACAATTCAGTATTAAATTCAAAGGGAAACAGGATCTTCTTCAAAAAATAAATGCTACCCTTGGAATTAAAAAAAAAACATAGAGGGATCCCTGGGTGGCGCAGCGGTTTGGTGCCTGCCTTTGGCCCAGGGCGCGATCCTGGAGACCCGGGATCGAATCCCACATCGGGCTCCCGGTGCATGGAGCCTGCTTCTCCCTCTGCCTGTGTCTCTGCCTCTCTCTCTCTCTCTCTGTGACTATCATAAATAAATAAAAATTAAAAAAAAAATAAAATCTTAAAAAAAAAAACATAGAAAGGAAAAAAATTAACTTGGTAAAAGCATTTTAAAGAATCTTCATTCTTCTCTTTGATTTTTTTAACTTTGCTTGAGATTCAAATACTCACTCCTGATGTACTTGCTGGTGCCTGCAAAATTCAGCAGAATGCAAATGAAAAATAAATAAGACTAGGTGAGTCTCCGTTAGAAGAAAGCATGGGTATCTTCCTAGTGGCCTTCTTTCTACCACCACTATTCTCAACAAAACTAAAGAGAGCCCGGGATAAATAAAACTCTGTATTTTGATAATAATATTAAACTCAAAAGATTGTCAGATTCCCTTAAGTGTAATTAAGTAGGATGAGATACTAGAATGGGTGATGGAACAGGCTATTAAGAAAGAAATTATTATATGTTTAAAGACTCTCTTTATAGTGATTATAGCAGGTTTAAAAACAGACCAAGCTAGATGAAAGAGAATATTCAGAAAACTATCAAAGAAAAGAAATCAGTGCCTTAGATGTCTGAGATTTCAGGATAAAAATATCCTAGAGATAGACAGCAGCCATTTGAGAACAAGAGCTATGAAAAGGGGAACTACCCTAAATAATAATAATGTAGTACTTCTTCCACAGAGCATTTAGTAAATAGATATGAAAACTGTTTTGATCACATAATTCTAGCAGCAGAATTCATTCATTTAACCATTTAAAGCTACCATACACAGGATATTTACATGCTGAAATAATAAAATGTAATTAAGTATTTTTTAAAAAAATAAGTAGAATTGACTATATAACCCCAGAAGTATTTTTTTTATTTCTTAAATTTATGATTTGGATGATATATTTTGTGGAAATTTTGTTGGTTACAACATTTTCTTAATTGTGTGACTTTTGGCCAGCTTTTCTGTAACTTGCTTTCCTCATCCCAAATAAGGCAGTATATGTAAAGAAACTTTGTAAGCAGTAAGGGACATTATAAAAGTAGGTTATTATTGTGTCTAAGACTAATATGGACTCCATAAAGAGAGTCTAAATAATACTTATACACATTGTATGCATAAGAACTTGTGAAAAAAAATAAGGTCAGCATTTCTGCATGGAATAAAGAAAAGATGCATAACTCCTTGTTCATTACATTACTCTAGCACTGATTACATTGGGTTTTAATTATTTTGGAGTGTCAGTGTTTCCTCTAGGGCAGAGGTTAGGTCTCTTATGTCCTAAGAACTCTACATTTAGTAAATTCTCCCCTACAGACTAGTTAGATGCGGGTTGTTTTTGTTTTTGTTTTTTGGTGTAAACCTTCCTGGGGGAGGGGATGGTTAGGTCCCTCACAGACGTTTACTATACAATCAGATATAGCACATTAAAGTAAAAATAACATAACTCACCCTGAGAGTGATTTGGATCTATGACTATTACCTAAATGGATACTTCTAAATAAGACTTTAAAAAATTGAGATATAGTTGACATATAACGTCGTGCAAGTTTAAGGTGTAAAACATGTTAATTTGATACCTTTATGTATTGCAATATGATTACCACTTTAGCGTTAGTGATTATGGCAACAACACTGTATTGCGTACTTCAAAATTGCTAAGGAACTAGATCTTAAGTGTATTTACCACAAGCGTTTTAAGTAGCTCATGAAAGGTATGGAACTCCTCTTTAGGGCCATCAGGAGAGGGACATGGAACACAAACAAATAAAATCGTGCATCTAACTTTGGAAGGTGTTTCAGAGCTATTTAAACCAATTACATCCTGTCTATGAGTTTAATGAACCTCAAGTTTAGAACTCCTAACCTAAACTCTGGTTAAGGAAGAGAATTCTAATTTTCTTCTAGCCATTTTATCTTTACATCCTCTCACCTAACAATTTCATGTATATTATTTTCTTATCTCATGTTTTTTTTCTCTGTAGCAATTTAGGGTTTGACTAAAAATTGATTTTTATTGTCATGTAAGTTATCAAAGCAGTCTATTCACTAACATGTTCCAAGTTCTACTTTCTTGTTCCAATATTTGGAAGGGCTGTTTCATCAACTCTTGGCAGCCAACTATACAAATCATGTACTGATTCAAGGAAATGGAAAAATAAATAATATAGTTATTCCATATGTATATTAGACACATGCATGCATATACATGAAAATATGTACATATTGCTTATTACCTGTCTTCTCTACTTTGAGGGCAAGAATTTTTGTACATTTCATTCCTGTTGTATCTCTAATGCTTAGAATGTAGTGCATGGCACATAGAAGACACTTATACATTTATAGAATAAATGACTTATCAACAAAGTTATTAAAAAGAAAAGGAAATTTCAGCATTATATGCTTAAGATGGCTTTGAAATTTGTGCCTGCAGCATTAATATCAATATAAAGTTTTCATGGTTCGTCGTGATGGGTAAAATTCACTTCAGCCTAAGAACGTTTATCTTTATTGAATACTACTATGTACCAGGTATTATTCCAGGTGTTATATAAAATGATCTCATTAATCCTTATTGGAGTCTGCCAAATAGGTATCAGAATATGCATTTTATAAATGAAGACTCTGAGGCCAGAGGATCTAAATAATTGAGGTCATGTAATAGGTAAGTGACAGAACCAATACTTGAAATCAGGCTTCTCTGTTGTTACCTGATATATTTAAATAAGACTAGAGCTATTTAAAGGATCTGGCTTCTAATTCCTCACTATTAGGGACATACTTCTAGAAAGGAACATAAGGTATGATATCAGCTCTCAAGGAGTGAATGAGGATAAATGCTCCATATGATTTATCTTCATTTCACCAAAGGAAGATTGTGACCATTTTTTAACCAAATAGCTTTCAGGTACTGAAGCTATTGGGTTTATGAAACAATGATCCCATATTTAGGACGGTCTAAATAACCATATTTAGAATAAAAATATATTTTAGGCAAATGAAATACTTAACATCACTACATCAATGTAAGAGAACATGTGGTAGATGCATTATTGGTCTTGGTGCTTCAACCCTCCTTTACCCATGCCCTTTGTCATGAAGCTTTGTAGTTCCTTCAACCAAAGGAGCAGAAGATATCTCTTCATCCCGTGAGTTTGGATTTTCCCACATGCCTTGCTTTGATTAACAAAATGAAGTAGAAGTGACAATGTTCCAGCTTTGAATGCAGATTTTAAAAGACCTCACATGTTTCTACTTTCCCTGTTGCTTTGAATCTTCATGAAAATTCATACCCCTAAAACACCTCCTCATCCAAGGCCCAAATGAACTAGCCCCAAGCCCAAACTTCAGAAAGGAACCAAATTCAGGTAGATCTATACCTCAAAGTGGAGTCACCTAGGTGAACCCAGCTTAGATCAACCAACACCATCCCCAAATCTGTAGACATGTCAATAATAGTGAATTATTGTTGCTTAGGGCCAATAAATTTCAGGCTGATTTATTATGCAACAGTGACTAACTACTGATACAGAGCATAAGTTGGCATTTCTCTTTCAGTCCCTCAATGTCACAAAATTGAAAACCAGAGTCATCTCTTTCTTTCTCTCTCTCCCATACACACACACATACATATGCAGACCAAGATTGAAATCCTTTAGGCTTTTACCATCCCCTTGTTTTTACATCTGCCATACAAAAAAGGTCAGGATTTTTTTTTTTAAGATTGTATTTTTTTATCCCTTTATTATTATTATTATTATTTTTTTACTGAAATTCAATTTAGTTAACATACAATGTATATTAGTTTTGGGGTAGAATTTAATGATTCATCAGTTGCTTATAACACCCAGTGCTCATTACATCACATGCTCTCCTTAATGCTTGTCATCCAGTTCCCTCATCCCCCACCCTCCACCTCCCTTCCAGCAACCCTCAGTTTGTTCCCTATAGTTAAGAGTCTTTTATGGTTTACTTCCATCTCTGTTTTTATCTTATTCTATTTTTCCTTTATTCCCCTATGTTCTCCTATTTTGTTTCTTAAATTCCACATATTGAGTGAAATTATATGGTATTTGTCTTTCTCTGACTGACTTATTTCACTTAGCATAATACCTTCTAGTTCCTTTCATATCATTGCAAGCGGCAAGATTTTATTCTTTTTGATGGTTGAGTAATATTCCATTATATCTATCTATCTATCTATCTATCTATCTAACTATATATCTATCTATCCCCTACATCTTCTTTATCCATTCATCTGTCAGTGGACATCTGGGCTGTTTCCATATTTGATTATTGTGAACATTGCTATATATGCCCCTTCAAATCACTATTTTTGCATCATTTGGATAAATATCTACAAGTGCAATTGCTGGGTCATAGGGTAGTTCTATTTTTAACTTTTTGAGGAACCTCCATACTGTTTTCCAGAGTGACCATACCAGTTTGCATGCCCACCAACAGTGTCAGATGGCTCCTTTATCTGCATCCTCTCCAACATCTGTTTCGGGAGTTGTTAATTTTAGGCATTCTAACTGGTGTGAGGTGGTATCTCACTGTGACTTTGATTTGTATTTTCCTGATGCTGAGTGATATTGAGTATATTTTCATATGTCTGTTGGCCACTTGTATATCTTCTTTGGCAAAATGTCTGTTGATGTATTTTGCTAATTTTTTGACTTATTATTTGGTTTTTGGGTGTTGAGTTTGATAAATTCTTTATAGATTTTGGATACCAGCCCTTTATCTGGATATGTCATTTGAAAATATCTTATCCCATTCCATATATTGCCTCTTAGTCTTGTCCACTGTTTCCTTTGCTGTACAAAGCTTTTTATCCTGATGAAGTCCCAATGGCTCATTTTTGCTTTTGTTTCCTTTGCCTTTGAAGAAGTGTCTAGTAAGAAGTTGCTATGGCTGAGGTCACAGAGGTTGCTGCCTATGTTCTCCTCTAGGATTTGGATGGATTCCTGTCTCACATTTAGGTCTTTCCTCCATTTTGAATTAATTTTTGTGCATGGTGTAAGAAAATGGTACAGTTTCATTCTTATGCATGTGACTGTCCAGTTTTCCCAACACCATTTGTTGAAGAGACTGTTGTTGTTGTTTTTTTATTGGATAGTCTTTCCTGCTTTGTTGAAGATTAGTTGACCATTATTTATTTTAGAAACAGAGAGAGATAACATGAGCAGGGGGTGGAACAGAGTAGGAAGGAGAGGAAGAAGGAAAGAATCTCGAGTAGATTCTGCACTCATTGCAGAACCCAATGTGGGGCTTGATCTCATGACCCCACAATGATCAACCCTAAGATCATTGACCCTGAGATCATGACCTCAAACAAAAGAGTTGTGTACTTAACTAACTGAGCTGTCCAGGTGCCCCAAGACAGATCAGGTTTTAAGAACAGATTTTAACTGTTCAATATACTTGGATGGCAGTGAACTGAATGCAATATATTCTTGATAGAACAAATAAGTACAATTATAGTTACTGCTCATAGCCATAACCAGCTATGAATAAAAAGGATTAGAAGCAAATTAAGTGATTTCTAAATATATAGCTTAACATCTCATTGACAAAAAATACAGAAGGAAAAATGAAGCAAGGTAGAACTAATTAACATCTCAGAAATGTTTGATTTTCTTAGGAAGAACACAGTACCAGTAACATGATATAATTGGGAGAGAATCCTTATTAATTTTTCCTGGTGACTTTGAGAGGCCATAATAGTACAGTAAGAAACTCCATGGGACATTAAAGTTAGAACTTGACAGTGCAGATTCTTTTTTTTTTCTTTTTAAGATTTTATTTATTTATTTATTTATTCATGAGAGACACACAGAGAGAGACAGGCAGAGACACAGGCAGAGGGAGAAGCAGGCTCCATGCAGGGAGCGCGACATGGGACTCGATCCTGAGTCTCCAGGATCACACACTGGGCTGAAGGCGGCGCTAAACCACTGAGCCATCCAGGCTGCCCAACGATGCAGATTCTGATAAAGTTTTTCACACAAACACACATGTACCTACAGAGTACTGTTGTATTTTCCCTTGAAGATTTAAGTAAAAATTGATGTTTATTGTCAAGTCAGTTACCAAGGCAGTTGTTAACATGCTCCAAGGTCTGTTTTATTTATTTGTTCCATTATTTGGAAGGCCTATTTCATCAATGTGGGTAGGTAGCCAAGGGAATCACGTTCAGAGCAGGATGGAAAATACACCATTTTGGAGTAAAAGCAAGATAAGAATGTAGCACTGGATGAAGATGCTAGCTTCTAGGTGAGAACCTAGGAGACAAGAGCCAGCCTCTAGATCATGAGGAAGTCATCCTAGGTGTATATATCTTATGGTGGTTTAGAGCTTAAGTCTAATGTTAGGCGTTCTTTACACAGTAAAATAAAATTTAAAAAGTAAAGACAAGGGCAGCCCGGGTGGCTCAGCGGTTTAGCGCCACCTTCAGCCTAGGGTGTGATCCTGGGGGCCCCAGGATCGAGTCCGCATCAGGCTCCCTGCCTGGAGCCTGCTTCTCCCTTTGCCTGTGTCTCTGCCTCTCTCTCTCTCTCTCTCTGTGTGTGTGTCTCTCATGAATAAATAAAGTCTTAAAAAAGAAAGTAAAGACAAGTTACTGTAGCTGAAGAGGCTATTACAATAGTACAGGAAGTAACTGAAGAGAAAAAATCTGAGAACTGAAAAGCATGTGTAGTTCTAAGAAAGTAAACTATAAAAAACAAATATGAATCATTTTAAACAGGCCACTTTAAAGAAATATGCATAGCCACGGCAACCCTTGGGGATAATGAAAATTGAAGGCATTAAGTTATCTGAAGAGAGAAGGTACATGGAAGAGAACACTGTTGGTTAGCAGTCATGGAGTTCAAAAACAGGGGAGCTATAGAGTCAAAGCTGGCACAACATCCCCAAGCCAGGACAGTTCCTGGCTTCCTGGCAGGTATCTCTCCTGAATGGATATGGTTGTATGTTCCCTGTAAGACACATTTCTTTTTCTCATATTCAACATTACATTAACATTCAGACTTAAATTTAAAAAATTATTTGGGTATAGTAAAATCAAGATATAAAATCTTAAGTTTTATTTAAATTTATCTTTTGAGGTAAGAAGAGAAAACCAAGCTAGTGACAGAGAAAGGAGTGAGGTCTTTAGAGAGGAATCAAGTGACCAACTACACACTTTGAACAGGTTCTGTGTGATCAGATATAAGCAGTCATTAGGTTAGATTTTGGATGTTAGGTTAGATTTTGGACTTTGTGAACCTTGCATTACCTAATTTGAATGCACAGGCAAATTCCTGCTATTTATTGTTTGTGATTGGGTTAACAAAATTCAAAATTCAGAGAAAATTAATTTAGTGCTATTAAGTAAAATAGCAAAGTAAAAAGGAAGACGGAAGTAGACTAGATGGGAAAATCAATGCCAGCAACAGAACACATTAGATCCAGTTCTCATTTGTTTGCCTTTTTCAGAGGAAGCTGGGAAGAAGTAGAACTGTCTGTCCTGTGCTATCTAATAAAGTCTTGCCATATTGCTACTTTTCAGTTTGTTTAGCATACCAATTTGCTCAATAAATTTAGAATTTAGAGAGACGCACAAGCTGTCTGTACTCTGGTTTGAGAGTTACAGTGTAACAAGGCCTTTCTCTAGAGAAGAAAATCAAGAAGCAAGCACCTCATCCCAAGCTGGATTTTGTGAGATCAGCAGAATGAAATGTGTAGGAAGAGGTCAGGAACTGCATAAATCCTGGGATTAGATTTTAAAGTGAATACACATCTCAGCGCCCAGCCGTGAAAGAGACAGGGGAGTTGGTAGTTATGGTGATACTCTGAATCTTTTGCCAAATGTTGGGAGAATTAAAATGGAACAGGGAAATGTAATCCTGTTGTGTCTATCCAGAGAGCTTGAGAATATAAATCATTTGAAACTTACTCTGGTGAAATACAATCTAAAGCCCTAATCACCTGAAATTCCTGTCAGGAGGTTCAAGGGGAAACTCAGCTGTCAGTATCTCCAAAAACCCCATTCTAATTACTTAGCTCATTTCTTTAAAAAGACCAGAAACCAAGGGAAGAACCAAGATCTCTCTCAGATTTTACTCTCAAAAAAGGAGCATTCGTAGGTGGCCAAGAAATCTTGGTTAGTTCAGCAAAATATTTAACACATAACGTTGTACCAAATATTGGGCTAGCTACTAGACATAGTGGTAAATTATTTTTAAGTGCAGAAGGATGTAGGATGTTAATACATAATTGTTAGGTACTCACAGTTGTGAAAAGTGACATTCCAAAAAAAAAGTTTCGATAAAAATGTTGGAGCTGCATAATCTAGTTTTGGAAGCTAAGAAAGCCTTCTACGGAGAGCAACTTAAAGTTTGTCCTTGACAGATGGACAGTGATCACCTAGGTAAATGTATGTGTAAAGAGCATTCTGTGTGAGGCAACATCATACATCTAGTCCCTAAAATAGAAAGTAGCCTGATATAGCCAAGGAACTGGAAGAAAGTGGCTGTAGTTACAAATGCAGGAGAAGTGATGCAAAGAAGAAAGCAGAGAAGGATGCAAATTGTAAGGACCTGAAGAGCAAATAAATATGGTGTGTGTGTGTGTGTGTGTGTGTGTGTGTGTGTATTGGAGTATCTAGAGAAAGGGAGATAGAAACTTTATGATAACTTGTAGTATCCATGTAGATATATACATGTATGTCAAATAATAATAATTATTATAAAGATATTTATTATTATTATTATTATTATTAAAGACCACCTTGGTGTTGGTTTTCTTGACTTTTCTACAGCTTATAACAGGAATAGTTTTGAAACTGGACATGGCTTTGTGATATTCATTAGGGCGGTTCACAAACACTAGTGTTTTGCTCCAGTTCTATGTAGGATGGCACTTCCCTGGACCCTTGAAGTTAGGTGAGGCCTCATGACTTGCTTTGGCCTGTACCATGTGAGCAGGACTATGGGTGTCACTTGTGCAGATACTTAACGAGCCGCTCTGCAATCCACCATGTCCTCTTGCCCCGCTGCAGCAATCATGAAAGCTTGTATAGAAGTGGATCCTCCATCAGCATAGCCTGTACCCATGAGTAATTAAGATAAACAGAACCCTTGGCTGGAGTTCCAGTAGAAGTTTATGATTATTATATCCACAGGGCCTTTGATCATCAAATGCTGGTTAATTTTTATTATCATTTTATTCTCCTATAATGTATCATAGACATTTGGAGAAGTCTTACTACTGCATAATTGGCCTTCAAAAGAAAATCAATCAAAAGGAGGGAATGCCAAGAATGGCAAATTTAGTAAAAAGTAAAGCATGGCCTTCTCTTGTAGATGCCAGAATTTAGCTGTTCCTTCTAATACAGCAGACAGAAGTTCTTGTGCCCTGGCTTTATACTCTAGATATGGTTTGCAAAACAGATGTGGTGAAGCATTGGTGTGTTGTAGTCATTCTCAAGCTAACTCATAAATAATTTATTGTGAATAATATAGTACTGAAGTTTATGAGTCATTTACTCAAAATAATTAGAGTGGATTCAAAATCATTCCTTTTAACTTGTTTTCTATCATAGTTCTTTGAATTGGGAATGAAGAACACATGGGAATGTGGTATGTCTGAAGCTACAGTGCCTGGTTCACCAGGCCAGGTTTCCTAGAGAACAACTAGGATTCTAGTTAGATATATAGATAGATATAGACATAGATATAGATATAGATATAGATAGATGATAGATGATAGATAGATAGATAGATAGATAGATAGATAGATAGATAACCATTAACAGGTTACTTATTCCCTCTGATTCCTCATTTACCACAGATTGATAATCTGACTGCCTACTTTCCAACAAGGGAAGCTCAGTGTATAATACAGGATAATAGATACATTGCCTACTTATAAGTAGGAAAGCTCTATACACATGATAGTTATTGTTGCTAAAAGTAATTACCACATGTACTAAGTAAAATCCAGAGATAAAAATCAAAGCAAAAATGTGCCTTCAAATTTTTCTAGTTGTGAATATAAGTTGGACACAGGTTTAAGAGATGTCTAATAAACTGAGACAGGCTGCTAGGTTATAAATCAGAGTGTAGCCAATTCAGAATTCCAAGGGAGGGAAGGGAACTGTGGATTAAGGATCCAGGAAAAGTTTCACCACGGAGAAAAGGTTGGAAGTGGCACTGATCATCAGGGAGGATTCAGAAATATGACCAAGACGAAGCATGACATTATGAAATGTCTGGAATGGCATCCTCACTCTTGTCTACACTGGCCACATTGATATCCAGCTTCACATATCTTACAGAAAGATGCTCTTAAGCTGATACTATAATTATTTGCAGTCTTAATGCAAAAATTAGAAACACCAATTGTGGCTGCAAGGGATAATATTTTGTTGAGTATATACTGGAAATGAAGCAGGAAAGGATGCAAATTATAAAGGATAAGGCAAAATAGAAATGACATTTATTGAGTGCCAATTCAGGGTCAAGCACTAGCAGACATTTTGCATATATATCATATCATTACCAGAAACCTTGCAAAGTGGGTATTATTTTCCTCCACATCAAAATGAAACTGGGGCCCAGAAAGCTTAAGTAAAATTTTCAAGGTCATATAGCATACAAGTGGTAGAGACAAGATGTTTACCTACACCTATCCAACTCCAAAGCCTTGGCACATTCACCAGACTGTTGTTCCTTCTTTCAAAGATTTTTCAAACTACTGGTAGTAGGAGTGAGAATGGTGGGGGTAGGAATTATACACAAATAACAAAATGCAAGGCAGCCTGTGACAGTATCACATAGTTATATTTAAATTAGGATAGAAACTCTAACAGAGATGGCTTTAAAGTATAAGGAGATGCACTCTCTCAGTAGGATAAAGTCCAGGGACAGGTATAATAAACAGCTTATTTATGCCATGAAAGACTCTGTTTATTTTCATCTCTGCCCAGTGAACCTCAGTAAATGTCATTAATTTCAGACAATGAGCAAGATGGGTCCAAATGTCAATCACACATAACAACATATAGAGGAAAAATAAGAGATTCTTCCTGTGATTCAGTCTTAATAGCAAAGGAACTTCTCACTTGGACTTCCCAGCAGCTATTCCTTCTTGTCTCATTGTTCATAAGTGGCTCAGCTGCCCACTCCTGACTCATGTGTAGATAGAAGGGGTGGATTGCCCTAATAATGCTAGCAACATTTATTGAGCACTTACTGGATGCAGACAATGTTCTGTGTGCTTCGCATGTATTTAATTATCCCAAAACCCTAGGATATGTCTATTATTAATTATTATTATTATTATTCACCACTTTAAAGTTGAGGAAACAAAGAAAGAGGTTAAGTAATTTTCTCAAAGTCAGGAAACGAGCACGTGAATCAGGCAGGCCAAGTAATTGATCTGTATTCAATCTCTATGCTGTATTGCTTCATGTTGTTCTACTCTTAAACAGACCACTTCTAGAGCTGAAAGTGAGGTAGGTGTCCCTGGGATGCTTGGTTACAAGTAAAGAAGATTAAAAAAGACAAAAAACAGAAAACAAAAAACCACTAAGCCAAAAAACCTGAGGTATATACCAGAAGAAGAAAGCACATATGCTCTGAGAGATACCTGCAGATAAAGAGATTCTTCTGAAATAGTGAAAATATTACTGAGGAGAAGGCATGAGACTTCTATCTGATGGATAGGCAAGATTCCTTCTTTTTTTTTTATTAGATGAGTATGTGAGGATTTAAAAAGAGCACTTCAGTTCTATTGAACAATTAAACACAATTGAACAAACACTATGCTAACAGTTTCATATGCATTTTAAACTTAATTTTTATGGCAACCATATGATTATTTCTGCTTATCATGCCCATTTTACAAATGAAGAAACACAGAGTTTAGAAAAGTTAAGACCCAAAATACACCAATGGAAAAAAGTGGAACTAGGATTCAAACCCATTTCCGACTCTCAAGTCTAGTTCTTATAAACAGCATTAGATTTCATATATGATATACATATGGGAGCCTGAGAAAGGGATCCCCATGATTCAATGCAAGCAGCAGCCCTGCATCAATTCATGATTATAAACTCAATTGACCATCTAGGCAGACATCCATGTAAATTCATTTTCAAACCTCCTGACCTACCCACAATCAATAAAACTAAATTTGAAAATCTTTTTCATCTCATCGTGTGATCCAAATAAATGATTCACCTGTCTGTCTCTAGCTAAGCTTGTATGGATGAGTAGAAATTGGGACTTCAATAAAACTTGGGGTGTCTTTCTTTAACTATTGCCAAGGGCAAGAGTCCAATCTTGCCAAGGACACTGAACCCTTCTATAAAGCCACTTTGGTTGTATTCACAAAGAGTAGCATCCTTTGAAAGGCTCAAAGCCTGGGCCGTGCTAGTCCACAAATTGCCCGTCGACAGATTTTAAGTAATTATAGCAGGTAAGCTGTCTGGCTCCATTAGACATTTAACAGTAGCCAAATAAATATTTTTATAGCTTTGGTGTTACTTTTGATGTTGAAACCAAAATCCACAAAAATCTTTGGGTACCATATGCTAAGTGCTGTCAAAGAGAAGAGAAATTGTCAATCTCTTTGCAGTTCCAACTGTCGCTTACAGGGTAGTCTATAAAGTGGGGTATGTGCAACTCGGAATTCAGCTTTAGTGGGCATCCCTCTCATTTTAAATGGCAAATGAATACAAATGACAGTAATGACATGGCCATTAGTGCTGATCTCCAGATTAACGAATCAGTTTCACATCTGTTAGAATTTTTTTTGTAGTCAACTTGAATCCCTTTAATGGTTACTTAATTAAAGGGAATTAGAACTTTAGCAATATGGCAATTTAATTTAAAAAAATGGTAGAGAAATGTCACAGCTAAATCTTTCATTCATTTTAATTTGAGAAAATGTATTATCTTCTCAGAGAGTACAAAGAGGAGCTGAAAAGCATTTTTCCCAAAAGAAAAGTGGGTTATAATAATATGAATCACAAAGTCGCCTCATACTCAGTTGTCATTTAGTCAATGTTATTACCTTGGTTTTATAATAGCTTAAGGAGGTAGATTCTCATAGAGTAATTCAATCAGTAAGAGCAAGATCTTTAACCCCTGCTATAGCAAATCTCTTCTATTGATTTTTAGGGCATGTGGCAAATGAGGAGAAATGCAAAGCAATTATAATGCTATATGGAATATCAGACCTTACAAGCAGTTGGAGCTTGGAGCTCATGTTTGTGCATTCATTCCTATATGAGCTTTCTAGTCTATCCATTTCAAGTGTTATTAGAGTATTTAAGATACTACTTCTAAATGTCACCCACAATTTTAATTCCCTTATCTTTTCATTTCTTAAGAACAGTTTATGTTGTAGATCCACCTTTCCAGCTACATTGGCATAGACAAAACCACAGCCTACTGAATGGTATGCATTTGAGGATATGCACTGGGTCAAGGGCTCAAAACATTTGCTTCTGTCTTTGTTTAAAATATGTTTGAAGGTAATCAGAGTTTTTTAATTCAGATACCAAAACCCCAGGAATAGACAATGCCCATTTTTCAAGATGTTAACCTGGAGTTTTGGTGAAAGTTATTTTTATGTCACTGACAAAAATATATCAACCTTTTCTACTCTTAATCACGTCTGTGCTTTAAAAAAAGGGGGGGGGCCTGGTTAGTGATTCAGTGCTTTTAAAGAGAAACCCCACTCCTTGGGGCTGAGAGACAATGATGGAAAGAAATAAGGATTACAAAGGTCTTAGGGTTAAGAAGCAATGAAAGACAGAAAGAAATGAACAAGGAAAAAAATAGATCTGGGATCTTCTGGGACTCTCCTTTCAAATTTTGTGTGTCTTTTTTTTTTTTAATCTGCTACAAATTTCATTTATTTTTTTTAAATGTTTGATGTTAAACTTCTCCCTTAAGATGAAATCATGTTCAGTTGTGTTTTTAGAAAAACAGGGAGACTGGGATACCAAGAGTATCAGGGGAGTAAAGGATGTGGGAATGAAGTTGGGAAGGAAGCCAGGGACCAGGTAATATAAGGCCTACTAAGGATTGTAGATTTCTTTTTATCCTAACACAAATTCTAAAATTTTATTATATGTCTTATATGAAAATATCCAAACATACACAAAAGAGGAGAGAAGAATGCATTGAACATTCATATATCCATTAATCATATTTAACAATTATTAAGAAATTGCCGGGCAGCCCGGGTGGCTCAGCGGTTTAGTGCCACCTTTGGCCCAGGGCTTGATCCTGGAGACCTGGGATGGAGTCCCACGTCGGGCTCCCTGCATGGAGTCTGCTTCTCCCTCTGCCTGTGTCTCTGCCTCTCTCTCTCTCTGTGTCTCTCATGAATAAATAAATAAAATCTTAAAAAAAAAAAAATGAGAAGCAGGCTCCATGCCCGCAGCCCGACGCAGTACTCGATCCCAGGACTCCAGGATCACGCCCTGGGCCAAAGGCAGGCGCTAAACTGCCGAGCCACCCAGGGATGCCCTAACTTTCTTTTTAAAATATGATCGCTTACACCTTCCCTATGGGACTGAGACTTCAAACCTGTTACACACATTATATTTGATTATAATTTTTCTTTAATCTCCTTTAATTTAGAGCAGTACCTCTCTCTCCTGCCACCACCATATTTGCCATGCCATTGATGTGTTGAATCTATGTGGTTGTTTTTGTAATAGAATGTCTCACGGGAAGGATTTGTTGTTTCATTGTGATGTCACTTGTTTCTTCCCTTTCTATCTCTCTCTTTTCTTTTTCTTTCTTTAAAAAGCAAATTTGTAAACTGGAAGTTAATTGAAAAGTCTTGATTGGAGTTTTTCCAAATGAATGAGGCTGTATACTTCAGATTGCATCACAGCATGAGACACAGAGTGTCAGGTTGCCCCACTATTAGTGAGGCTAAGATTGATCTGTGTGTTCAGGTGTGACAGGCTTATCCCTTCATTGTGAAATTCTCTATCAACATTTCATTATATCATCCATTGATAATTTTTGCCTAAATCAATGATTTCATTAGGGTGTGCTAAATGATAGTTTTCTAATTCTGTCAGCCTTTCCATATTTATTAGCTAGAATTATGAACAAAAGAATTTTCTCTAGATAACAGGTTCTATTGTTCCCTTTAGATATATTTTGTATAGAAAAGTTAAGATACTCACAATCTTGAGATCAAGACCTAAGCAGAGATCAAGAGTCAAATGCTTAACTGACTAAGCCACTCAAGTGCCCCTACTGTTTTATATAGTTTTAATTAATGTTGGATAGTATTATTTTTATTATTCCTCTTTAGGGCAACACCAAGATTTATATAATTAATTCAGCATGTGTATTTGACTACTTTGTCCATCTTTTATACTACCTATGTTTATTATCTGCTGGGTTATGGCAATATAAATATATATATCACAGCACTGTCCTTTGAGGATTCATGGTATCACTATTCTCATATTGTAAATTGAGAATTTGACTCAAAGAAAGACTTGTACTTGTTTAAATAATGAGTTAGTGGAGTATTATTTTCTCACTCCAGACATGCTTTGAACAAATTTGACCAAGCAACAGTTAATGAAGTCTGGGAGTAAATTTATTTATTTATTTTTACTTCTTATTATTTTTTATTTTTTTTATTTTTAAATATTTTATTTATTTATTCATGAGAGACACACACAGAGAGAGGCAGAGACACAGAGGAAGAAGCAGGCTCCTCACAGGGAGCCCAATGTGGGACTCGATCCCAAGACGCCAGGCTCAGGATCACATCCCATAAGGCAGAGGTGCAACCCCTGAGCCACCCAGGTGTCCCTGGGAATAAATTTAAATAAAAACTAAATCTGATTATATTTTCATTTTGTCTTGAAAAAAATGTATAGTCCTTCATTTCGGAATGCTGAACTTGCATGTTGACTTATAGAATCCAACAAATGTGTACAAAGTCCTTGCCTTTCTGATCACATTACAATCCAATGGTAGCACATGTGATAAGTCAATTTTTAGCTCAAATGGACAGAAGGATCAAACATAAATGTTGGGCAGGTGAAAGCTAGAAGGCAATGGGCCTAACAAACCTTTATTTGGAATTTACTTAAATTCATTAAAGAAGACTGGGTAAAGTGCTGAAAGGGGAGGGAGTTGATCTGCAACCATATAAAAAAGAAACAGATGTGAGGTGGTGATAAAAGAATATTTGCAAATAGAAGGGAAGGACCTCTTTGTGCTAGACTTTTACATGTATGCATTCTTTCAGTAATACTAATGACAGTTATATTTACAGACAATAAATTGAGGGTTTAAAGAGGATGGACAACTTGCCCAAAGTCACTCAACTAATAAATGAAGGAGTCCAGATCCTCAATCTTTGTCCACATAGTTACTACCAAACTCTTGCTCTGCCTATCACACTGCACTGCAAGTCTATAGAGGATTCAGAACTGAATGAATTCTTACTTTTGGTGTCTTTTCTTTTACTTCAGAGAAACTATTCATTGCATTTTTATTATGGGGAAAGATTCTAAGAGTGAGCATCACTGTATGTTGAAAATTTAATATATATTTCCCTGATTAGTCTTCAAATCAACTAAGGATTTTTCTCAAAATTTTTCTCAAAAATGAGGAAAACATGGCTTAGACATTAAGTAATCTGTCCAAGTTCTCACAGGTGACACAGCAATTAAGGGAGTTGGAATTCTTTCTCAGGTTTACTGAATCTAAACATTGTACTTTTCCTCATCCAACAGGCTTCTCATGCCAGAGGCCAAATGAGTTTGAGCAAAGTCAGCTCTTTATGACTTAGTTTCTAATTCCCTTTCTGCCTCTTATTTATCTTTTATGATGATTCTAAAACATCATTTCTATAAAGTCTCTTAAGAATGATCTAGGCAAGTCATTTACTCCCTCATTGTCCTCCTATGGCAAATTGTCTATGATAGCTATTCTCCTTTCTCCCCGAATTCCACTGTTGTAATAATTTGTCTTCCACACTAAACTGAGTTACTCAAGGTCAAGAGGTTGCTTAACATATCTTTGGAACTTGAATGCACTAAGTGAATTTTTCTCTAGAATCAAAACATTGCTATTTTGAAGGCTATATTTTTCACTATTTTGCAGTTTAAAAGCAAAAGAAAACAAAATCCTCTGTTGGATGTGATGAGTGAAGCTGGAAATAACAGGATGTATTTAAGGTAAAGAGATATAAAGCAACCTAAAACATTTGCAATGATGGAATCCCATGTGCAAAAGGGGAAAAAGTTAAAAATAGAGCCTCATGGTTTACAAACCAATGATGTAATTGGCTCAGGTGAATATTGATGATTTTGCTTCAAGCATTGACTGGAATGTAGAGATAACAGAGATGATTAGGTAACCCAGGCGCCGATATATAGATTTTAATTAAGAACAAAGGATTGGTTAAAGATAAGAAGAGAAGAAAGAAACTGGTATAAGTTATTATTTTATAGTGTGTGGGGAATAGCTAAATGGATCCTCAAAGCTTGCCCTGAGGATGTGATGCTACAGATCAAAAGAGATAAGAGGTTTTCCGGTTGAAACATACAGATCTGTGAGACTAACTTCAGAGACCTCAACAGGGGAGATTAGAGAGAAGGGAGCACCAAGGAGCCCAGAATAACTAAGCTCTTCTGAGAGAATGTGGAGTTGGAAAGACTTAAAGGCTTAGTAAGGAGTTCCTATGAGGTACATGCTGCCAAAGGGAGCACACAAGAAACTAGAATGGATGCAATGTGGTAACATTTTCCTTGAAGGACAGCTTGATGTAGTAGACAAGATATTGCTGAAATCCCTGTTTCATCTTACTACTTGTTAACTTCTCTGAATCTTACCTTCTGGGAGGCTAGGGACAAGGCGAGGAAGGAGACCCTTACTTAGTGGTTGTTTTGGAAGTACAGATGACACAATGCATGTGGAGAACATAACTCAGCATCTGGCACATTTCTCTTCCTTCCACTCTCTGTTCTTCTGTTTCTTTGTATGTATGATATTAAAGTTCTTTCCTTTTAATTTTAGCACAAGTATGGTAAATTGGAGAAGATATTGGAATCTATTCAGGTAATACAAGAAAGATGAGATAAAAAGTAAATGATTTAATAAAATATCAGTCGAAAAATATAGAGACAGTTTGAAAAAAATTCCAAAGCAGATAGTTTCTAGAATTATTTTACTAGTAAGGGAAGAAAACTGAGATTTAGGTTCTAACAGTGGGATAATCGTGCACAAATGACTAAATCCTTCTTTACTCTTCTGTTTTCTGTATCTGTGGAACAAATAAAATAACAAATGGACATCTGTATAAAAACTTGGGGGAAGGTGGAATGTGTAAGTCCATTAAAGAAATTTAAACCCACGACCATCTAATTATTGCCCTTTATCAAAATAAAACTGAACAGGCTAGGTATGACTATTAGAACTCTGTTCTATTGATTTTCTAAGCCCAAAATTCACATTGCCACACATTTACAGGTGAGTTAATTTACTAGGTATATAAATAAAACATCTAAATCATTCTTCTATTATTAATGAGTTGGGAGCTAGACATAATACCTGAATACAACTAATTTAAATTCTCCCAAACAAAACAAATTATTCATTAAGACATCAGTGTTGTTATTAATCAAACATTGCCATAGAAAATAATTTTAAATGACACTTAAATCAATAATAAAAATAACATTAATAAACTCATAAATAATATTTATAAACAAATCTATAAAATATTATTATTGTTGTCATTATTAATCACCATGCTAACATTACTTTTTATTAAATATCACATTTGATATTCTAAACAATCCTGAATATTGGTAGTGTTACCTCACTATTCATATTTAATAGATGAAGAAAAAGATTCTCAAATAGATTATTGGCTCTGGAAGAGGTCATAAAGTGAAAAAACAGAACTAGGACTTGAAACAATTCTTCATGTGTCAAATCTCTTGTCCTATTAGCCAAAACGAGCTTTGAGTAGGTATATTCAGCATAGACTGTTTTGGGGCTTCTGTGTATCAAAATGTGAAATGTCACTAATAGGACTGGTCTTTGAATTTCCAGTCATTAGAAACTGTAAAGCTAAGCCTCTTTCAGGCCACTGTTGCTGATTACGTTCTTGTATTAGTTTGCCAGGGTTGCCATAACAAAGTACCACAGAGGGAGTGGCTTGAATAATGGAAATTAATTTTCTCACAGTTTTGGAGGTTAAAGTCCAAGATCAAGGTGTTGTCTGGGATGGGTTTGACTAAGTCCTCTCGTGCCTTTTAGATGACCATCATTTTCTGGTGTCTTCACTTGCCTTTCCTCTGTATCTGTATCTTAGTCTCCTCTTTATAAAAGACAGCAGTCCTACTGGATTAGGGCCCATTCATATGACCTCATTTTACCTTAATTTCTTCTTTAAAGGGCTTATCTGAACTGTTGTCAGGAGGAGGGGCAAGACGGCGGAAGAGTAGGGTCCCCAAATCACCTGTCCCCACCAAATTACCTAGATAACCTTCAAACCATCCTGAAAATCTACGAATTCGGCCTGAGATGTAAAGAGAGACCAGCTGGAACGCTACAGTGAGAAGAGTTCACGCTTCTATCAAGGTAGGAAGACGGGGAAAAAGAAATAAAGGAACAAAAGGCCTCCGAGGGGGAGGGGCCCCGCGAGGAGCCGGGCTGAGGCCGGGGCGAGTGTCCCCAGGACAGGAGAGCCCCGTCCCGGAGGAGCAGGAGCTGCACCAACCTTCCCGGGCGGGGAAAGGGGCTCGCAGGGAGTTGGAGCAGGACCCAGGAGGGCGGGGATGCCCTCGGGCTCCCGGGGACACTAACAGACACCTGCGCCCCGGGAGAGTGCGCCGAGCTCCCTAAGGGCTGCAGCGCGCACGGCGGGGCCGGAGCAGCTCGGAGGGGCTCGGGCGGCGGCTCCGCGGAGGGGGCTGCGGGGCGGGAGCGCGAATCCACCAGCGCAGGCCCCGGAGCACAGGGCGCCGGGACACAGCCCAGGATCCGGCCTCCCCCGGGACAGGCAGAGGCCGGGAGGGCCCAGGACAGCAAGGACGCTCCTGCCCCGAGCTGAGCAGATCAGCGGCCCCGCCCCGGAGCCTCCAGGCCCTGCGGACGGAGACGAGAGCCCCCCGTAGTTCCTGCGGAGGCTGAATCCAGGCTTCCAGAGTTGCCATAGCAACTGCGGCTGTTCCTCCTGGGGCCCCACGGGGTAAACAACCCCCGCTGAGCCCTGCAGCAGGCAGGGGCAGAGCAGCTCCCCCAAGTGCTAACACCTGAGAATCAGCACAACAGGCCCCTCCCCCAGAAGACCAGCTGGACGGACCAGTTCCAGGGGAAGTCAAGGGACTTAAAGTCTACAGAATCAGAAGATACTCCCCCGTGGTTTTTTTTGTTTTGTTTTTTTTTCTTCTTCTTTTTGATTTCTGATTGCTTCCCCCACCCCCTTTTTTTCACCTTTCTTTCTTTTTCTTTATCTTTTTCTTCTCTTCTTTCCTTTTTTTTCTTTTTCTTTTTTCTTTTCTCTTTCTTTCTCTCTCTCTTTTCTCCTTTTCCCAATACAACTTGTTTTTGGCCATTCTGCACTGAGCAAAATGACTAGAAGGAAAACCTCACCTCAAAGAAAGAATCAGAAACAGCCCTCTCTCCCACAGAGTTACAAAATCTGGATTACAATTCAATGTCAGAAAGCCAATTCAGAAGCACTATTATACAGCTACTGGTGGCTCTAGAAAAAAGCATTAAGGACTCACGAGACTTCATGACTGCAGAATTTAGATCCAATCAGGCAGAAATTAAAAATCAATTGAATGAGATGCAATCCAAACTAGAAGTCCTAACGACGAGGGTTAACGAGGTGGAAGAACGAGTGAGTGACATAGAAGACAAGTTGATGGCAAAGAGGGAAACTGAGGAAAAAAGAGACAGACAATTAAAAGACCATGAAGACAGATTAAGGGAAATAAATGACAGCCTAAGGAAGAAAAACCTACGTTTAATTGGGGTTCCCGAGGGCGCCAAAAGGGACAGAGGGCCAGAATATGTATTTGAACAAATCCTAGCTGAAAACTTTCCCAATCTGGGAAGGGAAACAGGCATTCAGATCCAGGAAATAGAGAGATCCCCCCCTAAAATCAATAAAAACCGTTCAACACCTCAACATCTAATAGTGAAGCTTGCAAATTCCAAAGATAAAGAGAAGATCCTTAAAGCAGCAAGAGACAAGAAGTCCCTGACTTTCATGGGGAGGAATATTAGGGTAACAGCAGACCTCTCCACAGAGACCTGGCAGGCCAGAAAGGGCTGGCAGGATATATTCAGGGTCCTAAATGAGAAGAACATGCAACCAAGAATACTTTATCCAGCAAGGCTCTCATTCAAAATGGAAGGAGAGATAAAGAGCTTCCAAGACAGGCAGGAACTGAAAGAATATGTGACCTCCAAACCAGCTCTGCAAGAAATTTTAAGGGGGACTCTTAAAATTCCCCTTTAAGAAGAAGTTCAGTGGAACAATCCACAAAAACAAGGACTAAATAGATATCATGATGACACTAAACTCATATCTGTCAATAGTAACTCTGAACGTGAACGGGCTTAATGACCCCATCAAAAGGCCAGGGTTTCAGACTGGATAAAAAAGCAGGACCCATCTATTTGCTGTCTACAAGAGACTCATTTTAGACAGAAGGACACCTACAACCTGAAAATAAAAGGTTGGAGAACCATTTACCATTCAAATGGTTCTCAAAAGAAAGCAGGGGTAGCCATCCTTATATCAGATAAACTAAAATTTACCCCGAAGACAGTAGTGAGAGACGAAGAGGGACACTATATCATACTTAAAGGATCTATCCAACAAGAGGACTTAACAATCCTCAATATATATGCCCCGAATGTGGGAGCTGCCAAATATTTAAACCAATTATTAACCAAAGTGAAGAAATACTTAGATAATAATACACTTATACTTGGTGACTTCAATCTAGCTCTTTCTACCCTCGACAGGTCTTCTAAGCACAACATCTCCAAAGAAACGAGAGCTTTAAATGATACACTGGACCAGATGGATTTCACAGATATCTACAGAACTTTACATCCAAACTCAACTGAATACACATTCTTCTCAAGTGCACATGGAACTTTCTCCAGAATAGACCACATACTGGGTCACAAATCGGGTCTGAACCGATACCAAAAGATTGGGATCGTCCCCTGCATATTCTCAGACCATAATGCCTTGAAATTAGAACTCAATCACAACAAGAAGTTTGGAAGGACCTCAAACATGTGGAGGTTAAGGACCATCCTGCTAAAAGATAAAAGGGTCAACCAGGAAATTAAGGAAGAATTAAAAAGATTCATGGAAACTAATGAGAATGAAGATACAACTGTTCAAAATCTTTGGGATGCAGCAAAAGCAGTCCTGAGGGGGAAATACATCGCAATACAAGCATCCATTCAAAAACTGGAAAGAACTCAAATACAAAAGCTAACCTTACACATAAAGGAGCTAGAGAAGAAGCAGCAAATCGACCCTACACCCAGCAGAAGAAGAGAGTTAATTAAAATTTGAGCAGAACTCAACGAAATTGAGACCAGAAGAACTGTGGAACAGATCAATAGAACCAGGAGTTGGTTCTTTGAAAGAATTAATAAGATAGATAAACCATTAGCCAACCTTATTAAAAAGAAGAGAGAGAAGACTCAAATTAATAAAATCATGAATGAGAAAGGAGAGATCACTACCAACACCAAGGAAATACAAACGATTTTAAAAACATATTATGGGGATCCCTGGGTGGCGCAGTGGTTTGGCGCCTGCCTTTGGCCCAGGGTGCGATCCTGGAGACCCGGGATCGAATCCCACGTCAGGCTCCCAGTGCATGGAGCCTGCTTCTCCCTCTGCCTGTGTCTCTGCCTCTCTCTCTCTCTCTCTCTCTCTCTCTCTCTCTCTCTGTGACTATCATAAATAAATAAAAAAATTAAAAAAAACATATTATGAACAGCTCTACGCCAATAAATTAGGCAATCTAGAAGAAATGGACGCATTCCTGGAAAGCCACAAACTACCAAAACTGGAAGCAGGAAGAAATAGAAAACCTGAACAGGCCAATAACCAGGGAGGAAATTGAAGCAGTCATCAAAAACCTCCCAAGACACAAGAGTCCAGGGCCAGATGGCTTCCCAGGGGAATTCTATCAAACGTTTAAAGAAGAAATCATACCTATTCTACTAAAGCTGTTTGGAAAGATAGAAAGAGATGGAGTACTTCCAAATTCATTCTATGAGGCCAGCATCACCTTAATTCCAAAACCAGACAAAGACCCCACCAAAAAGGAGAATTACAGACCAATATCCCTGATGAACATGGATGCAAAAATTCTCAACAAGATACTAGCCAATAGGATCCAACAACACATTAAGAAAATTATTCACCATGACCAAGTAGGATTTATCCCCGGGACACAAGGCTGGTTCAACACTCGTAAAACAATCAATGTGATTCATCATATCAGCAAGAGAAAAACCAAGAACCATATGATCCTCTCATTAGATGCAGAGAAAGCATTTGACAAAATACAGCATCCATTCCTGATCAAAACTCTTCAGAGTGTAGGATAGAGGGAACTTTCCTCGACATCTTAAAAGCCATCTACGAAAAGCCCACAGCAAATATCATTCTCAATGGGGAAGCACTGGGAGCCTTTCCCCTAAGATCAGGAACAAGACAGGGATGTCCACTCTCACCACTGCTATTCAACATAGTATTGGAAGTCCTAGCCTCAGCAATCAGACAACAAAAAGACATTAAAGGCATTCAAATTGGCAAAGAAGAAGTCAAACTCTCCCTCTTCGCCGATGACATGATACTCTACATAGAAAACCCAAAAGCCTCCACCCCAAGATTGCTAGAACTCATACAGCAATTTGGTAGCGTGGCAGGATACAAAATCAATGCCCAGAAATCAATGGCATTTCTATACACTAACAATGAGACTGAAGAAAGAGAAATTAAGGAGTCAATCCCATTTACAATTGCACCCAAAAGCATAAGATACCTAGGAATAAACCTAACCAAAGAGGTAAAGGATCTATACCCTAAAAACTATAGAACACTTCTGAAAGAAATTGAGGAAGACACAAAGAGATGGAAAAATATTCCATGCTCATGGATTGGCAGAATTAATATTGTGAAAATGTCAATGTTACCCAGGGCAATTTACACGTTTAATGCAATCCCTATCAAAATACCATGGACTTTCTTCAGAGACTTAGAACAAATTATTTTAAGATTTGTGTGGAATCAGAAAAGACCCCGAATAGCCAGGGGAATTTTAAAAAAGAAAACCATAGCTGGGGGCATCACAATGCCAGATTTCAGGTTGTACTACAAAGCTGTGGTCATCAAGACAGTGTGGTACTGGCACAAAAACAGACACATAGATCAATGGAACAGAATAGAGAACCCAGAAGTGGACCCTGAACTTTATGGTCAACTAATATTCGATAAAGGAGGAAAGACGATCCACTGGAAGAAAGACAGTCTCTTCAATAAATGGTGCTGGGAAAATTGGACATCCACATGCAGAAGAATGAAACTAGACCACTCTCTTGCACCATACACAAAGATAAACTCAAAATGGATGAAAGATCTAAATGTGAGACAAGATTCCATCAAAATCCTAGAGGAGAACACAGGCAACACCCTTTTTGAACTTGGCCACAGTAACTTCTTGCAAGATACATCCACGAAAGCAAAAGAAACAAAAGCAAAAATGAACTATTGGGACTTCATCAAGATAAGAAGCTTTTGCACAGCAAAGGATACAGTCAACAGAACTCAAAGACAACCTACAGAATGGGAGAAGATATTTGCAAATAACATATCAGATAAAGGGCTAGTTTCCAAAATCTATAAAGAACTTATTAAACTCAACAGCAAAGAAACAAACAATCCAATCATGAAATGGGCAAAAGACATGAAGAGAAATCTCACAGAGGAAGACATAGACATGGCCAACATGCACATGAGAAAATGCTCTGCATCACTTGCCATCAGGGAAATACAAATCAAAACCACAATGAGATACCACCTCACACCAGTGAGAATGGGGAAAATTAACAAGGCAGGAAACAACAAATGTTGGAGAGGATGCGGAGAAAAGGGAACCCTCTTACACTGTTGGTGGGAATGTGAACTGGTGCAGCCACTCTGGAAAACTGTGTGGAGGTTCCTCAAAGAGTTAAAAATAGACCTGCCCTACGACCCAGCAATTGCACTGTTAGGGATTTACCCCAAAGATTCAGATGCAATGAAACGCCGGGACACCTGCACCCCGATGTTTCTAGCAGCCATGTCCACAATAGCCAAACTGTGGAAGGAGCCTCGGTGCCCATCGAAAGATGAATGGATAAAGAAGATGTGGTTTATGTATACAATGGAATATTCCTCAGCCATTAGAAACGACAAATACCCACCATTTGCTTCAACGTGGATGGAACTGGAGGGTATTATGCTGAGTGAAGTAAGTCAATCGGAGAAGGACAAACAGTGTATGTTCTCATTCATTTGGGGAATATAAATAATAGTGAAAGGGAATATAAGGGAAGGGAGAAGAAATGTGTGGGAAATATCAGAAAGGGACACAGAACATAAAGACTCCTAACTCTGGAAATGAACTAGGGGTGGTGGAAGGGGAGGAGGGCGGGGGGTGGGGGTGAGTGGGTGATGGGCACTGAGGGGGACACTTGACGGGATGAGCACTGGGTGTTATTCTGTATGTAGATAAATTGAACACCAATAAAATATTAATTTATTAAAAAAAATAAAGGGCTTATCTCTAAATATGGTCATATTCCAAGGGACAGAGAGTTAAGACTTCAATATAGGAATTTGGGGAGGACGCAGTTAGTCCCTCCCTTCTCTTTTTTTCCCAATTTCATTAATAGGCAATTGAAATATAACATTGTGTTAGTTTTAGGTATACAACCTAATAATTTTATATATGTATATGTTGCAAAATGACAACCACAATAAGTTTTGTTAACATTCATCACCACACATAGTTACAATTCCTTTTTCTTGTGTTGAAAACTTTTAAGATCTACCCTTTTAGTAACTTTCAAATATTCAGTAAGACTATCGTTAATTCTAGTTACCACATTGTATATTACATACTCAGGACCTATTTAGCTTATACATTTGTAACTCTTGCCCACTTAGCCCCCCAACTTGCACCCACCTCCACCTGGAGCCTCCCACTTCTGGCAACCACCAATCTGATCTCTTATCTATGACTTGCGTGTGTATGTGTTTGTTTTTTTAGATTCTATATGTAAGTGAGATCATAGAGTACTTATTTTTCTCTGACTTATTTTACTTAGCATAATGCCATCAAGGTCCAACCATGTTTTAGGAATTGGTAGGATCTCCTTTTTTTATAGGTGAAACACAAACATAAATTTATAAAATATCATATTTAATGTATATATTTTAAGATTTTATTTATTTATTTGAGAGAGAGAGAAGGAGCAGGGAAAGGGGCATAGGGAGACAAGAAACAGACTCCCCGCTCAGCAGGGAGCCCAACATGGGGCTCAACATGGGGCTTGCTTGATCTTGGAACTCCAGGATCATGACCTGACCTGAAGGCAGAAGCTCAACTGAGCTACCCAGGTGCCCCTATATTTAATATATTTATATAATATATTACACAAAATTATATATCTATATATTATATATTTACATACATATAATTATGTAATATGTGTAATATATTTATAATATAATATTAATATATAATATTTAATGCATATAATATATATTAAATGTATAGTAGAGAAACGATGACATATATTGATATAATTGATATAATATAATTGGTATGTATAACTGAGATAATATTGATTAATCCATCAATGGATACTCATGTTGCTTGATACTTTCCATTGTGTCTATATCTTTGCTATTATAAGTTAAGCTGGAATCAATGTAAGGGTACCGATACCTATTTGAATTAGTGATTTTGTTTCTTTCCACACCCATAAGTAGAATTTTTGGATCATATGGTAGTTCTATTTTTAATGTTTTCAGGAAACTCCATACTCTTTTCCATATTGGCATATTTACATCCTCACTGACATAGCACGAGGATTCTCTTCTCCATATTCTCAACACTTGTTATCCCTTGTCTTTGTGATGATATCTATTCTAACAGGAGTGAAGTAACATTTCAACATTGTTTTGATTTGCATTTACCTGATGATTGGTGGATGTTGATAAGTTTTTCAAGTATTTCTTGATCATTTGTATCTTTGAAAGAATGTCTATTCAGTTCCTCTGCCTATTTTGTAATTCCATTATTTGCTTGCTATTGAATTGTAGGAGTTCTTCATATATTTTAAATACTAACATCTTATTAGATATATGATTTGGGAATATTCTCTCCAATTTTTTAGGTTGTTTTTTCACTTTGTTGATGGTTTCATGTGCCGCGCAGAAGTTTTTTCATTTTAACGTAGTTTCACTTGTTTTTGTTTTGTTGCTTTTGTTTTTGGTATCAAATACCAAAAAAAAAAAAAAAAAAAAAAAAAAAATTACTAAAACTAATGTAAAGGTGCTTCTTCTTCCTTTTTTTTTTCTAGGAATTTTAAGATTTCAAGTGTTCAAGTCTTTATTCCATTTTGAGTTTGATTTTTGTGTATGGTATAAGATAGAGGTCCAGTTTCATTGTTTTGCATGTGGATGTTGAGTTTTTCCAACACAATTTATTGAAAAGAATATCATTTCTCCATGGTATATAACTGGCTCCTTTGTCATAAATTAATTGACCTAATTACTATGGCTTTGTAATATAGTTTGCAATCAGAAAGTATGACATCTTCAGCTTTGTTCAGCTTTCTCAAGATTGCTTGGAAGAAGTAATATTGTTAATATGGCCATGCTACCTGAAGCAATCTACAGATTCAATGTAATCTCTATCAAAATTCTAATGGCATGTTTCACAGAAAGAGATAAAAAAATAATCCTAAAATGTTTCTCACTCTTATCCCTGTGATGTAAATATTGATACACTTGATGGTGTCCTATAAACCCCTTAAATATCTTTTCATTTTTTTTCTTTCTGATCTTTTGATTGGGTGATTTCCACTGCCTTACCTTCGAGTTGACTGATTCTTTCTTCCCCTTGATCTAGTATGATGTTAAATAGTCTGCTGAGTATTTCAATTCAGCTATTATATTCTTCACCTCTGTGATTTCTGTTTGGTACATATATTTTCTATTTGTTGAAATTCTCAGTGATCTTGGTAAGCATATTTACAACCATCATTTTTAACTCTTTATTAGGAAAATCACTTAACTCCATTTCTTTAAAGTTATTCAGCTCTGCCCTAGCTCTTGGTGGTCTCTTAAAGCTTTGTAACTGCCCAAGCAGCCTTTTTGTTCTTAGTGGCTCCCAGTAGTTGAAGGTGAACCAAAACCTATCAATGTACCAAAAAGAAGGATCTCAGTTAGCACTTAAATATAGATTGAAAACTGGCCCCTCAGCAAGCAGCTTTTAAAGTATGTGAGTAAATAAACCTCTTTAATGGAAAGATTGAGATTGGGTATTTCTGTCTCGTGTCTCAGCTCTAAGCCCTTGGGATATAGATGTGGAGAATCCTTGTGAGCCCAATAAGAGCTATTTCTTTGTTTTGCATAGTCTAGTTGATTTCATGGAAACACGCCCTATTGGCTTTTGGAGCTAAGTGTTTTGAGGGCCCATCCCTCTGGTAGAAGTCTTAAAAGTTGTGGTGCTAGAGGTTGGGTCCAAACTCTTATCTCTTCAGGGTGAAGTTGAGAATACTGAGTTCTCTCCCAATTGTATGTCACAATGCCAGGTGTGTGTTTTATGGAGAGATTGTGTCTCAGCCTCTCCTACCATCCTTGTATTTTTTTTCTCATTTGTTTGATATGTAGGGGTCACTCAGCCATTTTCTGCTTTGTTTTTTTTTTTTTCAGAGTTAATTGTTCTATATATATCTATAGATTCAGTGTATCCATGGGAAGAGATGACTTCAGGAGTTGCCTATATTGCCATCTTGGACTAGAACACCCACCCCCGTTTTTTCCCCTGTATTTCAGTAAATCTCATTTATCTACCACTTGCCAATAATCTTTTAGCTCTTGGCTGTGTGATGGGAAATTTCCACATAGAGAAGTGGAGATAGAGTTTAGAGATAAACTGAACCCAAGGTGAAAATAAATTTGATGCAGAGAAATTTAAGATCAACAGCACATCCATAAGAACCAATTTAGAGTCTGGTCCCAAAGAATGAGTTAATAGAGTTTTAAAGTTCATTGGGTTGTATGGAAGAGAAACCCAACTAACCTAACTTAATCGAACACAGGGAATTATGGGAAGTGATTCTTCTTCTATTCAATTATTGATTTATTCATTTAACAATTATTTAAGGGCGTCCTACTACAGGCACTATCCTAGGTGGCAAGGAGTACAAAAGGAAACAAAGCATACTAAAATCCCTACCCTTATGGAGATGACAGTGAAAGAATGAAAGGGAAAAGGAAATATACACAAGCATATTAAATATTTGGTACATGAGGTGGTGAAATGGGAAAAATAAAGTAAGGAAAGAAAACAGGTAATGGATGAATAAGGGTAACCACTATTAAGGTAGCCAAGTCTCCTGGTTTGCCTGGAACTGAGGGACTTGCTGAAATGTAAGATGCTAAATGCTAAAATAGGATAGTCTGAGGCAAATAAAGATGATTGTCCAATCTTCTGCTAATTCAGGAAGCATTTTAACAGGAAGAATTGGTAGGAAGTAGTCTCTGAAAAAGAACATTTGACCAAAGACTCATAGGAGGTGAGAGGTGATTCAGGTGTGTCTAAGAGAAGGTGACTCCAGGACCATGAGGCAGATGAATGCCTGATGTGATTCAGAAATAGCAAGAGGATTAAAATAGCTGGGTTTAGGAAGAAGGGAAGGAGAGTTGTAGGAAATGAAGTGAAAACAGTGACCCAGCAAGAGCTGGATCACAAAAGACCTTGTAGGTCAATGAAAGACATTGACTTTTACTGTGAGCATAGTGGAGAACTATTGGGAGATTTTAAGGCAAATGCTGTCATAGCCTGACTTAAATTTTAAAAGAATCATTCTTGAAGCTGCTGAGAATAAACTTCAGAGGGCAAGAGTGTAAACAGACAAAGTTAGGAAGCTATTATAGTATTTCTGACAAGAAATGATGGCAGTTCAGAGCAGAGGGAAGTAAAGAGCTCTGGTGATGTTCACATTTTTACTTGTAAACTAACAGATATTGCTGAGAAAATGGATGTGGAGTATAAGAGAAAGAGAGGAGTAAAAGGAAACTAGTTTTTATAACATTAGAGTGGTGATATTGAGTATAGGATTTAGAGAATGAATCTGCAATTCAGAGAAGAAAAATAACTAGAAATATAAATTTGTATAAATATGTATTAACTCAAGCCATTAGATCTGGAGTTGTTGAGATATATTACACAAAATAAATCTGCAACTTCCCCAGAGGATTACAGAAATATCATCTACACCAACAGGAAGAAAGAACATGTACACATGCATGAGATGTGGAGGTGGGAGTGTGTGGAAGTTCTTTTGCAATTGTTTCTGATTTTTTTTTTTTTTTTTTTTTTTTGGCTATGGGAAGAAAGATTATCTGAGAGTGAGGACAGAGGATATGAGAACAAAAAGTGGAGGTTTGAGATAGAAAGTATAAAATCATCATAATGAGGTTGCAGGAGTAGATGGTCCAGGGAAAGGTAGCAAGATTTTTGGACAGTATTAAGGCTCACTTGCAATCAGAAATCACTATATTAAAATAGATTCAGACAGCATGGTGAGTTTTTGTCTAGGTACTTTTAGCTGCCTGGTAGTAGACCTAGAATAGCTGGGAGATTGGATTCAACAGTGTTTGAAGTTTCAACAAAATGAGTGTGGCAAAGTTAGAGAGAGGTAAGGAGGTGAGAAAATAAGCAAGTGACTTACTGTTTAATGATTGACCTTGGAATTTAAGCAGGGCTAAAGGGAAATGAGGAAATTGAGAAGTTTAAAAAGATGGTTAAAAGAGTGGGTTACAGGCTTTGGTGTGGTGGCATGGTTACTAAAGTGAGGCAACGAAAGGAAATGTGTATATGGGATATATCACAGATTTCAAGAGAATCAAAGGGCCTCCCATATGCTGGGAGTCAGATGCAAGAAGGCTTACCCTCTCTGTGTTTTTGAGACTGAGTGGTTTCTCATTTCTGTTTCTCTTTGCATGCCTGTTTCATTATTTTCTTTGTCTCTGAAAGCCACTTTCTCTTCTGTGGTATATCTACTGTTATACCAAACAACACAGCACAACATGGAGCCCCAGTTCAAAAGTCCTAATGAGTCGGCCAGAGAGAATATTTGGTTTGACTTGGCTTGCGCCTTCTCTTCCAATAAGTTGATACCAGGGGTGTGGTATAATACATCCCACTATCATTCAGCAGGTGTAATGAGAACTGACTTTTGAGAAGGGGGAACATGCAAACTTTTTAATAAAAGGGTGTAGAACCTAGGAAGAAATAATTATTTGAGGAAGTGGTTGACATTTTGTAAAAGTCAATGGGGCATTAAGTTAATGATCATCATGGACTAGTTTCAGACTAAGGTGACTGAGGGGAAGGCAGCCATGTTTTTATCATCATCATATTAAATCTTCAAGATAGCAGTCATTTGCCATACCTGGGTTGAAAATAGGTTGACTTTTGCTATAGATATTCCAGTCACCTAAGGCACACTTGTCTTAGTCTTGCTCTTCCATATCTTTTTTAGGGCTTGTCTCAAGTTCTGCCTTTAAGTTTCATTTCCCGGACTCTTTCTCTTCATATGATTTCCTGAGCCCTGTGTAATATATGATGTCTATATTACTTCTTTAAATCTTAACCAAGGGCAATTTGTCCTTGTACTTTAGTTTTTCTTGTTTCTCATATACACCTCTTATTTCTAAGTAGGTGGAAGTTTCCTTAGGAAAAGGAAATTTATTTTTCTTTGCATCCTCTACAATTCCATGAATAGTAATATATATTAATCACCTTTTATATGCTATACCCAGCTACACACTTAGAATCAATTTAAATCAATGAGTAACCATTTGCTTTAAACACACACACACACACACACACTACAGATATAAGACTATAATCACGATGGAATATATGAAAATGAAGAAGATATGTATAGACCCTCCAAGACTTTTTGTATAATAGAGGTTCTCATATAACTTAAAATGAAAAATTATTATTTATCAGAAATCATGGTGAACAAGGAAAGTCTTAAATCTCATTGGACATGTGATTAGGGAAGAGGGATGTTTCAAAATGAGATAAGATGGCTGAACAAAGCTCTTATCAGAAAGATATCCAGGCACTAGTTTGGAGGTACTTGAATGCAATGAAAAGGTCTGGGACTTTCTTCTCTAAACACTTGGATCCACAAATGGATTTTGAACAGTGTGGTATCATGACGAGAATGATGCATAGGATGAGCCCAAAATAATTGATAATTATCTAGTTGTTTTAAGATAAAAAGTATGATTACATGAGTGAAATACTGAGGAAAACAGACTCCGTGATAAACAGCATGGGGAATACAGGTGAGATTTTACTTTATATCTTGATCTCAGCGAGATTTTTATATATTTCCTACATGGCATTGACATCAAGACACTGAGAAAATATAATTAAGAAATGCAATATAATAAAAAAATATCATGGTGAAAATCTTGGATTTCAATTCTCGCATCAGCCTTTTTAACTATGAAGTTGCCCAAGTTATTCCATTTTCATTACTATAATTTCTCATCTGGATAACATTTCCTGTATTAAAGTCCTAGTTCTGTCACTTACTAGCTAGAATATTGAGATATTTCCTGTTTTGTGCCTCAGTTTCCCCATCACTAAAATGATGATTGAAATAAGATTTACTGTAAAGATTAAACCTGAAAACATGTAAAAAAAAAGTTAGAATATGACCAATACATGATACTTCTTATTATAATCTGTGCTATTGAGATGAAAGTCTTCTTTCACAGGGCTGTTGAACAGAGTAGGATAGGCATAATGTGGTGTCTGTGACATGGTGAGTGCTAAATAAACATTTGATCAATTTGAATTTGAATCTGGATGAAATCCATTTTCTCATTCTCCTCCCTGAATAAGCAGGACCTCAGGACATAGATTTGGGCTGATGAGGTCCCAGAGGCCTGGCCTATGTTAAGGATCTACTGAGTGTATGGTCTGGATAAAAGGTGTGAAGCTGAAACAGTGACAAAGAGAGAAACTAAAAATAAAATGAGATGGTACAGAATGATCAGAGAGATACTATCTTGATTTCAGATAAAGGGATGGGCTTCAAAATTATTGGATCACAAAAAGGCTTTGAAGGATGAGAGATTGAGACAGAGATGGGTAGAGAGGGAGAAAGAGAAGAGAAATTCTTTAATTAGCTGGCTTAAAACTGCTTAGACTTTTAAGGCACTGCATGAGGTAGATACCACTGACCAAATAGTTGATCAGTACATGTCCAATAGCCTCTTCAGCTGGGGAAAAGAAGGGCTTTCTAATTAACCTTTTTCCCCAAGAAGCAGATGGAGGTAGGGAGCTCCTGTGTCCTTCCTGAGAAGGAAATGGTGTTGGAAGATACCTCTGGTCTCTCTACCTTCATTGATTTTCTCCTATCTACCAAGGAGGAATGATATTTCTGATTGATAAAATTGGAGCAGAGGTAAACTCTATCCTGGACTTTTGGATCTTGCTCCCTGTCTGGAGCCTGTTTGCATTCAGATGGATTAAATTCATTTTCACTATTCTTGTTTACCAAGGTTGGCCATCCATACCCCTCACATACCTTGCACCAGATTCAGATATCAGTGAGAAAGCCACACTTTCACAGTTTACTGCCTCTGATTCAATTCAACGAGGAAGGAATTACAGTGTCCTCCAAAGCCGCTTCATTAAGAAACCTGCACTTTAAGTTATAAGACTGACATTTCATTGTAACTCCTATTTCGTTTCGGTTTCTATTTATCCAAAATTCCTATCTCATGGCACCATATGTTGGGGTTTAGAGTGTTAATTAATCAAACCCTTCCACTACTATCACCACCTACTGATTCAATCAGTTTGATATGAGTCAGAGATGGGGGGGAGGGTAGGACTGGAATTCTTCCTGATGTTCTTCTCTCCTAGGCATGAACAAGCTATTTCCCTTTGAGAAAGAAAAAAAAAAGTGGGAAAGGGGGGATAAAGGATTAGGATAAGTGTCATTCCTCAACAAGAACCATTTGAAATTATGGTGCCTAGATGTCATATATATATATATATATATATATATATATATATATATATAACTTTAAGTTCCTTATCTAACCCTATAGTTCTAAAATATTGGTATTAACATCCAAATTATCCATTAAAAGCAATAAACCTAATGTAATTTGAATGGGCTGGAGAGAGCACAGGAATTAATTTTAAAATGTTCAAAAGATGCCTGTTTATCTTTTTATGTACTAATCAATAGAGACATTTTATGTCCTCCTATTCTTGAAAAATAAAGGCATGTTCATAGAGAGATGCCAGAGAGCAAATTGATCAAAGACTAACAACAAAAAGAATTGATAAATATAAATGCACCTTGTTGGGCTCTCTGGGTGGGTGTCATGAGACTTGTATTAGATCCAATTTAATTAGCAGCTTGACTCTCTCTCAGAATGGTGTAAATAGTATGGGAAATTTGCAAATTAGGTCAATTTGAGAGTTATAGCACATACTAAGAAAAATAGATAAATTGATCAGAAAAAGAAGCAGGCAAATGATTGCAGAACAAAGAAATTAAATGGAAATATTCATTGGACTACAGAGAGTATATGACCAATTATTTTAACAGATTGAGACAGATTCTATAAAGGAGAACTGTCAAACTTTCTCTAGATGGCAAACATGGCCTTTACCATGTGAACTTTTCATGAAATTTTGCCTAATTAAAGCTTTCTTATTCTGTTTTTAAAAACAGCTTGAGATGTAATTCATATTCCTTATCATTCACCCACTTAAAGTGTTCATAGTGGTTTTTAGCATATTCACAAAATAGAGACCATTATTATAATCTACTTTTGTCTAATTTCCATCACTCCTAAAGGAAACCCTGTGCCCATTGCCTAAAAAAAAAAAAAAAAAAAAAAAAAAAAACCACACACAAAAAAAACCTTCGATATTTATGTTTCTATGAATTTGCCTATTCTGAACATTACACATAAATGAAATCATATAATATATGGTGTTTTCCTGGCTAGTTTCTTTCACTTAGCATAATGTTTTCACGGCTCAGCGTGTTATGTTATCAGTACTTTCACTCCAATTTGTTGCAGAAGAGTGTGCCATTGTGTGGGTGGGTATACCACATATTCTGTATCCATTTATCAGCTGATGAACAATTGGGCCGTTTCCATGTTTTTGTTATTTTAAACGCACTGCTATAAATATTCATGTGCAAGTTTTTATGTGGATACATGCTTTGACTTCTCTTGGGTATATACTTAGAACTGGATTTTCTGGTTCATATGGTAACTCCATGTTAACATTTGCAGAACTGCCAAATTGGTCTCTAAAGCAGTTGCACAGTATTATATTCCCAACACCAATGTATGAGGTTCGATTGTTTTCACATCCTCACCAATAATTTTAATGTCTTTTTTTTATAATAATCATCCTGGTGGTTATGAAGAGCTAACTCATTGTGTTTTTGACTTACCCCTCCCTGACAATTAATAATGTTGAAGGTGTTATCATGAGTTTGCTTGCTACTTGTGCATACTTCTAATGAATTTTGTATTCCTATTCTTTGCCCATTTTTAAAAGAGGGTAATTTGTGTGCATGTTATTGTGTTGTAAATGTTCTTTACATATCTTTTACTGTATTGCTTATCAGACATGCAATTTGAAAATATTTTCTTCTGTGTTGTGGGTTGTATATTCACTTTCTTGATGGTATTGTTTCAGCCCAAAAGTTGTGCATTTTGAAGTCCAATTAGTTTTTTCTTTTTAGATTTTATTTAATCTTATTTTAGAGGGAGAGTGAGCAAAAGAAGGAGGAGAGGGAAAGGGTCAAGCAGACTCTGTGTGGAGTGTGGAGCCCAGTGCAGGGCTTGATATCAGGACCCTGAGATCATGACCTGAGCCAAAATCAAGAGTCAGATACTAATTGACCAAGCCACCCAGGCACCCCTTTCTCTTTCATTACTTGTCCTTTGGTGTCATACATAAGAAAACATTGCTTAACACACGGTCACAAAGACTTATGCCTACATTTTTTTCCTACATTTTTTTTCATAGAGTTTTACACTGTTCGCTCATACATTTATCATGTCAGATCCATTTCAAGTTAAATTTTGTCTATGGTATATGTGGGAGTCCAATTATTTTTTCCTTATAGATATCCCATTGTTCCAGTGCCATTTATTGAAAAGACCATTTTCTCCTCATTGAATTGTCTTAGTATTCTTGTCAAAAATCAATTGACCATAAATGTAAGGGGTTATTTCTGGACTTGCATTTGTTTCCCACTGATATTTCTATCTTGATATATGAGTGAGATAAAACGTATTACTGAGATCACAGTGACATCAGGGCTAATGGATAATAATAGAATAGAAAATACTTAAGTCCGTGGTGTCTGGGTGGCTCAGTTGCTTAACTGTCGCCTTTGGCTCAGGTCATGAACATGATCCAAAGATCTCATAGAGCCCCATATCTGGCTCCCTGCTCAGCGTGGAACCTGCTTCTCCCTCTCCCTCTGCTTCTCCCACTGCTTACTCGTTCTCCTGCTCTCTCTCAAATAAGTAAATAAAATCTTAAAAAAAAATACTCCTGTCTATCCTTATGCCAGTACAACACTTAATTGATTGCTATAGCTTTTTAGCAAGTTGGGAAATCAGGTAATTAAAATCTCTAACATTGCTCTATTTTTTTTTTTTTCAAGATTTCTTTGACCATCTGGGTCACTTGAATTTTTTTTTTAAATTTAAGTGTAGTTGACACACAACATTACATTAGTTTCAAGTGTCTAACATGGTGATTTAACAAGTTTATAAATTGTTCTATGTTCACCACAAGTATAGCTACCATCTGTCCTGATACATTGTTATTACAATATCTTTGACTATATTCCTTATGCTGTGTCCTTTATTCCCTGACCCATTCTTTCCATAAGTGGAAACCTGTATCTCCCTCTCCTTTTCACCCATTTTGCCCAACGCCCTCCCTACCCCCCTGGCAACCATCAGTCTGCTCTCTGTACTTACTGGTCTGAGTCTGCTTTTTGTTTGTTTATTCATTTATTTTTGTTGTTATTGTTTTTAGATTCCACTTATGAGCTTTATTATTATTTTTAGATTATTGTTATTACTGTTTTTAGATTCCACTTATGAGTGAAATCATGTGGTATTTGATTCTCTCAGTCTGACGTATTTCATTTAGCATAATACCCTCCAGGTCCCTTGCATTTTGATATGAATTTAAGAATTAGCTTTTTGGCTTGACTGGCAGCTGGGGTGGTAAAATGTCGGCTCCCGGGTCCTATCAGGAGGCTGCTGGGCCTTCCATGGTGCCAACCATGCCCCCATCATATGAGGAGGTGGTGGTGGTCAACAGTTACTTCCCTATGCCTCCTGCACCCCAGACATGGCCAGTCAGGGGCTGGTGACAGGCCCAGATAGGAAGGACAAATCCTCCCATGTACTGTACCCAGCCAGTGCCCATCCCCAGTGCCAGTGCAAGTGCTGTGCAGAGGGTCTGCATGCAGCAGCCAGTGTCCTTTTTCAACTGGAAGGCCCAGTCCAGATGTGTTGTTCCTTCTATAACAAGAGGATTGGGAGTCGGCTATCCTATAACACCAGTGCCCTCACCTAGCTCTCGTGTGGGAACCTGAGCTTGCTGGGATGCATCGTTTAGGCTGCTGCTTCATCCCTTTGTTTTAACTTTTTTTTTTTTTTTTTACTATTTTATTTATTCATGAGAGACACAGAGAGGGAGGCAGAGACAGAAGCAGAGCAGAGCAGTCTCCTCAAGGAGCCTGATTTGGGACTCGATTCCTGGGCCCCAGGATCACAACCTGAGCCAAAGGCAGATGCTCAACCACTGAACCACCCAGGCTCCCCTGTTCATCCCTTTTTGATATGGACCTTTGACGTGGACCACTACTGTCCCAACTGCAAAGCTTTCCTAGGCACCTACAAGCGTTTGTAGGACTTGGCCAGACCTGGAGGGAGTGGCATGCTGCAGAAAGTATTCTCTGACTCACCCAACAATTACCACCCAATCTCTGCCCTGGTGGGGTTTCCACCTTGGTGATCTCATCTCTCCAAGGGATTCACCTTTGTGTCTTCTTTTGGGGAAAAATATCACAAAAGTAACACACCTCCAAATCCCCAGAGAATGCTGCTTGGAGTCCTACAGGACATGCAGACATTCACCTTGAGTGCTGGTTCCAGAGTTTCCTGTCTACTGTGACTCCAAGTCACCCCATTTAACAGTGACAATTGCTCTGTCTGAATATCTTCTAGTGAGTTAACATTGATCAGCTTGTTTTCTTGCCTCCAGCCTTTTCTGGGGACAGTCTCAAACTGAGGAAGCACAATGACCTTATTTTTGAGACTGTTCTGGCCTGAATACGGCTGACCCACCCTTTGGTGTCTGCCATTATGTTCATCTGTTCCCACTTCTGATGACAAAAATCTTGTCTTATAAACTAAGGGCTTGGCTCTCAGTGTCTGTAATTGCAGGCTTTTCATTAGCACACAAATTCACTTTAATTTCTTCATTCCTTTTTAAGTACAAGGAGGAGCTATTTACACCTGCAGGACACACATCTGTGTGGTCATAAACGCATGCTCAAATGTAGGGCTGGACCTTGTAGATCTGCTTTCTCTCAGTTTTTTTTTGTACGAGATCCTCAGCCAGTTTCCATGAAGGGTTTTTGTCTTGTAGAGGACTTGTTTATATTAACCACATTTATGACCTTCTTTTAGTCCTAAACACCTCTGAACATAATCTTGAAAGGAGAGATCAGTAGAACCTTTTTCTTAATCATAAGACCGCTATCATTTTCCCATTTGCCAGGACACTGTCATTTTGTTGTTGTTCTTAACAGAAAAAGTAATGGATAATGGAACTTTTAAAGTGCGACCCCTTCAGGGTTCCCAGTGGTATGTTTTTAAGGCAAAGGAAAGTACAGTTTGAGGCGTCTTGTGCCATGGTACTGGGAAAGCTTAGGGACCTGTTTCAAAGGAATCTAAATTCTGATTTTATTTTTTAGAAATATAATTTGTTGTAGAAAATCAGAGGATATCTATGATTCAGTCAGCAAGCCAGAGTTCTCAAATAGCTGCTGAGTCGTCTTTGAAATCAAGACAAAGCTGGGCTCAACTTTTAAGAGTCCTTATTTTCATAATAAATAGACACACAGAATGCACATGAATAATATTACATAGAAATCAAGCCTAGGCCTTGAACAAATCTGTATCGTGGCTGAAAATTATAGTCACAGCTACTGACTCAGCTTATTCATTTGATGTTTTGAAAGTTCCAGTAATTATTTTTGCAATGAATATCGATACTACATAGTACTTTAGTGTTATCTGCTTTTAAAACATAAGGTCTTTGGTCCTTTTGATGGGAAAAAAAAGATTCAGCTTGCCAATTTTTGCAAACAATAATAATAAATAAATAAAGCTCGCTGGGATTTTGATGAAGATTGTCTTGAATCTGCAGATATATGTGGGAATTATTGCCATTTTAACAATATTAAGGCTTCCAATTAATCAACAAACATTTTTTCATTTATTTATATCTTAATGTTTCAAAGTTTCAGTGTACAATCCTTGTATTTCTTTTGTTAAATACATTCTTAAATATGTTCATTTTTTGGATGCTTTTAAAAAGGAAACTTTTTTATTCTATGCTTGGACTGTTCCTTGATATTTGTATATTGATCTTATATCTTGCAACTTTTTTTTTTAATGACTTCAAATAGTCTGTAGTTTCTTAGGATTTTCTAAATACATAATCATGTCACTTGCAAATATAGGTTTTTCCTTTTTAATGCAGATACCTTTCAGTTATTTATTTATTTTGCCTAATTGCCCTGTGTATACAGGATTGAATAGTTTCTTCTTCAAAATTCAAGTCCACCAGCAACTCAGAATGCGATCTTATTGGAAATAAGATCTTTGCAAAGGGCACCTGGGTGGCTCAGTCAGTTAAATGCCTGCCTTTGGCTCAGGTCATGATGTCAGAGTCCTGGGATTGAGTCCTGCTTTATGGTCCCTGCTCAGCGGGGAGTCTGTTTCTCCCTCTCTTGCCTGTCATTCCTCCAGCTTGTACTCTGTCTCTCTCTCACGCTATCTCAAATAAATAAATACAAATTAAAAAAATTTTTTGCAAATATAACTAGTTGAATAAGATGAGGTCATATTCTTAGGATCCTGAAGCTAATGGTTGCTTTTCTTATAAAAAGACCATGTGAAGAGACACAAGCACAGAGATAGGAAAAATGACCATGTACAGATGGAGGAAGAAATTGGAGTGAAGCAACTATAAGCCTAGGAAGTTGACAATTGTTGGCATCTACCAGAAGCAAGGAAGAGGCAAAGAAGGATCCTCGGTTTTCAAAGAGAATGTGACCTTGCCAACTTCTTCACTTTTAGCCTCTTTAACAAGGAGAGAATACATTTCTGTTATTGGAAGCCACCCAGTTTGTGACTCTTTATTGTGACAACCTTGGGAAATTAATCCATAATAAAAAAACATGGCTTTGGAGTCAGATTGACTTGAGGTGGTTTCTAGTAGTCTGTTACTAATTAGCTCTGAGTTACTGAGCAAATAATTTAAGGGTTTTGGTGCTCTTTTCATTCTATGAAATGGAATTAAGGAAAACCACACATTGTGAAGCTTCCAGAGGATAATGTTATAATGAATGCTAATAAATTTTAAAAATCTTCTTTATCATATTGTTGCAGTTGTTGCTACTAAGTGAAACTATGTACTAGTGGAGCTTGTATCTAAAAAAGAATACTGAAAGAAGTCAGTCAGTTCTCCTACTGAGAAAAATATCATAGACACTTAACACATCAGTTTGACAATTTCCTCTATGTGTTGTTGGCTGAATTTGGATTCCCCTTCTTGATTATGAATAGTTTCACGTTCTTCTGATTATAAAACATAAATTAGACTCTCCTACAGGGACAGGTACTATGCTTAGTATACATCTTGTCATGGATCCCATCTTCTGCTTATCTGGTCACCTCTGTACCTTATCACTGGGATGGCATCTCTTGACTCACTAAGGGTGCATTCTACAGCATCAGTTGAAACTGCAGCATGGCTCTAATCATTCCAGAATGCAACATAGCCAACATCATTAACAGGACAGGCTCTGCTGCTAACTGCTGCTTGTTTTCTCCTGTCAAGTTTATATTTCTTAGGGTGAGAAGTTAGGTGAGATGAAATAGAGCAGGCTTTTAGAAAGCTCTTGACAGATGGGTTCTCTGACTGTTTATAGCCTTGGAGGATCAATAGAAACCTGTCACACACACACACACACAATCTTGCTCAAAGGTAATGAGCATTGACTAATACAATTTTATTTGTACCTCTGCAAAATGTTTCTGGTCAGAGGTCAGCATTTGTGGGCAAATGCTTGCCTCTGTATTTATTTTCTAGCAGAGGTTGTTGGACAGCTCAGTGGGAGATTATGAAACATTTAAAATGCATATGCTGTAATTTTCTCCTACCACCACCCACCTCATACATATACATATTCAAACATGTTTGTTGAGAAATTCTTGCACTTCGAAGAAGAAGCACGGAACATGAACTCTGAAATCAGGCAGACCTGGGTGTTCCACTCACTAGCTGTGTGACCACTCAAAACCCCAATATTCTGATTTATTAAATGGAAATTAATAGTATGAATCTCGTGGGATTTTGTTTATTTTGTTTCCTTTAGACTAAACTCTTTGAGAAGTCCTCTATATCTTCTGCATCTAGCATAGTACTTTGTATATGTTAAACATTCCACTCTCGCTGAATGAAGGATGGATGATGCTTAACTTAGGTTCACTTTTTATAGTGTTTATTTTTTTCAAGTTACTTCACTTCTCTCCAACTCTGTTGCCATTATATGAGAACTATAATAGATAATGCACAAAATAATGCCTTAGGTGTCTGCCACTGTTAATATTCATGAAGTCACTGATTGTTCCTAGTGGGGGAAAAGGAGATGGTGCTTCCATATGATAGTTTCCTTATTTGGATTTAATTTCACAGCCATTGGACTTTTCCCCCAATGCTTGCTCATTTGTATCCAAAGGCATGTGCTTAGCTAAGTAAAATGCAATCCAGCAGAGCGTGTACTATTTAGAAGAATGTTAGATCTTTATTTGAAATGTCTTTCTGGAGACTAAGAGAGTCAAGAATGAGGAATACATCATCACTCACCACTTTGTCATGATATACATAGACCTTATCTCAATAGTTTTTACCTCATTTGCAGAATAATCATATTTCTTTGCATTTGCGGGTGGGAATCAGAGTGAGCCAAAGTGATAATGGCTTTAGGCAAAACATATGCTTTGTATTTATCAAAGTTTTCAGCAATACCTACACAGTCTCCACTGATGATCCATTTTTAAGCCGTTCCTGATTATAGCATTTCTCCCTTTAATCCAAGTATCGAAAGCAATGTATCATAAGCAGTACCTCCTTCCTTCTATCTTGGGATGGATGACTCTGGAAACGGCAGTTCTAATATTTTCTTTTCCCAGTTTGGAAGTTGATCGACTCCAAGTTTATTTAAGGGAAAGCAAAATGAGTAAAGGTATGTATTTTTCACACAAACTAACAAAGATACAATCTTGCCCTCTAATTGAGGATTCAGAGAAAAGGCTCTGTGGTGTCATGAGGTGTCATACATACAGGAAACAAATGGCAGCTGGTTGCTGTGGAGGTAGCTAAGGTGTAAATTTGCTAATTAGAGAAATGCAAATTGTAAAGACATTCTGTTATACCCTGGAGCCATGTTGAAGCAATCAGTGTAGGATGGGTCCTAAAAGGGCTCACCTTTGGGGGATCTTGGAACTAAGATAGGCTTGGTTTACACTTACTAGTACGTACATATTGAAACAGCAGCTACTGCTCTAGATGCAGAGAAGTTAAACACAAGATCAAGACCGGTGTAAACTGTGAGAGGAAAGAGTGTTTTTCCTGATGGACCATTAACCTGGATGGCACACTTGTAAAGCCATTTGCCATCATGGCATCTCCTATACTCCTACCCTCTGCCCTGCCTTGACTGGATCTCAGCTAGTTCAAGGTATGCAATGTGCTAGTGGTACAGGAAGGAAATGCATTAAGCCAAGAGAAAGATAAAGTTTAAACTACTGCTGGAAAGGTGTCTGGGTGGCTCAGTCAGTTAAGAATCTGCCTTCAGGGATCCCTGGGTGGCGCAGCGGTTTGGCGCCTGCCTTTGGCCCAGGGCGCGATCCTGGAGACCCGGGATCGGATCCCACGTCGGGCTCCCGGTGCGTGGAGCCTGCTTCTCCCTCTGCCTGTGTCTCTGCCTCTCTCTCTCTCTCTCTCTCTCTCTCTCTCTATCATAAATAAATAAAAATAAAAAAAAAAAAAACATTTTAAGAATCTGCCTTCAGCTCAGGTCATGATGTCAAGGTGCTGGGATCTAGCCTAGTGTGGGGCTCCCAGCTCAGTGGAAAGCCTGCTTCTCCCTCTCTCTCTGCTATTCCCTACTGCTTGTGCTTGAGCTCTCTCTTTCTCTCTCTCAAATACATAAATAAAATCTTAAAGAAACAAATTAACTACTGCTAGAGACACAAACAAATTTAAATAGACAACCAATTGTTTTTTGTTTTGTTTTGACCTAATGACCTGTAGATTTTTTCCCTTACTGAATTTACTGATTTTTAATTAAGGCAAATGAATTGACTGATTGTTTTTGACATATGTCTGCCTAAATACCTGGCTTCTAATGCTGAAGTCCTAACTTAAATTCACTGATTATCAGCATAAAGTTTGTTGTTCTTAACTTCAAGTTTCAAGATTCCATGGAGATTCCTAAATTGACATAAGGAAATCTAGAAACCTTCCAGTATTTTAGGCAGAGTGTTTGTTAAAATGCATGTATATTTTTTTATTTTTTTAAAGATTCTATTTATTTATTCATGAGAGACAGAGAGAAAGAGAGAGAGAGAGAGAGAGAGAGAGAGAGAGAGAGAGACACAGGCAGAGGGAGAAGCAGGCTCCATGCAGGAAGCCTAACGTGGGACTCCATTCCAGGTCTCCAGGATCAGGCCCTGGGCTGAAGGCAGTGCTAAACTGCTGAGCCACCCTGACTGCCCACATGTATATTTTTCTAGAGAGAAAGTGACTTCTGATAACTTTTTTCATAAGGGCTAAATCTCAGCCTCCAAATTTAAGAAGAGTGTTACTGTGGTCTCATCACCAATATAGTGCAGGCAATCCTGAATGCAAAGATCAGTCCACTCTCAACTCTCTCATTTGCGTTCACAGATGCAGGGCATGCAGGAGGTCACATGACTTACAACATACCATAAATATAGATGTCAGGAATCACAAGTCTCTGCTACCATTACTGGATCCTGTAGGAATATTATCTTTGCTGTAGGCAGCTGGCTGTGGAATGGCCTCACTTATCTAAGCAAAGACATGAGAGAGTTGAAGTGAGCCCTACATTACCCTGGAGGAGGAAAATGCGCTTCCTCTCATGAGCATTTTTCTGTTTCCTGTTTCTCTTTCTCTCTGTTTCCAAAGCACTCGATTCCAGAAGTGAGGGCATTTGTTGTTGTTGTTGCCCTTGTTGTTGTTTTTTTGTTTGTATGTTTGTTTTCAACAGGAGTCCACTAACCCTGAATCTAGAATTTTAAGACAGTCTCCTTGTTCTGGCTCTACCGCCTCCTGGCTCTGTGATCTTGGCTGGCTAGTTTATCCTGCTGTACCTTAGTCACCTTACCTGTAAAATGAAGGTTATAATTCATGCCTTGTTTTCTTTCAGGGTTGCTGGGAAGATCAAGTGATATGATTGTAAAAACTGCTTGTGAAAAGTAAATTTTTTGAAAACATACATGGATTACATTTATTTTAGAACAGGCCTATTGTCAATTTTTATACACGGGTAGAGATAACTACTTTGGATGCTTGATTTTTATTAGTGAAATGGCTCTCTGAACTATTGGGAAACTTGGTTTTTCATATATCTCTGCTGAAATAGAAAAGATCATCCAGTGATAGAAGAGTAGGTATGATAGTTCAATTATTCATGTTTTGATGGCTAGAAAAGGCAAGGCTCTCAGTTTGTTCACAATTTTGAGTATGTTTGATTTTTTTATACTATAGTTATATAATTATATATAGTTTATATTATATATATAGTTATATATAGCTTATACTATAGTTACATAAATGGTTATATTTATATATAGTTATTAAAATTGTTACATTTATATATTTCTGAAGCTAGTTCCTATGAAGTTCAAGAGAGGTATATGTATAGTTTTGGCCTCTTGAAAAACATTTTTCAAAAATTAACCATATTAAGAATTGGAAAAAGCATTCCCAGCCCCATTTAATTCTGTCTCACAAGGTACCATATGATATTCTGAGAGGGTCTGCCATCTTACAGGAGAAAGTTTCCTATAACTGTGAGGGGCCAATGCACGGCAGCTCCTGAGTGAAGATCCACAGACGCAGCTTCAAACATGCTAGTCAGAAAAGTGAATTTACTGGTTTGTGCCCACTCAGCAGTTTTCTTTGGGTCTATTCTAAGGATTGAAGAAACCAAATAGAGTCTCTTTTTTAACAGCATACTTGCATCCATATCCTATAATGATAAAAATCTTGCAAGAAATGTATTGCATTTATTAGGTAAAAAGGAAGTAATAATTCAATGACTTCCCTTCTTTGTAACACTGTCTCAGCCATTTCCTTTGTAATATAGAGACACCTAAACCTCATTAATTCAGAGGCTACTAGTATATGCTTGGCAATTATTGGCCTGAGTTATTCTGAAGCTTACCTTTGCACTATATGTGAAAGATAGATATTGTTCAATAATAGAAAAAATATACATATATATTGGTTTCTGCCCCCAGTTCCCGGCCAGAGCTTTCTGAAAACCTTGTAATTTCCTAGGTGATGAGAACACTAAGAACATCTTTTGTTTTAATATTTGGGTCTTGACCCTGGTTCCTGACACAGAGCTCCTAAATCCCTCAGTATTTCCTAGGTGACAGAGGTGTTTCTTGTTCTAATGAAGTAACTCTTCATAGGTTCCCAGATAGCTTTAGGATTAAGGCTGGTCACCAGAAAGACTAAGCCATGATTAGAAGCTTGCAACTCCCAGCCTCATTTCCCATCCTCTGCAAAGGCATGAGGGACTAGAGATTGAGTTAATGGTTAATCATGCCCACATGATGAAGCCTCCATGAAAATTCCAAAAGTAAAGGGTTCAGAGAGCTTCCTGGTTGGTGAACATATCTATGTGCCAGACGGTGACAGGTGACAAACCCTAAATCTACAGGGACAGAGGTTTATGAGCTTAGGATCCTTCTAGAACTTACCTATGAATCTCCTCATCCGCTCTTAATTTATATACTTTGTCAAATAAACTGGTTAATGTTAATAAGTAGTATTTCCTTGAGTTCTGAGAGCTCTTCAAGCAAATGATTGAATCCAAGAAGGGGATTGTGAGAAATTCTGATTTGTAGCCAACTCAAATAGAAATTATGGGTAATGCAGGGACCTACTACTTGCAATTGGCATCTGAACTGGAAGGCAGTCTTTTGGGACTGACGCCTTAACCTGTATTGAATTGTAGGACACCCAGCTGGTGACCCAAAGAATTGTTTGGTGTGGGGAAAAAAAAATGCACATATCTGGTGCCAGAAATATTTTCTGTGTATAAGTTAGGAAGAAACAGAGTGTTTTTCCTAGACAGAAAACTTGAGTGTTTTATATGGTACACAATAAAGCAAATCTTATATAGGATTTTATAATATGTTTTGAAAACAAGATTATAAAAACTGCTTATTCCCAAGTAAGTATTAGTAGCACCAAGTAAATATGTCTTATTTATTAAAACAGTCCAGGATGGATTTCAGTTATTTGCAGTGCTATGAAAATTCTATTTCTTAAAGAATTATGTGATTCAATTTTTTTATTATTAAGACTGAGTTCTCTCCCAAATGGTAAGAATAAGCAAAATTTTCTAAAAAGGGATTTTACAAAGGAGATTAACAAAAACAGAATAATTTAATAAATTTCATGAAATTTTCACATCAAATGCTAATACTGAACAAGACTTAGCCTTAAAGAATGACACAATAATTCTCTCTTGAACCACTGAAAGTTAGTGTAAAGTAGAGCAACTATTTATATAATCTCATACACTGCTTTTCTAAACCAGTATTTTGTACTTTCTTTAACATGGTCTTAACAACAGGTAAAGGATGGGAGAAGAGAAAGAGTCAGAGGGCAAATCCTCTAAACTCAGAATTAATAAGGAGAAGGCTATAAGTAAATTGTACTTCTCATATTAGTAGCTTAGTTCAGTAGAGTGTTAAGGGCAGTTTAAAACCTGCAGTTCTTGGAGTCAGACAGGTCGGTATCTAAATTTGCCCTACTTAACAGCAATGTAATCTCAGAAGAAATAGTACTTCTCTTTGCATTTCTGCTTTTTCCATCTGTAAAAAGAAGTTACTAATAAGAAATTGATGAAGGTGCGGTAGGTTAATGAAATAATGTCTCTGGCATACAGTAGCCTATGGATAGATTTTTTTGAGGAACAGTGTGGGGTACTGGAAGAAGCCTGGCTATACTTCGGATTTGGAGAGATCTGACTTCCAGTTCTGATTGTGCTGATTTATTTGTGACCTTAGGAAAATTTTTTCCTCTCTCTGTAAACTATTTGTAAGATGTGTATTTATTAGGAGAAAATAACATATACAAAGTGATAAATGATGCCTGACACATGATAGATAGTACATAAATAGATGTTTTTTATTATGCCAACTAGATTTCCTGCATATCCTCACTCTTGATTGATGTTAATAAAATCCTAGTACATGTTGGTGCAGAGCAGTGACATGACACTTCCACATTTTAAAATAATTTACAGAGACATTTAATTATCAATAATAGAAAGAAAGTAGCAAGTTTTTCTGGCTTGATAAAGCTTAACTCTATATTATGTGAAGTCTGGAAACTGATTTGTTTTACTTCCCTCAGAATTGTATTCCTGGATCTTATGAGTTCACTTGCCTTGGTCTTAGGCCTTGAATTAGCTCAAATGAGATTCTGCCCAATGTGTATGGTGACTTCAGCCAGATTCAAATTTCACAGTCTCCAGAATGTCAACTTCATTTCCCCAAGTCAATTATAAGCTTTACAGAATCATGGGATCATAGAAAGTCAGTGGCATTTTGGCCACGAAAAATCTAATCATCACTATCACCACATTCCAGAGAAGATGACTCCTTTTTGGAGATACCTGTTAATAATCTATTATAATGACATAAACACCTGACACTTCTTGGACAGCCCATCATGACGACATCACACCAGTCCTCTCTCTGAAGTATGTTAAGGTAGGTCACTTCTTTCCACTTACTCTCCACCTCAATCCTTCACTTTTACATTCCTTTAATACATTTTTTTTAGGTTGAGTTTTGAGTTTCTCTCTTACTGAAAGACTCAATGTTTGCCAATGTTTTACAGCTTATCTTAGGCAAAGCATAGAATATTATTTCAAAATTATGTTTCAGAAACCTACAGTAAGTCTACATTAACTCTCAAACAGCATGCAGTGTTGTCATAAAGAATTCCATGCTTCCATGCTTACATCTACCAACCTGCTAGTGCGTCCATTGTTTGCTTAATCATTCTGGTCTACTCCAGTCAATCAGTCTATCATCTTATGGTTTGCTTGAGTCATTTTGGGCATGACAGAAGGGTAAGATCCTTTACCTACAGTGTCTCCCCTAGGTCTGTGTATATCAATATACATTTAGTGAGCACCTTCCAGGTACCTGTCTTTGAGCTAAATCCTGGGGATTCAAAAACGGATATAAAGTTCCCTGCCCTCCATGTTCCCTTGGTCTAATGAGAAGACACATAGGTGAAGTGATCAACTGGATGAATGCTATGATGGAGGTATGTTCAGAGTGGGAGTTAGTGGTGGGGAAATGCAGGCAGATTTGTCCTCCTAAAGGAGCTGAAGTAAATCTTCCTTCAACAGAGAGTATGGTTCTAGAGTAAGTAATTATGATTAATAATTATTTATTTGATCTACTTTCCTTCGACTTCTTGAAATACATTTTACACCCTTCTTTTGAAGACTTTTAGTTAAATAAGTAGATGGCTTTTAAGTTTTCTGAGCTGTGATCCACTCTAATAAATACAATTTATATGAAATCTAGCATATGCATATATGTGTTTTTGTGTAGGTACATACATACCTTCATGGAATATGTTTATGTGTATAGTATACTCTGATATTTTCCATCCCATTTTAATCTGTTCTGTTGTTAATAACAGCCAAAAGAGTGCTTGTCACAACCCACTGAGTTTAATCTAATGATCTAAGGAAGGGCTGAGGTCTGTAGTTCATTCATACTGAAGGGAGTATGCCCTGTGTGGCAAGTGTAGCAATAAGAATCGATCAAGATAAAAAAAAAAAGAATCTATCAAGATACCAAGGAAAACCAGAGGATGGAGGCCTGATGAGCACACTGAGGGCAAGTAATGGGTTATGGTCATTTTTTACAATGTATCATTTAGCATCAATTGGGGGCTTACTAAGTGCTTGTTCAAATAGTGAAGCTGGGTGAAGGTAGCATTACATACTTTCAAATATCCCTGTATCATGTCCATTGCTTCTTTTAGCTATGACAAAAAGGACAAATGCAGGGTGTATTTGCCACCACACTTGGCTGTTCATGACAGACAATGTAATGGCACCTCTTTTTTTTTTTAAGATTTTATTTATTTATTCAGGAGTCACAGAGAGAGAGAGAAGAGAGAGAGAGAGAGAGAGAGAGAGAGAGAGAGAGAGAGGCAGAGACACAGGCAGAGGGAGAAGCAGGCTCCATGCAGGGAGCCCAACATGGGACTTGACTCCAGGACTCCAGGATCATGTTCCCGACTGAAGGCGGTGCTAAACCACTGAGCCACCCGGGCTGCCCCGACACCTCTTTTTATTGAATCTCAGATTCTTTCCCACTATGATTTCTGGTGCACAGTGGGTTCACATATTGAGATGATATAAATTTGTTGTAAATTTAATTCCACTTCCCTACCAAATGGGACTGTTAAATTGTGAACATATTTTTGCTTTCCTGCTTCATAAAATATGAGCACTCTAATCCCAGATGGCACATCCCCCAGAAACATATGGACAAGACAATTTATAAGGAGTGCTTCTTTCAGGAGCCAGTCCCACTTAGCTGAGGAGGCTGTGTCATTTTGCCAAGACCTTTCAAGCTACTCATTGAGAAGGAGGGTGAACAGGTCTTAGTCATGTAATCAAGAGATTGAAAAAAGTTTGACACAAATCTCTTTCCTTAAAGCATATGGATTTTCATAATTAAGGAAGAGCTGGGGTAGATTGAGGTGGGAAATTCCTATTTCTATAATTGCAGGGCACAAAGATTTTGCAGCACATATACAATATGACTCTGTGCTTTTTGTTTGTTTGGATGATTTTTGATTTGCTACAACCAATATAGGCTATACTGGTCATTCCAGTCCATGCTCAGGGAGGGCACTTGCAAGGAAGGTAAAAGACCAGATAGTTACTTCTCATCTACTTTGCACCTCTAAGGGTTTGCATATATTTTTGTATATTAGAAGTCTTGTATTCAGGGTAGGAAGTTGTAGTATGAAACACTTGAGTGGTTGCTGGGAGTCAAATGACTAGAAACTTTCTATGCTATGAAGAATAGGCACTGGCAGGAATAGGAATAGGATCAGGTGCGGGCTTTTGCTTCCCAGAGTGTAGTTTATTCATAAAAGTTCAGTCCTCCCCTGTTGTTGTCACCAGAGGTAAGAAAGTCTCAAAGTAGGAGATGCTGTAATTGTTTTTAGGAGCACAGCATCTCAATGCCTGAGAAAAACAAGGAACGAGTTACATCTAAGTATGGCTGAGGATGCATACACAATCCACAATTAATAGAGGTGCAGTCAATTTGAGTTTTAGCTTTCCTTTCACACACCAGGATAACAAAGTCTCAAGACAGAGCCAGGACATCTCTCTCCATATGTCAGACTCTGATGCTTATATAGTCTTTACACTAAGCTGTGTTGCTTCATGTGATGAGCGTTCTTTACAGTGCCTGATACATACCAAGTAGTTAATAAGTGATGCTTGCATGAACGAACATTGGATTCTTTCAACAAATATTTCAATGGACTATTTCTGTGCGTCCCTCCACCACCACACACCCCCATTGTGTCTGCATTTCCAGTGGTTTCCTCTGACATTCCCTTTCCGTTGGGGCCGCTGGCAGCTGGAGCTGGAGCAACTATTTACAATCCTTTATGTTGCTCTGACACTGCCTGACTGATGTCAGGACAGAGTCCCAGACATTTAGCTACATGCCAGATCAGTCTGCTGAGGTGTTTTGCCAGTTCCCCATAATCCGATAGCTAGTATTTGTAGACGATTTAAATCATGTTTGCATGGTTTAACAAGATGGGATCAGAAAAAAAAAATGTTTAAAATACACTGTGGAAGTTCCAGTGGCTTACAAATACATCACAGCTTTTATTTACTTTCTGATTTAAAGAGAAGTTTGAGTCCACATAGTGACAGAGGCAATAGGCTAGGGAGAGTTTCCTCCTACTCACCTCACTCTCAGCACTGTGCTTTGTGCATCACCTACATTATTTTATTTGATCCTTGTAATAATCATATGTCAGTATTCTTAGCTCCAGGTTTCTGTTAACAAAACAGAAAGTTAGCTTACTTGCACGTGGTCTTGCAGCTAATAAGAGGAAGATTTGGGATTTGAACATAGATCCGAAATCCTGTCCAGACACAGCCTTTTATTTAAAACCCAGCTGCTGAAAAAGCCATGCTTATTCTTCTGTAAATTTCTACCATCTGCTGAGAAGCTGGAGCATCACCTAGCCCAAACACTGTCTTATTACCAGCAAATAAATGTCAGGGTAAAGACCATGAAAATCATCTGTTACCTTAGCCTTTAAGAAGTGCATTCCCTCCCACCTGACAGCACTTTACTACGATGCCGGGAAACAAATAGATTAGTGAGGCTGGAGTCTTAGGGGGTGCGTAACCTTATGTTTCTGAGCATTTAAGTTATTAAAATTCACAAAGAAAGACCTTATGGTGCCGTCATTTTATCCAGCTAACATCATCAGTATGGCTCAAGGGCTATGGCTTTGTACAGTCACCCTCGGAATGGTGAACATATGGTTTTACTTCTCTCTAAAGCCTCAGGGCATCTGACGGCACCTTTCATGGATAATGGATAAAGGCTGCCATACCAGTAGGTAACTTCTGTTCCATCAGTTTGGCCTTGGTGCCAAGAATGCTGAACAAATTTCAGGAGGTTTTGAACTGACCTGGGTCTATTCTGTCAATGGTAACACCCTCACGATCAGCAGGGGAAAATGTTTCCTATTTTACTGCATTTTGGAGTTCCTCTATGTTTGCGTGAGCATCTTAAAGCCGGAGCTGTGTAAAAGAGTTAACCTACATTTGTAGCTGCCACATTTCTTTGAGCTGTCGCTTTGACTGTGTTAGTTTGTTCCTTTTGATACCTGTCCTATGGCTTCTGGATGAGAAAATATGTTTTGTTATGATAGCCTCCAGATCTATTGCCAGTGTATTTTGAGACTACATCAAAAGAAACTAAGATAATTGAAAATGTTTTTTGCACATTCTTTCCCAGGTTGCCTACAGAATCTAAACTGTAAATAGCATCAGTCTTTATTGGTGTCAATATCTTCCTAGCAATCATCTGAGAGGGTCAACATCTTCCTTCTGCTTCCCCCAAGAACTCTCATAATAATTAAAAAACAGTGCTGTGGATTTGCCAAAGGCCTGGAAATCAACTAAGTTCAATAGAGAAATTTCACTTATTTGGAGAAGGAAACACATGGGCAGTTTTCATATGTTCAGCAGTTACTGGAGTATAATGAATGCAAAGAATAGGCTTTGGAACCAGATTAGGCTGAGTCGAAATTCAAACTCCAGTAGTTCTGGGTCATCTTTACAAGTTATTTGATTTTCTGACCATTGGTATTCATATTTCCTCCCTTCTCTTTTGCTGCATTTCATGGATTTAGTAAACTTTACCATAATTCACATACTTACTCTGGTCCCAAATTAAGACTCATGATTGACTTCCTTATTTCAGTTCTGCAAATCTGTGTTCAAAATCTATTCTGAATCTCATCTTTCTGCATCAGCTCCATAGACAAAAACACTAGTCAAAGCATCATCTTTTGCTTGGGCCACAGCTTCTTGCTTGGTCTCCCTACTTTCACTTGTGTATATTTACAGTTTATGTTCCACACATTATCACTTCACTATCAGAATGAACCTCAAAATTAGAATTAGATCATATAATTTTTTCACAGAAAGTCTTCCATTGGCTCACATTAAAACTCCATATTTTTTACAATGACCCAAAAGATACTACATTATCTGGTCCTACTCTTTCTTTCCTCATGCCTTCCTACTTTTTGCCTTGACTACTCTGTTCCAAACAGCCTAGAATTTTTTTTTCTTTTCAAATTTGTATTTAAATATAGTTATCTAACATACAGTACAATATTTGTTTCAGGAGTAGAATTCAGTGATTCATTACTTACATATAACACCCAGTGCTCATCATAACAAGTGCTCTCCTTAATCCCCATCACCATCTACCCCACTCCCCACTCATCTCCCTCCATCAACTCTTAATATCTTCTGAAAATTTCTTAACTGGATTATTTGTTTTTTGGGTGTTGAGTTTGATAAATTCTTTCATTCTTGATTTTTTATTTGAGAGAGAGAAAGAGAGCATGCGATGACAGGGGCAAAGGGACAGAGGGAGAGGAAGAGAGAGAATCTTAATCAGGTTTCATGACCAGCCCAGAGCCTGACTCAAGGATCAATCTCATGACCCTGAGATCATGACTTGAGCTGAAACCAAGAGTTAGGCACTTAACCAACTGAGCCACCCAGATGCCTTGAGTAGTTCTTTATAAATTTTGGTTACTAACTCTTTATCAGATACGTCTGGTTTTCTGTTCTGTTCCATTGATCTATGTGTTTTGGTGCCATACCATACTGTCTTGATGACTTCTATTTTGTAATATAGCTAGAATTCTGGAATCTGATGCTTCCAACTTTGCTTTGCTTTTTCAGGATTGCTTTGGCTATTTGGGGTCTTTTGTAGTTCCATACAAATTTTAAGATGTTGTCCTAGCTCTATGAAAAATGTTGGTGGTATTTTGATAGGGATTGCATTAAATATGCATATTGCTTTAGGTGGTACAGACAGTTTAATAACGTTTGTACTTCCAATCCATGAGCATGGAGTGTTTTCCCATTTCTTGCTGTCCTCTTCAATTTCTGTCATAAGTTTTCCATAGTTTCCAGAGTACAGATCTTTTACCTCTTTGGTTAGGCTTATTCCTAGGTATCTTATGATTTTTGGTGTAATTGCAAATGGAATAGATTCCTTGATTTCTCTTTCTACTCTTTCATTATTGCGTGTAGAAATGCAGCAGATTTTTGATGATCTTAACTCTTGAAACTTTGCTGAATTCATGTATTAGTTCTAGCAATTTTTTGGTGAAGTCTTTCAGGCTTTCTACATAGAATATCATGTTATCTGCAAATAGTGAATGCTTACTTCTTCCTTGCTGATTTGAATGCCGTTTTCTTTTTATCTGATTTCTGAAGCTAAGACTTCCAGTACTGTTTTAAATAGTAATGGTAAGAGTGGACATCCCTGTCTTGTTCCTGACCATAGAGGAAAAGCTTTCAGTTTTTCCTTATTCGAGATGTTAGCTGTAGATCTTTTGTATATGATCTTTATGATTTGTAGTATGTTCATCTTTCCCTACTTTGTTGAGACTTTTTATCAATAATGGATGCTGTAGGAAGAGTTAATACCTATTCATCTCAAATTGTTCCAAAACCTAGAAATGGAAGGAAAGCTTCAAAACTCCTTCTAGAAGGCCAGCATTATCTAGAATTTTTGATGCTCCCTGAACAAACCAAATTCACTACCATCTCAGAACATTTGCTCTTGCTGTTCCCTCTACTTGGAATTCCCTACCTGCAGATAGCTATGTATTTGCTCTTTATTTCCCTTTATACTACTAAGGGCTCAGGGAGCCCTCTTTGAGCATCATATTTAAAATGGAACTTTCCCCATTCTAAGTCTCTGTCATATAGCTCTGGTGGTAATTCTTCTTTTAATCACCACTATCTGACTGCTTCTATTTTGTATGGTTATATATTTATGAGACTATGGACTTTTATTTACTTTGTTTGATTTGAATCTTCAGTATTCAGAGAAGTATTTGCAAATAACAGACAAACATTACATATTATTGAATGAATAAGTTAATGAATTAATAAATAAACTCCATATTTCCTAGAAATGATGTTGATAATTCCTCACTTACAGGATTGCTATAGGGATTAGAGTTAAAATATAAGGCAACTAATCATGCCTGAAATAAATGACTATTCTTACCACTAACATTTGAACTAACTAAATGATTAAAAATGGATCTTAATGGTAAATAGCACTTTTTGAGATTACATAGAATGCAGTGAATATAAATAATATAATGGAGTGATGGGGATTTTGAATATGCATATCCTGATGCAGATGCAGCATCTCTCATGTGAGATTATTGTAGGAAATATGTTTCATTGTATTTTAGATTTATAAACACATTAAAAATTTTTGGACATATACTAAAAATATAACGTTCTTAGAACTATTTGTTATTATTTATTATTTTTGATGTGTAAAGAAATACTGTGATCACCAGGCTGAGATTTGGATGTGATTCACAGCAGCTGTGGATACACTGTCTATAGACATGTGAATTTAGGTATGTGATTATTTGATTTTGATTTTTTTCAGTATTATTTACATTGGTAGAGCCACCCCCAGATGAATTTTAACTTAAATTTTGATTTAGAATTTTCATTTAATGCATCTCCCAATTATTACAAAACAATGCTATATTGAAGTAATTTTGAAAGTATTGAAAGCAAACATGCGCGAAGTCATATCTTTTACTTTTCTAATTAATTTCTCAAATATATACATGTCCTTATTTGTGGAATTTTATTGGGAAGGGTTTTATGGCTTCCCTTACTTCATTTATCCCCTCGGAATTTCTAGGATTTCATCAGCCCAAGGATCTTGTTCATTGACACAGAGTAGAAATTGTTATGACATAGAAAATAATAACTGGAATATCCTTGCAGGTGTTAGCCTGGTTGTTTTGGTCATGGTGGCCAGTGTCACTTTTGAAGTTCACTCCAGTAGATACCACTGGAGGCTTTTCCACAGATAACTTGAAGCCTTTCCTGGTCCTGGAATATTCACATTCATTTGCTCAGTCACATCTGTGCCATGGCTAGCCCCCTGAAAAACAGGACCTTTTCATGTCTGTATCATTCTTTTAATGCATTCCCCTTTGACCTTTGCAGAAGAGGACTTTGTCTGAGCCAATAGCCCTTTTTCAGCAGACCTCCCTGGCTACACTATAGAAGATGAGGCTAAGTGTTCCAGTGTCTCTATTGATGAGAGCTAAGGACGATCAGGGAGGGTGCGGTGCGGCAGCTTTCATTAAGCCACATAATTTTACTCCAACATTTCCTTTGGATTGTGTGTCTGTTCACTTTACATGTATGTAACTAACTATAGCCCTCAAGTGACTCTTTAAACATCCGCATCTGTACAAGCTACTCTTGATATGAAAGAGACAGCGAGAAAGAGAAACTGGCATTTAGTTATATCTCATTATTGTTTGATCAGTTTACAAACCAGACAAATCACCACCAACATTTACTGTATGCGTTTATCTGGGAAAGAAGGGGCTAAGTCTGCTGTTCCCACCCCAGATTTGAATTTAGAAAGATCTGTGAGAGAAGACTAGTAAACCATAAAGAAGGCTGTTTTCTATTAAATTAGACTTAAGAAGTTTAGTTAGATTTTAAAGATCATTTAAAATTATGATAATAGTAGTATTGTCTCTAAGGATTGTTGTGGTGATTAAATAAGATATCATATGTAAATATTTATAAAAGCACCTCACAGTCCCTCTTGCTGAGATATCCAGAACCCACGATCTTTTCTTTTTCAAGGAATATAACTGGATTCTGTCATTCATTGGCATGTAGACCTCAATCAATTAATATTAATATTGTTATTCATTTTACTAGCCATCAAATTTTTACAATGTATAGTGAACTCCATGGTAAGCAAAAATCCCTATTTATATTTTTTCTACAGTGGCATTGATGAATCATTTGCATTTATTAAAGTAAGCAAGTGACATGATGTGCCAATTTTGAAAATTATTTAAAAAATCAATTTCTAGTCTGCACTAGGTTCAGTCTATTTTTTTAAAGGAAGTTGTTGGAAATGTGGTTGAATATGAAATTGTCCAATGGAAAAATTCTCATCCTATAAAAAAAAAACTACAACAAAATAAAAATCATCTGTCTTCAAATTCCCCTGCTAGGAATAAGAGGCACCCAGAAAAAACTTCTAGCTAAACTTAGATTGTTATCTGTCCAAAACCGACTGTTATCAGCATCCCATTTCTTGCTGCCTATGGTATATACATTTTCCTTTTCTATAAGCAATGATAAAATCTCTTGGTCATTGCCCCTGAATGTCTACTTTAGATTGGAAGATATCAGATCACTGAATATTTAAAAAATGACTATATGCAACTCATAGGAGTAATACTTAGTAAGCATAAACACTGCATGCAAGTCCCTTCCCTCTACTGATAGAAAGATCAAGGAGATAAGCTAAGTGACACATGACACTTTTAACAGAAAGGACATAAATCAGCTCTGCTACCACAGTTTATTTCCTAATGGTGAATTTTATGGCATTTTCCTCTTGTGGCTTTTTTTGACAATTTAATTTGGGGTTTCGCCTTAAGTCTCTACAAAGCTCTCCAGATGCCTGTATGTTCACTGGCTCCTGAATGTCACTAACAAAGTGTTTAGAGGAAGCAAAACCAACTGCCTTCTCACTTGATATGAAGAACCCACTTGTGATGATATGGCTGGAAAGTCTCATCCCCACACAGCTGTGCTAACAGATTGCTGATCAGTCAGTGACCTTTCTCACCAGAGCAGTTCAAAGCCTCCTTCCCAACTTTGCTTTTAATTTAATTATCATTTGAAGAGAGGAAAATCCTTTTATGCATCACTGGGAAAGAAACTATATCTTGGGACTGCAATGACAACGATCTTGCCTATTGTAAGGCCTGAGAACTGTCTGATAAAAGCAAAACTTTGTTCCAGATCAGAGAAGCATTTAGTTAAAAAAATTTTTTTTTGGATTGCTCTTCAAATAATGCAGAACTTAGGTAGATTGAAAATAGGAAAAGCAAATGTTCTCTATGAATCACAGACCTTATTTGGGGCAACAAAAATTTTTGAGCTGATGGTTGCCTTATTTTATTTGATTTCTGTAAAAAAAAAAAAATCAGTTTCATTCCAGTGTGAACCTTTTTATATTGCTTTCCCATGTGAACCAGCGCAGAAAGTATATCACAGTCTTATTTATTTTAACACTGAAACAGCAAGTGTGAAAAAAAAAATGAATAAATCAGGCAAGGCCAACTGGTTTCTGATGAAGAGATTGATAATGACGATATTTTCAAACTAGAAATTCCCTTGACTAACTTTGAATAAAAGTCCCAAATTGATAAGTTTTCCTCTGATCCCACTTTACTGTGGTCACTGGTGTGCAATGGATGACTGATCTGGCTCTGTACATTTAAATGAGCCACTGGCCTATTTCCATTACGAGTTAATCTCTAACCCTGAGTTTTTCTCAAACCATGTCTTGAAAAATTGTACCTACTCGGTCCTCTGCTTCTCAATCTGCCTTTGCTGTCTTCCATTTCTGACCTCCTCAGTTCAGTTTAAATCACTGTTGTTGATTTTGATGAAGTATATCTGCTTAGTATTTGCTTTCTATGCACCAAGCATAATGGTAGCCGTAGGGATACAAGAATAAGATATACTCCTTCCCTTGACATGTTTTGTCTCAAGGTCAAGATACGCAAAAAGAATCATTTCAATAAAGGGAGATATTAGTAGATGGTCTTTCACAGGTTGACTTAGGGACTAAGTCTCCTTTCATCTTGCTGCTGTACCATCTCTAAGTCAGACTCCACCTCTAAATCCTTGGCTTCCACCTGGTAGAGAATGAAAGAGGCTGAAGAACTATTGACACTTTTATGGGCTAGATCTTTTGTTAGGTACAATAATGGAAGATTATTGGAGGAATAATCTTCAGAAAATTATTGCAGAAGGAAGATGTTGACCCTCTCAGATGATTGCTAGGAAGATATTGACACCATTAAAGACTGATGCTATTTATAGTTTAGATTCTGTAGGCAACCTGAGAAAGAATGTGCAAAAACATTTTCAATTATCGTAGTTTCTTTGGATGTACTCTCAAAATACACTGGCAATAGATCTGGAGGCTATCATAACAAAACATATTTTCTCATCCTACATTCACTGATGAGGTCTTGCTCACATGCCATACCTGTCTGTAAGTCAGCTAAATGTGTTAGTTTCCTATTGTCTGTATAACAAGTTACCAGAAATTTAATGACTTAATGGTACAAACTTATTCTTTGATAGTTTTGGAAGTCAGATTCTGAAATCAGTTTCACTGGTCAAAATCAAGACTCTGAGGGAAGAAAATTTTTTCTAATCTTTTTTTAGTTTCTAATGGTCACTTACGTTCCTGAGCTTGTGGCCTTTTTCTTATATGACTCTAACATCTTGCTTCCATGGCCATATCTTTGACTACTGGTTTTCCCCTACCTCTCTCTTTTAAGGACCCCAGTGAATGCATTGGGGCCAAATGAATCTTCTAGAGTAATCTCCCCAGCTTGAGATGCTCAACTCAGTCACCTCTGCAAAGTGCCCTTTACCTTTTAAGGTAACATGTTCACAGGTTCTGGGTCTTAGGACGTGCACAACTTTCTGGGCCATGATTCAGCTTACCACAAAAATGGATATACTCTAGCTCTGTGCCCTGTGGGGGAAGGAAATTGATTTTGTGAATGGTTTTCCAGTTTCTGTAATAATAATAAAAATAAAGGCTATTGTATAGTTTGCACTTACTGTTTATGATTATATTTCCTATATGATATGTCACTATATAATCAATCACTATATCATATATATATTATATATATATATATATATATGGCTAAACAGTTTATATGCTATATATTCATTCAAGAGTTTGTGAATAAAGTAACATTTATTTCTAATTTATTAAGGCAGAAAATTGAGGTTTGGAGGATTTAAGTACTTGCTCAAAGTCTCAAAGTTAGTAGTAAAGATAGATTGAAACCCAAGTGTGCCTGACTCTAGAATCTAACTCACTTAATCCTTTTCAGGCACTAGTAACAGAGAATCAAACACAGGACACTGGTGAAGCATGACAGAGGAACTGTTAGCCCAAAGCAGAGCTTCAGAGAAGTCTTAGATGCAAGGACTGGTACTGATTCTTGATTGCTCACTCTTAATTCCCTGGCACTACAGTGTCTCATCATCTCTCGATTTGTGTCTTCTTCCAGCTGTTCTGGAAACTTACTAGCTGATGTAACCACTGCTTTGTCATCTCCACCAGTCTTGGAATCTGTGACTAAGTCATGTTGTCCTGGCCCTAAAATGGTCCTAATACTGGGATACAAAAATTTATGACAAGATTCAGGTCAGAGAATTCTAAAGACAAAAATGCAGAGCAGGGATCAGGGCTAGCTCAGATAACAGCATGTCCCTGAGCAAAGGACCTGGGTGACTGTAACTTCAGCAAGCTTTTCTGAGGCAGCCCAGCTTGGTCCTAAGGGAACAGTCTTCCAGCCTGTGGGTCAGCTACCCTCCATGCTCCCCGCCTCATATTGCACACATCGGAATTGCATTCCAACATCTCTTTAGCGAAGCAATTTTTATTTGTATCTACCCCAAATAAATCACGGCTTCTATATGAACTCTCATTTGGCAGAAATTAAGTTAATATGCTGGCACATGGGTGACCCAAATGACCTATTTCTGTAAAACATCAAAGTGAGCCATTGTGGTTTTGCACTAACAAGCACTGAGAAGTGATAATCATTCTTTCTCTTACTTTTTCACAGTGACATGTGTTGACCTTTCCCTGACTTTCTCATAATGTCTATGTTATAGACAGAAGAAGATAGAGTGATATGGTTTAGGAAAATGTGATTACTGGTGTCTCATGTTTTTAATGAAACACCAAGAAAATCATTGTTGTGGAAGCCTTCCCGTCCTCGCTCAACAAAGATGACCTACAAGTTTAAAAAGCAGCAAACATATTTAAAACTTCCAGTTGTTTGAGTTTATAGTCGGAAACTTTAGTCACCTTATTAGCAAAACAAAGTTACCAGCTCCTCTAAATGAAGTTTTTCAGAGGACACCACTGAAAAATATCCATAGACAAAGCCATTGCAACACAGTGGGATGTGCAGTGGACAGAGCCCTCTACCTTAGGCTGAATTTTCAGTCATGAATATATATTCATCATATACCCAATAATGACCGGCGCTTTACCAGACACCACATTAGATGATCCAGAAAATCCAGTTTTGTGGACTAGCTTTGTTAAGCATTAATAGTATGACTTTGTGGAAAACACAACTTCTTAAGTCACAACATTCTGATCTCTAAAATGGATATAAAAGTAGTTGTCCAACCAGCCTCAGAGTTGTGGTGAATTTAAAATAAGGTAATGTATTTGACATCCCTTTGTGAATGATACCATGATTCCACAAGCATTTATTATTCATTTTAATAGAATGAGCTTTACTTTGAATTCAATCACAGTGAGTGCACTTAGTTTTTAAAATTGATGAAAAGGAACTTACTTTCCTAGCAAAGATTTTATGAAAATAATCTATCCCCTATCCCCCAATACTGATTGGTGTGAAATTTTTGAAATTAATTTGATAACCTGTAGTATAAGTCATTACAATGTATATATCTTTCTGGGCTAAGGGACATATTATGTACAATACCAGGATTGCCAAAATAGATATGCAATGCTCATGAATATATAATGTGTAGCTATTCACCTCTGACATGTTTAAGTATATGCATGTTGAATTTCCTTGCAAAATTACAGAGTACAAATTATTTCAATTAAAATAAGCATGCTTTTCACGAGATTAATTACACATTACATTTAGATTTAGACATTGCATGGTTGTAAACACAGCTATTAAAACTGCATTAGGAAAACTCAGTCTACCTAAATCTCTCTCTCTCTCTACTATGTTTGAAACTTTGTATTAAAACATTGATTTACTTTTATGTTTTCACCAAATAATGCTGTTTATAAAAGCAGTGGCATTTTTATGTACATTCAGTTGAACTTTCTAGGTAGGATACTGATTAATGGAATGGTGTACATTTTCTTTGGGAAGAATATTGGAAAAAATTAAAAACAAAAAAAGTATATTAAGAATTTCTAGATAAATGTGCAATATATCCATATGGACAAATCATAAGATTGGAAATAACCAGGGATTTAATGTAGGCTGAACTCTCTGTAAGTGAATGATTCCCCCCTTTGGACATACTTGCAAAATGCTGACAAATCCACCCTTAGGAAGAGGTCACTATGCAAAGCAGCCCATTCCATTGCTGAGTAACTCCCTTTGTTGAGAGTTCATTTAATATATATATATATATATATATATATATATATATATATATATCTGACACAATGGTAGTCTCAAGGATAAACAGAGATTAGAAGTGTGTGGTTCTTATCTTCCAAGAATTTAGAAGCTAGATCAAAAACATGAAAAATAGAATTTTTCAAGCATATAATTTTGTCAGATCACAAGTGTGAAAATGGTCATACAAAGGTAAAATTGTTTACTGATATTTAATTTATTGTATGCCTTCTTCCAAAGTACATTAGAAATTACCTAAGACATAGTCATAATTGTCTAATTAGAGGATACATGCAAGTTAATATGAATAGAATACAGGTTTCCTGAAATAAAAATTAAAAATGAATTTCCGGAACATTGTTTTATGTAAGAGATATTAAATAGCATTTAGATGATATTGAAAAAGAAAATACATCTCCTTAAATGATCCATTGTTCTGCAGTGATTAAATCAGTTTTGATCATTGGACAAAGTCTGCAGAGCATTCAGAATAGTGCATCACCTTTCACCTGCCAGAGGATAGAAAAATTATTTGTTATGGTAAATATACCCCTAATTGAACAATCTTTGAACAACTGAATACACTTAGAGTGGTTGGCAGAGAACATTTTAAATTATTGGTTCCCAATTTAAGTAATCTTAGGAAGACTATTACCCTGTATCTATATTTTATGAGTTAAGACAATATTACAACTAGATATCTGACAGTAGAAATGCATAGAAGAAATGACAAGTGTACATGTCTACTGCTTTCTAACTTCTGAGTTAAACTGAGAAACCCTACAGTAAGGGTTTTTTTGTTTTGTTTTTTTAGCAGTTTTTTTTTTTAACTCAGTGACTACTTTAAATCACTGAAGAAAGAATAAAGGAATATAACCTCTTTAAGAGGAATGATTGGAATTTATAATATTCTATGAATAGGTATGAAGGAAGGGAGATTCGATTCTGACAATAAAAATAGCCTCAATGGGATGCCTGGGTGGCTCAGCAGTTAAGCGCCTGCCTTCAGCTCAGGGCGTGATCCTGGAGTCCCAGGGTCGAGTTCCACATCAGGCTCCCTGTATGGAACCTGCTTCTTCCTCTGCCTATGTCTCTGCCTCTCTCTCTCTGTATCTCTCATGAATAAATAAAATTGTTAAAAATAATAGACTCAATGTGTGCACTTATTTAATTTTTTTCATTCAAATATAATTCATGTGCACTTATTTTACATTTTCTGTTTGATCAGTTATGACCTAATTCATTGCGATTCTTTTTTCAAGCATCTTTATTGACATATAATTCACACATCATTTAATTCACCTATTTAAAGCATACAATTCAGTGGTTTTGAGCACATTCACAGAGTTGTGCAACTGCTATCACATTCTATTTTTAAGACATTGCAGCCCCTCAAAAACAAACCCTGTACTCATTAGCAGTCACAATCTGCCTTCCCTCTGAGCTCAAGACAAACAATAATCTACTATGTGTATATAGATTTGCTTGTTCTGGACACGACTTGTGTCATTGTACAATATGTGAACTTTCATAACTGGCTTCTTTTACTTATGATAATGTTTTCACAATGTATGTATGTTGTAGCAGGCACCAGTACTTCATTCCTTTCTATTGATGAATGATATTCTATTGCATGGTTGTACCACATTTTATCCATTGATCAGTTGATGGACATTTGGGTTCTTGCAAGTTTTGCCTGTTAAGAATAATGCTGCTGTAAACATACACATACACATTTTTGGGTGGAAATACATTTACATTTATCTTGGATATATATCCAGAAGTGGAGTTGGACCATATGGTCACTCTATGTTTAACATTTTGAGAAATAGTCAAATAGTTTTTCAAGAGGGTTGTACCATTTTGTATTTTGCCAGCCAAGTATAAGAATTTCAATTTCTCCTCATCTTTGTCAATATGTTACTGTCTGTCCTTTTCTTTGATTTTGGTGATACTCATGGACATGAAATATATTGCTATTTTGAGATTGCTTTTACCTAATGCTAGTCATGCTGAGCATTTTTTTCTTTGTAAATGTTGTTTCTTATTCTAGACACAAGTCTCTTTCAGGTATGTGACATGAAAACATTTTTCTCCTCCTCTGTGGGTTGACTTTTAAGTTTCTTGATGAACAAAAGTTCTTAATTTTCATGAAGCCCTATTTATCCATTTTTTTATTTTGTCATTTGTGCTTTTGGTGTCAGTTTTATGAAGACTGCCTAATCTGAGGTCTTGAATATTTACTTCCCTGGGTTTTATTAAGAATTTTATTGTCGGGGTCCCTGGGTGGCTCAGCGGTTTAGTGCCTGACTTCAGTCCAGGGCGTGATCCTGGAGGCCCAGGATCGAGTAGCACATCAGGCTTCCTGCACAGTGCCTGCTTCTCCCTCTGCCTGTGTCTCTCCCTCTCTCTCCCTCTCTCTGTCTCTGTGTCTCTCATGAATGAATGAATGAATGAATGAATAAATAAATAAATAAATAAATAAATAAATAAGAATTTTATTGTCTTATCTCCTGCATTTAGACCAATGGTCCTTTTTAAAGTTGTATTTTGTATATGGAATATTGCATGTAAATATCCAGTTTTCCGAGCAAAATTTTTTGAAAAGGCTATTATTTTTTGTATTAAATTGTTTCAGTGCCCTTGTGGAAAATCAATTGACCATAAATATAAGGGTTGATTTTTGGACTCTAAATTCTATTCCATTAATCTATATACATATCTTATATTGGTGCTACATAGTTTTGGCTAATGTAGATTGTAGTCAGTTTTAAAAATTGGAATTCTGAGTCCAATTTTGTTTTCATTTTTAGGATTATTTTCGCTTTTCTAAAGTTTGCCAGAATTTCCATATGAATTTTAACTATTAAATTTTGCCAAAACAAAAGCCAGCTAGGATTTTGACAAGAATTGTTTTATTTGTTTTAATTTTTTTACATTTATTTATTTATGATAGTCAGAGAGAGAGAGAGAGAGAGAGAGAGAGAGAGAGAGGCAGAGACACAGGCAGAGGGAGAAGCAGGCTCCATGCACCGGGAGCCCGACGTGGGATTCGATCCCGGGTCTCCAGGATCGCGCCCTGAGCCAAAGGCAGGCGCCAAACCGCTGTGCCGCCCAGGGATCCCCAAGAATTGTTTTAAAGCTGCATATCACTTTAACAATTTTAAGGATTCTGATCTTAATAATTTTAGGATTCTGATCTATTAACATAATAATATGATTACATTTATTTTGGTTTTCTATAATTTCTTAATAGTATTTTCAAATTTTTAGTATAAAAGTCTTACATTTCTTTTGCTAAATTTATCCCTAAGTATCCTGTTTTTGAGATCCACTGAATCAATAAAATCCTAATTTTATTGTTAGATACCTCATTGTGAGGGTATGACCTACAACTAAGTTTTCTGAAATGATCCTGCATCCTGGAAAACTTGCTGAACTGGTTTCTATGTGCCTCCACCCCAGTCGATTATTAAAAGTTTTCTACACACAAGCTCACTTCATTTCAAATAAAGGTAATTTGACTTCATCTTTTCTAATCTGAATACCTTAATTCTGTTTCTTGCCTTCCTAGGCTAGAACCTCCAGTACAGTAAGTACTAGAAATGGCAAAAAAAGACATTCTTGTTACAGATTTGAGGGTAATTGTAGAACTTGTAGCTATAAATTTCTCTCTGAACACTACTGACAACAGTCTTTTATTAGTAGTATTATTCATCTCAAAGCATTTTCTAATTTCCCTGTGAGTTCTTCTTGAACCTATTGGTTATTTATGAGTGTAGTGTTTTATTTCCATATATTTTCTGTCAAAAATTTCCTCTGCTAATGGTTTCCAATTTCATCCCATTGTGGTGAGCAAACAGAGCTTGTATGAGTTAGATAATATTTATTTCTAGAGAATTGTTTTATGGCTAGGTCAAATTTGGTCTATCCTGAACAGTGTTACATACACATATGCTGGAAGGGAATAAGTATTCTTCTCTTATGGGGTGGAGGAGTCTATGGGTTTCTCTTAGGTCTCATTGGTTATAGTGGTTTTCAAATCTTCTATTTTCATATTTACATTCCATTTAGTGGCTCCATGTATTATTGAGAGTGGGGGATATGAAAATCTCCAACTTGTATCATTGATTTGTCTATTTTTTCTCTTCAATTCTATCACCTTTTATTTCATGTACTTTGCAGTTCTATTGTTAGGTGCACATATATTTATAACTATTATATTTTCTGATTGATTCTTTTTCATAATAAAATGTCCTACTTTATCTGTAGGAACATTTTTTTTTTTTTTGCTTAAGCTTTGAAGTCTATTTTGTCAGACATTAGTACAACCATGCCAACTCTTTTTTTTTTTTTAACCATGCCAACTCTTTCATGATGCTGTTTATATGGTATATCTTTAAACATCCTTTACTTTGAACCCGTTTGTATCTTTAAATACAAAATATGTCTCTTATAGACGTCATAAGATGTCTGTTTGATCCTATTTTTTAAATAAAGATTTATTTATTTACTTGAGAGAGAGAGAGCACACGAAGAAGGAGGATCAGAGGGAGAGGGAGAATCTTAAGCAGACTCCATACCCAGTGTGGAGCTTGATATGCGGTTAAATCTCAGGACCCTGAGATCATGGCCTGAAGCAAAATCAAGAGTCAGACATTTAACCGACTGAACCACCCAGGAGCCCCTATTGAATCCTGGTTTTTAAACCAGTCTGATAATCACTTCCTTTTGTTTTGGTAGTTTAGTCCACTCACATTTGATGTTATGATTGATATTGCTGCATAGATGCCTGATGTTTTACACACCTTGTTTTCTAAGTATCTGCACCTTTTTATTCCTTTATTGACCTCTTCTGCTTTCTTTTGCATTAAATGAATATTTTCTTATGTAACATTTTACTTTATAAATTATTTTTAAAACTTTCTAGCATTTTTCTAGAGGCTTCCCTATTGCTCACAGTATACACTTTAACTTATTGATCATAGATCAATTTCAAATTTATACTAACTTAGTTTCTGTGAAATATAGAAATTTTGTTTTTATACAGTTCTATCACTCTTCCCACTTTTTGATGCTATTACTTGTATACATACAACATATTCTATATGTCAAAAATCCAACAATACAGGTTAAAATTATTACTATATATAATTTTGTGTCTTTTAAGGGAAGGGAGAGAAAAATGGAAAGCAAGTATACATTACTGGGCCGGTTGCTATTGGTCTCCCTCATTACTGGTAGATCTTTTCCTTATGAATGGAAGTTTCACTGGGGAAAATGAGCTCCAAAGTTCTCGTCTACAATACCAGGAATAGAGCTTCTGCAACAGGGAGCTAGTGGGGGGAAAACTTGAGTGGAGTGAGAAACAGAGGTATTCTCTTTCTTCTAGTGAGAAACTATAGCACTATACTAGCCCGCTCTTGGCACACTTGACCAGAGTGAAACTTCTGTCACTGGAGGTGAGAGACTGTGAAGTGAGTGCATAGTAACCAAAATGCTACAGACTTGCTATTCTTAGCAAGGTTTTAGATATGTTATCCAATCAACATTCCTCAATTTTCTGTATGCCTGTAGGACAATTTCTAGGGACTTCAAGGTTATTATCTTTTGGGTTGTTATTTTCATGAATCAAGTAATCGTTGTTTTTGCTGGGGAGAAAATCTTCATTCCAGAAGTGTTGCCTGATAGTTACTTCTTTTACCAACCCAATAAAGTTTTTTGCAATTATGACTCCTAAACTTGACCTCTTTTCATTTACAGATCCACAGTTTGGGGTGTGTACAGTTGCCCACTGTCCCGAGGATGATATCCCTGCTATATAAGCAGGGAGCTGGATTGGGGATATGGCCCCTCATACCTGCTGCTTGAGTATCTTCTCTATACACAGCCATCCCTATATCCTCCTTTTCTATGAGTTCACTTCTTTTAGAATAGAAGCCTCTTTATTGTATAAGCTCCTTTATTGTACCTCATATGAGTAATCAATATTCTGCTATGAATGAATTGCTATTTGTTGGTGTCTCTCTTCAGGTGTGATGCCAAAATCTCATTTCACACTCAAGGTGTGACCTGAAAAACAAGGCAGAAAGTGATACTAACACCTCATTTTCTGTTAAAAAATATATTTGCATTCTCTTGTGATTTCCTCTTCACACTGCTGCCACATAAGGTTATATTGTTACCTAAAGCAACACATTTCTGTTTGCCATATTCTTTCCCATTTTTTCCTCTAACCTATATGGTATTATCAGAAAATAACCTTGGTTATCTAAGTACTGCATCAGAGTTTGTGGTAGTGGTCGTAGAGTCTCGAGATCATAGTGGTAGCCTCTCTTCCCTGGTCAAACTAAATATAAATATGTTCCTCCTTGACAAACTAGTGCTAGCTTTTCTTCCCTAGATTAGTTGCTTTGTTGACACATGGCCAATCAGACTTTTAAAAGGCCAACAAGTTTTGTTAATCTCGATTTTTAAAGATTTGATTTTTTTTAATTACCTCCCATTGTTACAGCTCTCTTCCTTTTATTATATAGAATTGTCTTGCATTACATTAGCAGAATGCTGCCCCCTCCAGGATAATAACCAGGCCTGTGCTTTTCCTATGCTGTCCCATGCCTTAAAATTGCTTCTTCTCCCCTCCTCCTCCATTTCTTTCTTTTTTTTTTTAATTTATGATAGTGAGAGAGAGAGAGAGAGAGAGAGAGAGAGAGGCAGAGATATAGTCAGAGGGAGAAACAGGCTCCATGCACCGGGAGCCTGACGTGGGATTCGATCCCGGGTCTCCAGGATTGCGCCCCGGGCCAAAGGCAGGCGCTAAACCGCTGCGCCACCCAGGGATCCCCACCTTCTCCTCCATTTCAATAGGTTATTTGCAACTAATAGTTAAGGTTAAAATGATCTGATTTAATTAATTTATACTAGCTTGTGAATGAATAACAAACTCAACTCCTTTCAAATGGCATTTGATTTCTAACAAGTAAATAGCATACCAATAGTATTCAGGGGACAATTTTGTTTTATCATTGTGGCTTCAAGGCATATTTAAACTGTCACAAAGATGATAGGTTACTTCACATATATATAATTATGGTAGTAGCAATATTGCTACTGCTGATAATAATTATTATCTCTCTTACACTTTACATTTTGCAAAGCACATTTATCATTATTATTTCACTTAGTCTTTAAAATATCTTATGAGGGAGGTATCATTATCATCACTTCCCTTTTACACATATATTTATTTGAAAATGAATATATATCAAATAAAAATGGCAGCATCGCTTGTCTTTTACTGTAGTCACAGGCAAAGAGTGCTGAATGACTTGGTTGAAATGATCTATACTTCACCTGTATTTCCTATATTGAGGAATTATCTTATCATTGGAGATTTTGAAAGGTTGATTTTAAAATGTTGTTTCTGGGACACCTGGGTGGTTCAGTGGTTGAGCATCTGCCTTTCGCTTGGGGTGTGATCTTGGGGTTTTGGGATCAAGTCCCACATTGGGATCCCTGGGCCCAGAGGAGCCTACTTCTCCCTCTGCTTATGTCTCTCTCTGTGTCTCTCTGTGTGTCTCTGATGAATAAATCAATAAAAATATTTTAAAAACTAAAATAAAATGTTGTTTCTATTCTGTAAGGAAAAGGGAGTTGATTAATGTTATCATTAGCAGCCAAATGATGCACTGCTGCCAGTGATTTTTTTTTTTTTAACTTAGAGAAGAATCATGAAGGAGTATCTAGATGCCCCATGATAAAAAATAAAATTAGTTGGTGGATGAAGTTTCAGACTCACATGCACCCTACTCCATAGTTTATGGAAGCACCACTAGCATTTCTAGTGGCCTGGTTCCTAATTTCTTCTTCACCTATGCAAAGGCAATGTGAGAGTGAGGGATGGGGAAAAAAAGGAGTGTGAAATATTGAAAAAGAAACTTCCTTTGGACAGTGTTATAAAATAACACACATTACTTAAAGGTTGCAATATAATATTTTTTCTCACAAAAAATTCCCACTTATAATGTTTTACTGACAATTATTTATTCATCAGTTTTAGGCTAGAGGTACAAATATTTATATAACATTTGGTCACTATCCTCAGCTGACCCAGGATCAAGTGGTAGAAACATGTGACCAAATCATTTTACTGAGTGTTAATGAGAGGCTTTGGTTAGAATTGTTCAGTCTATTATTTTGTGTTACTCCGAAATGTAATATACACAAAGAGATATAATGGGTATACTTTAGGGGAAGAAAAGGAATCCATGTGTATTCCACACTATGTATACTCTCTATGAATAAGATAAGCTGTTGGTTAGCCTTTGTACATTTGCACACTTAGAATAAATGTAAAATCAGGAACTCTCCGTGTGTGTGTGCGTGTGTGGGTGTGTATTTAGCTTTCAATTGCTTTGACTGATGTCCCATTTCTGAAAATAGGACTGGGATTTTAGGAATATGTGGATATGGAAATGATGTTTTCACTCAGACAACTTGGAAATAAAGGTAAAAATGTCACTTTCTGAGATTTAGACAGTTAATTCAACTTATTATTGATAAGGTCAGATATATACATTTTCTTACTGAAGGTACACAATGGCTCCGATAGCCATAAGATTTTATCTTAATCTGATTGAAGTTATTGACTTGTCAGACAATTAAAACAAGACTTGTTAATTAGAAAGGGGATTGATCAATAATGACAGCATAAATGAAAGAAGGCCTGAGAGTCAGAGGCTGCCAAAGTCCATCAAAACACCATTTCATGGGGGAAAAAATGGCCAAGAAGGACAGAATATGCTTTAGAAAGATTAACATTCATATCCTGTATTCAGTCTGGAGAGTATCGATTAAGTTTTAACACTTTCTATGACTTCATAAAGTGTTCTCCCTTTGTAATTAGAGCTTCTTAAATTAAGCATGATTATAACTTTTTTATCACTTCATTTCTCAATTGTTGAGGAAGAACTTTCTTTGCTTTATTTTTCAAGGTAATGTCCAAGATCCTCTGGTCCTTTCTTCGGCCTGTTCCCTCCTCACCTCCCCCACTCCTGTTGCACTTCCTATGGAGATATAATGATATAGGACTATAACACAATGAATTTAGTGAATTCCTGAACAGATGAAAAGAAGAAGAATAGTCACAATTTTGTCTGAATTTATAAAATGCCAACCCCTCTGCTAAGCATTTTATATAAATTAGCTCATTTAATTTTTATCAGAACCTTGATATAGGTATTGTTATTTCCATTTTGTGGAAATGTTCCTTGGGGTAAGAGAGATTACAAATTATGTTTTTTGAGTGCATATAATAGGCCTTATATCTAAGCATGTCCTTTGGTAAAATTTTACTGTAAGCAGAAAAATGCATTTATGTCTTCCCCTGGATTTTAGATACCTTTAAGTAGGAACTGGGAAAAATACAATTTTTAGTTTATTGGTCATGTAGACTCAGTTTTCTCTATATATTTCAATTACATATACCTAATCAACATTTTATTGTGTTTTTTACATACTCTATCTCTAGGGGGTCTTTTTTCATCTGTTTATTCTTGTAGTTACAGAGGAAAGGTTTTTAACACTTCCATCACGATTGTGGATTTATGTATTTCTTATTGTAATTGTCAATTCTGTTTAATGTGTATTTAATCTATGTGACTGTGTGCATACATAGGATAATGATATTTCTGTTGGATTAATTTATCATATAATGTGAACATTTATTTCTAACAATTTTTCTTGGATTACTCTATTTTGTCTGATAGCAGTATATCTGTACCATATTTGTTTTGGATACTTTTGTGTTTAAAATATATCTTTTATTAAGTCTACTATGTTTTTTTATTTGTTTGTTGGGGTTTTTTCCTGTTGTTTATTTGTTAATCCCGTCTGACAGTACTAGTTTTTGACTTGGAGTACTTAGTCCACTTGTATTTAATGTAATTACTGATGTAGTTGGGTTTATAGTTGCCATATTATTATTTGCATCCAATTGACCAATGTGTTTCATAATTCTTTTTTCTCTCCTTCTTAGCTTCTCTTGGATTAATAATATACTTTTATTTTGCTTTTTTCCCCATATACTAATTTGTTACATAAGTATTTTTTTTTCATTTTTAGTGGTTACACTTGAGATTAAACATCTATCCTTGATTTATTAGAGTCCAAGCACAAATTATTACTTTACAACTTCCTCAATAATGAAGAAATCTTAGGACACTTTCACTGCCATTGGTTAATAATGTTTTCAAACATTTTTAATTTTCATTATGTTTTCATCCCATGAGGCATTACAATTATTGTTTTGTGCAGTGTGTTTTATTTTTTTATTTGTAAATAGTTTGATTGAGGTGTAACTGATATATCAAAAACTACACATATTTAGTGTGTATAATTTCATTAGTTTGGCCTAGTCAAAACACCCATGATAGCATCACCACAATCAAAATAACAGACATATATATCTAACACTCTTCAAAGATTCCTTATATCCCTTTGTTTCTGTTTTAAAATTTGAGTGTTCATTTATATTTCCCCACATATTCACTATTTTCTTTGTTCTTTATGACTTTTTTTTAAGATTTTATTTATTTATTCATGAGAGACACACACAGAGAAAGAGAGAGAGAGAGAGAGAGAGAGAGGGGCAGAGGGAGAAGCAGGCTCCATGCAGGGAGCCCGACGTGGGACTCCATCCAGGGTCTCCAGGATCAGGTCCTGGGCTGAAGGCGGCGCTAAACCGCTGAGCCACCTGGGCTGCCCTCTTTATGACTTCTTTAATTCAATGTTTTCCCTTGTGATCATTTTGTCTTTCTACTTAAAAGTTTTTTCTTTAATGTGTCTTATCATATAGGTTTATCAGTCACCAACTATCTTGCTTTGTTCATCAGAAAACATCTTAATTTCACCTTTGCAGAATATTTTTACTAGGCATAGTATTTTAAATCAGCAGTTCTTTTCTTTTAAATATTGAAGCTATCATTATATGTCTTATGACTTCTATCACATATATTGAGGAGCCAGCTGATCCATATTTTTGTGCCTTTGAAATTAAAATGTCTTTTTCTCTCTACAGTTTTTAAATATTTTAATTGAATTACACATATGTGAAGAAAGGTACACAGAACTCCATTAACATTTTTTCTCTTTGTCTTTGTTTATAGCAGTTTAATTATGATGCGCTATCAAAAGTTCAGAAATAACAAAAGTTAAAACCAATGAATCACTGAAGTAGTGATTATTAAGGGTTGTTGTGCATACACCAAAAAGTTTGGAAACCAGCACTCAAACCAAAACATGGAATGAGTCTCATGGTATATTGTTATAAAGCAACTATTATAGTAAAAAACAATGACTGTTTATTCTCCACAGTGATTAGTTATAACATTAGCATTTTCTTAAATGTAGGGAATTGGTTAGTGGTTACTTCATATCAATTTTAGGAAACTGCTTAAGTTTTGCTTATGAATTCCAGAGACATAAGCAAGAAATGACCCAAGACAAATTAATCTTGCAAAATAAGCTAAATTTAGTTTTGTTTGTATGATTAAACCAGTTTTGCCTGCTCAGATAATTTTCAAGGCTGGTCTCTGTTTTTTATTTTAACAATACCCTCTTTGGACATTCTCTCAGCAGGCTGAATATAACCAACCATAAAGCATTATTCTTGGGTACTACTACCACTACCTATCAATCTATCATAGTTGCTAACTTAGGAAATGTACAGGGAAGCCCGGGTACTGCCACCAACTGCTCCATCCCAGGAACCCCGAGGGTGCTGGACAAATTGAGCATCACAGCTCCTGGCTGCATCTGCCAACACTGTTGCTGGGCAAACTTGAATAAACTCATTGCAAGAGAAGCCAATAACTCAAGAGATGAAGGCTTGCAAGAGAGAAAGGGAGAAATACATATTGGGTGCTAGCAGCCAGGGAAGATGGCAGGTTCAAGCTTTAACAACTGATCTCTTTATCCATAAGATGGACACCTAGAGATTTAGATGTGAGATGTTGAGAGGGGGAGGTACATTCAAGAGAGAGAGTATGTAATCATGGATGGGGGTTCATATACCTTCAAGCCATGATATGGATAGGGAAGGGGTTATGTGGGGTGTAGTCTTCTAAGCATTCCATTCTTATTGGTGCTTTTCTGATCTGGCTGTTGGAATATTCTTGTCATTGTGAATGCTTCAAGAAAGTGCAATAAGAAATGACTGTTAGGGTCTATAGTTGAGCGAGAGGGCTCACTGATACAACTGTTGATGTGGTCAAGCCCAGGAATCATACATTCTCTGTTTCCATTAGTTGAGTTGTCAGGCTGAAGGGTCATGTAGTCACTGTCTTCATGTTTTCATCCTTTATGTGGTTATTGTTGGTTTTATCCAGATGTCTGGCCCTTATGGATACCAACTGGCATGTGAGTGGCTACTAATAGGCATTGAAAACACTCCACAGTATACAATTCACTGGCAGATTAATATGAGAAGTTTAAAAACAGCCAAAGATTAGCAAACTCCCTAGAGCAGAGATTCCCAGGAGTCAAGATTTAACCAGTTAAGTGATTCAGATGGACAATAATTTTTTGGAGTTATTTACATAGGCACAACATGATGTATCAGCAATCACATATCCTTGTGATTACTTAGGAGAAGATGAAAATGAGAATATTTTATTTCAGAAGGTGGTAGTGCAGGTGAGCTTCCATTTAAGTTAGGTGTCTCTATGGTGTGAGCAGTCAGGTAATTTAATGAGAAGCATTTCTACAGAAACAAAAGAAAAACAAAGGTTATTAGTTCCAGTAAATTATTAATTCAGCTTCTGAGTTTGGAGAGCAGCCACTTGAGAAAATTTCTAAATATTGAGTTCAAAGCACCTTCAGATGGAGTGAGGGCAGGCAGTGACAGATTTTCTTGGTTCACTGAAGTTAATTTCAAGTTGTCCAGCTCACGTGTCTGAGTTTTTGTTCTCACTTGAATATTAACATCTCCTGATCCCATTATAGCAAAAATCTTCTAATCTTAGAGCATTTCTGAATGAGCATTTCTGAATTTTATATAATTTTCTTTTTGTTCATAGAAAAAACATTTGTTACTAGCTACTCCATCTCAGATGGAAGTGGCTATACTAAAGCTTTGTGCTCTCTCTCTCTATATATATATTTTATATATTTGTATCTATAGATATCTCTCCATAGAGAGAATAAGTATATAATACATAAATACACACATACAATTTTTAAATAGAACCCATGAACCAATACAATGTTATTTTAGTTGAATATGAAAGCATTTATTAAGCCGTAATGTAGATAGAAATCTACTATGTAGTACATGTATATAGATGCAGTAGATATAGTCTCTCAATTCAAATTATTTGTAAGTAATCAACAAAAGTTTAGATATACACATAGATAAGTTCTGTATAATGAACTTGTTGTAAGGTGGACATATTTATATTCTAGTAAAGGCATACAAATCCAGGCATATGAATATTAGGAAATAAATCCTAGACATAATTATAACAGTTCTAAATTTTGATATTCCAAACAGGGAGACAGTGTAAGCAAAGATATGGAGGTATAAAATGGTGCATACGGAAGCCTGGGTGAGTTTCCTATTATTGAAGATTATAAGTAGAGTGAGACATAACCAGAAACATAGAAAAGTGTAAAGGTCATGGAATCTTTACTTGGTGTGCTTAACAGCTTGGATATTTTTGTACATATGGGAGTTTGACAAATTTTTAAATGAAATATTTTCTTCTCAGAGACACCTGTAAAGAAATAACTATAAAGGGATTGATTACCAGAGAAATTGATCCACATGTGTAGGATCACAAGGTCATTCAATAGTAGACTTCAACTTAAATGATTTATTTTGGAAAGAGTAGAATAATAATCTGACATGGAGAAGAAAGAACTGGAAATGGTTTACACAGCAAAATACAGTCAAAAAGAACAAAAAAAATCTGGAATCAGGTGACCTGGGCTTGGGGAGTTATTTTTTTGTCTGCTCAGCTATGTGTGGGAAATAAATAGATGAGTGAGAAACAATTAGCTGCTTGTAATAGTGCCGATATTATTACTGTTATTGTTTATTTGTTAGGTCTATACAAGAGATGGAATGATCTAAGAGAGGAAGTATTATGGTTTTGAACTTAGATAAGCATAGGTCTGAATTTGAGCTTCACCACATGCCAGCTATATGAGTTTGAAGACATTTATTACCTTTTTTGATCTTCTTTATACCCACTCATTCATTCATTCATTCATTCATCCTTTCATTCATCCATTTGTTAGTCCGTATATCTACACATGTGAAAATTTACTGATTAACTTACATATGCAGTAACATTGTAGGAGCTGTATTAGAGTTCTCTAGAGAAACAGAACTGAGAAATGTAGAGAGATTTTAAGGAATTGGCTCACACCGTTGTGGGAACTGGCATGTTAAAATTTGCAGGGTAGGCCAGCAGGTTGGAAATTCTAGACCTGATGCTACAACCTTGAACCTGAAAGCAGTCTGGAGGCAGAGACAGAGTTTCTTTCTTTCTTTTCTTTCTTTCTTTCTTTCTTTCTTTCTTTCTTTCTTTCTTTCTTTCTTTCTTTCTTTCTTTCTTTCTTTCTTTCTTTCTTTCTTTCTTTCTTTCTTTCTTTCTTTCTTATTTCTTCTTTCTTTCTTTTAAGACGTATTCATTCATGAGAGACAGAGACAGAGAGAGAGAGAGAGAGAGAGGGAGGTGGAGACACAGGCAGAGGGAGAAGCAGGCTCCATGCAGGGGCCCGACGCGGGACTTGATCCAGAGTCTCCATGACCACACTCTGGACTGAAGGCGGCGCCAAACTGCTGCGCCACCCGGGCTGCCCAGTTTCTTTCTTTTTATGGAACCTCAGCCCTATCTCTTAAGACTTTCAACTGAGGGGGGATGGGGTGACTGGGTGACAGGCACTGAGGGGAGCACTTGACGGGATGAGCACTGGGTGTTATGCTATATGTTGGCAAATCGAACATATATATATATATATATATATATATATATATATATATATATATACAAAAAGAAAAAAAGACATCCAACTGAGGGACGCCTGGGTGGCTCAGTGGTTGAGCATCTGCCTTTGGCTCCCGGTGTGGTCCCAGAGTCCTGGAATCGAGTCTCACATGGGGCTTCCTGCATGGAGCCTGCTTCTCCTCTGCCTATGTCTCTGTCTCTAATGAATAAATAAAATCTTTAAAAAAAAAAAAACGCAACTTTCAAACTTTCAACTGACTGGATGAACCCACCCACATTATGGAGGATAATCTGTTTTACTCATTTCCACTGATTTAAATGTCAATCACATCTACAAAATACCTTCACAATAAAAACAAAATTGGTATTTGACCAAAGAAATGGGTACCCTATCCTAGGCAAGTTGACACATCAAAGTAACCATCACAGAGCTAGTTGCAAGACAGATACAGCAACTGCTTTCATGGAACTTAAGCCCTAGAGAGAATAATTATATCCATCTGAATACTTTGCTGTGTGATGAAATGAACTGTTCCCTATCAATGAGTAGCACAGTAGTTGACACAACGGAGAGAAAAAATAATTTTCCTCCAACATCCTAGTCTTGCCTGAGGATCCTCCCACCATAATAAAAAGATTAACATGATGAAAATAAACATAAAATAATTATACATGGGAGAGACACAAAAATACTTAGTAACACCCCAAAATATCTCAAGCCACCACCTTAAGCATCATCTCCACCTAAAAGATGTTGTGAGGGTGCTGTGGCTGGAGGCCAGTTATAGGAGGTCACCAGGAAAAGCAGAGTGACAAGTGTAGGCTTTTACACAGACTTAAGTCCTTGCCTTCTCCATAGATGGGTTTCTAGAGAGTTAGTCATCTTTTTCTTTTAGTACTGAGAGGGAAGCACCATTACAGATGGAAATTTCCCTTATAAATGTGTTTCTTACAAAAGTGTAATTTCTCAGTTTTCAGAACTACTCAAAATAACCAGCTCACAATAATCAATATACCAACAAAGCATGTTTTGGGGTGCATGTTGTGTTCCCCTTCCCGAAAACATCAGTTTCTATCCTCCCAGCTTGTGCATACAGTCAATTTAGGATCCAAGTGGGCATTGCTATTTAGAGGAGTTTCTAATAATGATAGTAAGAATGATCATAATTATAGTGATTTCATAAAAAGAATTCACTGTGTGACAATCACTGTTCTAATTGCTTTACATTAATTAACACAGTTAATCCTTACAACTACCCTCTAAAAAATCATGTTCATTTCACAGATTTGGAAACTGAGGCACAGTGGAGTTATGCCACTAACCCAAGCTCATACAGCAAGTAAACGGAAGAGCTATGATTTGGACCCAAAAAAAGTCTAGCTTCTCTTATTTATGTAAAGGATTCAGAGAGATAAGTGGGCTGGTTAATGCTTGTTTTCTTTGTTTCTTCAGTGACTTTCTCCTTTCTATCCTTTAAGCTATAACTTAATTTATCTAAGAGAAGGTTTTGCTATACTTAGAGTTTTATCTAATATGGAGTTTTTCTATGTATTTTTTATTTCTATGTGAAAAAAATCTTCGCCTTAAATCTCTAGTGTCAATATGAATTATTTGTTTATTTTTATGTTTTATCCATTCCTATTTCTTATATCTATTTTCAATCATGTAAGCTCCATAAAGGCAGGAAACTTAAATCACCTTATTCATCATTTTATACCTGGTACCTAGTAGTATAATGTCTGGAATAGTAGGTACTCATTAAATATTTGGAAATTAATAACTGACAATAGAAGAATTATTAAAAGAAATAGAAACTTTGTACAATATATAACGAAAAAATATATCACTGAAAAATTTCAATCCTATTTTCCAAATTTAAATGAAATGATCACGAATTTTAGGGCAACAAGATGGAATTGTGCCACTTAGCAACTTTCCTGTTCAATGCAGTTCTTATAAGTGTAATTAAGGATCAATGAACCAAGTGTTTTAAAGGCAGCCAACTTAATTGCCACAATTGTATGATTTAGATGAATAATAAATGTGCTAATGATAGTATAATATTAAATATTCAACGTGGTTATCAAAAGTCAATTAAGAGATAATTGTAAATCAGTAAGCCATAAGTAATGAGAAGAACCCTCCCTTTTTGGAAAGGTTGTTGATAGGAAAAAAGAATCCTAATTTTCTTGCTTTTCAGCATTTAATTCAATCATATAAAAAAGTATAGAAAATATTTAATTTAATTAGGCAGCACAGCAGATTTCTACATTCTCAAAGTTGGCATCATCTCACAGTTGCAAAGCAAATTTGACAACTCCAAGGGATTACAGCCTAGCCTTGTTAGTTTAAAGGATGGATCTCGAGAGTGACCCCTTCTTCATGCTTCCTTCTCAGGAGGACCACAGCATGTATAGTTTTTTTAGTTTTCTTTCTCTGCCTCTTTGTGCATCATCCCTCATGCATTTCTGGGTTTCTGGTAGAGGATTTGCATTGTTCACAAACTTGAAGCAGAGTTAAGAGATACTGCCCAAACTATGGAATGAATATATGTAAAATGGATAAAAAAATTTACAAGAAAAAATTATAGCATTCCAGTAGAGAATTTTTCCTTAATATCATTCTTTTTTTAAAAAAAAATAACATCATTTTATTCAAGGAACAGAGCGGCTTGAACTAGGGAAATTTTAAGACAGTTGAATGTACCTAAGTGAAGGATCACTCTATTAGAGTAATCTGTGAATAAAATTCAGAATATGCAAATTTGAATTTCATTGGCAGTTTGGCACTAGACTGAACACTCGTATAAATCAAAATTTTCTCTTTAGTGTTGAAAGGACCTGAACTTGTTTTCCTTCAAATGTAATTTTTTTAAAAAAGACCCCTAAAAAGTCTCTATAATACAATCTCATTAGTTTGACACTTAGCTAAGCAACTTCACTTAGGTCACTAATATCTCCTACAGAATTTCAATAAATGAAAGCATGGCAACTTTGCAACAAATAATTTGAACTTGGGTGAGTTATGAGTTTGCAAAATCTCCTTTCTTGGGTGTGGTAATGTGTGCTCCTACCTGGTACACCTGTTATCCTCACTAGACTGTCAGAAGATTGTGACAGATGAAGCCTCCAGCAAAATTGCTAGGTTTTGGTCCCTTAGAGTCTCAAACTAACCTAACTAACTAACCAGGTCTTATTAAACCAAGTGTTGGTAAAATTTCAATGTAAAAAAAACCCCTTTTATATGCATTTGTTATTAGCTTTCTTAAAATCTGTGAGATGGGTGAGAAAGGAATAAGAGTCAGAGAGGTGGGTGATGTAAGCCAGTGTTCCAGACAACACAATTAACCCCAGGGATTCTTGATTTTTGCAATGCACTTTGGAGAGAAAGGGATAAATAATGCAACAAGTTGTTAACCTGAAAGATGGTTGCTCAGACACAGCCACAGCCATATCAGATGAGTTTAGACCATCTCTTAGGGCAAGAAATTCAGAAGGAAGCTATCACTCCTATGTATCTAAATGTAAAGAAAGCCCTGAATGGACAGTATTAGGCCCTAGTCACCTTTACTTACTGACCATTATCAGAGATTACTTGGGTGTCTGGCTATATTCATTAGGAAGTAAAAAAGTAATCCAAGTCTTATGCCAAAATATAGGTTTAGGTATAGAATTATGCTTTTAGGTTTGCTTCTTGCTAAATAGATATTTTTGGGGAAAAATAAAGTTTGAGACATAGTAACTCTTACTTTAACAAGACTCTAAAAAGCAACCAAACTCTAAAAAGCATAAAATAAATGTACAAATGGAAAAGGCATTAAATTAAAAAATAATAATATCAAGTGAAGAAAACCACACTTACAGGGCCTCATTCTTTGATGAATTCACTACTGGCCAGATTTTGGCTGCTTGTTGCAATCTCTGAAAACTGCTTTCCAGAATGTGTGAAGTAGCTCTATCTCATACTGGCTGATACATCATGTAAGCTCCCAGAAACAAGTATATAAAGCAAAAATGGAACTGCCTTCATTTATAATATATTCCCTCAGTCTTTAGTTTAAGGATCTGAAGTTCCCGCTTCCTTATATATTTGCTATCAGATTCAGATATAGTCTCAAACTCAAACTGAGGCACAGTACCTATGGACAGTGCTTTTTCCCTCTGATTTTTTGCCCTTTGTTCCCATGGATGATTGATTCTGCTTGGTAATCACTATTTGATATGTTCAGGGGACACACAGTACTCACCTCACAGTAATTTGTCTTGTTGCAATTTGGGAGTGGTACACTAAGTGCAGTGAGTATCTCAGAAAACAGACACCCTGGGTTTAAAAATTGCCTCCATCAAACACTAGCTAAGTTATCTGGGGAAAATTAGTTTCCAACCCTTACTTTTCTAATCTTTAAATTTGGAGTTATAATGATATTCACCTTTAAGAACTTTGTGTGTGCCAAATGATATTTGTTGTTGTTGTTGTTGTTGTTTTTTAAGTAAAAGTATTTAGTACGTGGCTGGATGATAGTGAGCATTCAATATTAATTGTTTACATATCTTTATACAAATAAATTATGAATTATTCGTTTTATTTTCATAAGACAATGTTATTTGTTTTTTTCCTAAGTTTTGGAAAACATCTCACAACAGAACCCAAATACTAATAATAGTATTTCTTTGTGATCCTGGAAGTAATTATTTATTTGTATTTCAGTGAAATTAGATATTGCATTGTGTTGAATACATCTTCCATATCTCCTCAACTTCTCTCAGTCATTTCTGTCTTCCATGTCCTTAGCCACTTATTCCCTCTCAGCCTCTGTCAAGACCTACAGATGCCAAGCCCACCCATGAGATGTGTCTCTTGAGGACCACTAGACCATGGCTGGAATTTCTGGCTCTCCCCAGAACTTCTAGACGTCTCAAGGAGACATGACACATAGTAGAGGATCTGACTTACTGAGCCATTGCCAAAAGGTTACATAACCTGAAAATGAGAGTGAGGAGGTGTGGGATCTGATCTGGTTAACTCAGAGCAAGAGGAGACAGGAGTCAGACAAAACAAGAGATGAATTCCGTCTTTCTTCTTTCTTCTGCTACATTGTACTGAAGAGCACTTATTCTTTGACTTGCATAGGATATCCTGAGTGGCTGTATGGATATACTTGGATATATATTTTTTGGTGGCTTGTCAAGAAGGAATGGCCATCATAATAAGTCATTACCTTGCATTGCCTCTAATGTGGCAGCTCTGTTTTCCTTTTGTTGCTCTGAAATTACACACCCCAGATATAGTATTGATATTTCATCCTTGCCTGAGGCCTTTTTTCTAGGGACCCTAAGACATGCCACCTTTTTCCCACCAATTTCATTCATTCATTCATCCATTACAAAATCCATTACTTATTTTAAGTCACCATGATGTGCATAATAAGAGATACCAAGGTGAGTAAATATGTTCCCTGGCTTTATGGAGATTACAAGCTAATAGTGGTATCTACAAGTATCTATATTAAAATTATAAAGTAATAAATACCTTGAAAAGAGATATAAAGGTCAGAGTTTGAAGAAAGAAGTTTTAGCTGTGAGATCATAGAAATCAAATACTCTGCTGGTGATATTTGTTCTGAGACTTTTAGTATAGGTAAATGTATCACTTTTGATAGAATCTATGTACAGATAAATAAGTTGATAGCATAAGCTCTTCTACCTTACTGACATGATTCACAATGTCAGAAAGTATGAGAACTCAGTGTTGTTGCTTCTAACTGTATGAAAACAATTATACTTAGTTTAAATATTTAAATAAATGGGTTTTAATACTCCTACATAGCACATAATTGTTATAAAATATAAATAAGCCAATAAATAACACTCATAATTCTACCAGTGTTAACATTTCAGACATTTTTTTTTTTTTTGCCTGCAACTATGTGTAGTTTTAAAAAATTGCATTATAGTGGGGGTTCCTGGGTGGCTCAATCAGTTAAGTGACCAACTCTTGATTTTGGCTCAGGTCATGATGTCAGGCCCCATGATAGGCTCCATGCTGAATATGGAGCCTGCTTAAGATTCTCTCTCTCTCTCCTCTTCCTCTATCCCTCTCCTTCCCCTAGCTTTCACAGAACATGGCATGTACATGTTCTTTCTCTCAAAAAAAAATCATTTTGGACGTAAAATTTTGTCATCTTAGTATGATTTTATGGATGTTTTTTCCTTTCAGTAATGTTGTGGCAACTTTTTAATGATTGTATAGTTTATGTATTTAATCATTTCATTGTAGTACTGTACTATTTATTTATCCAAAGCTTCCTCCAGGTCATTTATTTTGTGTCAACCTTTTTTTAAAGATTTGATAGTATGTTACAATAAGCATTCCAGGTTGGTGAAATCTTTTTTTTTTATTTTTATTTATTTATGATAGTCACAGAGAGAGAGAGAGAGAGGCAGAGACACAGGCAGAGGGAGAAGCAGGCTCCATTCACCGGGAGTCCGATGTGGGATTCGATCCCGGGTCTCCAGGATCGCGCCCTGGGCCAAAGGCAGGCGCCAAACTGCTGCACCACCCAGGGATCCCCGAAATCTTTCTGCATAATCCTTTATTATTTATTATTTCCTTAGGATAAAGTCTTAGAAGTACAATTGCTATGTTTAAATAGCACAAGCATTGTCGTGATTCTTCTCAGTTGCTATTCAATTGGGAACCAAAATATTATCTTAATAAGCTTACTAGCACTATAAAATACTACTACTTTTCAGCATAGAAAATGGATTGTATAATTTTAAATATATATGTAATTTTGGTTGGGAGATATTTATATCTCCATATCAGAGATGACGATACCTATTTCATAGTGTTTTGTCAAGATAAAAAAGATATTGTAAGTGAAGATGTGATCATTAATCTGATGTTTTTTAGAAAGAGAATGGTAAAAATAGAAAAGATTAGATGGGGGAGAAAGACCTGAGTATAGATAAAAGAGAGGGTTAAAAATTTATAAGAGAAGAGTTTACAACTCCAAGATATTTCATTTCAAAACTTAGAAGAAATCAATGATTTCCAAGCAAAATAGAAATTATAAAACTTTACACAGAAGTAGAAATACACAATAGAAAAATTATCCTAGAAAAGATACAAATGATTAAAATTTTTGTTTAAAAGGAAATAGGATTTACTAAAGGGTTTACTAAAAAGTTTGTTTCCTTTAAATGACAGGTGGCATTCATATTTGAAAGAAATTTTTCAGGCCACAGAAACAAGTGGAAAATTTCCAGGATCCCTTTAAAAAGTCAGAATATCTTTGGTAATTAAATATAAAGATATCACATAAAGAGCAATATATAAAACATATGATATTAGAAAGGTAATTCATCCATATCTTAGGAATATCTATACTATCTATACATATACATATACTATGGCAATGTGATTTTATTGCAGAAAATATGATTCAATATCAGGAACCCTATCTTCATTATTCAGTATAGCAACTGATTAAAGGAGAAAATAATTTGGTCATATGAATCAGTGCTGAAAAGGAATTTGACAAAATTCAGCAGTTATTTTTAATAATACTATAAGTAAAATATAAATGGAAAAATTACTACAATATTATTATAATTTATCAAATTCCACAGCATGCATTATCACAGTGCTGAAACATTAACTCCATTTCAATAAAACATAAAACTATAAAGAGATGCCTATTGATAACATACTATTTAATATTGCTCTGTGAATGTAATGAGTCAAACCTGTGAAAGCTACTACAAATATTGGAAAAAGTAGATAATGTCAATTTTTTGTCAATATGATCATATGTCTACAAAACCAAGAAATTCCTAGTGGCCTACTGCTAGCATCATTTTTTAAAAATCTGTAAGTGGGGGGGCAACCCAGGTGGCTCAGAGGTTTAGTGCCTCCTTCAGCCCAGGGTGTGATCCTGGAGACCCGGGATCGAGTCCCATGTCAGGTTCCCTGCATGGAGCCTGCTTCTCCCTCTGCCTGTGTCTCTCGTGAATAAATAAATAAAATCTTAAAAAAATAAATAAAAATCTGTAAGTGGGTAGATATAAGTTAAATATTTATATAAAAGTGCTATTGAGGGTAGCCTGGCTCAGTGGTTTAGCGCCACCTTTGGCCCAGGGCCTGATTCTGGAGACCAGGGATCAAGTCCCATGTCGGACTCCTTGCATGGAGCCTGCTTCTCCCTTTGCCTGTATCTCTGTCAATCTCTCTGTCTCTCTCTCTCTTTCTCTCTGTCTCTCTCTCTCTGTCTCTCATGAATAGATAAATAAAATCTTTTAAAAAATAAGTGCCATTGACATAAGTAAACAAAGTTATAAAAACTTTGATAGATAAGAATCATGAAGAAACTTTATGAATAGGAACTATAAATTCCTATTGAAAAATAAGCCACATATGGACTAAACATATACTATATCCTTACTTAGAAAAATTCATATTTTAAATACACCAATTTTATATAAATAGGATACAATTTATCAAAGCTACAAGTGGAATATTAACGTTTACATGAAAGAGTAATTTGTTGAAAATAGTCAAGAAAATTTTGAAGAACAATAGTGTTGCTCTAAACAAATCAGAATTAGGAAAGGGAATTCAGGAATAGATCAGAGTATATATTTCCCATTATAATTTTAATTTTCATTTCCCTTTTGAGTTTGTGTATTTTCTTTCATGATTGTTAAGATTTTGATTTGCCCTTCAGCAAATTGCCTCTTCAAAATGGGATTTCATTATCTTCTCATTGATTTTCAAAAGTTTCTTATATTATAATTTTAACTGCTTCTCTATAGACCTTATTGCAAATGTTTTTTTTTTTACATTTATGACAGGCATAACAAAATAATACTTCATACTAGCCACACTGAAAAAATTTAAAAATAATCTTAATACCTATTACTGGTAGGATGTGGGCAAAATAATATTCATATTTCTTGTATAAAGGTGGACTGCTTTAAATTATTAGAAAGTAAACTGAGAACATCTAATAAAATTACTAATAAATACAATTGACCTTTGAACAACATGGGCTTGTGCAGTGGTCCAATTTAATGCTGTTTTTTAAAAATAAATACAATACAGTACTACAAATGTAACTTCCTTAGGATTTTCTCAATAGTATTTTCTTTTCTCTAGCTTACTTTATTGTAAGAATACAGTATATAACACATATAACATACAAAATATGTGCTAATTGACTATGCTACAAGTAAGGCTTCTAGTAAACAGAGACTATTAGCTAAGTTTTATGTAAAATAAATAACGAGTAAGGTTTATGGTCAAATGGTGGGCGAAATCTAACATAAGTTGTGGCAATCCAAATATAAATTACAAATTGATATAGCAAAGTTGACCTATGAAAGATAGAACTTGAAATGTCCAATAAATACAAAAATACTTTAACCCTGTCTTAGAAGTGCTTCCTAATCTTTATTAAAATTTGAATTAATGCAAGTTTCAGGTAATTTCAAATGTAACATCAGGAAACCCACTTTCTTGTTATTTTATCCATTCCAGAGCAAACAGCAATGAAAAGGTGACTACACTGCTAACATCACCTAACACCAAAAGCTGAAAAAATCACATGCAAAAAAAATGAATATTGATGATATTTCTACATGCAAATATCATAATTGTTATTCAATTCCCATGGAATATTTATGTCTTTCTTAAATCTAAGTAGGATTTATTCCATAAAGGCAAAGATGGTTCAAATTGAGGAAAGATGTCATTATAATTCATCACATTAATAATTAAAGGAGAAAAATAATTCAGTGATGCTTACAGGACATTGGATGATGTTTAAAATCTCTTCTGAATTAAAAGATCGTCATTAATTAGAAATAAGAGAATGATGTGGTAACATGGAAAGGGATTCTTAACCAAACCTAAGACATTATTTAGAGAAGAAACATTAAGAGATGTTCTTAGTAAGTTGGAAACTGGTGACAGATTTCCAGCTGTTGCTGCTTACTTAAACTCCTTGAAGAATGGCACCAAGTCATTCCAATGTCATTTGGTCTTAGCAGATGTTACAGATACCTTTTATTGTGTCTGTCAGCTCATCCAGTTTGTAATAATTCCACTGAGCATTGTTTCCCTTCCTTTGCACTTCTATAGGACATAGAGGTGGGTCCTTATGATGGACACATTCTATGATAACTTCCAATGAATCCTGCCCTTTTATTATCTCTCAAGAGATGGTGGAACCAATGCCTTGCTTCTAACTAATACAATATGGCAAGTGTGATAGGATGTCCTTCCCTTGATTAAGTTACATTATATGGCAAAAGCAATGAGATGCCACTCCCTTGAGTATATAATATGTCCTATAAGACTCCATCTTAACTAGAGAGACAGATTCTCCTGCTGGCTTTGAAGAAGCAAATATTTATATTGTGAACTTACAGAAACCGTTAGATAATAAGTGTGTATTAGGGATCCCTGGGTGGCGCAGCGGTTTGGCGCCTGCCTTTGGCCCAGGGCGCGATCCTGGAGACCCGGGATCGAATCCCACGTCGGGCTCCCGGTGCATGGAGCTTGCTTCTCCCTCTGCCTGTGTCTCTGCCTCTCTCTCTTTCTCTCTCTGTGACTATCATAAATAAATAAAAATTAAAAAAAATCCCTCTAAAAAAATAAGTGTGTATTACTTTAGGCCTGTAAATCTGCATTAACTCGTTATGCAGCATAGAAAATGAATATAGTCCCCAACAACCATGTTTATATTGTGTGGTAAGATACTAGGAGTAAAAGCGATCAGGGTCCTTTCCCAGAGAATTTGGAATTGGGATTGCAATTTTTTAGTCTCAGTTTGGGCTTGTGTCTTGAGTAGAGGAGATTTAACAAAGGGGAGCGGGGAAGAAATAATCTCTTGAAGTGTGGGCTGAGTAGGAGAAAAGCTAGCCTACAGAAAGATAATAAGGTAGCAGAGACAGAGAAATAAAAAGTAGAAAAGGATCCTTTCTGGCTTTTATGTAGCATTCCATTTCCTGATTTCAATTCTTTTAATGTGAGCTAACTGCATTTTCATCCTTGACTTAGCTGCTATGATATATCCTTATATCCTTGTAATAAGTACCCCTCTTTTAAATAAAGTGGTGTCAAGTTAGTATCTGTTATATGCAATCAGAGTCCAAACTATTCAAGTAATGCACAAGGAAAGGAAATTTAAAACACTCTTGGTAACCAGTGGTACTATTTGGCAATACTATCTCCTGATTTTTATTTTTTTTCCTTTTCTTTTTTAGTTCTATAAGTTGGATTTATGTCCAGCTTACTTTGGAAAATTACCCTTCTCTTCTCCAGGCTAAATAATTCATGTTCACAATTTTAATTAATGAGCTACAACCTTTTAGTGTCCAAAGGGGGCAAAATACATTTTTATGGCTTTAAAACAAGTTATTTACCACAGTATAATTTCTACTTGAAATGAAGTTAAAACAAAATTTGAGAATGGAAAGGCAAGAGTAAATATTATGTGAAAATAATGCTGTCTGCCTCCTATAATCTTACTTTAAATTTGACTAAAATGAATTGGCAAAAAGTAGTACCACATGAACTAGTTGTTCAGTAAAGTCTTAAAATCAGTGAATAATGAGATAGGAAATGATATTCAGATTATGGAATGATATTAACAAGGTCAACTTCAGAGAGAAAAAATGACATTGATTTCACACATGATTGTTAATTGGAAGATAATATAAATAGTCATCATGAATCAAAAACCACACTGCACTCTTGCTGACTATTTAAGGATATAAAAGGAAAACACACAACACAAGGAAATGAATATTGATTGAACAGGGAAAATTGTATATGGTAATAATTTTGAAATAAGATGTTCCTGGCAGATGAGCCTGACAACATAAGGCTGAGGAAACCTAGAGGGACACCATCACCAACCTTTCTTGTTCCGTAGTGACCATATGTACTAGGCTGGTGATTTCACTAGCATTCGGTAAAAGTATAGAAAGTGGTTCTTGGTAAGGAGGTGGGGAGGCCTCATTTATCACCTTTGCTGATTTGCATGGTGGAAATAATCCCACCAAAGCCAATTTCAAGCTAACAGTGTGAAGTAAGTAAACATGGAGCTGGGATGAAATGTACACAACCAGCCTGAGTCAGCTCCAACACAGATCATTCCTGGGGGGAAGGCTGTCTAGGTCTCAAGGGTAGGCCCAGTGTGGGGCTTCTAACAAACTAGCCAAACTTCTGTGTCAGAAACTTCACGACTCTCGGTCTATTCACGCGAGACAGAAGGTGGCATTTCAGGCAGCTCTGCCGATTGTATATGTATGGGAGAAACAGTGTGTAATTGTGTGCCACTGTGTATCAGGCTGCACTGAATAACAGTATGAAAAAATACGAAATGATTTTTAAACTTGATGATACCCCCACATACGATTAATCCGGAGTTTGTCAATATTTAATGTGCATAAAGAGTCATGTTCTGTAGTTCTGCAGTAGGGCATGTGAATCTGCACTTTAATCAGCTCTTCTAATGTTGATGAACAAGAAACACTCTTAAGAATCACTGTATCTCCAACTGAAGCTTTCCACCTTTACCAAGCATTGCTCTTTTCCAGGTGCTGGGCTAGACTCTTGGAGTCTGGAGATAAATGAGGAAGCATGGCACATGGTAAAGCTTAATGTCTGTCTTCATGATCACCTTAAATTGATTGTGAGTGCCACCACTTGGAGTCATGTGACCTTGGGTGATGTGTGTATGCTGTTTGAGACGCTGTTTTCTGAAATGTCAAATATTACTTATCCCTTTTGGCAAATGAGATAAATCTGGAAACTGCTTAGTGCAGTGTTCTGGACATTGAAGGAAACCCATGTTAATTTGCCTCTACACAAGGAACTCAAACTAAGGCTGAAGTCAAATAATTCAATTATTAAAATTCAGACTGTATGTGGATGGTGCACAGAGAAAGTCTATCTGACTCCATCAAGGTAGGTCAAGTGAGGTTTCAGTGACAACAGTTTGTTTGAGCTAAATAGGTCAGGGGAATAAAATTGGGAAAGACGAGGGTAACAAAATCAAATGCAGGAATTTGTGAAGGATAAGGTGTTCTGAGGAAATAGTAAGTGGTTTGTTTTGCCTGGAGCACTGTAGTTCATTTGTTAGTGTTTGGGGAGGGGAAATCAAGAAATATATACTTTTCAGAACTTAAAGGTTTATAACGACAAAGCACTTGGTTTCATCTTCAAGACAAAAGGAAACTGTTAAAGGACTTTAAGCAGGAAAATGTCAATAAAGATTTGTGCAAGCTCCCTCTGGCTTCGAAAGGAGTCAAAGCACAATGAAGCCAGTTTGAATGTTACCATGACAGGCAAGAAAAGTAGCTGGTAGGCCTGCACTAGGTAGGGTGGTGGCAGGTAGGGTTTGGTGATGGGATAGCATGTAACAGCATGCTAAAAACAACTCCCCCCAGGTTCATGATAGCCCATTATTAAACTTGCAAGGTTTTGCAAACTGGTTGTTAAACATGACTATTAATAAAAGCTAGATTGTATAAGTTATATAGACTCGCAATAAACTACACTGAAAATAAAGGTAATGAACACTGAAAACTCATCATTTCTTTATTATTTTATAACATTAACTATATCCTATGCTCTTGAGACTCTTTACATCTATCTTATCTGTATGGTGAAAATACCATGCAATTGTATGCCACTGTTGATTGCCACATTCAGTGATGTCACATTGGTAGCTTGGGATCAGTCATGGTGGGAATATTTATACCTCAGAAATCTGAAACCACTATGAAGTAAGCTTGGTGCATTGTTTTGTAATTTTCTAAGACTTAATTAAGAAAGTGTTGAAAAAAACTGAACAATCCAGGTTGATCATAAAAGTATGTCTGTACCATTACACTGAAAATAGTACAAAGAATTGAGGAAATATTGTTAGTATTCAAAAACTATTATCTAGTTCAGCAAAGACATCACTCACTCATTTACTGATGAGTTACATCACCACACGTCTTAACTTGCTTCACTTTTTTTCTTAATCATTAATACAAATGGGAATGTGAATCAATATTTCTGTAGGAGCCAGTTGTCTGTTGTCCTCTATTGCAACCACAGATTGTCTCTGCATACTAAACTTCAGCAAAATTTGCTAATCAGAGAGACATGATTGGCTGTGTGGGATTTCAACTGAATATTGTATATTTTGATTACTTGTAAATTATGTGTGATACATCCTCTCTATATATTTATATAAATGTAAAATTCATAATAATCTTACATACATACATACAGATACGCTTTTTTTTTTCATTGATCTTCTTGTTAACTATTTAATAGCATAGTCTTGGGATAGAAAAATGATGGCTGACCGGATTATATGACTGGCTAGGAGAGGTGAAGAAAAGAGAGTGTGGTAACTCCAGTTTTATGATCAGGCTACAAAATAACATGGTGGTGTCACTCACTGTAGATACAAATGTATTGAGAGGACCAGGTACCATGGGGTAATGATAAAGAGAAATGTTCAATTTGCGATTCTTCAAATTAAATTCTTGCCTATAAAGCTCCCCTGATTCCAAGGTATGTGAGTCTCAGCGTGCTATGGCTTAATGCTTCTTGGTTTCAGAGTTAGAGTTCCTGTGTGCTGCGCAGAGTAGGAAGCTTCCCCCGGGGAACCATAGTCGTGAAAGGAAGAGTTACTTGAGAGCACCAGAGTCTATGACCCTTTCATCTTTGTGTCCTGAGAAATAGAATCTTGTTACCTCCTCACTACTCTGTATTGCTGATTCTGACACTCAAGAGAAACAGGAATAAATCTTGGTAGTAAGCACGAGTGAGTATCTTAGATACAGATCTGTGTGGTCTTTAGAGGCAAATGGAACCAGACCCAAGAATTTCATATTCTCAATATGGTCCTTTTTTTTCCCACATTCCATTGATACTTTTAGAATCAATAGATTTATTTCTAATCAATAGGACTCTATTCATGCAAAATGAGATTAATACAAAACTTAAAAAGTTGTTTTTTTTTTTTTTTTTGATAGAAAACATATTACTCTCCTATCTCTGGCTGTGTTTTGCTAAACCAAGTTGCTCTTAACTTTTTGCTATCACATAGATTTATTGCCATATTCTTTTTTACGTCTTTATTTTTTCTTTCTGGACATGTTTTGTTACCTGTTTTATTCTCCTTGTGGAGAGTACATGTCTCGAAAAACCTTTTCAGCTAATTAGGGGGTACTGTGAGATGGTTTTCTGGATAGTTTGTTTAAGACCTATGTCTGGATTGGTGAAAGCCTGGATTTGTTAGGTATCTTAGATTTGATAATTGTGTTTTTCATTTTGACAGGGAGTACAAACTTTCAGTGTTGCTTTGCTTTTATTCCCAGTTTTGTGTGCGTGTGTGTGTGTGAGTGATCTCTACAAATCATCTTTGGTGACTTAATTTGACTTAATTAATTGGATAGCTTGCAAAATCATGACATTTCTGGGCCAGAGATTGACTATAAGACGAGGAAGGAATTTCTTCCTTATATAAGATTCTGGGAAAACAGGTGCATCACATGTAAAACAATATCCTCAGAGATTAGGATTCTAATGTACTCACTGGTTCAGATTCAAAGATTTATTTCTTTAGATCTAAGCACCTTGGCTTCTCAGAAGGCACTTCCATTGCCAGATGCTTATAATTGTTAGTCACAAAGATTGTAGGGAGAATCTATTCCTTGAATGCAGCACAGTTCTTTTCCAGATAACAAATTTCCTAGAACTCTGTATCCACGTCACTTCCACTTTACATTAAATGTTTAGTCTGTGTCACTTTAGCCTTTTGGCTAAACTCTGCAGGAGCTGGCACAGGGAATCCCATTAATTGTCCATTTAATCTAATAGCCCTCTCTGGCAGAGGCCCATTTCTGCTGTTTTGGGGGCAGACAAAACATAAACCGTAATGCATCTCAGCAATTGGAGATTACAATATTAAATTTGCTGAGAAAGGAAGAGTGGACTGAGAACTCTGATCAGCCATTAAAAGAGAGTGATTGATTTTACCAGCATTTAAATGCATGCACGCACTTATTAGAGCCATGCTGAGTATCAGCATACAACTTAAAAGTATCAGGAATATATAATTTTCTCAAGGAATTAAACCCATAAAAATAAACCCCTATTTCCATTTGTGATAATATTTAAACAAATTATAACAGTCACACAAGACTAGTAGCATTTATATTAGGATCCTGTCCTACCCACACCTTATATTAGTAAGGAACTTGATGATTCAAAGTGTGATTTGTAGACCAAAAGCCTCAGCATTACCTAGATGCTAATTACAAATTCAAAAACCCAGGCTTCACCTTAAATCTACAGAATCAGAAATGACATGTCAAGATCTGTGAGGGATTTGTTTTTTTTTTTTTTTAAAGCCATGCTTTTTTTTTTTTGATTTTTATTTATTTATGATAGTTACACACAGAGAGAGAGAGAGAGAGAGAGAGAGAGAGAGAGAGAGGCAGAGACACAGGCAGAGGGAGAAGCAGGCTCCATGCACCGGGAGCCCGATGTGGGATTCGATCCCGGGTCTCCAGGATCGCGCCCTGGGCCAAAGGCAGGCGCCAAACCGCTGCGCCACCCAGGGATCCCCTGTGAGGGATTTGTATGCACAGTGATGTTTGAAAAACACTGGTGCAGAGGCTATAACTGAAAATAATATTTAAAAGTTGTAATCACATTTAAAAAAATTGGATAGATGTATAATCTGCCCAAGTCCTCCCTAACTAGAATAATTTTTCATGGACACTAAAGTCCTTTTAGTTCTATAATCACTAGGCCTCTCTTTATGTAAATAATAAAAAATATCCACCCTGCATTCTTCTCAAAGTTACAGGAAGAGTTAGATAGATGAACATGTTCCTATTTCTTTAGGCTTCTTTAATCTAGAACATTTCTTCCATCTTTCCTTGACTCTTATCATCTTGATAATTTGGAAGATTGTAGACCATTTTGTGGAATATCTTCCAGTTTTTGTTTGTTTCGTATGTTCTCACAGAATTCAACACAAGTTATCTATTTTTAGCAGAAATATTAAAGAAGCCATGCTATTTTTATTACATTATCTCAGGTAATGTATGATTTCATATTGTCCCGTTACTAGTGACGTTGACTTTGACAATTTAATTAAAATGGTATCGGCTGGGATTCTCCACAGTAAAATTACTTTCTTCCCCTTTTGTAATTAGTATTTTGGGTGGTGATACTTTGAGACTGTGAAAAATATCCCATTACTCATTGACTTTCAATTTATTTCCATATGTAAGTAGGGATCGTCTTATTCTATAAATAATAATCCATTGCTATCATTATTTACTTCAAAATTCCAATTTTCTCAACTTTACCCTGTGGGAACCCTGGAGAAGGTGAGTTCTGTATTCTTTTAGCATGTCTCTATCATTCTTTGAACACTTGCATACTTACTGGCATACTACGATATTCTAGACTTTATCTTGTATTTCTCCTCCCCCAATCCCAGAGCCAGCTTCTTCCCCAAGGAGCCATGGTTTCTGTGGGTGGAGAATGATATTTTAAGCCAAAATCTGGGCTCTAGGCGTGCTCATTACTACTGGGATAGTGTTGCTCCCAGGCCAACCAGGAGGATGAAGTTAGGGAATAGAAGCATAAACATAAAAGACAACCCTTGTATGGCCACCTCTTCCACTCTCCCCCATGTAGACATTCTCCTCTTTCTTCTGAGGCCTTGGCGTCTCATACAGACCATTTCTTTATCTACTGCTGCCTTGAATATTGACTTTTCACCCCATATAGGCTTCCCGTGCTAGGCTACCCTCCTACATAAATTCCTCTTTGCTCTGTTCAGACTAATAGCCCACTCTGCATCACTAGTGCTGCTATACTCATGCCTCCCTTTCTCTAACTGGGCTCTGATACATCAGCTAGACTACTGTAGCTCCTCAATCCTTCCTTTCTGTGTGAACCCCTATCTTAGCTCCTCAATCCTTCCTTTCTGTGCGAACCCCTATCTTAGCTCCTCAATCCTTCCCTTCTGTGTGAACCCCTATCTTACTCAGATCTAAGTGATACAATCTGGACCTAATAACTTATTAAAGGGAGAGAGGGAAAGGAAGTAGGAAAGGGAAGTGTCGTGGTCAGTGTTATGTGTCAGCTTGATGAGGCTATAGTTCCCAGTCATTAAATCAAACACGAATCTAGGAGTCACTGTGAAAATACTTGTGATGTGATTAAAATCCACGATTAGTTTACTTCAAATATAGAAGATTATTCTAGATGGTCTGTATGGACCCTATTCAATCAGTTGAAAGACCTTGTGAGCAGAGGTGAGACCTCCCTGAGAAAAAGAAATTTGCCTTTGGACAGCAACTTCAGACCATGTTCTGGAATTCTAGCCTGCTCTTCTGGGTGGCCTACCCCTCCTGCAATCACATACACCTATTCCTTGCAATAATCTCTTAGTATGCATCTCTTACTGGCTTTCTTTCTCTGGTTTAACCCTGTCTGATACAGGAAAAAATGGGGGGGGGGGAGAGAAAACATTTAATTATTATTATTTTAATGGAAATTCTCTGAGAAATGTTTAGAGTCTAATTTTCTGTTTCTACAAGGAGATGAAAAATAGAGCAGAAAAACATGTATCACGAGAGTTTAAGTTAATCATGGGGAAGAATTTCCTTCCAGTGAATATTAAAAATGAGAGCCTGAAATGACTCTCTGAGTCACTCAGCATCTAAGCAATGTCTCCTCAGAAAGGACTTATAGGACTTTTTTTCCCGTGTCAGTATATTCATCTACAACCTAGCGCCAAAAATTTCCTTTCATAATGAGTAATCTTCACTTTGAGTTCCAAAACGTAAGTCAGAGCACACTCTAAAAGCAAGAGGAAACTAATTCGAGGTAAAAGGTGGAAGTCGAGTCACATTCATACATGCAGCTGTAGTCAATATAATGTTCCATTCTGTGACTTTCTAACTTTAGGCTCATATTGTCATCTCTGTCTGTGACGTTTGTTACTTGTCCCTCGGAGGACTGTCTCCACCTTCATGTATCAGTGTAATACTCTTTTTCCCAGAGGTTTTCTCTAAACCTCTCTCTTCCTCTCTCTGTCTCTCTCTCCATTTTTCCTGCTTTAACCTTACTAAACCTATATTCATTTTATACTGTTTCACATATCACAGTTTCTTTCTCTTTAAACACACACACACACACACACACACACACACACACACACACACACACACACACACAAACCCAAAACTCCTCCTCACTCGCTTTCACTCTTTTTCTCGACTGGGTTTTAGATCCTCCGGAAGAGGGTTCTGGGGTGGGGGCGTGGCGGCCCCGGCAAGATGGCGGCGCCCGGGAAGATGATGTTTCCGGAGAAACCGGGCCGCGGCAAGTACAGGGCTGCCCTGAAGAAGGCGAAGCGAAAGAAACGACGGCAGGAACTGGCTCGACGGAGAGACTCGGGACTCCCTCAGCCGGAGGGAGAGGATGCTTCTGTCGAAGAGCAACGCCTGGAAGAGAAGCTGCTGGAGATCGAGAGGCAGAAACTGCACGAGGCGTGGTTGCTTCGGGAGCAGAAGGCGCAAGAAGAGTTCAGAAGAAAGAAGGAGCGGGAGGCGGCGGCTAGGAAACGGCAGGAGGAACGCGAGAGGCAGTTACGCGCCGAGCGGGAAGAGCGGCAGAGGAGAGAGAGGCAAGAGCAGGAGCGGAAGCTGCGGGAGAAGCGACGAAGGGAGGAAGCCGCGCAGAGGCTGCTGGGACGCGCCGCCGCCTGGCGGAACCCCGAGCCGCCCGCGGGCCCGCCGACAGCCGGGCGAGGCGGAGCCGACTGCCCGTTCTACAGTAAGACGGGAGCGTGCCGATTCGGAGACCGGTGTTCGCGGAAGCACAGTTCCCCGTCCTCGAGCCCCACTCTCCTCATCAAAAGCATGTTCACGACGTTTGGGATGGAGCAGCGCCGAAGGGACGACTACGACCCGGACGCGAGCCTGGAGGACAGCGACGAGGAGACCTACCAGCACTTCCTGGACTTCTACGACGACGTGCTTCCGGAGCTCAGGCACGTGGGGACCGTGGTCCAGTTCAAGGTCAGCTGCAACCTGGAGCCGCACCTGCGGGGCAACGTGTACGTGCAGTACCAGTCGGAAGAGGAGTGCCGGGCGGCCCTGGCCCTGTTTAACGGGCGCTGGTACGCGGGGCGGCGGCTCCAGTGCGAACTCTGCCCCGTGACCCGGTGGAAAACGGCCATCTGTGGTCTGTTCGAAACACACCAGTGCCCGAGAGGAAGACGCTGCAACTTTCTTCATGTGTTCAGAAATCCCAACAATGAGTTCTGGCGAGCCAGCAGGGACATCTGCCCGCCCCGCGATGCGACCGGCTCGTCCTCCGGGAAGGGCCCGGAGAGGAGAGCGCGCGCGGGCCGCCGCGCGGGCGGCTACGGGGGTGACTACGGGGGTGGCTACGGGGGCGGCTACGCGGGTGGCTACCTGGGCGGCTACGCGGGCGGCCACGCGGGGCCGAAGCGGCCGAGGAGCCCCGGCCCGGCCCGCTCCTGCAGGACGAGCCGGGGAGCCGAGAGGAAGCGGAGGAGCAGCCCCCGGGGCGACGAGTCGCGCAGACGCCTGTGGAGGAGCCGCGCGGGGCCCAGGTCACCCAGTCGAGGCGGGAAGAGGGGCCGCAGCCGGAGGAGCTCCTCTGGGTCCAGGAGCCGAGGCAGGAGGAGGTCAGGCAGCAGGGGCCGAACCACGCAGGGTCCCAAAGGCAAATAAACGTACTTTGGTCGTCACTGACTGTGCACCGTCCGCCGGAACCCCACCGCAATCTGATAATCAGTGTGTTCACAATAGAATACCTAGACAACATCAAATGCACAGGTAACATGAAACCCCTCCCCGTAGGGACCCCCGGGCGGCGCAGCGGTTCGGCGGGCGCCTGCCTTTGGCCCAGGGCGCGATCCTGGAGACCCGGGATCGAGTCCCACGTCGGGCTCCCGGTGCGTGGTGGCGCCTGCTTCTTTCTCCCTCTGCCTGTGTCTCTGTCTCTCTCTCTGTCTCTCTCTCTCTCTCTCTCTGTGTGTGTGTGTGTGTGTGTGTGACTATCGTAAATAAAAAAATAAGAAATAAATACAAAGAAAATCCCCTGTAATCCTAACCCTTAGCAGTAAAGTTCACGCTGGAAAACAAAACAAACAAACAAACAAACAAAAAAAAAAAAAGGAGAGGGTTCTGTCTTTCTTGTTTCTTTTCATGGTTCCAGCACCTAAGAGAGCGAATAGGTGTTCAAGAAGTAGTTGCTAAATAAATAGATATCACTGTGCCACTACTGCTTACCTGCCCATGATTCCAACAACAAGTTTTTGAAAAAGCAGTTTGATACTGATCTGAGATTGGATCTCTGCTGATGCGATGTTGTACAGTTTTAAGTCTCTAAGTAGGTAAATTCAAATAAAATTCAAGTCCAGTATTAGCATTTCACTATTCTTTAGGATAAAAGCAGTTGCTGCACTTCAGCACTTCTGAGTAGGCACGGCGGTATTCACCCATCTGTCCAAAGGTAATGGTGAGGTTTACTACTAGCTGGACCATAACCAGCATGATGAGTGAGTAAATCTCAGACTAGCTTCTCTCTTAAGCTTGGTTGTAGAAGAGCCTGGGAACCACTATAGATATTTAATGAGTCAGACAAAAGTGGGGGAAAAAAATCCTACCCAACTGTCTTGGGGCTATCATAAACAGATAAAAGATTACCACTGGTGTAATGGAGATAATGGGAGACCAAATATCAGTCCTGAATTACTAACAAAACAAGCCTTTTTTTGTAAAAAAATAATTGAGGTGTAGTTGACACACAATGTTACGTTAGTTTCAAGTGTATAGCATGGTGATTCAACAACTCTGTAGTTATGGCCACAGATGTAGTTAGATGATGAGATACAGTTTACAACTACCTGAATAGCGTACTGTGGAGACGATCAATTGATGTGCGAAAGCTAGTTTTACTTTATATGCAGATGTTCTGACTTCTTGGTGGACAAGTTTTTTGGTTTTGTTCTTGTTTTTTAAATGATGTGATAAATCACTAGCGATGCAGTAACAAAATCCTGTGCTGCTGCTCTATGAGTGATGATTATGTTGAGATCATTTTTATATTTAAAAAGATTAATAAGTAGGTACAGTCTCATTGGCTTTCATCTTAAAAGAAAAACGGTTTAACATAACTTTTATGACTCTGGTTCCAAACACGTGTTTGAAATGGCAATAAATGATCAGCCTCATGTCTGGATATTTTTGTTACTAAATACTTTTAAATACCTTGATAATTGATTCTTCAGTTTATATTTAAACATTTAGTGTTGTGAGCACATATGTTATGAGCACATAATTTATAGAACTGTAAAAGGAGGTGCTCTTACAATAACTTAGCCTCCTGGTTTTTATTAATTATTATATTAATAAGTGTGTGTTTTAAAACATATGCGGTTCAAAGAATGGTTTTGTTGCCATTCCAATCTTTTTCATTTTTGCATTCAAGTCACATACATAGACTCTCAATATAGAAATATTGAGAGTGTCTTCAAATCTACTTTAGGAAAGTAGACAGGCGGTTTTGATTTTTGTAGGTGATTTAAGTGGGCAAATATCCAAAAAAAAAAAAAACATACATATACTTATTGTCTGAATACCCTCTATCTTTTTGTAGTTTCATGTATATTTTTGTTTTTCTCTTATGATGTCAAAGCTCGAACAGTACGACTCTTAATATCTTACATACAAATCATCACTAGAAATGAGAATCGTAGGCATTTGGTGGCTCAAGTTCTCAAAAGATTCAGCTGTGTTTAACCGATTTTGATCCTACGAGTGTTTTGAGTTTGATTAGATTTAGTCATAACATAAAAATATTGAGACATATAAATGAAAAATTGAGAACAGGGGATATTGAGGTGTTTAGGATTTGAAGGGACAATCAGCCCAAGGTACATTTAGAACTTGCATTACACAATCCCTCGTGAATGTGAGAAAATAGATGGGACGCGTGTGTTCTGGCTCAGGGTTCACACACTGTGAAAGACACTGAAACCAAAGAAACAACGTGGATGTCTGTATAAAACTGGGTGGAAGGAATTTTAAGACTATCTCCCTGAAGCCCTGTATTATTGTGACAAGGTAGAAGTCTTTCACCCTCAATGCCATTTAGTCTCTTCATTTTGGTTGACCTGTGAATTAATGATGAACGTGTCTCGAATGTTCGCATGATGACAAGGGAATCATTTATTTTGTAAGTGGCACTGAAAATGTGCTGGAGCACGCACAATTTAAACTAACCAGTCAGCCGTTCTGTCCTGCTGATTCAGTGGTATCAAGGACACAGCATCTAACCCTCACACTTGGCTTAATGGCAACCCTCTATCAGAATAGGGCCCATGGAGCATGGATGTCGGTCTTGAGAAACAAATCTTTCTTCTTCAAATGTCAGTATCTCATTAGACCTTGCATTGGTAAAAAAAAAAAAAAAAAAAAAAAAAAAAAAAAAAAAAAGACCTTGCATTGGTTATTTTAGTGATGTTTCCCCACACCCCTCCGGTGAGATGAAGTGGTTTACAGCCTCTGCAGTCTTAAAAGTACAAGCTTGTAATTTGGCTCCAGGTAAACTGTGTGACTCTGGAACTGTTTGAACATGCATTTTTGTCATGGTGGGATTTAAAGATCATAATAAAACTTGATAAAGATGTAGCTTTTAAGAGAGTAAGAGGCATGGCCATGTGTCTTGAACACTCAGGAGGTTCCATCTGACCTCTGACGGCCTTGGCTGAATTGTGGTGATGCTGAATTGTCAAAGACAGTCTGACTCATCTCTCTTGTGCGTGGCTACATTTTGGTAATGTACACTATAGGGATGCTATTTGTATTGTTAACAGAAGGTTTCTATCATCTAATTTCCAATCTTTTAGACAAAAACACATCCTGATTTAATGAGACAATTTTATGATATATGTATTCTGAAAGACATCGGGAAGATTTTCAGTGTTTATGTCAGATTGTACAAGTACACTGGCCTGCCTTTCTGTCATGTGAGAAAACAAATTTGTTAATTTCTGTGCATTGTTAATAAATTATAGTAATAAAAAAAATGATTCCCTTTTCTCATTGCCTTTCACAATATTCTTCTCTCTTAGGAACTGCCCTGATTTTAATGCCCAAAATCCTGCACCAGGCAAACCAGAAAGACAGATCACTCTAACTTACATAAAATGCCTTTTTATGGTAGATAAATATCTGGAACTCCAATAGTACTTCAAAATTTTTTCTGTCTTTATATCACTATGGTTGAATTAGTTGAATTTTATGTCATTAGAACCATGTAATTACAATGACAGAGCCAAGTAGTATTATGATATTCCCTTTTCATACTACTCTTTGGTCTGCTGGAACGTAATAATTTGCCTTCATTTCCACTTGCATAATTTGCTATCCACATAACCTTTTTTTTTTTTCAAATGCCATATCATTTTATTAAATCTCTATTTTTACTGGGGGACCTTTCTTCCATAAGCCTCTTATTTCCATGGTTGATCCACTTTTGTGGTTTAATCCTTTACTATCTGAAGCACAATAGTTTTTTCTTAAAAAAAGTTATATATATATTTATATATATATATATACTTACACATATTTATTTATTTATTTATTTATTTATTTATTTATTTATTTATTTATGAGTTCATGGGAAAAATGGAGAAATATTCTACCCTCATAATGAGTGGATATTCTGGCTTGGCATAGTATTCCAGGTTAAAGATTCTTTGCCTTCAGAATTTTGAAGACAATCATCTTCTGGAATCAGTAGTTACTACTGAGAAATCTGAAGTCATAATAATTCTTATTTCATATATGTGACATTTCCCCCCTCTCTTTTGAAGACTTTAAGTTCTTCCCTTTAACACTGATATTTTGAAATTTCATGACAAATGGTCTTAGCATAAGACTTTCTCATTGAGTGTATAAGGAGGTCTGTAGCCTCATGTCCTTTAGTTCCAGAAATTTTCTTGGGTAATTCCTTTCATTTATTTTATCCATCTGTGCTTTCTAGGACATTTTTAGTCAGAAATTATTCCTCTTAGATTTGATGCTTTAAGTAAATTTGATTTCATATTTCCTAACTTTATATCTTTTCGTTATGCTTTCTAAAAATTTTCTGAAATTCATCTTTACAACTTTTAGTTGAATTATTTTTTGCAACGTTTTTCCAAGAGTTCTTATTTTCTGATTTTTATTCTCACAGCATTTAAAATTATTTGCATGCACTAACTTGTCTTTTGTGGAGAGAGTAATAAAAGTGTTTGATTATTTTATTTTATTTTAAACAAATATTTATTTACTTATTCATGAGAGACACACAGAGACAGGCAGAGACATAGGAAGAAGGAGAAGCAGGCTTCCTATGGGAAGCTGATGTGGTACTCGATCCCAGGACCGGGGGATCATGACCTGAGCCAAAGGCAGATGCTTAACCACTGAGCCCCCCAGGTGCCTTCATTCAATTATTTTAAAGACTTATCTGTCTTGCCTCTAGATAAATACAATTTTTCTACATTTTTCATTTGACTTTCATTTTAAGCTCCTCAAGTGTCAGGTAATGTTTAATTGTCCCTTCTTATATAAAAAGGGAGGCATTACAATAGCAACTTGGAAGCCCTTTGTTTTCTGGTAGACAAAAGGATAAAGGGCTAGATTTAGTAACTGGGTAGTTAGCTGGCTCTTCTGCTAGGGTACTCTCCCAAAATATGAATGTGTACGTATCACTTCTCTGAGGATCTTCAGTTTATTTAGAGTTGATGTTTTTGTTGACTCTCCCAGGAAAGGATGGGGTAGCCACTGCTCTTGCTCAGGCTCCCACCAGGAGGCATATGTCTGTCCACTCAAGGGTCAAATGTTCATTTTACTTCCTTATTTTAAATTCTCTGCCTCACTCGTACTTTTCTTCATATCTGCTGATTTTGAATTCCGTCGTATCTATTTCTAGATAAATTTCTCCGATATGTCTGACCATTCAGGGGTCAAATGTTCATTTTACTTCCTTGTTTTAAATTCTCTGCCTCACTTACACCTTTCCTCGCATCTGCTTCTAGATAAATTTCTCCAGGAAAATACTTAAAAATTCTGCCTGTAAACTAAACACCTAACTATTGACATTGTTTGCGTTGGGTGCAGAAAGAGGTGGGAGTCAGATATTTGGTATAGTGATTTTTCAAATGATTCCTCTGCTTTCATTCCCTCTCTTTATCTTTTACTGGGTCTTTAACTTTCTGGAGAAATCTTCAAGGAAAGACTCCTTCCCATGAACTTCTGCTATACCTTCTTCCTCATTGTAATATCAGTGACTGCTTTTTGATCTGCTTTCCATTTTCCTTTCCTTTTTCTTTTTTCTTTCTTTCTTCAATCAGTCACCACATTATGTCCCATCTCTGTTGATTTATACTATTTTTATTCCTTTACTATAATCTTTATAATAGATTCTGGAGGAGATAGACATAACCAAATGACCAATTGACCATTTTTTACAAAGATGAGGATCCCATTCATTAAAAAATGGCCTCAATACTGGCATCGGTAACAGAAGTAGCATTAGTTGCTTTAGTAGAGATGGTGGTGGTCATTCCATCAACAACAACTAGTTATGTCTAGTAACACTGCATAGTTGCTACAATGCCATGGTTTCATACAACTTACAGCGTCTTATAGTAAATAGACTCTTTTCAGGGACATTTGCTTTTACGTCATGCTTACAATAGGTCTGTGTAAAGAGATGGACATATATCACTAATCATTATGTACACATCTCTACAGATGTAAAATCTAAGAACCAGGGAGGTTAAGTAATTTACTTAACTTTGCTCAACTAGTAGATGCTATAGAAAAGTCTACTCAGACTTTCTACCTTTTCCAGTGTTCAGCACCCATGATGCTATTTTGCAGGGGAAATTTGAAGCATTAGGTGTAAGTTTGATCTTAAACATTTCCCAGACCCCTGTCATCCTTGCAATAGTAATAGAACATGAATCTTCCTCTCAATAATTAATTGTTTAGAAAATTCCAACATCTCGGATATTTTATTATTATGGTAAATTCTGAAATAGAATTTTGCTTATTAAAAGGTTATACCATGAATTAGATATCTCTAAAAGTTCTCAGACACTAGACTAAAATCAAACACAATAGCTCTTCTGTCCCTGGATTTTAATTTTTCCAGGCATCTAGTTTCAGAGCTATGGGATATTTTTAAATTTCCATATTTCTCACTCATCCTTCTCCCTGCATCTCCAAATTTCCAAGTTGTATGGATTGGTTCACTCTTCCTTTTCATTCCTATTAAGTTCACTACAGCTTAGGTGCTCACCTAGACTGCCGGTCACTTCCTTTTGGTTCACAGTAAGCCATTCATCACACTGAAGCACAGCTCTGTTCAAGCCACTGCCTCCTTTAAGACTTCCAGCGTGCTGATTATCGTGCAAAATTTCATAGCACTTTTCTTTCATACTTTTCATCATATTCTCTGAACAACTTTCAAACATCTTTCTGCATATTCCCATCCTTGACATTTGCACTAGTTTGTCTGACCTCCATTTTTATTCCTTTCCCCCAAAACACCTTCCAATATCCCTTCAGGTTAAATTCTTATACAGGAGCCAAATATCCTTATACAGGAGCCATTTCAAAGGCTTCCTCCTCTGCAAAGGTCTTTCTCAGTAGATTTCACCAATTGCATATGATCTCCCTTATCTGAAGTCACTTTGCAGGAGGTTTTTTCCCCATGCTACTCAAAAACATAATATATTCCCTACTGTATAACTGAGTACCTTTGACAAGAACTTAGAAAAAATTAAAATTATTTCTATTAGGTGCAGAGGAGGTATTTTTATTGTATAAGTGAAATATTTGCTTTTAAAATAATTAAATCATAATAATGTCAGCAAGTGGTCCTTTTTCCATACATATAATACTTCAAGCTGCTTGTGCATTACTTTGACTCAATTATGAATGGAAAATTTTAGAGAAAGGAAACATGACATGGAGAGGAAAGCCTAGAATAGATAAGAAAAGGCTGAAGAAAAAAGAAATTGTGAGCTTTCAGATAAAACACTGAAGTGATAAGGAAAAATGGTGAAATGACATTTGTCAACTCCTTTCTGGATTGTAAAAGGACCTCAAAGTCAGGGACCTTATACTATGCTTTTCATCCCTGCCAAAAGTTTGCTGTTGAAATTCTGGCAGAAATAAATCTTGTTTATCATGTTAACCCAGGAAGAATCCTTTTCCTTGCCTGCTCTGATAGCAATGATCTTAATAACATATTTAGATGCTGGTTTCCTGACCCTGTTATCCTTCAGAATAGATGTGCTATCTTTACTTTGGACCTTCATGAGGTCAACCAAAGTCTATTGTGACAGAGTCCAAACTACAGAATGAAAACTATAAATTGTTTCCAGTATAGTAAATGCAAACATGAGTGTATAACATGAACAATAAATGTTTTATACTGAATTTAGATTATAAGTTTCCAGTATCTCCTTAATAAAAACAGGTTAGCCAATGGGATTTAGAGAATACTCTCTGTTCATGTCTGGTCCTTATCCTTTTTTTTTTTTTTTTTTTTTTTCCTTGCTCATTCTTAAACTATGTTTACCTCATGGAGTTCTGTGCCTCAGAAATACTCTTGTATCAAAAACCTTATGATCCTCCTCTATTCACTTTTTCAGACTTTTATTAGTTGTTAGGTAGAAGGAAATTTGCTTTTCTCTAATAGGCTTTGCAAAATGCCTTCTGTAAGTTATTATCCAGAAATTGTTTTCTCAACTCATTCATGAGAAGCTATGGCCTATTTTCCCTCTTTGTTACCAGCTTCTTTTATGTTGCTGTTGTTGTTGATATTCTGCTCCAGCTGTGACAAAAAGGAGAACAAAAGAAAATAAAACTAGGGGATCCCTGGGTGGCTCAGTGGTTTAGTGCCTGCCTTTGGCCCAGGGCGCCATCCTGGAGTCCTGGAATCGAGTCCCGCATCGGGCTCCCAGCATGGAGCCTGCTTCTCCCTCTGCTGTGTCTCTGCCTCTCTCTCTCTCTCTCTTTCTCTCTCTTTCTCTCTTTCTATGTCTATCATGAATAAATAAATAAAATATTAAAAAAAAAGAAAAAGAAAACTACTATATGATCCAGTAATCCCTCTTCTGGCTATATACCCAAAGGATGTGAAATACCTGAAAGAGATAACTGTTCTCTCACATTCATTGCAGTGTTATTCACAATAGCCAATATACGGAATAACCTAAATATCTATTAATGAACAAATGAATAAAGGATTTGTGATGGAATGGAATGGAATGGAATATTATTCTGCCTTAAAAATAGAAGGAAATTCTGTCATTTGCAAATGACATGGATGAACCTGGAAGACATTATGTTTAGTGAAATAAGCCAGTTGAAGAAAGAAAAACACTGCTATATCTCACTTATATGTGGAATTTAAAATCATTGAGTACATAGAAGCATAGGGTAGAATAGTGCTTACTAGGGGGAGAAAGGGGGAACATGAATGTTGGCCAAAGTTGCAGTTATGTACATGAACATGTCTATAGATCTAAAGTACAGCATGATGACTATTGTTAATATTACTGTATGGAATACTGGAAATTTGCTAAGAGAGTAGATTTCAGGTGCTCTCATCACCAAAAAATAAAAGTAAATATGTGAAGAGGAAATATATTAATCAGACTTAGTAATTATTTCATTATGTATATGTATATTAAGTCATCATATTGTACACATTTTAAATATATATAATTTTTAATTAAAAGAAAAGAGGACAATATTTTATTATTCTTCCTTTGGAGAAATCATAGTTTCTGACTAGGATCTGGCCTTTTATACGGCTTTCCTTTTAGAAAATGATATGACACTTTAGTGTGACAGCATTAAATGATCTCCTTTGATAAACAAACAGCTCAAGAGCTTATTTAAACCATCTTATCAGGGTGCCTGGGTGGCTCAGATTGTCTGCCTGATGCTCTGATCTTGATCCTGGGGTCCCTGGATTATATTGGAATTAAAATAAAATAAACCATCTCATATCCGTTTCCTTTCAACCTAGATACAAATAATAAACATCCAGTAAATCAACTTAAAAAAATCACAGTAACTCCAAATTCAAATATTACAATACATCCAAAGCTTTTAGCTAATAGTCTTCTATCACTAGTGTTCACAATGTGCAAAATGGCTATTCTTTAAAAAAAAAATAATCTAGAGTTGGAATAAAAACCCTGCCTTTATTTATGCTTAGCTCAGCATTTGCCCTAAAATAACATATTCTTCATCTTTTTATTATAAAGGGATTTACCTTTAAATTCCCCATCAGTCATAGATCTTTATCTTAAATCTATGTTTCCTTATAGCACCTCCCAACTCCAAAAAGACGTGAAGAACATCTTACCATGTATTGAAACCAGACCATCTGATTTTCTTTCCTTCCTGTTCTTCTTCCATGAAAAGAATACATTTGGTCTGACTTAATGTCTCAGAGATGTGTCTCACCCCAAATTATTGGCTGTTAGCCAGGCAAGTTTCTTGCAACCCTGAATGACTTCAGAGTTTAAATGCTCTCCTTCTCTGGAGGGAAATTTCATGGTCAAAAATCAAATAGTTCTCAATTCTCTCTGGGGAGCCAGGCTTCTCTCCATGTCTGTTTCAGTCCTTACTTCCATCCTCTACCGCCAGCATACAGATCCACACAACTCCTGGGACATATCATTCTTTCCCCAGAGTGTTGACAAGAGAGTTGGATTACCTAGCACAGTGAAGAGTAAATAGATCAAATACTAATGTAATGCATAGCACAAAAACCAGCCAATGCTGATTTATTTTTGCCTCAACTTGGATATGCTAGTTTCCACGAGCTGAATTTTCAAGAGTAAAACTTTCATGAAATATATTGAAAAAGCCAAATCAGTTCTATACATTTTGTTCCTCTAAAAAGTAGAAAATGCACACAAGAGTGTCAGACTAATTCTCATAAGGAGAATTAGTTCCTGTTTTGTAGAATCAGGAACTTAGAGTTCATCTGAGGAAGCCATCTGGTTTTGTCTCCAGTTCAGTTAGTGACCAGCATGTCCTTCATGTTTATATTGATGTCATATATGCATCAGTGGCATGACCCTCCCATATGTGCAGGAAAAGGCTAGAAGACTGCCTCTCCAAACACCTTTCTTCAGACCTCAAAGCAAATGGAAAGGGCTGTGGAGTGAGTTTCACACCCAACTCTAATAGACATGTAGCCTTGGGAAAAGTTCTGAAGATGGGTGGATGGCACGTGATGATGGTCCCATGATAATGTGAATGTACTTCCTGTCACTCAACTGTACACTTAAAAATAGCTAAAAAGGTGGATTTTATGTTCTACATACCTTAGCATAAGTAAAAAAAAATAACTTTCTGGGATCCCTGGGTGGTACAGTGGTTTAGCGCCTGCCTTTGGCCCAGGGCGCAATCCTGGAGACCTGGGATCAAATCCCACGTCGGGCTCCCGGTGCATGGAGCCTGCTTCTCCCTCTGCCTGTGTCTCTGCTTCTCTCTCTCTCTCTCTGTGTGTGACTATCATAAATAAATAATTTTTTTAAAAAAAAATCTTTTTTTAAAAAAATAACTTTCTGATTATGGAATTTAAGGGCTCCTACAGGAATAAGAATCTTCGCTAAGGTTGAGTGAAGGTTAAGAAAAATAGCTACTTTTGCTAATAATACCATAATTCAGAATGAGCAAAACTGTTCACGTGTAGTGTTTCTAAGTGATATGGGCCCCAGCAATAGACAGGAATTATTTATTAACTTTTTAAAAAGACATACTTTGTATATAATTGTTCATATACATATACCAGAATTTTCTCAAGAAAAACAGTAAAAATAATAAAAAATATTTTTAGTTAAAAAATCAATTTTCTAAGTGTTAATTGCTAACTTGAGCTACAAATCCACTATTTAGTAAGAATAGGAAATGTGGCAAAAGAGAGATGGGAGATATTTTCAACTCATTTGAGAAAGGAAAGAAAGATAATAGGGATACTTGAGATTGTCTGAAGACTAAAGAGCAGTGGTGATTACATACAAGAAGTTGAAAGTCAGATCTAATGAGAAACTAACAATTTTGTCTCAAAAAATAAAAAGGGGAATGTGTGGTAGAAAGGGGAGAATATGTTGTTATAGTTACAAATTACATTAAGATCGGAAAAACACATGATATTCACATTTTAAAAATCCATTATAAGAATATGTATTCTTAAGGATGCCTGGGTGGCTCAGCAGTTGAGTGTCTGCCTTCAGCCCATGGCATGATCCTGGGGTCCTGGGATCAAGTCCTACATCGGGCTGCCCGCAGGGAGCCTGCTTCTCCCTCTGCCTGTGTCTCTGCCTATCTCTCTCTGTCTCTCATGAATAAATAAATAAAATTAAAAAAAAGAATATTCATTCTCAACACATGTTATATATATATTATAGAGATATTGTTTTGCAGAAATACAATTCCATTATAAGAGTTAGGTTGTCCAGAGAATCTCTTAAGATGGAACAGAAATATAATAATCATAGAATGTTAGAAGACCGGAAGAAATTATAAAGAGACATGTCATATAATGCGGTCTCAATTTATGTCATGACGCAACAGGCTTAGAGATTTTCATGACTTTCCTCAGATTCTTATGCTTTGTGTCAGAGTCAGGGCTTTGTCGCAAACCAGTTCTCACTGTGTTGCACAAAATGGTCTCCCTAACAAAGACCATAGCTTCTAGAGGAAAGAGTGGTGGAATCTTCTTCCTATCTGACTTAAAAAGAAAGGAAAAACAACTCTTTTGGCTATCTTTATATTCAAAGCCCAAACATTTTGGTTAAATACGTGATCATTAATACACTAATCATGTGTATAATCCACAAATAGCCTTTAATACCCTGAAATGTTTTTAACCATCTCATGAATGTTCATTTAATTGTATAGAAATGAGATAGATGACAATGGAAATACCTCCAAAAACTTGAGCATACAAAGAAAGGTGAATTGCTGTGTAACATAAGATATTTTAAATTAGAATAATTAATAGCTTCTTTGAAAGAGAGGAGAATAAATTGGATTCCACTGCAACGAGACCTCTTTTCACATCTGATTTGACTCTATAGCTTGGATGTTAGGATTCCTTCACCCTTTCCCAGTTGAACATTGAAACAACACCAGCCTCTTTTTGAACCCAGGATGTTTAATCTGGTCTCCACACCCATTATTAAGGTGGCCAGTTCTAACAGTCTTCTTACTGTTTGCCTCAGATTCTCTGGGTTTCTTTCATGTGATGAGGGGCTTTGCCCGGGATAAGGAAAGCTCCCTCCTCCTCATGGTTTAGTTTCAAGCTCAACTTTTTCTCGAAAAAGTCATCACTTCACCTTCCCTCAAACAGCTTTTGCGTTAACAGTCCAACTCTCTAATGCAGCACATTTTGCCTTTATGTAGTGCTTTTAATTACCTGAGAATTTTGTTATTTAAATTTCTTCTAAGCCCGGCTAAACATAAGGCCTTTCAACTGCTTTTTACTTGATCGTTCGTCCTCCACCTTCTCCAGAACATTCACTCTCCCAGCCAAAGCATTGCGGGACGGTTACTTGCTGACTTGAACATCAGACTCATGAGTGCTGCCCGTTGGCTCATGCGAATCCTCTACTCCACTAAGGTTTTCTTGTGAGTTCCTATAAAGAGTATTCTCACAAATTCCATAGATACTGAATTAATCTTTAAATAAATTAAATTAATGTCTTTATATTTAAGTGCCAGAGAATTACAAAAAAAAATAAGCCATATGGTAACTATGACCTTTTGAAAGTCATTATGGAGCTTCTCATCTATTGAGAGAGCAAACAAGAAATCTAACATTAGCTCCTACTCGGTTTGCATTCCTTCTTACTTACAGAGCATTCCTATCCACTTTCCTCCCCATGTCATTATATTTCATGAATCTACAAGACTTGTATAATAGCAACACCAGGGATGCATTCTGAGTGGCCTGGGAAAATATTTTTAGAATCTTGTTTTAAAAGACACAAAATACAATAGTGTTACTCCATGTGGAGTAGCAAATTACTTATACTATATGCAAGGGACACTGTTGGCATGAACTTGGTGGAATATTCTTTAGCTATTTGTGAAAAAGAGTTGCTGTAAATATATTAGATACGGTTTGTCTTCCAAACCAACCCCATGCCTAATTGCACTGTATAGAAAGTTAAGTGGGTACTGAACTAAGAAATGTGGAATCATAGGCAGTATAATCCTATTGTGATTTCCCTCAGCACCACATAGCTGCTTTTTCTGATATTGTGGGGAACTTCATAATTACACATTTTCTACCACTGAGAGATCCAGTATGTAATTACACAGTTCAAATACAATAGTGCTGGTTACTGTTCAAATACATGTAGCTATATGAGATTAAAATGTATTTAACACTAATTACATAAAAATGTGATGGGACCTATTACTACTTTTATTTTGAATATGATATATATAGGTACCATCGACCCCATTTGTACTTGAAGGTAGTGTCTATTCCTGTGTACAACATTGCACAATCATCCGTTCACTGTAATGCTCCTGGTATTTTAACACCTGATTTATAAACATTATACAGGAAATGAATGAAATCCATAGTGGGGTACATCTTGGGTAAATAGTATATGCATTACTTGTGTAATTTGGAGTTCTTTGACTTTTTTTTCCCTTTATATTTCAAGAACCATCAAGTAATCTTATCAATGAACACCAGATGGCGTTGCATTGAATAACATTGCATTTTAAATTGTCAGTGCCAGAAACATTTTGGAGGTGGAGTGCATCTTAGAAATAATTTTGTCTAGCTTTTCATTTTGCAAATGAAAGTACTCAGACTCAGAGAGCTTATATCATTTTGGCAAGATCACATTAGAGATAAACGTATGACCCTGCATTCAAACCCCAGTAGGTTTTAAACACACTAGCCTGGTTTTCCATGTGATTATGGTTTCATTGCATAAAAGAAAGGGTCAAATTGTAAATCCTGGCTGTGCCACTTACTAGCCCTGGGGTGTTGGGCCTGTCATTTAACCGTTTCACACTTAATTTCCTTTATGGGCAAAAAAGGAAACACACACACATATAGTTTTATCTTATCTTATAGTTTTCTTTTAAGTTGATAAATACAAGCCTTATGTAAAATAGTACAAAACTTGCTGCAAAGCTAATGCTCTAGACATATTGGTCTCCCTTGTGAATTGAGGGACTGCACGTGTTCCATCATTTTTATACTGCTAAAACATTTATTGCATCCTTAATTTTACTTTATTCTGTATTTAAGATGAGTGGCCGGGATCCCTGGGTGGCGCAGCGGTTTGGCGCCTGCCTTTGGCCCAGGGCGCGATCCTGGAGACCCGGGATCAAATCCCACATCGGGCTCCCGGTGCATGGAGCCTGCTTCTCCATCTGCCTATGTCTCTGCCTCTCTCTTTCTTTCTCTGTGACTATCATAAATAAATAAAAATTAAAAAAAAAAAAAAAGATGAGTGGCCTTTTGGTCTCTAGGAGCTTACACTCCAAGACAGAGATGTGAATGTAGATCTGTAGATAAATAGCAGAATCAAATGCTCGGACCAGGGAAGGTGAGGGAACGTTGCAGATTTGATGGATTGTCAAGTGAGCTACTTAAAAGAAACTTTTCAGGACTAAACTTTTAGACTCAAAGCTCTTTGGCTCTTCTTATTCCCCCAGAGCCTCCTTCGGCCCATGCATTCTTCTCACTTTTGCCAGTATTTCCACATGCTGCCAACTCTCTGTTAGAGCTTCTCCTTTGGATTTAAATGGTACTCATTCTGCATCTAATCTTTGCCAATAATTCAATTTGCGTTTTTAGCCTGGATCTTTTCTTATTGTGACCCAGCTTATTTACATGTAAAATGAAGGGCTGAATCTCTTTGAAATTCTAAGGTTCTATAGTTTTTCTTCTCTCTAATCGCAGGCAAACCCTCTTCCTTCTACACATACATGAATCCCAGTCTGATACAATTGTGCCTCCTTCCTGATGGACATCATAGCACCCTAGAATATGCATTATTTTTTATGTCTGCTAGACTTTGTTTAGTCCTCACCTTTGGTGACCATACTTTTTCATGTGACTTGTGGCCAAAGACATTAACAAACATAATGCAAATGGAGGTCTAGTAAATACTTTCATAGCAGACTGTCTTTTGGAACACTTTCTCTTGCAACCATGAGATCCCCATGCAGAGCTCATGTGATCCAGAACACAAATAATAGTCAAAATTCAAACCGACATATGGCTCATTAAGGACATCTCATCCAGCCAAACTGAAGCTTCAGAAACTGTGGTGTTGGGGCACCTGGTGGCTCAGTCATTAAGCATCTACTTTCAGCTCAGGTCATGATCAAGCTCCGTGGCGGCTCCCTGCTCAGCAGAGAGCCTCCTTCTCCCACTTCTCCAACTTGTGCTCTCTGTCTCTCTCTTTCAAATAAATAAATAAAATCTAAGAAGAAAGAGAGAAAGATGAAAGAAAGAAAGAAAGAAAGAAAGAAAGAAAGAAAGAAAGAAAGAAGAAAGAAAAAGAAGAAAGAAGAAAGAAAGAAAGAAAAAGAAAGAAAGAAAGAAAGAAAGAAGAAAAGAAAGAAAGAAAGAAAGAAAGAAGAAAAGAAAGAAAGAAAGAAGAAAGAAAGAAAGAAAGAAAGAAAGAAAGAAAGAAAGAAAGAAAGAAAGAAAAGAAAGAAAGAAAGAAAGAAAGAAAGAAAGAAAGAAAGAAAGAAATTTCATGTTGCAATTAAAATGGCTGCTGTTTTTAAGCTATTAAGTTTGGGGTGGTTCATTAAACATCAATAGGTAACTGAAACACCGTGTAACCTTATCGATTAGCTTTAGCTTAGCCTCTCTAAGCTTTCGTTCCTCATCTACAAACAGCACATAACAATGGTAACAATGTCATAGAATTAGTGTTATTAAATGAGATAATACATGAAGAGTCATTAAAACAGTGGTGGACACAGAAGAGCTCAGTCTATGATAGTGGTTATCACAGGAAAATATTGTGATATTTATCAGATTAGCTAATCTGATAGATTTAGCTAAAAATATCTCTTTCAAGTAAAATGAAAGATTGTAAGGAAGTTAATGAAATAACTGGAGGAAGCCTGCACCTCTGGCAACTGGCAACTGCACCTCTGGCTACCAGGGTAGCTTCGGTGATCTAAATAGATACCAGTTCAAGCTGCTGTTTAAAGTACTTGGTCCTGTTTTTTAGCTGTAGCTTAACCATTGATGGAAATGATTCTGAGACCTCTAGCTGTCTTGTACTTCCAGGAAATTCCTGGTTAGTCAACACCTGTTTTCCTGGGTCTCTTGAGCCAGGAGATTTCTGGTGACACAGGGACCCACAATTTGCTTCCTTGCTTCCTGAGAAAGGCTGCTTGATATTATTTCTTGGTCTGACTTTTCCTTCCTCTCTTTTTTTTTTACTATCCCTGCCCTTCTAATTCTTCCACCCCAATCTCATTCCCATCAACTATAAGAACATTAGCCTGCCCCCATCTGAAAACCTTGGTTGGGTGAAGAAAAGAGGATTGGAAATTGCAGATCACATTTTATGCAAATTTGCAAGTCTTGTTATTACAGTGTTTTGCTGTGCTACAGTTCTTGGCTATCATTATCATAATATCATGCTCTCTCCTCTACACATTTTATATATTAAAATACATATGCAATAAAGTGTATGCATTACTATTACACACATTTTATGTGATAAAAATTGCATCTCCAATGAAGTCAAGACATATGCCCAAAATAACTTGATTAATAAGAGCTGAAGTGAGATAGATCATAATCTGTTGCTGATGAAATTGTCCCCTTATGTGCAACGGGGATAATTGCACATACCTTCTATGGTTTTTGGTAATAATGCATGCAAAGAGCCTATGATAGTGCGGGTATAGAGCTGTTATGGCTTTACCTTATCCTACTCTGGACAATATCCCTCATCAGAACTCCAGGACCCGATAAATGGGTACTATGTCTAGATGAGATGCTCCCATAATCAAAGACCACGAAAAAACTCCATAGGGATCCTCATGATCACTTAGCTCTCTGCAGTGTATATCTAAATTACCTAATTATATATGATAAAATTAATATTTGCATTTTTATTTTCTGTCTTAGGTGTTAAATTACTGAACTGGATATCTCTTCTGCTGCAAACATCATACTCTAGAGTTCACCAATTCTCTTGTGCATTGTCACGGCTTTATAGATCATTCCTGAGTTACTTTTTATTCCTACAGTAAATTAGATTGAAAGACTCCAAGCACTGTTCAGCACACCCATGAGACAGTTGTAACTTGATTGGGTCATGTAGCCAATCAGTAATGGAGGGAAGCAGAGGTAGGAGACCTCAGGGCAGAGAATTATTACACTGGTGATAGCTGTTATCTGGTCCTCAGGGGAAGCGGGACATCAAACAGCTATTGAGGTGAGTAACATGATGCAGTTGCCCAAACCAAATCATTGAGCATCTCTTGGGGAACCCAGCATCATGGACAATGGTATTGTGTAATACTGAAATTGATGCTGCCTTGTTGAAACCCTCAGAGATTCTTTCCTTCTTTCTCTCCTTCCTCTTGGTAACCTTTCTTTGGTTAAGTTTTAGTCAGGACTAAAGTCTTCACAGGCCAGTCTACAGATTGTCCTTTATAATCAGACTCATAAAACTCTGAGGTTCAGAGTTTAATTCCATGTAGCATGGCCATTTCACAATATTGAAATCCCCTCTGTAATAATTCTGCTAGCAAATATTTATCCTCTACCTGAGCACCTTTCTTGACAGAAAACTCATTTTGCCCTACCTAGCCCATTTATTTCTTTTGAGTTTTCTAGCTCAGTGGATAGCTTGCTATTTTTAAATTTTACCCACTTGCTCCTATATTATTATCTTTTGTGTCATTAATGGATCATTAGGTATATGAATCATGGAATCATGACTTTTCCTTGTCTTCAACATTTTCTGTGTCTTCTAATCCCTAAAGGACACATCTACAGTTCTTTTAATCATTTATTTCCCCTGTATTATGTTTCTGAATTCCCTCATTAGTGTGATTTCAGGAAACAAAACATATAGTGTTTGGAGTCAGATCTGGTTCCATTTTCAGCTATAATAATAGATTTGTGATTTGGGAAAAGTTACTTAAATTTCATACCTCTCCTTCCTCTTCTGAAAAATGACTTGCAGTATTTTATAGATTGATGCTTCTGACAACTATCCAACTGGTTTGTTTCTTTGTTCAAATCTAGGCAACCATATCACATGGTTGATTGATTAGGAACTTATACCAACTAAACACCCTAAATTTTCTTTCTTTCTTTTTTTCTTTCTTTCTTTTTTTCTTTCTTTCTTTTTCTTTCTTTCTTTCTTTCTTTCTTTCTTTCTTTCTTTCTTTCTTTCTTTCTTTCTTCTTCTTTCTTTCTTTCTTTCTTTCTTCTTTCTTTCTTTCTTTCTTTCTTTTTCTTTCCTTTTTTTTTCTTTTCTTTTCTTTCTTTTTTTTTTTAAGCTTATCTCTGAACTCCTCACCACATACTTATGTAATTGGTGTTCAGACTCAGACGCAGGTCTTTTCACTTTTCTCAAGTTTCAAATCAGTAAATTCAGCCCATTCTTCCAGAAATAGAGATTCAAAAATTCTTTAGATTATTTCTGGCCAGATAGCCATATGATATTGGCTCATATTTTATTAGGGATTATGTGGTAGGTTAGCTTGATTGCTTGAGCAAGGCCCTGGAAACTCAGTGTAATCCTTGGGTGGGTACCTGCTGTAGTCATAGACTGGGTACTACCTCTGGCCAGCCTTCTTGCAATATATAATGGTGCCAGGATAAAATTTTGGCCTGGATTCATGTCTGTATCTCAGAAATAATTTAAGGTACATTTCATGTTTCTATGGGGAAAAAAAAAAAACACAAATATTTATTTAATAGCAAGATACTTGAGTCAGTATAGTCCTTGCTTTTAAAATGGAAATGCCACTGTTCATTTTTTAATTTCTCCATTTATTTTTTTGTGATATGATCCATGCAACTCCTTAATTTATAAAATAAGCTTATTGCCACCCCTACTCTAATATCCATTGTATGGGAGTTATCAGCCCAGCTAGGGAGAGTGAGATATGTTCATGACTTTGCTATGCTTTGTTATGCTTACTTATCCATATGACTTTTGTTGAATTCACTAAGAAATCTAAAGTGGCCAACAAATTTCACAGGTAATGTCTAAGATTCTGGTTATTCATCTGATCCATTGTAGGTGCTTTGAGGATAAGCCTGAAGACAAGTTTGTCTGATTTTGGCTTCTTGCATCCCCTGTCAGGGTAACAATGATGAATACAAACATTCTCCTCAGTTCAATAAAATAAGCTGTGACAGTGCATTTTTGACATATTATCTGGTTTCACACTCTTCTAAAACCATATAAGCATTTTCCTATGCTATCCTGCTTCTGGTCTAATATTATTTATAGTTTCCATTTACCATCACCACTGTCTTTTAAAAATGCTTTATATATTATTTGGTCTTTAAAACATTGTTTTCTTTCTAGAAGCCTCAACAATTCATTTAATTCCAATATCTGGGAAACTAGCCATCCTATAAATTTTTGTTAGGTCAAATTTATGGCAACCAAAAAGGGAGTTGAGTGTTGAATTCTGAATTGACTTTCAATAACTTCAGCCACTGCATGGACAGGATTGGTTATTAGTCTACAGTTAACTGTGTGTCCTCTTCAACTCCCTCTCTCCAATTTCTGCCCTTGAACGTTCCTTGCCTCTAGTTTTTCGAGATGTTTAGGAATAAGAGTATGTTAAGTGATACCAAACTCATTTGCACAGGGATAATGCTTTCCAAAGTAGCCCAGGATTTAGAGACAGAAGCACATGCTATACAAAAATCAGGAATATTAAATAATATTAATTCTATTGGAGCATAAAATGCTAGGTCTCATTATTGCTACAAAAAAACTACAGGCAATTGTCTTTTAAATCTTGTCATATGAAATTCTGTGGCAGGAACTGGTCAGAGGAGCCATGTCTTCAAGGAAACCTTCCCTGATAATCTATGAGCTGACATGTCAGGCATACTTCTGTCATATTTTCCATGATGGTATTTAATATGTTGAAATATAAATCTCTAAAAACAACCCCCCCAAAAAAAACTGCATTTCTGCCTGAAGGAGGTAATGCTTTAAGCCACTCTTGTGGATGTGAAGTCATGATTAGAATGGCAAAATCTTTATTTGTATACAGGCTAGTTTGGTTTGTGTTTACAGAGACATTAATATTTTACAAACAAAAAATGCTTTAAAAGTATTTTGTAAAAGAGTTTTTTAGTATTTAGATAAAATCTGCTTTTCAGGGCTTACCAAGTGTAATTTGACTCTTTAGAATGTTAAACACTCGCAAAGTAATTCTTTACTATCCTTTATATCTGTAGCTCTCTGCACATTTAAAGTGTTATTCACGTGTATTACCTCAGTTGATTAGCATAACAACTCTGCAAAGTGGTTATTATCACCTTCAATTCATAGAAAACAAAAATTAGTCTCAAGTGTGGTCAAGTAACTTGCCTCAGGTCATTCAATTAATAAAGCAACAGAGCAGAGAGGAGTACAACTGAAGTGTTTTTTGTTTGTTTATTTGTTTTAACTCTCAATTCAATACTATTTTAACTCCATTGGCTATCTATTTAGTGAAAAATATTATTCTAGGCCCTTGTGGCCTCAAGGGGAGAACAGATTAGAGGGAAAAAAAGATTTGTACATATGTAACAGTGACCAAAATACCTGAAATATAAGGTAGAGAGAAAACAAAAACAAAAACAAAATAAGGAAACAAAAACGCTTTGGAAAAAGGAATGCAAAGCAAAATATCAACAATACACTGTACTTCCTCTATCTTTCTCCACTTATAAAGTTATTTAATTTTGTGTTGACATTCTTGTATCTCCTGGAAGACTTTCTAAGTTTACAATTTATCTCTGACTTCCTCACTGGCTAGGGTGTGCTTGGCACATAGTATAATCAATAAATCTTATAGCATGAATGTTGAGTCCATGTTATGAAGGCATTTGAATTTAAGGATGAGGAGCACCTCACAGGTGATAAAATCTGAAGCATCATGGAGAAACTAACTCAGGCTCTATGTTACGCCCTAGCTACCAATATTGCCATTACCCTCTGTTCATTAAATGAACACAGGCAACACACTTATTCTTAATCAATCTGAGTTTTTTCATCGATGAAGCCCAAGCCTGACTCAGAGGATTCCTAATTTAATAGGACTGATCATTTTGAAAGTTAAAAATGTGTTTTTAAACTTTTAAATACACAATATTTTCTTCAGACCTAGATATCCATCTAACTGGGGAGCTTAACATTTTTTAAATAAGGAATACAGTGACAACAAATAACAAGTATATTCAACTTGTGACTTGTATTTAATTTAAAATTATAGTTCAAGAAAATAATCCTCCAAGTTTCATATTAAGAAATGATTTTTCAAATTCTTTTTTATCTCTGCATAATTTAATACCAAAAGCCAAGCATAAAGAGTTCAGATTTTTGTCTTAGCTAGAAATCTGAAATCAAGGAAGATGAATTATATAGCAAAGAAACATTCTGGCCAAAAGGATTAGTAAAAGGAGGATGGAAAGGGAAAAAGAAGGAGATTTAGAGGATTAGATGTATTTATTTTTCTTTATACAGGCTTAGGCTCAGGGAAGATGGAGATACTATGGACAAATGAAGACATTACCATTTGCAGAGGGATTTTGGCCACTGCAATGAGATTAGGAATCTGGGAGTATCATTTTTTTTCTGGCAATTCTGACACCCATCTTGGAAGCAACCATCTGAATTTGGCAGTTTGAGCTTTTCTCATTTCCCGATAGTGTAAAAACGGAGATGCCAGCCAGAAGATTCCATGGGTTCTGCCGTGGTGGGAAGCACCACCCTTCCCCAGAGACCAGTGGGCCTGCAGTTTGGATAGAGAATGAAGAAGATATTCAGGGATATGTAGCCTGCAGAAACTCCATACTTAGATGAAGTATCTGGTGAAACAAAGTGTGGAGGACAATGTGATACCAACCACAGATGTCAGCATGGAGGTCAATAAAGCTCCCATTAGCCAGAGGGACAGAATATAATAAAAGAATATAAGAGAAACCTGAAGATCTTGTCCCTGTCAATCAGAAAATAAACCGTAGGACTTAATAAGTCATCTTTCCTGTTAAGAAGCTGGATGGCATCATGGGGAAAGTATCAGAGGCTCAGAGAAATCTAATAATTTTTAACCATGTGATAATATTACCTAGAGGAGCTATTTAAACTACTCAGCAGACTAAGTTTATCAAATGGGACTAAATAAAATGATTGATTTTTCCAATTAACCAGTAAATGACATTCTAAGGGAGATTAATTATGGATAGAATAAAGGAGCTATTTGTTTTTCTATATATCCCAATTGCCATCTGACAGTTTTTTGAGAGTCTACTGCATCAGTGAGGTATGTACACATTTGTAAGTTGTGTCCTCAGTCTTGGGAGTTAGACAGTGAAGTTCTAACCCTCTGCATTTGGTATTTTATTGTCCTAAGATTATTAGGATTTTCCAGTGCTCTCAATCCTTTGCTATTTGATAAAAAAGATACATAATAAAATTGTTCAGGATTCATATGATAAAAATATTTCTATCAAAAATTTGTAATTTAGGGCTTCTAGTTTCAAATTCAACATGTAAACAAACAAGATAAACCTGGACAAACTGAAAAATAATCACTTTTCTCATATTCAACAGGGAACTGATGTCACAAGGCAAACCACATCTCACAATATCTGGAGAGAGAAGTACATGCCAAGAGATATAGCTGACATCTACTTATTTGGAGCAAAAGTGGCTATACACCATGAATTGTTAGAAACACTTAAGTGGTCATTTCAATGAAGTGTTGAATGTGGAGGGCAAGCTAGCATTAGAATGTGAAATGCTAAGGACCCTCAGTCATAGAAAAATTCCCACATTTTCACATGCTTCATTCCAGTCAAGGCAAATCTGAGAAGGATTTCCTCCCTTTCCTGGCAAAAGAAGAAAAGAGGGCCATCATGATACCCACCCAGATTCTTCTTTCTAATGAAGACTTAGTCTCCAGGGCAGGAATTTTACAGAGCACAGTTAACCTGACTCTGGCTAAAGGAAGGGGATTGCTGGCTGCAAGAGAAATGGCTTTAAGAAAATAGAAAATTGGGGAATGCCTGGGTGACTCCATGGCTGAGCATCTGTCTCTGGCTCAGGTTGTCATCCTAGGGTCCAGGGATCAGGTCCAGGGATCCTGTCCCACATTGGACTCCCCACAGGGAGCCTGCTTCTCCCTCTGCCCATGTCTCCACTTCTGTCTCTGTGTCTCTCATGAATAAATAAATAAAATCTTAAAAGAAAAGAAAATAGAAAATCAGGGTGCCTGGATAGCTTAGTTGGTTAAGCATCCCACTCTTGATTTCAGCTCAGGTCATGATCTCAGGGTCATGAGATGGAGCCCTGGGTCAGACTCTGTGTTCAGCACTAAGTAGGCTTGAAATTCTCTTTCTCTCTCTCCTTCTGACCCTCCCCCTGCTCACCTATGTGTATGCTCTCTCTTTCTCTCAAATAAGCAAATAATTAAACAAACCTTTGAAGATAATAGAAAATCAATGCTGTGACCAGAAAAGGGTGTGGGAAAGCAGAGAACACAACAAAACAACAGTAATAATTACAGCCTTGGACGAGAGACCAAAATATTGTGAAGGTCATACCTCTGAGACACTGGCCAACAAAAAGCCTGGGATTTCATCAATTTAATCAAATTGTAGAATTTCCCTCTCATCTACACTGTACCCTGACACCGAGAAGCCTCTAGTATAATAATAATAATGTATGGCAACTGAAACTGCAAGTTATAGGTGGGCTCTGAGGGGTAGTACACAGGAAAGCCCAGGGCCAAAAGAAGAAACAAAAACAAGGGGGAATTGGAAGCCTGCAGCAGGTATAGGTACGAGAACATTCAACCTAGCCAAATTCCTAGTCAGATTACAGCTAAAGGCTATAAACCTGAGACAATGACCAAATTTAAACAAAAAAGTTACAAGGCATGCCAAATGCCAAATGCCAAGAAAGACACAGTCTAACGAACAAAGCAAGGATCATAGTCAGATTTAGATATGATACAAATATTGGAATTATCAGAGAGGGAATTTTAAATAATTATTAATTATGATCAATAGTCTCTCCCTCTATTCCTCCTCCACTCACTTGCATGCCCACTCTCTCTCGCTGTCTCTCTCAAATAAATAAAACCTTAAAAAAATAATTACTCTTGATAAAAACCAAGTAAGCAAAAAGAGAGTGAAATATAAAACTTAATGTGTTGAAAAGAAAAAAAAAACTACTAAGCTAAAAATTTTACATTCAATGAAACTATCCTTCATAAATAAAAGAGAAATAAAGACTTTCTCACACAAAAAACAAATTTCCAACAGATCTGCCCCATAAGCAATATTAAAAAGTCCTTCAAGAAATAAAAAGTTACAGATATACATAAAAAGATATAAACAGATATACATAAAAAGAAAGACATCAAAGAATAAATAAAAATAAAACAATTATTTTTATTATTCCTGGTTGATGTAAAAGGCAACTGTTTGATTAAAGCAGTCATAAAAACAAGCACTGGGTGATTACAGTGAATGGATTGGTAAAATGAATGACAAAAATGTCACATGGGATAGGAGGGAGGAATTGGGAATTCTCTGTCATGAGGGACCTGTGCTACATTTGAAGTGGATTCTGAAGGTGGTTTTAGGTTATTTTAAAAGATACACTGTAAACCATAGGACAGTTACCAAAAAAAAAAAATATATATATATATGCAAAGAAGTAAAAAATGAGATGCTAGGGCTAGAAAGTGAAAAGAAATATAAGATGCTCAGTTAAAACCCAAGAAGGTAGAAAAAGAAGGGGGAGAGGCCAGAAAAAAAAATGCAACAAATAGAAAAAAATGTTACAAAGATAGTAGATTTTAATCCAAATGTATCAATAATGACTTAAAATATTAATGGTCTGAATACTCCAGTTATAATACATCAGATGAGATAAAAGCACACTACCCAAAATATATACTGTGTATAGGAAACATACTTTCAACGTAAAGTTTCATATATGTTGAAGAAATGGAGAAAGACATAGCATGCTAATACTAATTAATCAGAAGAAAGTTAGAATATCTATATTAATTTCAGACAAAGCTGACTTTCAAACAAGGTATATCATCAGGGATGCAGAGGGACATTATGTAGTGATAAATGGATCAAATTTCTAAGAAGACAGAACAGTTCTAAATGTGTATGTACCTGTATTTATTTCCTGTGGCTGCCATCCAGATTACACCACACTGAGTGGCAGAAAAAGACAGAAAAGTATTCTTTCACAGATGTCTGAAATCAAGATGTCAGCAGGGCCAAAGTCCCTCTGAAGCTTCTAGAGGAAACTACTTCCTTGCCTCTCCTGTAGCTCCAAGTATTCCCTGGTTTGGCGCTATGTAAATGCAATCTGTCTCTGTCTTCACCAGGTCTTTTCTTCTCCATGCATTTCTTTTCTTTGCATCTCTTAAGGACACTTGGCTTTGGCTTTAGGGTCCACCTGGATACCACAGGATGATTCGATTTTGAGATCTTTAACTTAATTACATCTGAAAGAACTTTTTCCCGAATAATGTCACATTCACAGGTTCTAGAATGTGGATATACCTTCTGGAGAGCCACTGTTGAACTCACTATAGCACAAAACAATAGAACATCAAACCACATGAGGCAAAAACCAAGAGGAATGAAATGAAAAATAGACCCTATTATATTCGGAAAGTTCAACCTGCTTTTATCAGTAACTGATAATCAAACAGGCATAAAAGCAGAACAGATATAAATGACCTGACAGCATTGTAAATCAACTTACTCTAATTGGCATTTCTAAAATATTCCATCCAACAACAGCAGGATACACATGTGGAAGACTCACATTACTCTATTTCAAGACTTACTATAAAGCTACCCTAATCAAGACAGTGTGGTATTTGCATAATAATAGACACATCAGCCAAGAGATCAGAATAAAGATGTCAGAAATAGACCCAGACAGGTATAGCCCACTGATCTTTGATAAAGGAACAAAGGCAATTCAGTGGATAGAGAAAGGATCATCTTTCTTTCGGTAAAGGGACTAGAACATGTTAAAAAAAACAAAAAAGATCCTAAACACAGACCTTACATCTTATATAAAAATTAACTCAAAAAGTATCATTCATCTAAGTTTGTTTATATTTATTTATTTATTTATTTATTTATTTATTTATTTATTTATTTTAGGTTTTATTTATTTATTCATGAGAGACACAGAGAAGAGAGGTAGAGACACAGGCAGAGGGAGAAGCAGGCTGCATGTGGGGAGCCTGACATGGGACTCAATCCCTGGTCTCCAGGATCATGCCCTGGGCTGAAGGCGACGCTAAACCACTGAGCCCCCCTGGGGCTGCCCTCATTCATCTAAGTTTAAACCACAAAACTTTCAAATGTCTAGAAGAAAATTAAGAGAAATTTTGTTATAATATTTTTAGATAAACATAATATTTTAGATTAACATATATTTAGATAAACATAAAAACTAAATTGGACTTTATTAATATTAACCATGTTTTTTTTCTAAAAAAAGACTTTTAAGGGAATGAAAAGACAAATTACAGAGTAGTATAAAAAATTACAAATCATGTCTGATAAAGAACTTAAATCCAGAAGAAAGTGAAATTTTAAAACTCAATCATAACACAGCACCTATAAAATTGGGCAAAACTTAAATAGACATCTCAGCGAAGAAGGCATACATATGAGAAATAAAGATATCAAAAGATGCTCAACATCATTTGTCATTAAGAAATTGTAAATTAAAATAATAAGAATCACTGTATATCTGTTAGAATGGCTAAAATTCAGAAAACAGACAATATTAATCACTGGCAAGAATAAGGAACATCAAGAATTCTCATTCATTACTAGTAGGAACTCAAAATAGGACCACACTTTGGAAGACAATTTGGTTGGCAATTTCTTATAAAACTGAGCACATTTTTTTTTTAAATTAAGTAGGGTTGACACATGATGTTACATGGTTACATGCAGTACAGGTGTATGATGCAGTGATTCAAAGTCTATAGGTCATGCTATGCTCACAAGTACATAAATTAAATACATTCTTATCATGCTCATCATACAGTGTCTTGGCCCTAAGCATTTACTCAATCGATTTAAAAACGTGTCTGCACACAGACCTGCATACATATATTTATAACAGATTGATCACAATCACCAAAAATTTGAAGCATTCAAGAGCTTCTTCATAGGTAAATGGATAAACTAACTTTGAGAAATCCATTTAAGGGAGTGCTAGTCAGAGGTTCAAAAAAGAAAGTTATCTATGCATACAATTTAAATGAATTTCCTTTTTTGCTCTCTATGAGAGACCCACTTTATTTTCCTCCAGTTTTGCCGAGATATAATTGACATATAGCATTATGTTAAAGTGTACAACATAATGATTGATATATATATGTATTACAAAATGATTGTTACCTTAAGTTTAGTTAACATCCATCAGCTTATATAGTAACACTTTTTTCCCTTCTGTTGAGAACTTTTAAGATCTTAAATGCATATACATAAGTGAAAGAAGCCATTCTAAAAAGTCTACATACTCTGTGATTCCATTTACATGACATGATAGAAGAGGCAAAATTACAGAGATGAAAAAGAAACTGGTACTTGTCAAGGTTTGAGAATGGGAGATGTTGAATAAAATAAATCCTGGATAACTTTTAGGGCAATGAAATTAATCTGTAATACTGTAGTGGTGGATACATGACACTGCTTTTGTCAAAGCCTGTAGTTCTCAGAGCATGAAGAGTGAACCTTAATGTTCATAAATTTTAAAAGTTAATGAGAAGATCTAGGGATCCAGCATGGAACGCACACTCCAAGGAAAGAATCCATCCGTATTAAAAATTCATGACATAACCTCACTGAGCAGGAGGGGTAAAAGGCCTAAGCAACTTTGAAAATTAGCAGAAATTATAAAACTGAAGGCAAAAGAAACTATTCAGCAGCATAGTTCTCAAATTGGCAACACTGTTTCACATGGCAATGCAGGTTAAAAATTTTGAAATTACTATATATGGAAACTTGGATTGAACAAGTAAGTCAATGTATGATCTGTGATTGGAGCCAAGATTGTCTCTTTTAGAGTGGGGAGTTACAGATAAGCAAAGGGAAGAAAGTTAGAATGAATCATGTGGTACTGGATTGGAGTTAGAGACATGAATATTTATTCATGGTTAGCTTACTGTAGGTTCAGATAGTGGAATATCAAAATTACAGATATATGTATAGGAAGTGGACACATCCAGTGCCCAGATCTTGGTTTCTATTACCATTCTCCAGCAAAAGAAAGCTGAGCTTTTTGGAGAAATGTCTGATTCTAGGTCTGGGACAGGTAATATACAAGATGAGCCTGGGACATTTTTAGTACAGAAGGTAAGAATGTAAAAAAAAAAAAAAGAAGGTAAGAATGTCAAAAAGACACAAAACATAGCTAGTAGGGTCTCCAATGATGAAAGCTGGAATAATTTGAGCAAGATAATAAATAAAATCATATAGAGGTATAGCCTAAAGTATAAAATAAATATTGATGAGTCTATATTAACATAAATAAATGATTGAATAAGTGAGTGAATGAGGGAGAATAGACAAAAATCCCATACAGAAGAATTCGAAATGAATTATGTATGTACTCCTTCCTCAAGGAGGTGGAGCCTAACTCATCGACTCCTTAAGTTGGGCTCCTAAAAGTGTGAACTCTTTAAAGATAGCTTTCTTCCAAAGTGTACAACATGGAAAGGGGGAAAAAAGAGGTTTTTTTTTACAGTGAAGAAGTCTAAGAAATACTTTCTCAGCCAGGGAGGTAGGGTAGCATCAACAATGATCAATCATATTGATGATATGTACCATTGATCTGATGTGATGAGAATGGTACCTTACACCTGTATTCTTTATCACAGAAACTCTTAACCCTAGTCTAATCATAAAAAAATACCAAACTCAAAATGAATGACATTTTACAAAATACTTGATTTGCACTCCTCAAAAATCTAAAGTCATCAAAAACAAGGAAAACAGAAAAGATCTTAGTCTAGAGGGGACTAAACAAATATGATGACAGTGTATCCTTCACAGGATCTTAGGACAGAAAAATGGCATTAATGAAAGATATGAAAAATATATATGTTAGTAATAATAAGTGAAATATCTATTAGCTCTTCCAAATGTTCCATATGAGTGTAAGATGTTGGGTGGCTCAGTCCATTAAGCATCTGACTCGATTTCAGCTCAGGTCATGATCTCATGGGTTGTGGGATGGAGCCCTATCTGGGCTCTGCACTAAGCAGGGAGTCTGCTTCTCTCCTCTCTCTCCTTCTGCCTTCCTATCTCTCTCTCTAAAATAAATAAATCTTTAAAAAAATTGGGAATCTATTAGTCTTCATTATAACTTATACAGTGGTTCAAAACTAGTAAATTTGAACTTCAATGCCTGCATATGAATCATACACCTTCTAGTTTACCATAGTCTCTAACACTTCTTATTACCTTAAATATAGTCTCCTTCACGTATTTATATTACATATCTAGGGTCTTAAATATGTGAGTTTGAATTGCTGATATAAAATGCATAATAGTCTAAAAATAAGTTTGTACTGATTATTGAAATTTTATCATAAAAAAAGTTTTAATTTGAGGAGCACCTGGGTGGCTCAGTCAGTTGAGCATCTTACTCTTGATTTTGGCTCAGGTCATGATTTCAGAGTCATGAGATCCAGCCCTTCATGGGGCTCTGTGCTCAAATTCAGAGTCTACTTGAGATTCTCTATCTCCTTCTCCCCCTGCCCCTTCTCCCACTCACATTCTCTCTCTCTCTCTCTAAACTAAATAAATAAATCTTTAAAAAAATGTTTTAATTTGAAACTTGAAGAGTAGACAAAGGTAATTGTTTTAAATTAATTAGTCCAAAGCCATTTCCAACCTGATATAACATGATATACTGATATCCACAAATGACTTAGCATATCCTAGCATGTAGTAAGGATTCAATAAGTGCTTTGTAAGTCTCTAGGATGGATAAGGAAATGTAGAATTGGGGAAAAGAAAGAAGACAACTTCTTGTGGAAGAAATGAGAGAGGAAATTGAAAGTTCAGGTTGTAACTGACAGGCACAGTTCTGCTGGCCACAGATCTGTGAACTATTTGTAATGTATTGTAGTTTTATTTTTGAATCACCTAGAAAACATTGAGAACAATGACAATAATAGCAGAATTTCATGAAACATTTAACTGGTTTAATTTGGGGACCAGGCCTAACTAGAACATTTTAGGCGTATCACTGTAGGTTCTGGTCTCATCAGAGAAACTAGCTGTTTTCTGTATACAATGCCATGTGTACTGATGTCAGATTACATAACTCTTTTGTTGAAATGTATTTCTCTATGTATATACACTAACACAGTGCTCTTCTTATGAAAGTCATAGACTTTCTGGAACTACTTGCCTTTGTTATCTCTATTTTATTAGAATCTTTGAGACTATATGTAAATTAATAACAAAATTTAATATTTACTAATGAGGATTCAAAAAGAAACGATTTAATTTTTACACTCAGTACACATTTGTTCTCATAAAATAAATCTTAAAGTTGTTACCTATCAGAATGCTTGCTTTTGTTCAAATTCTATTCATAATTCGTGCATGCCCTTGACTCTTTTCTCTCTTCTTGGAAAGACACTGAGGGACATCTGGGTGCCTCAGTGGTTGAGCACCTGCACCTGGCTCAGGCCGTGATCTGCGGTCTCAGGATCGAGTCCCACATCAGGCTTCCTGCCTGGAGCCTGCTTCTCCCTCTGCCTATGTATCTGCTTTTCTCTCTCTCTGTGTGTCTTTCATGAATAAATAAATAAAACCTTTAAAAAAAAAGACACTGATATTTTGTTTTGTTTTCTTTTACTTTGTCTATAATGTAAATAACGAAAGAGAGAAAAAAGAACTCTCTTTACATGCTCGAGTATGTGGTCAAATCTTATTAAAAATCTTCTCCAAGAATATCTTCCTTCCTCCAAGTCTTTCAAAGTGTTGAAAGAGGCAAATTCAATAGAGATTCTATTTAGTTATAAGGCAGCCTCCACCAACAAATCCTAAGTCTGTTTTTCTCCCTCTCTCTCTTCTTTTTTAGAATTTTGCCAGTCATTTTCATCTTAAAATGGACTTGATTCCCCTGGGGACTAGGAGAAGAAGGGAAGAAAAGAAATTTGCTGAGACAATGTTTCTCGAAATTTGACAATTATGCAAACAACTAATTTCATTTACAGCATGAAAGAATGAGTTCTCTCACTTCCATCTGTGGGCGCCCAGAGGAGGAAATGGTTAATGACATAGGTGAATGAAACAGATATTAAGGAAAGCTCTATAGAAAACAATATTGGAGTTGGTTTTGAGTAGTAAATAAAAATGACATATTGGAAGTAAGAAGGATGACATATGCCAAGTTCAGAGAAGAACTTGAAGAAAATACAGAGCTGAAAACATATCTGATTATGTTTAGGGAACAGAAGTGAGTTCAGTATGATTGGAATGTGGTTTATGTGGAATAATACAATAGCAGTCAAGTCAGGCCAGAAACACAGTTGATTTATAAGTTTGGAGAATCGGTTAAGGAGTTTAGTCTCTACAGGCAAGGGTTGGCTGCTGAACCTGTGGAGGGCAAGGCATTAGACTCTTCATATGGCAAGTCAAACAAATAGTTACTCACTTTTACTTTATCTCAGGCATAGGGTAGAAAGTTGAACAACACAACGTTCCTGCACTGAGGATCTTACCCTCTAATGGGTTATACAAAGAATTAATAGTCTCAATGCAACAGGATGGTTTACATTTTATTCCCCCACATTCTACTTTGAAGGCTGAAAGAACAACTTTCAGGAGGCATTTTTCTGAACCTGAAATTCTGGATTGTGAAGTAGTTGTGGTAAGAGACACTGAATCAAAGGACTTCAGTGAGCAGGAAATACGACCAACTGTGCCCTGCTCCCCTCACCTGACCCCCATGTCTCTGGCTGTTGATGTCATGAGCTAGTCCTTGGCCTCTGCTTGCTCTGGATAAGTCAGGTAGGGATCCAGATCACCGGCTTCACGGGTCACCTTTGACAAGTCTGAAAAGTAAACAGCTTGGGACCACTGCCCCCCTTTCTTCTGCAATATACATACCTCACTACTAACCAACTTATTAACTCATGCTTGCTTTATGGGAACATTAGGTATCATATTTATATGATACCTAATTCTGAATGCAAGCATACAGAATTACTTGCATTTAGTTTTCTTAAACATTTTTCAAATATGAGATTAATGAGGTCTTACAAAGCATTTATGTTAGGGCTTAGGTATTTGTCAATGGTTTTAAGGAGTGTGAGATGTCCTTCCCCTTCTGTAAAAAAAAAAAAAAAAAAAAGGTTTATCCTCAGTGGATCTCTGTAGTCTGCACATCTGGAAGGAGAAAGCCTCTAACAAAATCTGGGCTTTGTCAGCATGACTTAAAGAAACATTTTCAAAGGTAATTGTGGTAATGCAAAGAAACAAGGGGCATTCCTCTGTCTTCTCTCTGTCAGCAGTGAGAATGGGATTCTAGGGTCCCCTTTAAGTTATGTGATTCTGTTATCATCTCTGCAAAAGGTAAAGTGAAATCAGGAAAGGTACACTATTTTTAACTTCAGATTCAATAATTTTAACTCCAGGTAATTTCCAACCAACTTTATCCAGATGAATGTTAAAGAACCCAAAATTCTCTGATCATTATATTAGAAAATTCAATAAAAAAGCACTTTGTCAATAAGCACTAAAGTGTATAAGAGAATTCTGAACATACATTTATGTTTTCTTAGTAAAAATATTGAGAGTCAAGTGGCAGAAGTGGAGAGAGAGAGTACAAGAGTGGTTGGGCACATGTATTAACAGTGAACACACCGTCATTAAGAAAATAATTTCAGGGACACCTAGGTGGCTCAGTGGTTGAGCGGCTGCCTTCAACTCAGGTCATGATCTCAGAGCCCTGAGATCAAGACTCTGTGTCGAGCTCTCTTATGGGGCTCCTTGCTTCTTCCTTCCCACTGCCCCTCCTGTACTTACCTATTTTCTTTTTAACATTCTCTTCTGGCACAAAGATTTTTCTGTATGGACAAAATTTTTCCCACTTACAGTGGGAAAGTACATAAAATTCTTAGTGAAACCATTTCAAATGGTGTCTTTCAAATGTCCTGCAGTGAGGAGGGATAGAACTACAACATTAAATAAAACTACCTCACTCATCCCAGGGGCCCTGCCAGCCTATGTACACATAATATGGGCCTTGGGAGCGCAGCCTTAACAGACCTCACTGGAGGACAGCATTTTCCTGAATCCTTGAATAATTTAATGGAACATTTCAGGTTACCAGCATCAAATTTTACAAAAGTGAATTTACTTTAATATCCCAATTCCGGGGGGAGGGGCAAGATGGCGGAAGAGCAGGGTCCCCAAATCACCTGTCCCCACCAAATTACCTAGATAACCTTCAAACCATCCTGAAAATCTACGAATTCGGCCTGAGATGTAAAGAGAGACCAGCTGGAACGCTACAGTGAGAAGAGTCCGCGCTTCTATCAAGGTAGGAAGACGGGGAAAAAGAAATAAAGGAACAAAAGGCCTCGGAGGGGGAGGGGCCCCGCGAGGAGCCGGTCTAGGGCCGGGGCGAGTGTCCCCAGGACAGGAGAGCCCCGTCCCGGAGGAGCAGGAGCTGCACCAACCTTCCCGGGCGGGCGGAAAGGGGCTCGCAGGGAGTTGGAGCAGGACCCAGGAGAGCGGGGATGCCCTCGGGCTCCCGGGGACACTAACAGACACCTGCGCCCCGGGAGAGTGCGCCGAGGTCCCTAAGGGCTGCAGCGCGCACGGCGGGGCCGGAGCAGCTCGGAGGGGCTCGGGCGGCGGCTCCGCGGAGGGGGCTGCGGGGCGGGAGCGCGAATCCACCAGCGCAGGCCCCGGAGCACAGGGCGCCGGGACACAGCCCAGGATCCGGCCTCCCCCCGGACAGGCAGAGGCCGGGAGGGCCCAGGACAGCGAGGACGCTCCTGCCCCGAGCTGAGCAGATCAGCGGCCCCGCCCCGGAGCCTCCAGGCCCTGCGGACGGAGAGCCGAGAGCCCCGAGCCCCGTAGTTCCTGCGGAGGCTGAATCCAGGCTTCCAGAGTTGCCATAGCAACTGCTGCTGTTCCTCCTGGGGCCTGGCGGGGTAAACAACCCCCGCTGAGCCCTGCAGCAGGCAGGGGCAGAGCAGCTCCCCCAAGTGCTAACACCTGAAAATCAGCACAGCAGGCCCCTCCCCCAGAAGACCAGCTGGACGGACCAGTGATACTCCCCCGTGTTCCAATACAACTTGTTTTTGGCCACTCTGCACTGAGCAAAATGACTAGAAGGAAAACCTCACCTCAAAAGAAAGAATCAGAAACAGCCCTCTCTCCCACACAGTTACAAAATCTGGATTACACTTCAATGTCAGAAAGCCAATTCAGAAGCACTATTCTACAGCTACTGGTGGCTCTAGAAAAAAGCATTAAGGCCTCACGAGACTTCACGACTGCAGAATTTAGATCCAATCAGGCAGAAATTAAAAATCAATTGAATGAGATGCAATCCAAACTAGAAATCCTAACGACGAGGGTTAACGAGGTGGAAGAACGAGTGAGTGACATAGAAGACAAGTTAATGGCAAAGAGGGAAACTGAGGAAAAAAGAGACAATCAATTAAGGGACCATGAAGACAGATTAAGGCAAATAAATGACACTCTAAGGAAGAAAAACCTACGTTTAATTGGGGTTCCCGAGGGCGCCGAAAGGGACAGAGGGCCAGAATATGTATTTGAACAAATCCTAGCTGAAAACTTTTCCCAATCTGGGAAGGGAAACAGGCATTCAGATCCAGGAAATAGAGAGATCCCCCCCTAAAATCAATAAAAACCGTTCAACACCTCGACATCTAATAGTGAAGCTTGCAAATTCCAAAGATAAAGAGAAGATCCTTAAAGCAGCAAGAGACAAGAAGTCCCTGACTTTCATGGGGAGGAATATTAGGGTAACAGCAGACCTCTCCACAGAGACGTGGCAGGCCAGAAAGGGCTGGCAGGATATATTCAGGGTCCTAAATGAGAAGAACATGCAACCAAGAATACTTTATCCAGCAAGGCTCTCATTCAAAATGGAAGGAGAGATAAAGAGCTTCCAAGACAGGCAGGAACTGAAAGAATATGTGACCTCCAAACCAGCTCTGCAAGAAATTTTAAGGGGGACTCTTAAAACTCCCCTTTAAGAAGAAGTTCAAGTAACTCTGAACGTGAACGGGCTTAATGACCCCATCAAAAAGCGCAGAGTTTCAGACTGGATAAAAAAACAGGACCCATCTATTTGCTGTCTACAAGAGACTCATTTTAGACAGAAGGACACCTACAACCTGAAAATAAAAGGTTGGAGAACCATTTACCATTCAAATGGTTCTCAAAATATACCCTAAAAACTACAGAACACTTCTGAAAGAAATTGAGGAAGACACAAAGAGATGGAAAAATATTCCATGCTCATGGATTGGCAGAATTAATATTGTGAAAATGTCAATGTTACCCAGGGCAATTTACACATATAATGCAATCCCTATCAAAATACCATGGACTTTCTTCAGAGACTTAGAACAAATCATTTTAAGATTTGTGTGGAATCAGAAAAGACCCCGAACAGCCAGGGGAATTTAAAAAAAAAGAAAACCATATCTGGGGGCATCACAATGCCAGATTTCAGGTTGTACTACAAAGCTGTGTTCATCAAGACAGTGTGGTACTGGCACAAAAACAGACACATAGATCAATGGAACAGAACAGAGAACCCAGAAGTGGACCCTGAACTTTATGCTCAACTAATATACGATAAAGGAGGAAAGACGATCCACTGGAAGAAAGACAGTCTCTTCAATAAATGGTGCTGGGAAAATTGGACATCCACATGCAGAAGAATGAAACTGGACCACTCTCTTGCACCATACACAAAGATAAACTCAAAATGGATGAAAGATCTAAATGTGAGACAAGATTCCATCAAAATCCCAGAGAAGAACTCAGGCAACACCCTTTTTGAACTTGGCCACAGTAACCGGAGAAGGACAAACAGTGTATGTTCTCACTCATTTGGGGAATATGAATAATAGCGAAAGGGAATATAAGGGAAGGGAGAAGAAATGTGTGAGAAATATCAGAAAGGGAGACAGAACATAAAGACTTCTAACTCTGGGAAATGAACTAGGGGTGGTGGAGGGGGAGGAGGGTGGGGGGTGGCGGTGAATGGGTGACGGGCACTGAGGGGTACACTTGACGGGATGAGCACTGGGTGTTATTCTGTATGTTGGTAAATTGAACACCAATAAAAATTTATAAAAAAAAATAATAATATCCCAATTCCTTAAAAACACTTTCTGCAGCTCTGTACCTGATTTTAAAATAGCACTGCCAGCACCATTATTTATAGACCAAATTTTCATGGAAATAAATACATTTTTTTGATATTCCTGAGCTCTTTGCAACTTTTTGTGATTTCTTTCCCCTCTCTTTAAATTTATTTGAATATAAGGTATCTGTCTTTCTCTTGCTCGCCCCATCTTTCTTTCTCTTTCTTTCTTTCTTTCTTTCTTTCTTTCTTTCTTTCTTTCTTTCTTTCTCTTTTTTTTCTAATTGGTTCATTTTGTTACATAAAAGAAATGAGTATCTCTGGTAACTTACTATTCCTGGTGTGGTTAGTGATATTGTCCAACCATAACATTCCCTTTATTGAAACAATAATAATATAAAATGTTCTTTTTTTTTCCTGGGTTTTTAAATTTTTGAATCAAGAAGAGTAAATAGCACTGAATGTAAGAGTAAGAATACATCATTCATGCATCATCTGGACTTCTTTCCAACAAAGACCAAATGATGTGTGAATAACTTAGTTTTTATTATTGTCTGACAAAGCAAGTGTGACAGTAAGTTCCTTGACACCAGGTATAGTGGGAAGAAGTAGTAATAATTTAAAGAAAAACTGAATTTTAGAGTAACTTTCTTACTTTGTTTTATTCTGTTATAGTAAGTTGAAGGTACAGTGTAATACAAGGCCTCAATCTCTGAGGCATTGCGTATTCAGAATGGTGAAAATATCTACAGAGCAGTCTTGTAAATATTAGAGTATATATAGTATCCCAGGATTATCATTTACACATTTTTTTTCTTTTGCTCATCACTCCTTCCTGCCTTTTCTTTTTTGATATTTCCACTAGCTCTAATTGTTCACTTTGTTTTTTGAATCCAGGAAACATTACTAACATTTGAATGGTAATTTGCATAGCTTTTTCTCATAAGTTATATTTTTTAATAAATTAAACCAGTTTAAAAGGACACGTGAAAAGAATACAGATCATCAGTACCTCCATCTTGCAGATGGAGACACCTGGGGAAATTGTCATTTGCCAAAAGGCAACAAATAATAAAGAGCAAAACGAACTTTCAGTTCTCAATTGTTTCTATATTTGGCCCTGGCTGCAGCATTCATCAGAAGCATCAACTTGTGGAATGCAGCAGGGATAATGTCAGGTGGCACATGGAAGCAAGTATCAGTCAGGGGTGTACCAGCTAAGTCTAAAGACTAGCAGCTTTCCAGACACCTAGTTTTTCTCCCATGTGAGCTACATTTGGCTTAGAATGCTTTTCCCCACCACTTTTGCCTGACTGATCCCTGATCCTCCTGTACAACCCAAGGAGAGAGGCCCGTTGTCTACAGTAGCTTCCTTTTCTGACCTCTGTATTTCTAAGGGAGATAGATTTTCTCTGATGCCATGATGTGTTTACCTCATTTACAGATTCAGCAATTATGGAGCATCAGGCTCCTAGAAATTAGAAGGAAATCATACTTTCATCATCTTCTATGCTCAGGTACTACCTCTACCCTGAAACCTTCGAGAACGCACTCCCTCTCTGGGTTGGCATGCTTCTGTCTACAAGATTATGCAAGCATTTGTTCACACTCCACTGTAGTTGTTTATATGTGTGCACACAATACACTGCCATCACACTGAAAAGTCAAACTTGCATGTTGTGTGTCTTTGTATCTCTGGTGATCGGAATATCTCCTGGATTTATTGAATGAATGAAGAAAGGAAGGAAGGGATAGCTAAGTGGATGAAAGCTCTCAAGGGCTTGACCAAAGATAGGCTTAATACTCTTCAGGTTATGTGGTGAGAACTCTTCACTTAATCATTATTAGTCACAATAATCTTGCTCTCGGAACACCTCTGTAGAGGGAGGCTTGATTGTTAGGGACAATATATTGTCTTCACGATATTAGGTTGATTTTTAAAAATTATTTTTGACTAAATCATGTTATTTGTGATTAAACATATATATTTAGTATATAAATATATATTTAAATCCATGCCCAGGTAGTCATAATTTCCCTAAGTTCTACTGGCTCCAGACAGTCTGGAATTGATTCAATTCTTTGTTCTGTGAAAGAAAAACAGAACATATTTAGAAGAGGGATGATTAAAAATAAACTAATATCATTCCACCTGGAGTTTATTTGTAAGAAGCCATCTGTTCATGCTTGGATCAATACTATCAGGAAGTTTTTGAAAAACTAAAGCTAGTATGATCACTTACTTCCTTTAGTAACTGGTTATTAAAAGAAATAAGGTGATACTTATTTCATGGCCACTTTTAATAGCAGTTTGTACTCCCCCTGAATCTTAAAAGTGAAATGTTGATTTATGTTAGCCCCCTAAGGCCTCAGACATGATTCAGGCCAGGTATTGGATAATGTCACAGAAAATGTCCTCTGTTAGGAAGGACACTTTGGAGAAGCCATTTGCAAGAGGAAATAAAACCTGCAAAAATGAGATAATATTTATTAATAAAGATATTCAGTAATGTTTGTGAAGTATATGCTACATGTTAAGCACTATGATGGACAACAAGAAGCTCTAGCAAAGATGAAGCTTTCTCTTAGGATCACAGTCTAGTGTATCAAAGTGGGAGAGCAGCTCAGAAAAAAAGTGTCACAATATAGGGAAACTCTATAGCTGAGATTTGTATGAAGTAGGCTGAAGGCGCAGAGGAACGCCTCACTGCTTGGAGTGGAATGAGAGTCTGTAGAAAGGTTTACAGGGGTGCTTGTTGCAAGTCTTAAAAAAGAAAAGAAGTAGAGGCACCTGATGGCTCAGTCCTTAAGTGTGCCTTTGGCTCAAGGTCATAATCCCCAGGGTCCTGGTATCAAGCCCCACATTGTGGGGGTTGGGGGGTGAGTGTGGCTCCCTGCTCAGCAGAGAACCCGCTTTCTCCCTCTCCCTCTGCTGCTCCCCCTGCTTGTGCTTTCTCTCTATGTCAAATAGATAAATAAAATCTTTAAAAAGGCGGGGAGGGAGGAAGTAGACATGTCCACAAGGTAGAGGATTCTAGCAGAAGAAACCACCTAAGCTAAGATATAAAAAAAATCAAAGCATGATATTTTTTTATAGGATAGGAAGTAGTTTGGTATAGCTGGAGAACCAGTTTTGCATGGGAGGAGTTAAATCTGATCTTAGAGGATATTCCAATTAACTCAGCTAAAGACTTTGCAGCAATTAACTTTACATACATAAGTATGAAACCAAAACTACAGAGATGCTAAAACACATGCAAATGAGGGAAACAAACTTTATGTCAGGTACAAGGGAATGTTATTTTCTCCTTGTGATATTTATAGGCTAAGTGATTGGAAAGTTGGGAGCGTAGCCTTTGGAGGCAGAAAGACCTGTTTTTCATTCTTTGTTACTGATTAGATGATGTAGGGAACATTACATAATCTGCTTAGCATCAGTTCTCTCGATAAAAGTTAAAAGTAGTAAATTCATCTTGTGCAGTTGAGCCTGGAACTAGAAGATCCTCAGAGAATGACAGTTATTTTTATTTTTAACATGACACTGACAACAGTGTTATAGATTTGGGCTGGGAGATGTGTTGCTATAACAGACCTCAGGTTTCAGTCATTGTGTTTGAAGGATACCACTGCAATTCCCTAATCAATTAGGCCCCTAGGCAGGGCCTCTTTATCCATAGGGGGGTTGCTATTGGCTAATGGCTTCTCAGGCTATTTTGGTATGTAAGAGCAGAGCTACTGTAATATCCATACAACTTGTGTGTCTTTCCCCTACTGGCTGCTACTTCCATCTGCCATTGGAGCTTTGCTGTTTTCTTGAGAGAGAAGGAAGCACTATAAACAGCCTGTGCCCGTGACCATAAAGCCAAATGAAAATATTCTTCTAGCTGCTATTCTATTATATATTAAAGACTTACCATATATTAGACACTATGCTAAGTCCTTTTAAGAAAATTGTCTTTTTCATTCTCAGGACAGTTCTATGAGTTAGTTACTGTTATAGTTTGCATTTTAGAAGAAAAATGAGGCTTAATATGGTAACATAACTTGCCCAAAGCCAAACATTTACTAAATGGCAGGATAAAGAACTGAATCTAACCCACATTAATTCCAACACTCAAAAAACCTTACTTCTTTGCAAAGGATAAAATTATATTTGCCACAAAATGGAATAGAAAATGAGAAGGGCAGGGAATAAATGTCCTGATTTGCAACTTCATTTACCTGGTTTAGTTCTAGTGTGGAGAAGCCTTGAAAGAGCAGACTTAGTATCCTGTTTCTCCACCACCCTCCCCCACAGTCTTTACATTTTATATCCCCCCCCCCACCATTTATTAAGGAATATTTATTGAGTAGCTACTAAGAACTAGACTGGCATTTCTATGATGCTCAGAGTATGTTTGCTGTGCCTGCAGCCTTGCAAAATACGCAATAATAGAAGAAAAAGAGGACTAAGCAATAATTATATTGTGACAGGTGTTATTTTGCAATATAGGAAGGTATGAATAACCACCAGATTGGAATTAGCAAGTTTCTTTTTTGATAAACTTTATTGTAATGAACCCATGTTACAGTAACAAATAGAATTGACTTTCTAGCTTCACCATAAAAGAGTGCTTGTAAGGTTAACTAATGGCAACGTACATTTCTGACAGAATTATTCCATAAGCATATTTATGGATTCATTTTTAACTATAATATGAAAAAGCAAAATGCCAAGGATACCTCCAATTTTGAGCAAGTGCCAGCAACAATGTAAGAGTCCCTCTTACATTTCTCTCTAATTCTCTTTGCTATTTCTTTCTTTCCCAAGGTTCAGTGCTTTAGCCTATTTGGGAGCTAGCCAGACTTGTAGGATTATGGATCACTTACTTTATAAGAGGTTTAGAGGACAATGTTATATGCCTTTGATTCAGGGACAAGCCAGGCTTCCCCCCCCCCCCCCCCCCAGTAAATGGTAGCATGACTGCCTTAGGTAGAGACTGACCCGACTTGCATAAGTTACCGGAAAATGCCATACTTGATGGTAGGTGCTCAGCCACTGTGACAGGATGGAGTATCTTATCTAATATGTGTGAGAGCAAAATTTATTAACATATTAATTTATGTGTTGTTTGTATTGCTATAGAAAAGAATAATGGTCATTTTTAACTTCTTGTCCTTCCCGACTGAAACCAGTCATGCTTTGAATAAAGCAGTACTTTTATTGAAGGATTTCTTTTCCTTTAGTACCTGCGATTCTTGGTCACGCCACTTGGAAGAATGAAGAGACCAGATGAAGGGTGGCAGGCAGCAAAGCAAAGTTTTTTGAGAGATAGTACAAAGCTCCTGAAGAGGAATGGGACCCAAGAGGGTTGCCAATTTGGTGTTTAAATCGAGGGATTTATATGGGCTCATTTTATTTATTTTATTTTGTATTTTTAGAGAGAGAGGCAGAGACATAGGCAGAGGGAGAAACAGGTTCCCTGTGGGGAGCTTGATGCGGGACTCAATCCCAGGACCCTGCGATCATGACCTGAGCCAAAGTTAGATGCTCAACCACTGAGCCACCCAGGTTATGCGCTCGTTTTAATCTGATTAATCCTTTATGTGCCTGTCACCCAGTCAGGTTTTTGCCTGTGCATTCATCTATTGGGTAGTTGTTCACATGGGAAAGGGTGGAGGGTTCCTTCCACGGTGGCGTTTCCTAGAAGCCATGGAGGACCAAGAGGGTGCTGGCCACCACTGCCCTAAGGTATGCCAGCCAGCTGCAGGCCAACAGATCAAGCTCTTTGTTTAAAAAAAGTTAGGCTGTTGAGCTGACCCCAACCTGGGTTAGGACGCCCAAGGCCATTCCTTTCCTTTCTGTCACTTACAAGTTCTAAGTCCTCCCAGTAGAAAGCCTTAAAGCTGGGGTACCCAGTAAAGTCTAGAATAACAGGATGGGGACTTCTTCCTATGAAGAGTAGTTTTCCTCTTAGGACAGGAGTGTGTGTTGCGGGGGGGAGGCTTGTCCCTGCCTTTCTTTCAACCATCCTTCGTTACTTTAAAAAGGTGATATTTACTTTGTTCCAAAGTAAAGGTCTATTTATGTGAAAAAGAATAGAATCATGTTAATGGGCAGCAGGGGCTAGGGGAGAATTGGGGAGGTGATTATTACCTCTGGGCTTAGAAAATAAGGAATAAGCATCCCAAGCTGGCACTGTCCTGAGACTAAAATTGGTTCATTCAAAGAGTGTCTAAGAAGGAACTCACTACGGAGGCTGAACTCCATTTACTGGGACTTCCTGCCTTGACCAAAGTCTCCAAGACTCAGACTTAGATTTTCACAGAGATAGTTAATTTGCAAGGCCTGATACAGCTTGGAGAAATTAATATATAAATGGACACCAGCATAGATCCTGGCCAGAGGAGATCCCCTAAATGTTTCAGGCTATGTAAAACCTCTGGACTAGAATTGTAAAAAATTCTGGAAAGGGGAAGGTTGGCCCCAGTTTAATGATACATGACCTCTGTCCAGCCCAGTAGACTGGAGGAGAACCACAGCTTAAATGTGATTTTTTAAAATGAATTTCATCTTTCTTACATATTTTCTAGTGGCTTCAATTAATATCTGCCATGTACATCAAATCTACAAGAGAAATTTGTAAGCTTTAGGGGTAGGATTTAAAAAGTGATCAATCTGTACCATTAGTAGCCCTACTGACTCACTTTTTTGCTTAGGTTCATTTGGCTAAGTGGGCACACTTCCTTCCTTACTACTTCAGGCTCATCTTTTTTATAGCTGCTCACTCTTTGAGACAGAGTAAAATTATATTTTATATTGGAAGATTTTTAGAATTTAAGATAATTTTGACTCAAATTCTTTTATTACTCACACATCAAATTCTGAGGCATAATTAATTTTTTCTACACATGAGAATCATCATATGCAGGATCAAATTTTAGTTAACTTTACTGATTGTACTGAGGATGGTGACAGCAAGATTAAAATGAACATCAAATAACTTTTAAAGCATTTATATTTAAGCATAGAATATATTATATAATTTTCTTAGTAGATTCTCACTCTTAACTTCTTTTGATAGATATACATTTAAAATGGAATGCCCATTCATATTTGCAATCCCAGAATTCACCTGTGGTTGGCAGCCTCCAAAATAATTCTCAATAATTCTGTCTCCTGGTATCCACAGCCTTGTGTAACCCTTCCTTGAGCGTGGGTTAGTGCCTCTCTTTTGACAAATAGAACAGGGAAAAAATTATGGCAATGTCCCTTCTGACATGGAGTTGCAAAAAGATTCTGCTTCTTTTATCTTTTTTATAGTTATATCTTTCTCTTTTGTTTCTCAATCTCTCTCTCTCTCCCTCATTCCAAGGAAACAAATGGTGCTATTGTGAGCAGTCATATGAAGAAGTCCATGTGGCAAGGGACTGAATTCACTGTTCAGCAACCAGTGAAGACCTGAAGATTACCAATAGCCATGTTAGTGAACTGGAAACAGATCCTTCCTGAGCCGGGGGATGAGCCAGGGGATGACTTCAACCCTGGCTGACACTTACTGCCTTGTGAGAAAGCTTGAGTTGGAGGCATCCAGCCACACCAGTGACCTGACCCAGGGAAAATGTGACATCATAAGTGTTAGTTGTTTTGGGCTATCGAGTTTTCGGATGATTGTTATGCAGTAATAGGTAATGAATATACCAGCTGAGCTTTGAGAAAAAGGAAGTGAGTTCATGGGCTAATGGTTGAGCAGTAGAGAAGCCCATGGACATAGGTAAATTTGAAAGCGTTATCTGATCTGAGTTGAGTAATCCTGCCTGAATATTTACTATATGGTAAAAGACATGCTGTAGCTATCACCTCTGTGGAAGACAAAATTAAAGGATCATAGTTTTTCCGAAGCATATCACATGGGTACTGGACTCAGCTGACAAAACATCCTAATGAATATAGATAGATGTTTCCATTTGCAGCTTCTCTCTCTCAGTTAATCCTGTACTGGTGCCAAATTGGCCTGCTACAATGAAAATACATATAGTGGTATTTTCTTGATAGATCATCAATCTTGTTCCTAAAACTGGTATCTGTTGAATATTGGAATTGCACATTGCTTTAGTAGTTCTGAGAATCAATTCTTGACTGCTCTTTGCAAAGTTGAGGGAGATTCCAGAATAAATAATTCATTTGTTTGAAAATTAAATATGTTTATATGACATCCTTTTATGAAATCCTCAATACGGCTTTAACTTTACTATTGTGCATGTGTGTGTGTGTGTGTGTGTGTGGAGTGGGGGCAAAGATTAAGTAATATAAACAGGATTCAAAGGTTCTGGTAGTGCTACAAAGGAGAGATACATTGATTAGGATTCTGTTGCTCAAAAAAGGCAAGGGAATGTTAGAAATAAGTGACATGCTGATTTCTTGCTGCTAGATATGGGGTTACCATAGTGATAATTGCATAACATCTATATTTCTATGAAGCCATCTGGGAAGGAGTAGAACATTCTTTTTAAAAAGACATTATACTGTTGGCATATTATTTGTAGTTGTAGTTAAAAATAGCCCAGGCCTGTGGGTGTTTGATGTTCTTGTCATATTCTTAGGCTTAGAAGAAATGCATACCAAATACCCCCACCCCCCAACCACACATTACCCTTCTATCCAGTAATTCTCTAGGGCCTTCCTACTGTGTAAAAAATCCTAAGACCACACTGAAGAGTCAACTTATCATAACCTGCAGTGTGAAGTTCCTCTCCCTTGAGACTGATGTTTTCCATTGCTTAACAGGTAAAAACTCTCCGCCATCCTTCAGTTTAGGCTGGCCTTTAACGCAAAGAAACAGGCTTGCCTATATGGTCAGTCTCCTTAGCAGCTAGCAAGACAGCTTTTCAGAACTACTCTAAAATAATGAACAGAAGTGTAAGATGGTTGTAAGCAGATGTGGTCTGAGTGTTGAGGGAGCCACAAGCACAAGTTTTTGAAGAAAGTAAATATCTGGTTAGAAGGTGAATTTTCTAAAGATAGAGGTTAGGTCACCTTCTTCTCTAACCAAAGTACGTAGCAAGATGAGGTACTCAGAAAAAGATCTGTTGCAAAAACTTTGGCTTGCATATGCCTGTCAGCATTTTGGTTACTAGACGTTTATCCATACCTTCTTCTCGGCTATAAGTTAATTTGTCCATTAAAAATTCATTAATTCATTCAGCATGTACTGAGTTATTCACTAGATCTTTTCTTCTCAAGAATCTTACCAATAAAGATATGAAAAATTTATCTATTGCAAAGAAATATAGCTCAAAATATATACTTAGGCTCATGGATTTAGTTTGTTTAGGATTTTCTGCTCTAATGACATCTCTCTGCTATTTAAGGTACATTTGCTTTAAAAATATGTGCACATGCTTTTAGCTTGATGCAAATTAATGCTTATAGGATTCCTTTGGATAACATATGATTACACTAAATTTTTTATATATTTATTAGGTTATTATTTTCACTTTATTAACTTCTTAGAATTTTTAACAGGTGAATTACTAAGAAGTGATTCATGAATCAGAGACTCCCTTTCTCCTTTCTGTCTACAATTGTCTTCAAGAGGACCTTGGGACGCCTGGGTGGCTCAGCGACTGGGCGCCTGCCTTTGACCCAGGTCGTGATCCAAGGATCCAGGATCGAGTCCTATATTCGGCTCCTTGCAGGATGCTTGCTTCTCCTTCTGCCTGTGTCTCTGCCTCTCTCTCTCTCTCTCTCTCTCATGAATAAATACATAAATCTTTTTTTTTAAAGGACTTCTACCTTAAAGTCTAACTTTCATTATAGATAAAGAAGCTACTTATGGGATACAGATGTGATTTGAGAAACACCAGGAAAGCCCCTTGGTCTATCTCCTTTTCTTCCCTCTGACCCTCATCTTTAAATTCCAGTTTCCTAAAACATCAGACACTATGTAAAGTACAAACACTGCCTGGACTGGGCAGAGGATTTGTCTAATGTCTATTAACATAAACTTTCACTTGACTTACACAGTTGGTCACGCTCCTCATCTGAGAGGAGGACATTGGATGATAGTTTATGGTGTAGGAAAATTTGGAATGGAGCATTAACCTTTTCTGGAATTATCTCAGAATACTCTGTGAAGTAGTGGGGAAGTGGGATATGGGTCACTGAAAAGGAAAAGAAGTATGTGTAATTATTAATGATGTCCCAGTTTTACTTAGGCCCTCATGAGTCACAAAGTAAAATTACTCTATTTTTTCCTCCTATCAATAAATCATTCACGTGAATAAGAGAAAAATGAAATGGGAAATTTGACGGACAATAGCTATCAAACATATGCATTCAAAAACATCAGAGATAGAAGTGACTGTAAAGTTAATCTCCCATCCTGTTTTTCATTTCATGATTCTCTCTTTTAACTTTTCAGGTTTAGATTGTGTCATTTATACAACGATCACTAATCTAATCAAAGGAATTTCCTGAGAAGTGACTGTGTCTTACTCTGCAGCACAACTACTACATTTATAGCGATCCAAAATGGTAAGTCAATTACAGCTGATGGATTGAGTGCCTACCATCCCCGAGGAGCCTACTAGATACAAGGGAGAGTATGCTCTAACTTACAGTGTGTTTGATCAACCTTCTTATACTCCCGAAGTCCTGAAGCAGCCAGATCAGATTTCTCATTCTTTTCCCCTTTAGTTAAAAAAGAGCGTGGTTACTAGAGGTCTCTGATATTCCATCAAGTAGAAAACCTGATAACGTCTACCCCTAACAACAGCAGGGAAAAGCAACAACAAAAAAATACAGGAGTTAATTTTAGAAGAAAAAACCTTTGGTTTCACAGGAACCTGTGCCTGCTCCTGGGCTCTCTTCACAAATTTTGCCATCTTATGTGCTAAATTTGGGAAGAGTAACAGAGCAGTTTCTGCTTTGTTCCCTCCGTGTCTTTCAACTGAACTCTGCAGGAAGCTTGCACTTCTTGTGGAATGTCTTCTGTAGGAAGGCTTTCCCTGGTCTAGCAGTGCCAAAACTGGGAGGGAGAGAAACTTGCTTTCTTTCTGGAGCTCATTGCTAGTAGGTCTGTTTGCACAAAGCCATAAACTGCATCCCCTCACCTGGGCTATACCAATAATTAAAATATTCTTTATGCCTCAGTATTTACTTACATCATATATATATATATATTATATATATATATATATATGAATATATACATTCATATATATATATATATATGAAAGGAAGGTGATGCTATATATTCTGAGACCCCTAGTAAGCCACAACAAAACAATATTTGAGGATCAAACAGTCATAGCTAATATTATTGGATGCTTAATGAATACCAGACACTGTTTCATATGCTTCACAAATACCTACTCATTCAATCCTGACACAAACTTTGAAATATAGATCTGTCTATGGAATAGCTAATATATATAGGAGACAACTATCCTCTTAATTATCTCAATCTTATTGCCTCCCTACAGAAATTGAAACAGATTGACTTACATTCCCACTAGAAATGTATAAGGACACCAACACTTTAACTTCTTGCCAAAAGGTGTTATGGTAAGACTAAATTTTTTGCCAATGAAACAATAACATTTATTTCGATTGGTTTTAATTTGCATTTCTGTGAATATTAAGTTTGAGTAACTCTGTGTTGATTCTATTTGATTTCCTGTTTTATCATGTGCTTGTCTTTTTCACTATCTGTTTTATTCTCACTATTTTTATATATTCTATACAGTAGTCTTTTGTGGCTTACATGTGTTGTAAATATTCTACAGTATGACTTCTGCTTTTGTTGCCTATGAAGTTTTCTTTTATAAAGAACAGAAGTTGCTAACTTAAATATTGTCAAGATTTTTTTTATAACAGCTTTATTGAAGTACAATTCACATGCCATAGAATTTACCTATTTAAAGTGTATAATTCAGTGGTCTTTAGTATATTCACAGATTTGCACAATCATCATCATAATCTAACCTTAGAATATATTTATCACTCCCAAAAGAAACCCCGTACCCATTAACAGCCACTTCTCATTTGCTCCAGTACCAAGCCCTCAGCAAACACTAATCTACTTTTTGTCTCTTCCGGATAAAATCACGTTTTTCTCTTCTTCACGACATGATCTTTCTCTTTTAACAGAAATTCTTATCTTTTGTCTGATAGTGACATAATTGTATCAGCTCTTATTTGGTTAGTGCTTGTCTGATATGTCATTTTTCATGGCTTGCCATGTTCTACTTGTTTTCTTATGTAGACAAGTGCCTTTTGTAAACAGTATATAGTCACGTTTGGAATAGTCCAATCTGTTAATCTTTTTAGGTGGAGACTGTGCTCCATTTGACTCAATTATAATCGTGACATTTGAGTTTAAATCAAATATCTTATTTTTTTGCTTTTTATTTTTCTTGTGTGTTCTATGTTTCTCTTTGCATTTTTTAACCTTTCACTCATTTTAGTTGAGTGAACTTTTGCAATAATTATCCCATTTTCCCTCTATTAGTCTTGACATTGTACACTATTTTCTATTAGTTCAATAATTCTCCTAGAAATTATAATTTACATATTTAAATGATCAAAGCCTATATTTAATCCAAACCTTTACCCATCTCCAAGATAATACTTACACAAAGCACTGTTATTATGGTTTATGCAATTAATAGTTGTTCAGTCCAAACTACATATTCATCTTTTCTTTTTTTTTTAAGATGTATTTATTTATTTGAGATAGAGAGAAGGAGAGCATGTGTGTGAGCAGGAGAGGGGGAGAAAGAGGGAAAGAGAGAAAATCTTAAGCAGACTCTCTACTGTGCATGAGGGCCGATGTGGGGCTCGATCCCCTAAGACCATGACATAAGCCGAAATCAAGAGCTGGCCTCGTAACCGACTGAGCCACCCAAGTGGCTCATTGCCTCTTTATTCTTTCTTATATCTCAGACATTACTTTGGAAATTGTATCTACTCAGCATACATTCAGTATCATACCAAGAAAGGACATGCTATGGCCCAACTTGGCCCATTGCTGGGTGTACCATTCCCTCCCATTTGGAGATACTGGATGTCAAAATATACCACATCAGCACTAGTGATCTTAAGTAACTCAAAGGTTTTTTACTTGCTCAAGCCAAAATGAAACAAGGAAGATGTAAAAGGAAGAAAAGAGCAAGAGGGCTCCCTAATGTCTGGGCAGAAATAGAGAAAGGAGAGAGTTTGATTTAAGGAGATTTTATATATATATATATATATATATATATATATATATATATTATAATAAATATTTATGTTTGTATATGTATATAATATACATTATATATAATATAAATATTATACATATTATATTCATATTTCAAATATTTTATATTTTAAATATTTTAGGAGATTACCTATAATATACAATATAAATATTACATATATTAAATATATATATTATTAATTCCAGGAGGATTACTTTGAGCTGCATGTTCAAGTGTACTTGTCTGTATGGGTGGAGGAAATCAAAGGGCAGATATTGCCACTGACTGTCTTATGACTATTAGGCATACTAGGAGCCAGGGATGTAGCATTGATGGTTTTTGCTCTAGCAGGTGTTAATGATTTGGCCAAACTCACTCAGCTGGGAGTTACTGATCATGCCTAACTGTTTCTCCTCAGGGAATCAGAATCAGTCTATGATGCATGTAGGCAATACTGGAGAACACTAGAAAGAGGTAAAGAAAAATAAAAATCTGACCTAATATGTAATTTTCATTCCCACCATGTGCCAGCAATCCTTAACAGTATCAGTGACAAACAACCTTCTCCCTTCCATGGTAATTCCTCCTATTAACATCCCCTTCCTTGGTAGAATATTGAGAGAATTGCTTATTATTTTTTATTAATGAAGGTCCGCTGGTCCCAGTTTGCATTTGTTTAAAATGTTGTTTTTCATCCTCCTTTTCAAAAATAACTTGTTAAATAGAGATAAATAGCTTGACAGTCATTTTCAATTAATTCACGGTATTATTCTACCATTTTCACTTTTTAAAATGTTTTCTGGTTTAATTGAGAAATAATTGACAGGCATCCCTGTATAAATTTAAACAAAAGAGGGATGCCTGGGTGGCTCAGGGTTTGAGCATCTGCCTTCAGCTCAGGGTATGATCCCACAGTCAGGGGATCAAGTCCCACATCGGACTCCCTGCACGGAGCCTGCTTCTCCCTCTGCCTGTGTCTCTGCCTCTCTCTGTCTCCCATGAATAAATAAAAAAAAATTTTTTTTTAAAGTTTATACAAAAGGATGGTTTTATTTCTATGTATTTTGAAAAAGATTTTATCAACTTATTTGAGAGACAGAGAGCATAAGCAGGTGGGGGGGGCAGAGTTAGAAGGAGAAGCAGACCCCCTGTTGGACATGAGCCTCCATCCCAGGACCCTGAGATCATGACCTGAGCTGAAGGCGGATGCTCAACCAACTGAGCCAACAAGTCATTCCTTTATTTCCATGTTTTATGAAATGATTACCACAATAGGTTCAGCTAACATCCATCTTCTCACATAGATATGACAAAAAGAAAGAATGAAGGAAAAAAAAATTCTCCTTGTGATGAAAACTCCTAGAATCTACTCTCCTTAACAACTTTCCATATATCCTACAACAATGTTAGCTGTAGTCATCATATTGTACATTATATCCCTAGCACTTCTTTATCTTATCACTGGAAATTTGTGCTTTTGGCAACCTTCCTCCAATCCCTTCCCCTCTAACTCCTGCCTCTGGCACCCACAGTCTGACCTTTTTTTCTGAATTGGGTCTTTTTAAAAAAATTCTATATGGAAGTGAGATTATACAGTATTTGTCTTTCTCTTAGCATAATGCCTTCAAGATCTGTCTATGTTGTTGCAAATGGTAGGCTGCCCTTATTTTTTTTTGTATATGTAACCAAATAATATTGCATTGTATATATATACCAGAACTTCTTTATCCATTTATCCATTGATGGACACTTAGGTTGTTTTCATCTATTGGTTATTTAAATAATGCTACTATTAACATGGGAATGGAAAAATCTTTTTGAGTTAGTGTTTTTATTATCTTTGGTTATATTCCCAGGAATGGAACTCCTGGCAGCTCTATTTTTAATTTTTGTTAAACTTAAAAATAATTTTTAATGGTTGTTTTGTATATCCATTATTCCTTGGGGGCTATGTCTCAGCTCCCTTGCCGAGGTAGTAAGGGGAGGAGCTTCTATGGGCTACTCTCAATTTTCCAAAGAGGTTCTATGGTTAGGATGGGCCAGAAGCTACCCTCAGCCGTGACTGTGAATTCCACTCCCCATGCTTGGCTTGGAATGCTCAACACCTCATACTGGTTTTGCTCTGAGGGTGACCAGCTCTGCTTGTCTGCCTCTGGGCTGGAGCACTGCAGGGCCGCTCAGCATCTAGTAGTTGTTGCCAGCCTTCTGGGTCTGATGGAGCTGAAAGCATTATCCACCCCAGGTGCATCCAGGACTTACACGTTGCCTGTACGTGGGCAAACCAGACTCTAGGTCTCTCAAAACTCCTCCTTTGGTGATCCCAATCAGGTAGACCTACATTCCAATTGCCCTGGTCAGCATTCACCCTGATGTGGCTCTGCGGATGAGCAAGTCTCCGGATTATTCCTTGGGCACAGCAGGTATAAACATCTGTGTGCTGGTTTTTACAAGCCCCTTCTGCCTTCTTTGTGGCAGTCACATTTTCAGTGGTGGTTTCCCACAGGTTCCCCTGCAATCCCAATGGTGTGAGGTCTGAGTAGGGGCTGCTGCAAAGTGGCCCATAATTCTGCAGGTGCTGGTTTTATCCCAGATTTTCTATGGCCCTGGAAGAACCAAAGGCTCAGGGGAGATCTTTCAGGGTGGGCATGGTGCTGTGCTGGCCTGGGAGAAGAGCACTGTGGTCGATATGTGGCCACCTTACCTTATAATGTGTCTTAAACCATGAGGTGCAAGGGGTGCTTCAGTCTCCCCTCCACGTGCTAGGCTTCCCTCATTGATGTCTTTTTCTTGACTAGTTATTAGTTGTTCCGATGCGGAGAGAAATCTGGAATGCTCCAGTTTGCCATCTTGGTGATATCACTCCTACCACTTTCTCGCTCTCGTTGTTTCTGTTGATAATTCAGATGTGAAACCTAAATAATCCTCTCTGAAAATAATCTGCTTTTCTGATTTCTTATAAGAAGTTTTATTTTTTGGTCTTTGATGTTCTGTAGTTTTTATTATGATTGTATTTATATGGTTGCTTTTATCTATCGCTGGTTCTAGCTTCTTAAATCAGGGAACGTGTTGCATCAATTATAAGAAATGTCCAATTGTAATGCTCTGAAATATTTGATACTCTTATATTCTCTGTTTTCTATATTTCTGATACTCATATTAGGTATCTGTTAGAATTTCTTGCCTTAACCTAAATGTCTCTTAATTTATGATACTTTTTATATCTTCTAGTCTGTGCTGCACTCTGGATGCATTTCTTTCTGTTTTTTTTTTTTTCTTAAATAAGTTAATATTTTTTTGGCTATTTTTAAGCCCCTGTTGAATTATATATATATATATATATATACATATATATATATATATAATTTGATATACATATAAAATCACATATAAATGATCATATATATATATATATTAAAGATTTTATTTATCTGAGAGAGAGACAGAGATCATGAGGAGGGGGAGGGACAGAGGGAACAGGAGAACTGGACTCCCCACTGAGCAAAGAAGCCCAAAACTGAGCTCATCCTAGGAGGAACTTGAGATCATGACCTGAGCTAAAGTTGAAGCCTAACCCTAATGACTGAACCACCCAAACACCACTAAATCTGTGTATTGAGTTAAATCTCAATTATTACATTTTTTTCTTTATACAAATTGCACTTGGGACTTAAAAAGAATGCTTTCTTATTTAACATAATTATAGGTATTCTCAAATTTGCTATTTATTTCTTTAAATAAAGGAAGCATCATTTTACTGTATCCTGTGCCTGGTCACTCCAGTGTCTGAAGTATTTGTGTGTGGATTTCTCCTTTTTGTTCTTTCTATCCATTCTTGCTAATAGTCCTTTGTTACTTTCCAGGTTAGTGATGTTTTTAGAACAATCCCTCATTTTCCTTAAGAAAACAAATTTTAAATCATTTGTGGCCTAGAATGAAAATTCATTCCTCTAATCAGCTGTGCTTCTGTCAAATGCTTAGAGAACATTATTAGAACAATTTAAATTAAAGCCTGAGGTATTTTTGATTTGTTTGTTTGTATTCACTGGGATGCAGCATCACATTTGATCCAATTTAATGTTATAACATTTTTTTTTCCTTTCTTTTCAAGGTGCCAAAGAAATGTTTCTTGCAGTTCTGTTTGGGTAGGTTATTTCCAGTTTATTCTTTTACGAAATTCAGAGATCCTTTGGGATCACAGCTTTAGGGGATAGTATTTCGACCCTGTGAGATTCTCTACCTTCATTAGGCCCTAGGTTTTATTTTCTGCCCACAATGGCCCTCTTAAATTTGTCAAGTATAATTTCAATTCTCAAGGTTGAGCAAATTACCTATGACAAAGTAGTTACACTCTTCTTATTTCATTCTAGAGTTCTACCTTCACTGAGATTTGTTTTGGTAATTTTTTACTGCCCTCCAAGCTTTTAAGATTTTTCAGATTTTTCTGGTGTCTTCATGTTGGCAAGAGGTTCAGTTAGATATGTAGGCAGCCATATTACCAGAAATACAGAAATCTGTATAGATGTATTTTTACAGAAGAAATCTGGTATTGCAGTGTTAGTGCCTGACTTCCAAGTTTTTACATAGCACCTCATTGGCTCTCCAACCATACATTTGATAAATAGCATATCTATGCTGTTTCTAAAATAATTTCTTTCATTCTCAATATGCATATATCACTCTGTATGTACTTATATCTCTTTTGAGAACAGATGAAAAACAAAGGAAGAACAGAAAGTAGAGATTGCTCCCCATTTCAGTCAGCTCCCTAAGTACAATTAAAATAAAGCACTGGAATGTGAACCTTGTTCAGTAAAGGAAATATTTATAAAAACTTAAAAATCTTAAATATATGTAAAATGAGAGGCTTACTTATGACATAAGTCATAAGTAACCTTCCAGATAAAATTCTGACTGTATTATTGTACAATCTAGATTCCTCCAATATCCTGGGTCAATCATCCCCATGATATCTGAAACTACAAGCTGCCATTCCATAAGGTCCTCCCAGAGTCTTTAATTAGTTAGTGCTTCTTACTTGCTTTGAAGATGAAAAACATTATATGCATGCACATAACTTATAAAGCTGGGGATTTCCTCTAGTGTTTGGATTGGCTGATTTGTATCTACATTAATCAAATTAAACAGATCAATTGGAGAATTACCACTTCTGCTGATATGTGGGTAAAAGCTCGAGGAAAGCAGTCCCTTGAAGAAACTGTAGACAGAAAAAAGAAAAAGAGGGAGAGAGTGTGTCATTGTGATGGAATTCTTTTTCTTTCTTTCTTTCTTTCTTTCTTTCTTTCTTTCTTTCTTTCTTTCTTTCTTTTTCTTTCTTTCTTTTTCTTTTTTTTTTTTTTTGTGATTGAATTGTTTCTGATCTATGTGTAAGTCTGTCCCTCACAGAATATTCTCACACTGCGTTACATACCCTTTCTCAAGATCTACCTCTCAAGCACAGTTAAAATTTTGCAAGGAACTATGTATGACTTAAATGTGTTATAGAGAAATATAATAATTAGGATTCTTTAATGGAAGTTCCAAATTATCTTTCTCTTTACCCATGCTTCTTTTGATAAACATGAAAGTCTCAGTTTAATGCACATAAGATTTTGACCCTTTTTTAATGTTGTTTAAATTGATTGTGTCTGAAATCAAACTGAAACAATAAGAATTTTGTATCTATGCATGCTACCCTTGAATTTCTGACGTCACCCTTTGGGTATCGTATTTCACTCTCACTATGAGACTATTTATCTACTAGCTTCAGCTGATGCAACTCCTCAGGGTATTAGCTAAAATGATTTGTTCATAATATTCATAATTTTGACTTCAAAGATATTCTTTTAGGATATGGAGAAATCTCAGGCTTAATGAATACACTAAGATTCTGTCCTCCCAATGTAGTCTAGTGTCTGCCTTCCCACATATGTCCATTATAGACCAAATATGATGACAAAGGACATGAGAATAGGAAATAGATAACAAATTTAAACATCTTAAAACTGCTAGGAAAACCTAGTCTGTAGATTTGGAATAATTGGTGAAAATACCTTTCATTTGGTAATGCTTTTTTATTTTGACAGCTAACAAGCATTTCACTGTCTCCATACGAAAGATGGGATTTTTCATAAATTAGACTTGAACAGAGAACAGTGACGATAGTATGGTATATATTGCTGTATATTTTCTGCCCCCATGTTCCAAACTGGAGAAAGGTCCAAGTTGTCAAATTTTCTAAGTAACATTTCAATTTCATCAATATTTTCATCTGGCATGTAAGAAATGCAAGAGAGGAACTCAAAAGAAAAGTAACAGAGTTGCTATTTCTGGACGTTTATATAGAAATTGGAATATAAAAACTGGAGTTCTTAAGTGGAAAAAATTCTATCTTTAAAACTCGGGAAACAGATTGCTTACACAAGAAATAGAAATTGGAGGCCAAGGATAAGATATATTGGTGCTATGATAATCATGAATACCTAAATATCCATACAATAAATAGATTTCTGCTTTTAGCATAGTGCTAGAATGACAATATCATATGTTGTTCTACCTGCTTTTAGACATATCCCATCTTGTCTTGAAGGGTCTCATCACTGGTCACAGTCCATATCAGATATCAGAGTATTCTTTTTGTGAGTTTTGTCGATTTTTATGGCTTAGTATTATTACCATTATTATGCTCAACTGCACATCAGTAAAAACTTCTTATAGTTGTTGACTACACAGGTCATTGCCTGACAGCATGACTTTGCTTTTGTGTGGCCTAGGGTACATCTCAAGAGAGGTCACCACTATTGGAATGTAGAAACACAGGCAGCACATGGCCTTTCCAAGTACGCAAGGCCTGCGTTGCAGTGAAGTGAGTCCTGCATAAAGTCTACCCAGCATTGACTTTAAAGTGATGTGGCATAAGTTTCACAGGACAAAATAAAAATTTAAACCAACCAGAAAAGCAAGAGAATGATGAAGAACTGCAGCTTTATGAGAATTTAAAACCAACAGTGATGGGGCACCTGGGTGGCTCAGTTGGTTGAGCGTCTGCCTTTGGTCAGGTCATGATCCCAGGATCCTGGGATCCAGCCTTATGCTGAGCTCCCTGCTCAGTGGGGGAGCCTGCTTCTCCCACTCCCTCCTGCTCATGCTGTCTCTTGATGTCTTTCTCTCTCTCAAATAGATAAATAAAAATCTTTTTTAAAAAGTGACTTCCTTTAGCCATTTGAATAAAATCCAAATGTTTTTCTATAGACTTCAATGCCCTGTACGATCTGGCCTTTGCCGACCAATGAGAACACTTTATTTAGCCATCCCACTGTTGATAACAGCATTCCAGACAACAGATCTATTTTTCTAACATCCTGAGCTCTTCCCAGCTTAAGGCTTTTGCTGTTCTCGCTCTACTGGTGCTATGAACTGAATGTTTGTATCCCCTGAAAATTCATAGGTTGAATCCTAGCACCTAACATGAGTTGGGACTTTGAAAAGGGCTTAGGTTATGAGAGTGGAGCCCACATGCATGGGACTAGTGTTCTTAAAGAGAGGCCTCAGAAAGCTTTCTATCCCTTTTGTACCATTGTAGACACAGAGAGAAGACAGCTAAACCAGGAAGCAGACACTTAACAGGCAACAAATCTGCTGGCACCTTGACCTTGGACTTCGTAGTTTCTAGAACTGTGAGAAACAAATTTCTGTTGTTTATAAGCCACTCACTCTATGATATTCTGTTATAGCAGTCTAACTGGACTAAGACAACCTGTTATATGCTTCCCTTAGAGTTCCATCTCATTCGATTCCTTAACATTCACATCTCTGTTCAAATAGCCCTTCCTGACAATTAACGCTTCTGTATGTTAGCTTCCCTTAATGCTTCTCTATGTTAGCTCTACCAATCTTTATCAGATTTTCAATGAATGAAATAGTTTACAAATCATTTTTTCTTTAAGAAACAAAGCTTAAAAATAAATTAATCACAAAACGGTAATTTCTTAAAAAGGTTGCTTTTTTTTGTTTTGTTTTTTGGCTTGTTTGTTTTAAAGTGCATGAACAAGGGCACATGAGCAAATATTACAAAAATATTTCAACAAAATAATAGTTTTGGATTAATTTACTATGTAGTTTTTATAGTATGATGAATACAGGTGTGTTATACCATATAAACATAGTCATAAGAAAACCTTGTTTTTACAAATTTAGAACAAATTTATTCTTATCTACAGTAATACACTAGAGAAGTTATTAATAAAATTCTGCTACTATAAAACATACAAAATAGAACTTAAGATTAATAACAGTGCACAAGAGAGTGGGTGAGACAGCAAAGGAAATCATCAGGAGTCAAAAATATAAGGAAAGCATAAATCCAAGAAACAAGCAAGCCTCAAAGCAGATGCTTTGCCTAAAGGGATCTGATAATCTTCAATGTTCTCAGACTGGCTTTAAAAAGAGGATTCACTCTATACAAAGTTAATTTGGAGAATATTGCATAAAATTAAGACATTGAAAGGAAACAACTTCAAATAAATTTTGTTCTAGAAAAACAAATGGCAGGAAATGAGAACTATCAAGAGAATATATCTGTCTCCAACCTTAAAAAAATCATGTAGAAAGGAAACTTCTAATAAAAATTTGGAACATGGATTCGAACTACCTACATGGCTAGGGGCAAAAAATGATGTATTTAATCTAAAGTAGTACTGGAGGATAAAGACCCAAGGTCCCTCATACAAATTAAAGTAAATCTCTGAGAAATTACTCTATAACCAAGACCTCAAAGAAATCACATTAATAAAATTTCAGTAAATATGATTTCAAGATTTAAAAAAAGTCTCAAACACATGATCAAACAAGTAAAATCAGCAAAAATTACAAAATATAAAACTAGGATCCATATATACATTAATATTGGAATTATTATTTGAAAAATATAACAAGAATATCTTACATGCTTAGAGATATAAAAATGAAATACAATTATGAGTAACTCATACCAAGCATATCACCAAAATGATTTGAAAAGAAATAAATAGAATATTTCAATGAGATATATCCTAATTAAAACAAAAAAGCTTCGTGTCAGAGTTCAAAGGAAGGTTAGATGTAGATTAAGAACTGCTTGCTAAATTAGAGGCTGAGCTTTAAAATAATTAAGAATGGAGCTTTGAATTCCTAAAAAAAGTTAGAGGAGAAATACTGAATGAATAAAGCACAGAAGTTAAGAGAATATAAATTGTCCAAAGTTTATGATATTATTTGAGAGTACAATAAATATCCTGATTTAACAGATATTAATTCAAATATGCATGGTATAATTTTTAGGAAAATCATTCAAAGTATAGAAATGTCAAATATAACATCTATTTTTGGAAAGTGTATATTTGTGTGATGAAGGTGAATTGAGGGTAAAAGACATTCATAAATGAATTCAAAATCTCAATCTATCCAAAAGAAGCAAGAAAAAGTTTCTAAATACATAAAATTCAAATTAAAAATAAACCAATTATATTGAAATGCCCTATTAGATTCAGACTCCTAATGTGTTTGTAGATCTCAAGTTAATAATTCTTTTACATCTCTGCTAGTGATGTTAAGCAAGAAAAACAAAGAATAAAATGATTGGAAAAGAGAAAACAAAATTATCTACAAGTAATAGATAAAAGTACACAGTGGAAATTTATTTGAAATAATAGGACTTAGCAAGAATTATAGATACAACTTTAAATTTTTTTTTAATTTTTATTTATTTCTGATAGTCACAGAGAGAGAGAGAGAGGCAGAGACACAGGCAGAGGGAGAAGCAGGCTCCATGCACCGGGAGCCCGACGTGGGATTCGATCCCGGGTCTCCAGGATCCCGCCCTGGGTCAAAGGCAGGCGCCAAACCGCTGAGCCACCCAGGGGTCCCTAGATACAACTTTAATATGCAAATTAAGTTTGTATTTCTACATTATAGTAGCAAAGTCATACATTACAAAAAGATACCATTTATGATAGGAACAAAAATATTTTGTACAGAAGAATTAATGTAAAAAAAAAGGCTTGTAAAACTTTTGTGGTAAAGTTTATGAAAGCTTTAAAATGAGGGATCCCTGGGTGGTGCAGCGGTTTGGCGCCTGCCTTTGGCCCAGGGCGCGATCCTGGAGACCCGGGATCGGGTCCCGCGTCGGGCTCCCTGCGTGGAGCCTGCTTCTCCCTCTGCCTATGTCTCTGCCTCTCTCTCTCTCTCTCTCTCTCTCTTTTTTCTCTGTGACTATCATAAATAAATAAAAAAAATAAAGTGAATTAAGGAAGATCTAAATAGATGAATACTCTTCTTAGAGAAGAAGCCTTAATTTATAAAGATGTAAAATCTCCTGAAATTGATTTATAGACCCGATTAATGTCCAGTCAAATCCCAACAGATCTTTTTTTCTGAATATTGATCCTAAAATATGCATAGAATAAGAGACATAAAAAGCCAGGCTAGTCCCAAAGAACATGATTGTAGAATACCATGGTGTGTGTGTGTGTGTGTGTGTGTCTGTGAGTGAGTGTGTGTGAGAGAGAGAGAGAAGATTGTTCTTTCATAATTCAAGACATATTAAAAAGTTATGCTAATTGAGTCAATGTTTTACAGTTGAAGGGCAAGACACAAAATTAGACCAAAATTACACAACAAAGTTTTCAAACACCAACTCATGGATATAAGGAGACTGTCATGACAGACAGTCATGGCATTGGCATAGCAGATCAATAGGGAAGAATGGTATTATTTAATGAACAAATGTTATCACAATCAATCCAATTAATTATCTAGATAGAGAAGAAAGAAACAGTATCAACATTACACTATATTTAAAATATCAATTCTAAAAAAAAAATCAATTCTAGCTAGAATCAAGAGAAATGTCAAAGACAAAACTTTGATTTTTTGAAGAAAGAAAATATAGGAATAATATCTTAGACTTATACCAAGATTTCTCCAGTAAGAAACATTTATAATTTCTTTTTTTTTTAAATCTCGCTATTTTTTTAAAATTTTTATTTATTTATGATAGTCACAGAGAGAGAGAGAGAGAGAGAGAGAGGCGCAGAGACACAGGCAGAGGGAGAAGCAGGCTCCATGCACCGGGAGCCCGACGTGGGATTCGATCCCGGGTCTCCAGGATCCCGCCCTGGGCCAAAGGCAGGCGCCAAACCACTGCACCACCCAGGGATCCCTCATTTATAATTTCTTAAGGATTTAAAACAATTGCCATACATTGATATTCAGAATTTATATTTATTGAAAGACAATATTAAAAGATAAAAATAAGCCAAAAACTAAGAAAAGATATTTAATTGACAAAAAAGATATTTAAAATGTATTAAAAATAGTCATATAAGTCAATATGTTAAAAAATATAAAAAATTGGCAAAATGTTTGAATAGACTTTTACAGGAGATGAAAGATAAACAATAAATATCCTATTGTGCTCAACCTAATTAGTAATCAGTGAATTATTAAAACCACAGTGAGATTCCATTATATATCCAACAGGAGTAGGAAATGAAACAAAAACAAAAATGGAAATCTCAAGTGTGAATGTCAAGTGTCAGGGATGTTCATAGGCCATTCTAGAAAGAGCTTCCCTACTATTTTGACTGTACACACACTGATGACTGGTACTAAGGAGAGATCTTGAATAGGTTCAGAAAAGATTCATGTAAAAGAGTTTGGTAGCATTTTTTTTTTACTAAAAGAATATAGAAATCAATGCTAATGTTCAATGGGCAAAATGGATAATAGCAGTATATTCATGTAATGAAATAGTATACAGCAGAGAAAATTAGAAAACTATGGATTCACACTTGAACATGGATGGAGTTTTCTAAAATTTTTGAGTGTGGGAAATCATGTCACAAAATAATCTATACTATATAATTCTATTTACATACAGTTCAAAATCAGATATGAATATTTACATGTATATTTGTGCACACTCAATCCCCTATTTTCACAAAGACACAAACAGACACAGACATACAAAACTGCAAAGAAAAACAAGGAAAAAGTAAATATGAAATTTAGTATAATGGTTACCTTTGTTAAAGAATGAGGGGACAATTAGGAAAAAAACAAGGACTTAAGTACTAATACTTGATTACTAAAGTAGGAGTATTATAGCTAATAGTCATGTGCTTTATTATTCTTTAAACCCACTCTATATCTTACTTATATAAAATAGGACTGAAAAAGAAGCAGTAGAAGGTTGTGGATTGGCAATATTAGAAAGATGACTATGGTGGATAGCAGGAGAGTCCTGAGGGTGTGGTATTTTTCATATGTATTACACATCCATTGTCTGTCAGCTTAATTATCTACAATGATGAAAATGTCACTTTAAGAAATTTTAGCACAATTTTTACTCTACTTCCTAGATCTCCTTTGCCTATTCTATGCAAGAATCAATGTGAACGCTTATGTTAATATTTTCCTCAAAAAAATTAAGGAACAAAGTTGTGGTCTGATCTCCCACCCTTGCATTGTATAACTCTTCTAGATGCAATCAGCCATGTCACATAGGCGCTATCAGGCCCTAAACATATCATTCATTTATTCATTTATTTTGATTCACTTGGTCATATAAAAAATATTTGTTGATGTTTACTCTATGGCAGGCACCATGGGTACAAAGATAGGTAAAGCATAGATTTGCTGGCTGTAGCTCACAACTGACCAGAAGAGGAGGACCTTGATTTCATGAACAAATAGGATCTGCTTCCTTAGCCTTGATTTACTTTTCTATTCTAGTATGTGTCTGAAATCCAGCCTATGTCCTTAACTTACTGACATCCTGAAAACTTGATTTTCAAGAGATGTTTGTTACTGCCCTCAGGAAGAGAAGAAGATCAAGGGAAGGTCTTGACCAAAGGATCCCATTCCAGGCCTGTTTCCAGAATCGCATAAGTGTCCCTGTGCCCAGGACTTCCTGCTATCTTTCCCCTATATCCCCTTCAAGGATCCAGGGGATATCCCAAGAGAAAGTGCATATTGGCCTGATGGCAACTCTCGTTAAAGCCAGGCCATTTTCATTTGTACAGTTCTTTCTGTTTTTCACTTCCTGCCATTCATTCTGAACCCTGGAATCCCAGCATTCAATCCTCAGGATTTCTAACACCGTCTTCCTCTTAACTACCACAGCAAACAAAATGCTTGTGAGAAAAAACAGTCTGTTTCCAGTCACTATGTTGGCTTAGGTTTGGGACGCTTTCTAGTCCTACGTAAAGTCTTTTACAGAGAGTACCTATGGGAAAACTTTCTCAGAATGTGTTTACTTAACATTTCACTTTAGAAGCAAATGCTTTTTGGCCAACCAAGCAAAATAGAAAGTATGCTACCTTGCCTAGCTGAGGCTAAAGTAACTGACTTTTATCATTTAAGCTTTGTTCTTCAAGCTCTCTCAAATACCTGCTTGCCATATTGTGTGGCTGGAGTCTTCTAAGGTCTGTGATCAAACTGCTAACCTGGCATTTTTGAGATTTGTAGAATGGTACCTTATTGAAGCATCAGGAATATGTGTGCCCCTCCCCCTGCCTGCTGTATTCAAGAAAAAAAAGTCTCTAGAGAGAAATGGACAGATCCTCTATGAATTATAGTGAAAGGACACCATATAACATATTTCCAAAATTACCCTTGGGAGAGGAATTAGATAATGACTAGGTTTAATAATAATGACAATGAAATAAAAATTGAGCCAGTCATCACAACATTATTTAATAATATTATTTTTTATCAAAATATAAACAACTTTTTAAAGTAGAGCAATGATATTTCAAAATGGGAATATTTGAAACTACAAGTATAAAGTTCATTTCCATACATATTTATAAGCTCCCTGTGTCTTTGAGGCTTTAAGATAGATGCTATAGGGGGTAAAATGATAAATCAGAAATGTCCTTTGCCCTCAAAAGTATGGGATTCAAGGAGAGTAGATAATACTTGTATGAAAATATCTAAAACAAAGTGTAGAATTAGGGTAATACTCTAATAGAGGTCTGAACAAAATTCTGAGCTGAGAATAAAGTTTTCACTTGTGGCTATATAAGAAAAGAAAAAGAAGGGTAACAAAAGAATTAGAGAATACAGGGTTCTAGAAATAATAGGTAGTACAGGTTTGTTAGGATAATAGTAATTATCATATAAGGACATAAATGTTAGGATAGTATGACTGAATTTTATGTGACAAATGATAGAATTGAAGGTTTTTGATAGTGTATGTTTTATTTGATGATGTATATCATAATTATAACCTCACTTCTTTAAAAGTAATCTAGCTGTAGAGAACAGATTAGAAATGGAAGGAAAAATGAGGCTGGAGACCATTGGAAGAAGTTATTGAACTGAGGTATGAGGAAGTCTGGAAATATTTATAGAATGGAGCAATAGTGATAATTATGAATGATATTTCAGCCACAGAATGTATAAAATTTGACAAAATGATGGATATGGGAGTGTTAAAAGTGTAGAATCAATAATTCAATTCATCAAACCTTTTTTAGTACTTGTTATTTCAGAGAATATGTTGCTTTCTGGGTTCTTTGATTAAAGAATTTATACCCTATATAGCTAAGATGGCAATAGCATTACCAATAGTGATATAGAAAACAAAATTATCTTTGAGGATAATTGATAAATTTGATTTAAGCACAAAATGAGTTGGACATGGCAGAGACACTGAGGAAGTAGATGCCAAAGCTATTTGTAGCTGTGGATGAGTAGGTATGAGAGATAATGTGGGTATTGATTCATATTAGAGAGGTGATATTTGAAGCTATAGAGACTATATACAGGAAAAGAGAAAAAAAGTCTTCTGTGCATTGTTTCCTACACTTAAAGTTTTAAAAGGTAAAAAAGGTGCTAATAAAAGGGATAGGAAAAATTACCAGATAGCTGTTAAAAGATGTGACCTAGGAATTTCTTAGGTCTTCTCTCTGGGGATTGAAATTGAAGTCACTACAGCAGAATGCACAGGGGGGAAAGGAGGAAAAACAGAGTCATCAAGGCAACATTTAATCCATGTATCAGTTCGTTCCTGAAGCCAGTTATGCCTGTGGGATTTTTATTGAAATGAACCTATGCATTCTTATTATTGCCTTAATTTTAAATTGGGTTTCAATCACTTGGTACTGAGTGAGTGTTAGATAATGCATGGGTCTCACAGAGGGTAAGAGAAATGAATTAAAGTGAAATATGGGTTTTGAGACAGAGGGAAGAAAAAGAAAGAATGGATAAATATTTATATTTAAGACAGTAACATTAGAAGACCTTCCTTAATAGATGAGACAAGAATAGTTGCTGAAGATGAAGGAAGTGCAAATTAGCCTGGAGATTTGAAGAGTGTGGGAAATTTATGAGCCAGTTACTCTGCAGAGTACACAAGAGAGCCAACAAGAAGTAATTGAATAATTGCTAAGTTACGGGGGAATCCAGATGAGCTGGCTGCCTTTATTTGATTTGGCCCAAATTAGGTCAGTATACTCTAAAAATGCAGGGCGACTCAGAGTAAGGATTAAAAGGCAGGCGGTGAGGCTTGCAATGCATCTAGGATAGACAATTCAGGGATTTTGAAGTGCTTGGATGAATAACATGGCCAATCGTGATGTTCAGGTAGATATGGAGGGATATATACTTAAAATAGAGACATGGTATTTAGTATAAGAAAAGTAAGAGAACAAGGGACAAGTGCTGTATGGAGGAATTTCTCCTTAGAAGTGAAAGGAATCAAAAGTACATAGAAGTTATTATCAGAATAGAGGATTTTAAGTTCCCAGAGTTTGAAAGCTGAATAAGGCTCTATGATGTGTTGGGTTGGAGCTCTTTCACTGGGTGCCCAAAAGAGATGCCATTTCTAAAAATGAGAACTTAAAAAAAAATTGACACAAGACTTAAAGGAGTATCAAGTAGGAGTGGAACTCGCTAAGAAAATCGTCAGAGGCTCTGTGTGCAGATGTCTGTAAGCTAAGCACAGAGGTTATTGAAGCTAGGACAGGGCTCTCATCGTGAGCAGCTAATGGGTCTGTCTCAGATGGACAGAAGGTTCCATGAAATGATACAATGGATTCAAAGTAAGGGAAGTGATAGAATGCTTCTCTGAGGGAGACCCTGCGGAGTAAATTTATTTTCCTATGTTAAAATGTACCTGGGTTTTGTTTCAGTCAAATACAGTAAAATATGCAGATGTGGAAATGATTGTCATGAAGGAAGAAATTTACTCACAGATTTCTAGAAACAGCAGGAAGAACAGCATGCCACCGAGGGCCACATGGGGACAGGACCCGGATTGGTCAGGAGGAGAGGGGTGAAAGGGAAGATGGTGGGCCAGAGCCTTCAGTGGAGTTTTCACAGGAAGAAATGGGTAGTTAAGCCCAGTAAAGTTTTAAGATTGGATAGTTTGAATCATTCTGGCTGGAAGGGTGGTTCCCAGTTGTCTGGTACCTAGCCCTGGGTGATTTATGGCGGGAGAAATACTGGCCTAATGTATGAGAGTTTAATAAAAAAGATGTTTGGGGAGGTGGGCTCTGGGTTGGTTGGTTTGCATATCAAAGACATACTCCCAGGGGAGTCGTTTGCTATCTTTAACAATTCACTAATCGTGGGAGGGGTGGTGTCTCCAGGAACAAGACTTAAATGCCAGAGCATCAAGAATATAGAATATTACTCAGCCATTAGAAACGACAAATACCCACCATTTGCTTCAACGTGGATGGAACTGGAGGGTATTATGCTGAGTGAAGTAAGTCAATCGGAGAAGGACAAACAGTGTATGTTCTCATTCATTTGGGGAATATGAATAATAGTGAAAGGGAATATAAGGGAAGGGAGAAGAAATGTGTGGGAAATATCAGAAAGGGAGACAGAACATAAAGACTCCTAACTCTGGGAAATGAACTAGAGGTGGTGGAGGGGGAGGAGGGTGGGGGTGGGGGTGAATGGGTGACGGGCACTGAGGGGGACACTTGACGTGATGAGCACTGGGTGTTATTCTGTATGTTGGTAAATTGAACACCAATAAAAATTAATTTATTAAAAAAAAAAGAATATAGACTAAACAAATTCTGTGACCATGTATAGTGATGGATGCTAGCTAGACGTATTGTGATAATTTTGCAGTACATTCAAATGTTGGAGCATTATGTTGTACATCTGAAATTAATATAATATCGTATGCCAAGTATATCTCAATTAACAAAAAAGAATTTAGGCAATAAGAAAATATAATCATCTTTCGATTATATTTATATAATTTATATAATATTACATATTTATATTATATATTTATATAATTTATATAATATCTATATTATATTTATATATGAAAGAAATGCATCTTTCGTTCAGTTAGCTATAAAGAATAGAAGTAGTTAATTATATTTTCCCTTTCATTGGCTGGTTTAACTCTGAATGTGAATTTATAAAAATTTAAGATTCAGTTAACTTTCTTGAAGCAAATCTTAGAATGGTGAAGAAATTATTATCAGTTTAATAATTTAAAAAATGCTCATTATTTTGAGTTGCATGCCAGTTACTATGCTAACATCTTTATATACATTATAATATTTAATCCTCATAACCAGCATAATGGGGTAAATACCCCTATTTATACCTAAGGCAACTGAAGCCTAGTTAATTTAAGTAACTTGCCCAAGGTCACTGGCATATAAATCCAGGTCTGTCTAGATTCAAAACCGAGCTTATCACTGCAATGGTTGCACATTTCCCATGGGTTGTTTCACTTACTGAGAAAATCACCCGTTCTATGTCATTCAATGAAGGCACAGTTATGATAAAATAAAAAGGGTATAGAAGTTGGTATCACATCACTGATTTGCTTAGAATAAAACCAAATTTGCTTTGGTTTTTTACTCTTAATAAGAGCAGTTCTTACAGTGATACATAGTATGCAGTCCATCTTAAGCTTTTATTTTGAACATGACAGTGGCATGTAATTTAAAGGGAAAAAATCAGGCTAACACTAAGTGTACAAGGCAATAAATCTCAGGTCCCCAGAGGAACATTTTTCTGCCACCCCTTCCTTCAGACATAAAGAGATGTGGGACTCCTGCCAGAGAAATATAATAAAATGTAAGAACGGTTATAAATGAAATACAATCAGAGCCCTACAATCTGCTTCATTGCTAGCTTGCTTTATTCCTTCCTTGAGGATTCTATTTCTTCCTCTCCTTCACCATGGTATTCCATTTCCCTTGCTTTCATTATTTTATTTTTGCTGCTATTTATAACATTTACCCTTTCCCTTTTCTTCTCTTTTATGTGTTCTCTTTCTTGTTGAAGGGGAGGGAAACTGTGATCTTACTCCTATGTGTATTCAGTCTTAGGATTTGCTTTGCCTTTTACTACGTTTTTCTTCTTTTTTTTTAAAGGATTTTTTTTCCATCTCCGTCTTTTGCCTGTATTCACTTTATAACATTGCTTTGATCTTACTCCCAGGTTGGAAGGAGCAGTTTCCTACGGACTATCATGTTTAGAGAACTTTTTTTCTCTTACCAAAGCAAGTCTTAACCTTGCTCTTGAGATCAAACATCAGAATCCTCAAGTCTAAAGAACAGAGCCAGAGCATATTGAAGAAGTTCATGCATTCACTTATGCAGACAAGAATACATTTGTTCACTTACTCTCTCTTTTGTCTATTTATCCATCCTTCAATCCCTTCATCAAGTATTTATTGAGCATCTTATATTCATTTATATGATTAGTCAATGAACATTTACAGAGCCCCTATGGTGTGCCAGGAACAGCAAATTGGTGGGGAGAGGTGAATACAAGCAGTAAGGGAAGCATTGCCAGTAGAGATTTCTTTAAAACAATAATAAAATCAACTAGAAATCTGCTTTTTATCTTCATTGTATGCTGGGAATTTTAAACAATGCTAGTGCTAAAAGCATACTCCCCGTGGAGGCTGTCACTCCTAGGATGTCCCATCTCCTAGCTAGATGTGACGCAATCTAACATAGAACAAAATAGATAAAAGTCCCTGGCCTTTTGAAGGTTATATTCTAGTACAAGAGATAATATGTGTGTATTCATGTGTAAATATGTAATTATTTATATGTGTATATAATTGTGTAAATGTATATATGTATAATTATATCAATTTAATTGGAACTACAAATTAATCATAAATTCAGACTAAGGAAAAATAGGAGATTGTATATGCTAAGCCACAAATTAGTAAAACAGCAGTTGACAACTCCAGCAAGGTATTAACCTGCTGATAGTCATGACTAGGGTTAATTGGATTTCATGTATTTCTCCTCTCAGTGTCCTTAGATCTACTCAGGCATCAGAATCACTCAGGGGAAGTTTTAAAAAATATAGGTGCCCTGGCCACATTCAGAAAAATTCTAATTCCTTTGCTCTAGAATATGGCCTACGTATTAGTGTATTTGTTGCAAATGCAGCAAAATCAGGCTTTTGTGGTTCTTCCAGGGAGACTGTTCATCAGTGTACCATGGCAGGGTGGCAGGGCATGGTAATCCACTTAAATGTCAGATTATTTATCTATCTATCATCTATCTATCTATCTATCATCTATCTATCTATCTATCTATCTATCTATCTATCTATCATCTATCTATCGTCTATCATCTATCTATCTATCTATCTATCTATCTATCTATCTATCTATCATCTATCTATCATCTATTTATCTATCTATCTATCTATCTATCTATCTATCTATCTATCTATCTAAATGTGGGAAAGATGATGGGTTTCCTTGGGGCATGAGAAAACTTACAGTTTTGGGTGATAGGGAAGCAAGAAATGTAAACATCCTCCCTTTAGACACATAACAAGATATTGCCACATATCTGCTCAATGAATAGTGAATATGGGTTCCAGTTCTAAGAGATGGAATTTGAAGGATTGCTGGCTCCTCTCCCCAAGTTTGGCTTCAGAAGAATCTGAGCAGGGAAAATGGAAGAAACTGTTATGATCTCTGGGAAACTGGAAGTTTGAAACTCTGTGGAGGGTAGATAAGGCAGCGAAAACTCTTGGGGTTTAAATTGAGTAGGAGTTGTTGGATTTTTTTTTTTTTAAGAGGGGGAAAGAGGGCATGGGAGGGGCAGAGAGAGACAGAGAAAAAAGAATCTTAAGCAGGCCTCACGCTTAGCACAGAGCCTACCAGGGACTGGATCTCACAACTCTGAGATCATGACCTGAGCTAAAATCAAGAGTGGGATGCTTACCTGACTGAGCCACCCAGACAACCCGTGAAGTTGTTAGAATTTCTTATCTTGCTTCTGGACGATTGCTTATGGGCAAATAATGCTGCCTCCCACATGTGGGTCCAGGAATAAGTAGAATAACTGGTGAAGCCCTTTACTTACAAAGAACTGAGATTGACATTCATCAGATGTCTCTTGATCTTCTCTTTTCAAACTCCAGGGTTTAGAAATGAATATCTTCCTGGATGGTGAAGAGTGAATGCTTGATAGGGGGTTTGTTTTACAGGATGAAAAGTGATCAAATCCAGTTTGCTTAGATGTCTTTACCCTTGGTAATTTCTACTCCACTCCTTAGGATTTATCAGGCTGACAGACATTGGGTTCTAGCCCACTTTAATCCTCATTGCCTGAAAAATGTAGCTGATGCCTCTGAAGAAATTAAACTCACAGGTCAAAATAACAAGACACAAAGAAGAATCAACAGTTTTAAATTGTCATTCTAATGTGAAGACATGATAAAAAAAATTTATTAAACACACAGTATCAGAAGGATTGTGAGAAACTCATTACATTTTTATATGTATTTAAATTGGAAGAGAAAGTAGGAAACGAAGATGAAAAAGTGTAAAAATACATGAATTTCTAATCTTATTAAAAGAGTTATCAATTTTAATTTTTTTAATTTATTTATTTATGATAGTCACAGAGAGAGAGAGAGAGAGGCAGAGACATAGGCAGAGGGAGAAGCAGGCTCCATGCACCAGGAGTCCGATATGGGATTCGATCCCGGGTCTCCAGGATCGTGCCCTGGGCCAAAGGCAGGCGCCAAACCGCTGCGCCACCCAGGGATCCCGAGTTATCAATTTTAAAAAGAAAATATTAAATAGAAACATAAAAATGAACATAAAGAAAAAATAAGGTGAAAAATAAAGTGAGAGTAAGAGGTCTAAAAACATTAATAACTATCATATAGACAGCAAACTTAATTGGTTGAAAGATTCTGACACATGTGAATAAGAACCAAAATCTTTCCATATGCTAATTACAAGAGAAACCTAAAATATAGGGATAGGCAAACATTGGAGGACAAAGCAGAAATAAAGATATTATACATGAATACTAACACAAAAAAGCTATATTAATGTTAGATGAAATATACTTTAAGACACAAAATTATTGGGATGCCTGGGTGGCACAGCAGTTGGGCATCTGCTTCAGCTCAGGGTGATCCTGGAGACCCACATTAGGTCCTTGCACGGAGCCTGATTCTCCCCTGCCTGTATCTCTGCTTCTCTCTCTCTTCCTCTCTCTCTCTCTCTCTCTCTCTCTCTGTCTCTCATGAATAAATAAATAAAATCTTTTAAAAAATGTTAAAAAGGACAAAATTATTGAGGTACAGAGTGTCACTATATAATGATCCCGTTTTAATTTGCCAAGAATTTGTAGATATTATATGCATATATATGTATATGTATATTTAAAATAACCTCAAAGTAAATGAAGCAAAAATTGAGGGAATTACAGGGAGAAACTGATAAATCTATCATTTTAGTAGTAGTTTCAATACATAGTTCCTATTTATTGATGATTAAGGAATCTAAATAAGCAGAGGATATATAGATCTCTACAACATAATTAACAAACTTGCCTCAATGGACACAGAGTTCTACATATAACAATAAAGAGACACTTTTTCAAACAGCATGCAAAATGATTAAAAGAATAGATCATGCACCTGGGGCACCTGGGTGGCATAGTTGGCCAATCATTGGATTCTTGGTTTCGGCTCAGGTCATGATCTCAAGGATGTCTAATGCATCTTACCTCAGGCTTTGTGCAGAGCTCAGAGTCTACTTGAGATTCTCTCTCTCTCCCTCTGCCCCGGCCCCCATTCATGTGTGCCTGCTCACTCTCAAATAAATAAAATCTTTTAAAAAATTGATCATGTACTAGGCCACAGAAAAAAAAAACTCAGAAAACTTCAAAGACAGGTATTACAAAGATCATAATCTTTGATCACAGTGTAATTTACTTTGGAGTTAATGACAAAAGCATACATGAAACTGTCCCACATATTTAGAAATTACAAAAACATATTGCTAAACTATGCATGATATAAAAAATAATTATAATACAAATAACTGAAACTTAATTATAATGAAAACACTATATATCAAAATTTGTAGGATGCAGCAAAACAAATGCTTTAAAAGAAATATATGCCCCAATCATTTTTATTAGAAGATAGGGTTTCTAAATTTATGAGCTAAGGGCTCATCCTAATAAATTAGGAAGGGAAAAATAGACTAAACTTACCATGAACATTAACAAAGCTAAATTATTTTTTGGAAAATTTTTTTTAAAGGGAGACAAACTTCTGTCAAAACTAATCAAGGGAAAAACAAACACAAATAAATAATACTAGTATTAAAAGATGTTTCACTAGGGGATCCCTGGGTGGCACAGCAGTTTGGCGCCTGCCTTTGGCCCAGGGCGCGATCCTGGAGACCCGGGATCGAATCCCACGTCAGGCTCCCGGTGCATGGAGCCTGCTTCTCCCTCTGCCTGTGTCTCTGCCTCTCTCTCTCTCTCTCTCTCTCTCTCTCTCTCTGTGTGTGACTATCATAAATTAAAAAAAAAAAAGATGTTTCACTGGAGGTGATATGCCAGGGGGTTTTACCAACAATTTTGAAATCTTTTGATTACATCTATCTAGATGTAGAATTCTTACAAAAATATGTATTATTACAAATGAATCAAGGAAGGAAAGCAACACAAATAATACTATACACATTAAAGTAATTGAAACACTAGTTTAAAATATTCCCACAAGCAAAACACTAGGCTCAGAAAATTTTAGAGAGCTTTTACAAATTTTCCAAAACATCTTTTCAAGCTTATTCAATCCCTTACAGAAAAGAGGAAACAAGGAATGCTCTCTAATGGCTTCTGAGTCCATTATCAACTTGGCATGAAAACCAGACAGAACTATACAAAACGATCAATTCCAAATCTATTTCATTCATCACTGTAGATGCAAAAAAAAAAAATCCTACAGAAATTGTTAAGAAACCAAACCCCCAAATATATAAAATAATAATAATAATTAACTACAACCAACTGCCTCAGCTAACCCACGTATTTTCTCCGTCTGCCTTGGGATTTTCCTAACACCATGAATAGGGAGACCTGTGGAGATGGAAGTGGCAGGCATGCATGTGCAGCCAGAAAGGATGAGTGGGTTAATATCTCATGAACCATTCTTAAGCAATGGAGGACAAGAGTCAGAGAATAAATGCTCCTCTTTTTCTTCTCTCAAGTGAACAATTGTGGGACGTAATCTTCATAATATCTCAATTATCTCAATGGTACCAAGCCCCACTTGTCATACAGGTGATCAATTATTCACCTTTGTACTGGTTTTCCCTCCCTATGTTTTTCCCTCTTATTGATCTCCTGCTTCTTTTCCCTGGGATTTTCTCCACAAATTAATTACTTGTTTTCCTGGGTTAGCACTAGATAGGACAAATTCTATCATCACTCTATTCAACATTGTGTTGGGGGCTTAAACTATGATTCAAAGTATACAGATTGGAAAAGGAAGTGTACACTAGTGATACTTGCAGGTGTTATGAGCATTTAATTAGAGAACTAAAATAATACAAAGATATATTATTGAATGTAATAAGAGCATTTAGCAAGCTGGCTGGATATAAGATTAAAATTAGTATTATTATATTTCTATACACCAACAGCAAATGGCTATTTTAAGCAAACGGTATAATCAGGAGTAACAGAACACCTAAGTACATTAACAAAACATTAAAAATTTTAAATTGTATTGAGGGATATTAAAGAATACTTAAATAAATAGGGACATATATCATCATGGATAACACGCATTCATACTATAAAGAAATAATTTATTCTGAAATCAACCTATAAGTTCAACAAAATTCTTTTTTTTTTTTTTTTAAAGATTTTACTTATTTATTCTTGAGGAACACAAGAGATAGAGGGAGGCAGAGACATAGGCAGAAGGAGAAGCAGGCTCCATGCAGGGAGCCCGATGTGGGACTTGGCCCCAGGACCCCAAGATCATGCCCTGAGCTGAAGGCAGACACTCAACGACTGCCACCCATGCACCCCTCAAGAAAATTTTAGTCATAACTCAATAGTGTTATTTTTGGAACTTGATGAAATGAATCTTAAATTTCATAAAGGATTAAGGAGTCAAGAATACTTAAGGCATTTCTCAAAATGGATTAAAAACCTAAATGTGAGACAGGAATCCATCAAAATCCTAGAGGAAAACATAGCAGGACCTCTGTGACCTCAGCCATAGCAACTTCTTGCTAGACACGTCTAAAAGATAAAGGAAACAAAAGCAGAAAATGAACCATTAAAACTTCATCAGGATAAAAAGGTTTTGCACAGCAAAGGAAAGAGTCAACGAAACTTTTCAAAAATTTTCTGCCTACAGAATGGGAGAAGATATTTGCAAATGACTTATCAGATAAAGAACATCCAAAATCTATAAAGAACTTATCAAACTCAACACCCAAAAACCAAAATCCAGTCAAGAAATGGGCAGAAGACATGATAGATATTTCTCCAAAGAAGCCATACAAATGGCCAACAGACACATGAAAAAATGCTCAACATCACTTGACCACAGGGAAATACAAATCAAAACCACAAGATACCACCTCACACCAGTCAAAATGGCTGAGAAATTAACAAGTGAGGAAACAATAGATGGTGGCAAGGATACAGGGAAAGGGGAACCCTCTTACACTGTTGGTGGGAATGCAAACTGATGCAGCCCCTGTGAAAACAGTATGGAGGTTCCTCAAGAAGTTGAAAATAGACCTGCCCTATGACCCAGCAATTGCACTAGTGGGTATTAATCCAAAAGATAGAAACAGTGATTCGAAGGGGGCATGCACCCAATGTTTATAGTAGCAGTGTCCACAGTACCCAAAATATGGAAAGAACCCAGATATCAATTGACAGATGAATGGATAAAAAAGAAGTGGTACATATAGACAATGGAATATTACTTAGCCATCAAAAAATGAAATCTTGCCATTTACAATGATGGAGCCAAGGGTATTATGCTAAGTGAAATAAGTCAGAGAAAGACAAATACCATATGATTTCACTCATATGTGGGATTCAAGAAACAAAACAGATGAACATATGGGAAGGGAAGGGAAAATAAAATAAGATGAAAACAGAGACAGGGGCAAATCATTAGAGACTTAGCTATAGAGAAAAAATGGAGGGTTGCTGGAGGGAAGGGGGGAAGGTGCATGGGGTACTGGGTAATGGACATTAAGGAGGGCACTTGATGTAATGATCACTGGGTGTTATATGCAATTGATGAATCACTATACCTCTGAAATGAATAATACAGTGTATGTTAACCAAATTGAATCTAAATTTTAAAAAAGAATATTCAAGGCATTTTTAGGGAAATTCAGGATGAGAGTATTACAAATTCAAACTTAGCTTGAAGCTAGAGGATTACTTGGGGGAAAAATGGGAAAGATAATTTATTTTGGACCAGCTGGTGGACCAGCTTTGTTTGGTCCACCTGTATGAAGGGGTAAAAGTGGGATAAGTCTGGAATTTATATATAAATCATATTATGAATATCATTTATATATAAATAATATTATGAAATATCATGTCATAAGATAAATTATATTTACTCTAAAGCAGAGGAAAAAATTGGAAACATGTCTAATGTGATTAAATTATTTAGGATATTTTATAGGATACACTGAGTAGGAAGAAGATTTAAAAGAAAGACCAAAAAATAAAAAATAAAAATAAATAAAATAAAGACCAGATTGGGAGGCTTTTAAATTGTAGGAAGTGAGTAAGTAATTATTATAAGTAGAGTAATAATGGATAGTGGAAACAAGTTTAATAAACCAACATACCAGGGTGCTGGTGGCTCAGTCAGTTAAGCATCTGCCTTGGGCTCAGGTCATGATCCTGGTCCTGGGATCTAGCCCTGAGTTGGGCTCCCTGCTCAGCAGGAAGTCTGCTCTCTCCCTTCGTCCCTCCCCACCGCTCATGCTGTCTCTCTCAAATAAATAAATACAATCTTAAAAAAAACCCGACATATTTTAAGAAGTACTAACGGATTAAAGTTTGTAGTCTAAAATAAATTAAGATAATTTACTGAGCGGCTTCACTGTGCCAGACACCTGGCATATATTATTCATATCTAAACAATTCATTCTAGGCAGGTTTTATTATTTTAAAATAATACCAAGAAAACCAAGATTTTGAGAGCTTATTTTCCAGAAACACAGAAATAGGTAAATAAATGAGTCAGAATTTATTTTTTAGTTATTGTGTGACTTCTGTACTAACAAACATGTATATATATATCTCACATATATCACATCAAACCATTAATACCTTAGATATTTTGTGAGGAAGACTAAAGTTTATGTTTTCTTTTTAAGATGAAGAAAAAATTAAAAAAAAGATGAAGAAAAAATTAAATAACAATAAGAATGGTATATGGAAATGGTAGTTAGTGTTGAGGGTGGCAGTGAAATGATATTAGTTTGAGAAATAATATATAAATAAAATAACAATATATTTTATAGCCTCCTGATGCCATATGTACTCTGAATAATTTCTAGAAGAATTGAACAGATTAGCTGAAACTCAAGTAGTCCAGAGGGAAGAATTAGTTCCAGAAGGAACAATTCAAATTTATCTTCATATTCATAACCTAGAATTTGATATTATTTTGAGAGTACCTGCAGGGATTCCAAGTTCTCTCTGTCCCATCACTGATTAACTGTGTGATCTGTAGGAAATCAAGTCAGCTCTCTGCCCCTCTTTTTTGTCAGTAAAGTGACGATTACAATGTTAGCCTTCACTATCTCACAGGATTACTTTGATAATCAGATGAGGCCATGAATGGATGAGAAGGCCCTTCTACATGAATAATATACCATTCATCCTAAATATTAAAATATGCATGAAAGCAATGGATAAATTAACAAACAATCAAACTACTGGCCAAGAGCTAATAAAATGGGTGAAAACTATCCCATGGATAAGAAATATTTGAAGAAGAGATTTTGTTCCTGTCTTCAAGTAAACAATGACATTAATTGGGTCTGGAATAAGAATGTTGATGAGATGAGCACTGGGTGTTATACTATATGTTGGCAAATTGAATTTAAATAAAATATTTTTTTAAAATAATGATTAGTAAGGAGCCCTTTAGAAACCTTTCTTCCAGTCCAAATTCTATAAATTTATTGTACAAAGCAATCAAGAATGGGGTGAATTTTTAAAAATTTGCATAGAGTAAAATTCAGAAGTCACCCCAAGCATACCATCTATATCTAGTTCGAATGCCTCAAATTAATTTTTAAAAATTCTCATACCCCTCTATTTAACTTTATATAGTATATATAGACTTTATATAGTCTTTTATATAGATAAATTCTTTAAATAGATACAATTGTCTCCATCCATCTGTAACTTCTACCACTCATCTTCATTTAAACAAGGCACCATTTAATTTTTTTTAATTTTCCTGAGGATGAATGGATGGATAGATGAGTGGATGCATATAGAGGATGGATTTCAGTGACATAATAAAGGAATTCTAAACTTAAGAAAATATTTATAAAATATCCTAAAGTCACATCAGTTGTAAACATTATTGAGGAGACTTTTTAAGCTATATTTGAAGGGATCTACCGTTGAACAATAATTTTAATCAAAATATTATCTGGTATTCAAATGGAAATGTCATAAAGGAATTGGAGAAATCTGTGAACTTTGAAATTTTTCTTTTGATCAACAAATGAATCTGATATATAACTTCAGAATGAATTTAACTGATTTTGAATATCTATGTTCTCAAAGGCTTTGCTTCTTGTTTCTCATTGTCCCAGATAATTGCCTTAGAAAAACATTCTGTTTTATGGTTCTTAAAGAGGAATCTAGCAACAATTTTATACAGTAAACACATGCACACAAGTGTGTGTTTAGGGGTGTGTGTATATGTGTGTGTAATTTTGCACTTAGAGTGAAGTGTGTCTGAAAGAGAATGGCTTCTGGTTTGCCCATCTTCCCATCTGTATATCTATCATCTTTAAAGACATCAATGCATATAAAATCAGATTCATCTACCATATGGTTGGCTGGCCATCTTTTTTTGGATATTCTTAAGGAAACTCCCATTTAACATTAATAAATTGAATTTTAACATCCCTGTCTTTCAGTTATATGATATATAGGTATGCCACTCTAATGATTAGCTCTGTGATTTACATTTAAATATTCTAGCCAGTAACCATAAAGCATTTAACAATAATATGAGGCTCATATTTGCAAACTTACAGTGATTAGCATAGTTTGCATTTATTAGTGTGCATTAATTAGTATATTTTGGATTAATGTCAGTATTTCTAAACCCCATGCTATTGTATATTTGTGACTAATTCTAAATTTGATATGGGGCATAAAAATGTTTATGAGAATTGTTTAGGTTTTGAGTCTGTGATGGGAAAATGCTTTAGCCAGAATCTTATACTTTCCACAACTATAATATATGTGAGTTTTTCCAGAGTTTGATCTTTGGACTCATTAGTATTATGTCTGAAAAGGACAACGTTGTAACATAAATATGTAACAAAATATATGAATGATGAATTATTAAATGAAATGTAATTAATGTTTTATTAATAACCATAAAGATCTGCTTGCATTGCATATTTTATACTTGGAATAGCTATTCTAAATTGATTGTTGTTACTGTTATTATGATTGTTATTATCATCAGTGTATGTGGGTTGGGGATTAAGTAGAATCACTAAAGAGAAGGTAAATTTCTCTCCCTCTGCAGATTTTTCCAACACTATTTCATCTGAAAGAGTGACAGATAGATCTCTGACTTGCTTCAATATTCATCATTGCTTCCTTCACTTGTGCTGCATGAGGCATAAAAAATAGACTCAAATGAACTTTCTCATATTCATATTTAGGAGACATGAAAAGTACTGTATTTTTAAAAGTTTCTTTCATAAAATCAGAAGTGACCATGACACTCAGTTCTATGTGACGGGTAACAGTTTATTGGTTATTTTCATCAGAAGTTTTTGAGAGTTAGGGTGTATAATTTTGGTTCTTTCTCTTGTTTATTTGTGATGTTTTTGGTTGAATTGGAGTAGCAAATGAGACAATGAGGTGAATGGTTATAAATCCTTTATTCTGTATTTAAGTATTTATCACATATGTGAAGCAGGATTATGTATTTTAAGACGAAATGGCCAGTGAACAAAAATAGAAAGTTCTTCTCTGGTTTTATTACATAAAATTGAGAGATTATTGATAAATCTCTCAGACAAGTTATTCTACATAGATATAGATATCTATATCTATATAGATACATATCTTAGGATTTATTTACTTGTTTATTTATTGAGAGAGAATGAGCACAAGCATGAGCAGGGGTAGGGGAAGAAGGAAAGGGAGAGAGAATATCAACCAGACTTTGTGCTGAGCACAGAGCCTAATGTGGGTGTCGATCTCACAACCCCAAGACCATGACCTGAGCCGAAATCCAGAGTCTTAACTGACTGAACCTCCTAGCCAGCCCAAATCTGTCAAACAATGTTATTAAGTGGCTACTCAGTGTGAAACATATTGTAGATAGTAAGATGAGAGATGACCTGGGACATCTAGTTTAGTTTCGAGCACTATCTTCATGAATAAGTTGTAAAAACATCGAACAAGAGAAATATTCAAGACATTTTACAGCTAAGACCCATGGTTGTAATCCAGGCAAGCATTACTGTTGTTTCTAGGGAGAAGAGATCATTTCTCGCTGGTGTGATTAAAGAAGGCACCAGGGAAGAAACAGATTTGAGATGTTTTCAAGGTTAGGGACTTTTAATAGATGGAGATAACAAATAGGCTGTTGTGCCGGGGTGGGGGTGGGGATAAATATTTATTACAGACAAGTTAAGAGAAATTAAAATGGAAATGTAAATTGCAGTGATATAGTGTAGGATCTGAATGCCAAGCTAAATATTTTAGACTTTATTCTCTAGAAATTGGGAGCAAAGGACCAGTTGCATGACGAAAGTGGTATTTGAGGAAGATAAATATGGCATAAATATTATTAGAGTGTTTTTTAAAAATATATTTGTATAGGAAAATAAGAAGAAATACTGAGAGTAGGGAGACAAACTAGAAGTCAATGTTGATATAATAAAGTAGTATTTTATTACAATAATCAGTGTATTTCTCCTAGTCATTAGTGACCCCCTCACCTTATTCAGGTAATAGTGAAGACATTCTTATGTTTACTGTTCCAGGAATGGAATAACACAGAAGAGAAAGAATACTTAGAATACTTGGGATTTTATTTTTTAAGATAGCCATTTGAAATTAAGAAAAATTACGTTTCAAAGCCTGTGCTTTTAAATACTCCATGCCTTGATGAAATTTGGGATATACATTTATGTAATAAAAAAAACTCCATATTTTAGAAGTACTGCCTATGGATCTGAAAACACCAGAAACCATGTTTCTTGTTCCAGGCAAAGAAACCAGAAATGTGGCAAGGTTTATTAAGTTCAGCTCTGTCATTATTAATGACATTTTTGTGTTTCTAGTTAGGGAGGATCTAAAACAATGTCAGAATTCCTTTCCTTATAGCGTGGTTCAGGAAAGCAGCACATTGACTTCTCCCCCTCTTCTGTATGCCACTAAAAATTGCCTCCAGACACACTCAGCAAATAACTCACTGTACACACATGAACACATTCTTATACATAGTTGACACAGAAGTGGATCTGTTTGCATAAGGGATACTGCAGTGATCTGCAAGTATTCACAGCAGGAGATAAAATGGATCCGAGAAATTTTTAACTATTCTGGGTAGACTGGATATAAATGAGGGCCAGAGCATCTCCAACTCCTCCTCTTATCCCTAATACTCTACCTGGCAAATAGAAAAAAAGTGCAGATCTTACTGAAAAAAAAAAAGTTGAAATAAAATTTAAGATAAATTATTGAGAAATAGATTTCTTTCATACCTGAGGTCATGGACTGAGATTAATACTTTTTACATTTGTATTATGGTCTTAATCCTGCCCTCTATAACATTTTAGGTGTATTCCTTACCTTCTCTCAGTTTTGATACTCTGTGAAAAGTAGTTCAAGCCAAAGAAAGTAGTAGATGAAAATTTTAGCAATAAAATTCCTTCCTTTCTCGACTGAAGCAAAATTGATATTCCTTTATATCCATAAAGGCTATTTCCTTTATGGTAGCAAGGAAAAATAAGTATGATAAGAAAAAAGAAGTATGATAGATAGAAAACAATAAAAAAGATATGTTTTACAAATATTTTTCTCACCCTGAAAATAAAGATTGTAAGAAAACATGTTCATTCTAAAGATAAGAAGAAAATATGACCTTAAAGAGATAAAAAGTGTGATTCAATGTAGAATTGAATAGAAAAGTAAAACAGAGATCTGACTTAGTTGTGAAAGCAATTATGGACCGAAAATATAGGGTAAAGTGTAGACCAAGAAGTTGTAATACTGTTAAGTATTTTCGGAAACTCCTAAAAAGATGACACCAAAGGGACAATTCTACAGAGGATATGTTTAATTGCTGAAACCAATTCTGGACAAGGGAAAAGGACTATGAGAACATGCTGGTATGCTTCACCTGGATTTGTGCCCTTTATAATTAGTATGATTTATTGCCAGTGTACAGAAAATAAATAACTTGAGTTGAACAATCCTATCTAGGCCATGTCCCAGGAAGAGGAGTGCTAAATTGTCAACACTGGACAGAGAAACAGAAAAGATTAAGTAGGTCAGACTGAGTTATGGCAAGTTAGCGTAAGGAATAAGAGAGAACAGCAGCAAAGTTGAGATAAAGTCAGGGTATGATTATCAAGAGAGCAAAGGACAGATCCAATTGTGAGAGAAAAAAAGTGAGAGGGAGGATGGTTATCAGTTAAAAATGTCAGAAATAGATGAACCACCAACCTAGAGGTGCTGGGTTTTGACTTGGACTATATATGAGCTAGGGTGCTTTTGGAGGCTAATAATCAAAACTCTAAATCAAACTGACTGTAAGAATAAGGAAACATACTGGAAAGTAATCCAGAGATATGGTGGTCTCCAAGCATTGGTTTGACTCCACTTCTCTGTAAGTCCCTATGGATGGCCCGTCTCTCTATGTTGATTTATCATGGACCTACTTCCCTTCTAATCTGCAGAATGGCTGGTAGCTGCAACTGGAGCAAAGTTCAATTCCTTGTCCATACTCAGCTGAAGTGAAAATTCCTCCTCCAATCAAAAACTAGTCTTTCCTTGAGTTTGATTGGTTCAGTTTAGTAAAAGAGGCCCCAAATCAGTAGCCGCCCCAGAGAAATGTGCTTCATTGACTGGATGAAATGTGGGTCCCTCCATCAATCTCTGTAAAGGGAGATGAGATAATCATGGTTGACTTAGAATAATCAGCTTCCCCTGAGTCACAGGGCTGCATGATTGCAGTTTCTGGAACAAGACGAGGATGCTGTTAGGAAGAAGATAGTAAGGTATCCACTAGAGCACTTTTGGAATAATTTTTATAAAGTATAATGTTTCCTTGATTCCAGGAGAGACTTTTTTTTCTCTAAAGTTATGATGCATCTTACACCCAATGGCATATTAAGGTTGAATTTGGCAGTGATGTATTTTATCTCTTTCAGGGTGATATAGAATATAATGTTGCATGTTCCAAACAACATACCACTATGGATCTCAGGTAACATGGCATTTTCTTTATATTAAAAAAAGACCAGGTCTTCATTTCAAGGGTTTGACTAGTCCTTTTGTTTCTGGAAATACTAAATGAATTTAGTAATACATGTGAAGAAAGTATCTTGTTAATCACAATTATAAACATATTTGAACTTTTCCCACTTCATATCTTTTTACCACAACTTTAGTCTGAAATATCTCCTACAGATTATTTTAGTTGGCTCCTAACATCTTTCTATATTCAATACCTGCCCCTTCGAACTCTTTGCCACATGGCAGTCAAATGAGTCTTTGCAAAGTTTGTTTGTTTTTACATTTTTAAAATTTAAATTTAATTTCCTAACATATACTATAACACCCAGTGCTCATCCCATCAAGTGCCCTCCTCATTGCCCATCCCCCAGTTACCACATTCCCCCACCAACCTCCCTTTCCACAACCCTTTGTTTCCCAGAGTTCAGAGTCTCTCATGGTTTGTCTCCCTCTCTAATTTTTCCCACTCAGTTTTCCTCCTTGCCTTTATAATCCCTTTCACTATTTCTTATATTCTTCATATAAGTGAAACCATAATATGATTGTCCTCCAATTGACTTACTTCACTCAGCATAATACCCTCCAGCTCCATCCACATCAAAGCAAATGGTGGGTATCTGTCCTTTCTGATGGCTGAGTCATATTCCATTGTATATGTAGACCACATCTTCTTTATCCATTCATCTGTGGACGAACATTGTGGCTCCTTCCACAGTTTGGCTATTGTGGACATTGCTGCTGTTAACATTGGGGTGCAGATGTCCCAGCTTTTCACTACATCAGTATCTTTGCGATAAACACTTAGCTAGTAAATACTTAGCTAAGTCATAGGGTAGCTCTATTTTTAACTTCTTGAAGAACCTCCACATTGTTTTACAGAGTGGCTGTACCAGTTTGCATTCCCACCAACAGTGCAAGAGGGTTCCCCTTTCTCCACATCCTCTCCATTTGTTTGTTTCCTATCTTATTGATTTTCACCATTCTCACTGGTGAAAGGTGGTGTGAGGTGGTATCTCATTGTGGTTTTGATTTGTATTTCCCTGATGGCAAGTGATGGGGAGCATCTTCTCATGTGCTTGTTGGCCATGTGTATGTATTCTTTGGAGAAATTTCTGTTCATGTCTTTTGCTCATTTCATGATTGAATTTTTTTTTCTTTGCTGTTGAGTTTAATAAGTTCTTTATAGATCTTGGGTACTAGCTCTTTATCTGATATGTCATTTGCAAATATCTTCTTCCATTCTGTAGGTTGTCTTTTAGTTTTGTTAACTGTTTCTTTTGCTGTGCAGAAGCTTTTTATCTTGATTAAGTCCCAAATAGTTCATTTTTGCTTTTGTTTCCTTTGCCTTCATAGATGTGTCTTGCAAGAAGTTACTGGGGCCAAGTTCAAAAAGGTTTTTGCCTGTGTTCTCCTCTAGGATTTTGATGGATCCTTATCTCACATTTAGATCTTTCATCTATTTTGAGTTTGTCTTTGTGTCTGGTGTAAGAGAATGGTCCAGTTTCATCTTCTGCATGTGGCTGTCCAATTTTCCCAACACCATTTGTTGAAGAGACTGTCTTTCTTCCATTGGATAGTCTTTCCTTCTTTATTGACCATAGAGTTAAGGGCTCATTTCTGGGTTCTCTATTCTGTTCATTGATCTATGTGTCTGTTTTTGTGCCAGTACCATACTGTCTTGATGATAACAGCTTTGTAATACAGCTTGAAATCTGCCATTGTGATGCCCCTGGCATTGGTTTTCTTTTTCAATATTCCTCTGGCTATTTGGGGTCTTTTCTGATTCCATACAAATCTTAAGATTATTTGTTCCAACTCTGTGAAGAAAGTCCATGCTATTTTGATAGGGATTGCATTGAACATGTAAATTACCCTGGGTGGCATAGACATTTTCACAATATTTATTCTTCCAATCCATGAGCATGAAATGTTTTTTCCATCTCTTTACATCTGCCTCAATTTCTTTCAGAAGTGTTCTGTAGATTTTAGGGTGTAGATCCTTTACCTCTTTGGTTAGGTTTGTTCCTAGGTATGTTACAGTTTTGGGTGCAATTGTAAATGGGATTGCTTCCTTAATTTCTCTTTCTTCAGTCTCATTGTTAGTGTATAGAAATGCCAAATGCAACTGAATACACATTCTTCTCAAGTGCATGTGGAACTTTCTCCAGAATAGACCACATACTGCGTCACAAATCAGGTCTCAAATGATACTAAAAGATTGGGATTGTCCCCAGCATATTTTCAGACCACAATGCAAAGTTTAAATCTGCTGGGGATTCCTGGGTGGCTCAGCTGTTTAGCACTGGCCTTTGGCCCAGGGCATGATCCTGAAGTCCTGGGATCAAGTCCCACATCAGGCTCCCTGCATGGAGCCTGCTTCTCCCTCTGCCTGTGTCTCTGCCTCTCTCTCTCTCTCTCTCTCTCTCTGTGTGTCTCTTTCATGAATAAATAAATAAAATAAATAAATAAATCTGCAAATCTGTTTCTGATTATGATAGAATAGCTTCTATCAACTGACATGCAGATAAAAATGACAAGAATTATAGAGATAATTTTGAAAACAACTTTTGAAACTAGAGACCTAACAAAAGCAGGAAGAAGATGGAAAGGTATCAATCTTGAAAGAAGTGGCTGTGCTTGTATAAGGTTTTTGTTTCTGGAATATTTTTCCTGGGTACACTCTCTCCCAAACAACTTGGGGCTGCCAAGGCAAAAGGAAAGTGAAGAGGGAAATGCCAAAAAAGAAGAATCCAAGGTGAGAAGCCTTAAAGTCTATGTGTATGCTCCTACTAAATCTTGGATAACCTTATACTGTGCCTTCATGGAGGAACTCAGGGAGCCTGGTAGAAAGCAATCTGTAGGGAAGACAGTAGGGAGAGTCCAGCCAATGTAACTGTCTGCTAGTGGAAACAACTGCAATAAGGACAACAAGAACAACATTCTTCGGTGGAAAATACAAGATTCTAGAGTCTACAAAACATATTATCCACATCATCAGAATAAAATTATATAATAGCAGGCATCTAAAGTAATCAGAAAATGTGTAGCTCAGAGGTAAGAGAAAATGAGATCAGTAGAAACCAAAGTTGTGATGCTAGAGATGCTGAAAGCAGAAAGTTTGGATTCTAGAACAGAAGAGTAAAATATATGAAATAAAAGGGTCACTAGCTAGGCTTAACAGAAAATTTAATATGGCAGAAGTAGAGATTGACTTAAAGACATTTCAACAGAAATTATTCAATCTGAAAAGCACAAATATTTGTTGAAAAAAAAAAACAGTCTCAAGGACTGGGAGAATAGAACCAACAATATAGCATAAATAAGTTGAGGAGAAGAGAAGAATTTGTCATAATATTTGAAGAAATAATGGAAAATGTTTCCCAAATTTCATTTATACTCACACACACACACACACAAACTTAAGAGTTCAAGAGTCTCAGTAAATCTCAAGCAAGACAAATACAACAAAAACCACACTTAAGCATTTCCTATCAAGCTAATGAAAATAAAAAATATGAGAAATATCTGGAAAACAGCCAGAGGTAAGCAATACACACATACAGGGGGAAAAAATGATACAGTTGAGAGCTAACTTAGAAACAATGGAAGACAATGCATAAGGTGAGACCATTTATAAAAGCTAAAAAAGAAAAGGCAAAAAATAAAAAAAACCTACTAAACCAGAATTTCATATACAATAGTAATGTCCTTCATAAGCATAGGCAAAGTAAAGATGCTTTCAGAAGGAAAACTCAGCTATGCTACAGTAGAAGTGTGCTACAAGAAAAGCATAAGGAGAGTGCCTGGGTGGCTCGGTGGTTGAGTGTCTGCCTTTGGCTCAGATCGTGATCCTGGTGTCCTGGGATTGAGTCTCACATCAGGCTCCCTGCAGGGAACCTGCTTCTCCCTCTGCCTGTGTCTCTGCCTCTTTCTGTGTCTCTCATGAACAAATAAATAAAATCTTAAAAAAAAAATAGGGAAGTTCCTCAGAATGGAATGTTAGATCTACAGAAAGGATTGAAAATGACAAATCTATTGTAAATATAAAAGCCCATACATAGTGGTACCTGAGTGGCTCAAATGGTTGAGTGACCGACTCTTGGTTTCTGCTCTGGTCAGATCTCAGCGTCCTGGGACCAAGCTCTGCAATGGTCTCAGAGCTCAGCACAGATCTGCTTGATTCTCTCTCTGCCTCTGCCCTCTCCCCTCCCCAAATAAATAAATAAATCTTTTTTAAGAAGCCCATTTAATTTTTCTGTTATTTTAGTTATATAGGTATTTTTCCATTCTCATTATTTCTTTAAACAAATTATCAAAGTTACTATCACCACAATTAAGAGAAGCCATTCCCATGTGTCTCTTGGCATTCCTGCCAAAAATGAGTCTGCCAAAACCTGAGTCTGAACATGAGCAAGCTTTAGATTAACTCAAATAAAGGGACTTTCTATAGAATAACTAGTCCATGCTTTTCAAAAACATAAAGGTAAAGAACAACAACAAAAAAAAAACACGGAAATTATGAGGAGCTTTTCCAAATTGTGGGGAAACAAAAAGATGCTAAACTGATGTAATATGTGAGCCTTGATTGGATCATATATTGAAAAAGAATCTCTAAAGAATATTAGTGGAACTGATTGAAATAAACTGTTGAGAAGATAATAGTATTTCACAAATACTAAATTTCTTCTTTTTTATTTTTCAGAAGTATAAACCTGCTCATGTTTTCCTTTAATGTGAAATTTTCTTAGGGCTGTGGTGAGTCAGAAAAATCTAACATTTACATGGTCTAAATGGCTCTGTATGTTCTGTCTTCTGACTGCCTAGTGAAGTTCCAAGCACACAAACATGGCTCATGCACTCTCTCTCCCACCATTATCTATCTTTTTTTTTTTATTTTCTCAATGACTCTGATATCTCAGTTTTTCTTTCTTGCTTATGACTTTTGTACCTACTGGCTCCACTTGAAAATTTCACTCCCTAACCCCAACTAACTCTGAAGCACTCACCTAAAAACCTCATCCACAGAAAAATCTTTCCTCTTCCTTTTATAGAGTATCCTAACATTATGTGTATCTTCTTTATACAATGTAGCATAATTGTAAGCAAATTATCTACTGTTCTATGAGGTGTATATCATCAGTTCTTTCCAGTAGACTATGAGCTTCGTGACGGTAGGGAGGCACAGAGACAGTGCTCAATAAAACTTTTTAAATGAGTATATAAGAAACATTGTAAGTTTGGAAGAGAACAAGTATAGGTGAGTGTTGTTAGTGTACAGAGAGAAGTTGAAGAGGCTTTTAAATGTCTCTTGTACTTCTAATTTCCTTCTGATGAAAGTGGTTGCAAGTGTTGACACTTAAGAGAAATTGCTCTCATTTTGCATCATGTGATTATGCTTCACTAGCCTCTGCTTATTGACCAATGGATCACTCTAATAAAAGTCATAGACCCAGAGGTTAGAAAAAAATTGCAAGTTTCTAATTTTTGAGATGACCTGGAATGTGAATGCTGTATATTACTTTTATATGGAGTTTTATACCGAATGGATGGTGATTGATTGAGCTAATAAGTTTCTTACTTGGGTAGGAGTTCAAATTTCAGAGAGACAGATAGAGAGATAGAAATCATTTTTAAAGAATGGCAATCATTGTAGAATATGATACAGAAAAGAAAAGAAAATTAAAGCAAATGGACTAGTGGAGCTCTGAGAACATGAATCCTGGGAATGATAATCTCTAGAATAAAGGAAACAGATGTCTTTTCTGATGGGTGACAGGATGGCACTACCATGAGATTCCTGGTCTTTCCTATTGTGTATTGAAAGGCAAGAATGCATCCTACTGTTTTACTTAAGACCTAGCTGTGTGGCTGCTGACATGGTTACTTTTGTTCCTTTATTTCATGTCTATTCTTATAACCAACTATTGCTACCTCGGGTAATTTGATTGTGTGCTTCTGACTTCTGACACATCTTTTCTGTCCTTCTGACAGATCTTTTCAGGAAGAAAAGCAAAGATTGTAAACTATATTCTAAGTTGCAGCCTAAATTCAGGCAGGGAGTGCAATGATAACAATTGGAAATCAGGCTGCTTGGCAATATTCCTATTACAAAGTTTTATTATTTATTTGGGGTAGGATTTTCTTTAATGAAAATAATTGTTTTCATTAAATGTATAAATGTATATTTGCCATGTGTATCGTTAGTATTTTCTGTATTGCTATGGTTACTAAGGATCCAGACTTACATAAAATACTAATATAACTTGAAACAACTATACACAAGATTAATCTGCACAAGATTATAAATAGAATAGTATACAGTTAATAGATTATTAAGGACATTAGATAACTTGCCTAATTAGTTGCCCTATAATCAAATTCATATTAAAGTTAAATAGAATCTTCAATCATGAAAATTCACAATATGCATACAAACATACAATCTCACACACTAGATAATGTTATATGTTAGACTGAGAGATTGTATTAAATTCATTCAGCTATTATTTTTCATGCTAAAACTTTCCAAAGAACAAAGTTTGTCAAATATGAGCTCGATAACATCTTAAAAGTACTCTACACATTTTATAAAGAGAATTTTATTGCTCTTTTCTTTGTTCAGTATGTGTCTTGGGAAAAGCAGAACACACTTTTATGTAACTGTGCACTAATAAAATGATTTTAATTAAATAAATTTGTTAGAATAATGCCACTTGTAAGTGTTACGCTACACATCTTGTTATGAAGTAGAAAAGTTAATGCTCAAGTCAGGGTCAAGGCCTCTGGAGGCCCTTAAATGTCACTTGTTCAAAATGTGTGACTGGGCTTTTGTGTAACCAGTGAAAAAACAGGTCCCAGCCATTTAGGAGATTATAATCCATGACAAATAACCTTGATAAAAGAACAAAAATTTAAAAAACAAAAACAACAAACAAATAAACAAAAACCTTACCTAGGCCTAAGACCTTACCCAATAAATCCTATCAGAAGCCTGGCAAAAAGGAAATCTTTAGCACTGACAGTTTTATTAAGCAGCCTGAACTCTCAAATGAATTGCTGACAGAAGAAGATGTTTGACTCAAATAAGAATCTCTGTTATTCATCCTATCTTATTTCTTCATGACCTTTGACAATGTTGTTCTTCAAATTGCCAAGACTTCTGCTGACGTCCATCACCTCCTTTTGTGTCAGTCCAGCTGTCCCTGTCTAGTGACCTAATATATAGATAGGGTTTGGGTTTTGGTACCTGGTCCATTTCTTCCTAGTGTCTGATTTTTGCATATTTACCATTTCTTGCTTTTCTGTATATAATGATGTATTCCTCACTGTGCAGTCTATAAATATTTTTGATATATAGCATCAAAGAAACAGAAAAATCATAAAAATATTTCAAATTGCATTTCATATTTGAGATGTTAATTATGATTTTCATAGACATGTCATAATATTCTTAATAAGTATTGCATTTTTTAAAGTTTTCATTTTAAGACTAAACTGTCCATTTTATATATTTGCATCTGGCTTTGGATGAGATACTCTAAAGTCCTTAGTATGCTGTGCTTTAACATTTATTAAATATGAATTTTTAATATAAATATATTGTTATATTCTCAAATAATAAAAATGGACCAATAGCTAACAAGTACTTTATTTATTTTTTATTTTTTTAGCAAGTTCTTGATTTAAATATCATTATCAAATCATTCTTACCATTATCAACTTCAGGAAATGGAACCTAATTGTTCAATCTCAGCATAATGTAAAGCAAGCAAATAGTTAACAGAACATATTGGTAAATTTCTGTTTGTGGGAACAATGGAATCTAAAAGTCTCATGGTTCAGAGAATCAGACTGAAATGTATATACAGAAAGTATCATGGTGAACATTAGTAAAAGAGATTTTTTTGGAACATCAATTTATTCTGCCCTCCTCCCCAGCGTGTTGTCAAATAGTTATGTGTAGTCATCAAGTATTTTAATTCTTTACCAGGGCAAAGTGAATTATTTGATAGAAACAATTGAGGTTTTTTTTTTTTTCCTCCAGAGCAAGTACAACATAAGGCTTGACTACTAATGTAGTTGATTCCACACAAATACCTAGCCTCATTCGAATTTATAATCTCAAAAACTGAGAACAAGAATGAGCTTTTAGCTTTTGGCAAAATTACTTTATCAAATGACACTTTAAGATATCCTACACGATTGAATCAAAGAGTGTGGAAGAACAAAACTACCACGTCTGTTTCCTGGGTGATTTTTCATTAAAAGCAGGTAGGAAGTGCATGACCAGATAGCTTTCTTTTCTTCTGAAAGTATCTTGTGAAAGGGCTAGATTTTTAGTAATAGTTTGAATGATAAAACAGGAGTGTAAGATAGTGGTTGGTGGGATAATTGACCGAAGGCAGTAGAGAGGTATGGTGGTTTTGAAAAGCGTGGAGGAAGCTGGCATATAGGAAAAATTAGAAAAGTGGTATGTATGAAGACTATTTTAGTAATAAGTATAGTGATGATAATAATGTTAATAATATGTACTACTTTATATTTTAAGTGCCCTGCATACACTGTCTGTAGTAAAAGAAAATGTTTCTGAAAACAAAATATGCATGAGAATGTATTTTGAAATTATTGTAAGAATAATAGCACCTACATTTTACTGAACATTCATTAAATAAATTCACATTTAATCTTTTGTTTTCACAATAAACAAGTTAGTGTTAATGTTCAAATACCCCACAAAATCCAATAGCTAGAAATTTCAATAGCTGGGATTTAAAACTAAATAGTCTAATTTAGAAACCCTTTTATTTTCCATAACTGTGTATTGTCATTAAGCAGTGTTAAGTTCTTTGTCTCAATTAGTAGAAGAATGGAAAGAGTAGGGATGCCTGGGTGGCTCAGTGGTTGAGCCTCTGCCTTCTGCTCAGGGTGTGATACTGGGTTTGGGATCGAGTCCCACATTGGGCTCCCCTTGAGGAGACTGCTTTTCCCTCTGCCTGTGTCTCTGCCTCTCTGTCTGTATCTCATGAATAAATAAATAAAATCTTTAAAAAAATGGAAAGAGTAAAAAAAAAAAAGAAAAGAAAAGATAAGAGAAAAGTACATTTTTCAGCCATGGGAGAAAATATGATTTGGGGATATTTTTCAAAAAATGGAAATTATAGAGAGAATAGATTTTTATGACTATTTAAAGGGTTTATTATGACTTTAGTCTATATTAACTTAAGGATATAAACATGAATCATATAAACTTATTTTATTGATAACATTAGTATGTTTAATATAATACATTTAAGGGCAGTCCCGGTGGCTCAGTAGTTTAGGGCCACCTTCAGTGTGATCCTGGAGACCCAGGATTGAGTCCCACGTGGGGCTCCATATATGGAGCCTGCTTCTCCCTCTGCCTGTCTCTCTCTCTCTCTCTCTCTCTCTCTCTCTCTCATGAATAAATAAACAAAATCTTTAAATATATATATAATACATTTAAGAATAGAGCTTCTTTGAGCTATAAAAGCAAGAGTACTAATTGATTTTACCTTAAATATCTTATTCCTGACAAATGTACCTACAAGTTGTTGAATTTTGAGGATTCTTCTAGATTTTCCTATTTCAACATAAATGATCAAGACTATAAAAGAATGATAACCATAAAGTTTACATTAAAATAAAATATTCCATTTACTTCTTATAGTTTTACTTTCAATTTTTAATATCAAACAGATATGGAAAGTAGTTTTCTTCAGAAAAGCTGCACAAACAGGAATTGCTGCCTATACTTGACCCCTGTGCTGCCCTTCCTCCACACTCAATGTATATGTATGTCAAATGGGTATTTCTGAAATCTCCTTCAAACAAAGGTGTATGTTTTTTTCACTTTTATGGAAAAGAAGAAAGAGAATGAGATCGATTTCATGCCAAAGTATTAGATGATTTATGCATATAAGAGAATGAGTACCTACATAATATTTCTGAGTATTAAATGTGGTAATATCCACAATGCCTACCTAGCTCAGGGCACACAGTAAGCACTTAGTATGAGCAATCAGATCTGCTCACAAATATATATTGGTTGGCAGGGGCACCTGGGGGGCTCAGTCGGTGAAGCATCTGCCTTCGGCTCAGGTCATGATCCTAGGGTCTTGGAATGAAGCCCCACATCGACCCTATCTCCCCTCACCTTTGGGCTCCCTGCTCAATGGGGTGTCTGCTTCTCTCTCTGCCCCTCCTCCACTCTTGTTCTTTCTCTTTCAAACAAATAAAGATCTTAAAAAAAAAACATATTGGTTGGCTAATATGTGGTTAAAGATTCAGTGCAATGCAAATGCCTGCTGTTGGTATTATTATTATCTGATAATATCTTCCTTATAGCAATACTGAAGTTTTATAAATAAAAAACATGTTAAACAATGCTTGAGAAACACTAAAGAAGGCCCAAAAAATGGACAACTATAACATTGAATTGAAAAGATTCAGTATCAGTTATGCCTCAGATCTTGCTTCTCAGCGGGCATAGCCTTGAGTATTTTCTTAGTCACCCTTGGATTAAAGTGGTTTCTGTAGGGCTTTTTTTGAGTTTCTGTTTCCCTAACCACACTCAGCTGTTAGACTCTACTAATTGCAAGGTGACTGTTCTATGGTTTCCAACAATGCTCTGGGGCACACATTGCTTTGCAGAGAAATGGCAACAAAGGTCATCTCCTTTAAAGAATAGTTCCTGAGGTCAGTGTTTCTCTCTGGAAAATTAGCTGGCTTACAGTTTAGTCTCTAATGAATTATCAGTGCCTTATCTGCCGCTCTTCATCACAACTTCCACTGTTTTAGAAGGTGCCCTTAGGCTTGAAATCCTCTTGACTCTATTGGAAATGGAGTCAGTTCTTGGGAAGTGATTTAGAGCTCTTTGTCCTACAGCCTGCTTCTCTGCTTGAGTAAAATCTCTGAGCCATGATTCTGGAGTTGAAGATAAAGATAATGGCATCCTCTTCCCTGTGTGATATCCTCTCTTCAGGAGATGAGTGCTGGGTGGTTATTGGGGCAGGACCTTCAGGTTCTTCAGGTAGAACTTTTTTAAAATTAGTTTTTAAATTCCCACCCCATGAGATGGGGTATGGATGACTGAACCTCAACAGAGTCAGGCCTGAAGCACAACAGCGGACTAACAAGTGGGGATTGGATGGAAGAAAGTCTTCACTGCCTCTCAGCCACACTTAGCTAGAACATAGCCTCAGTAAGAGGCAGCTGCAAGCAGGTCATTCTGTCCATCCTGGGAGGACTGGGATCCTAGGGAAGAGGAAGCCAACCCTGTGTTCTTGGCTTTCCCAGTCCAAGTGGAGGTTGGGTCTTGCTAGCTGGGAAGGGGTAAGAAGAGTTTGGGTCTTAGTTCAGATGTCACAGATTCTGGCAGTTCTTACCAATATCTAGTAGATTTTCTTGAACAAATCATTCTTCACTTGCCATAAAAACCATACTTCCAAAGACTTTTAAAAAGACTTTCCAAAGACTTTAAAAACTATTATTTACACAGTTTTCACCAGGGTAGCTGGGAGTGGGTCTGTGGAATCCCTCACACTGCCAAATCGGAATTGGAACTCCCCTAGTTCTTGTTGCTTGTTTGTCAGTTATAAAAGCAAACTCTCATTCTCTGTTGTCTAGCCTCTCACATATGCTTGTAGTGAATATATTTTGCAGTCGGCATGCTCTCTTTTTCAATGCCTCAGTGAAAATGTGGTTGAGGTGTTACTGTGAACTTTGCTTCATCCTCCACACACATATGTCCATCCATCTGCAAAGCACTACTACGTTGGCTCTTCATACACAGATGCCATTAACCACTCCTTTCTGACTCTGAAGACACTGGTTAAAAATGGATGCTAAGCAAATTGTAGATGGGTCATAGTTATTTTCTTTCAGCATGCATTTTTAGTTATAATAAATGGCATGCCTTTAAAGAAAAATATACGTTTATTTAAAAAAAAAAAAAACAACAACCTAAAACTAGTCCTCTCTACCTTCCCCCTTCCTCATCACTTTTATTGATGAAAGAGAAAAAAGAAGGACAAGAAAACAAAAAACATGACTTTAGGAGCCATAGAAGAGCACTTGAAGGTAATGTTTAGTGACAAGACAGGGCTATCTGTGACATATACTTAGCAGTGCTCATCATGACCATTTTAACAAAGACAAAGTCTAGATGTACCCAGTAGTAATCCTCGGGCATAATCTAGAACAATGTGGTTTAATGGAGAGACCAGACCCCTACTCATGACTGTCTAAAACCTTAACTTAGAAGAAGTGAACTCTAAGCCTCCCAGTGCTCTGATTATATGCTGTATATTTCTGTTGACTTGAAGTTCTTTCCCTGGGATGGTGTGTGATTACTAAAGTGATGTCTATGCTCTATTATGCCTGCTGTCTTTCACATGATAAGGTGAGGATACTATAGAAGAAAGTTGAGAAGGTAGAAAAATCTTTTTATGTTAACAATAAGAGGTATATATGTATAAATGTATGTGTATGTGTGTGTATATACTTTCATATTTTGCATAGATTTTCATTATAATTATTGATAAAAAGGTAAAAGAAGGTAGATAAAGTTCTTGCTGTTATCTTCTTAAAAATTCTAGCACTAATTATGCACTGGCTGTTTCATAACCCAGATGTTTTGTCTCCTTTTCTCTGTGCTCTTCCTTCCCCTCCCCCATCTACATTCTCCAGCAGCTGCATCCCTCTCAATTTCCTCTACTTTTACTGTAATAATGTCTTATGAAGATAAATGATCTGGACTAATATAGGCTTTAGCTCTACATGCCACATCTAATTTGAGATGTGTGCCGTGGTTACTGGTGTGGGAACACGGAAGAGAGTGTGGACTGAATTAATCACCAAAGAACACTAGACAATAAACCAAATAAAGCAGTATTTTCCTCTTATAGTTTAAAAAGTATATTGAATTCAATGAAATAGGACCCTTTTCTTAAAAGTTGTATTTATTGAGAGGAAATCAGGCTGCCTAGTGGCTATGCATCTCAGCTCTGGTGACCAGTTCCCGAAATTCAAATTCCAGCTTTGCTATTTATAAGCTGCTTAACCTAGGGGAGTTATTTCCTGTGTTCATACTGTTTTATCAATGGTTAAAATGGTGTAAATAACATCTACCTCAAAAGATTATTATATGTATAAATAACTTAATTCATGTGAAAGTATCTAGAACCATGCCTGAGACATAGTGGGTACTCCATAAACATTAGCCATTAATATAGTCATTCAATATGCTGGAGCTGGTATAAATTATCATTGCCTTTCATTCATAAATCTCTTTCCCATTTCATTAATTGAATTTGTTCACAGAGCACTTTCCTGTGTCTTTTTATATTTTTTAAGTGCACAGATCCTATTTAGATGTAGTACATGCATCTAAATATAGCTGAGAAATTACTTCCAGTCTATATAAAAAATCTGTTTCTACAGTTAATACTCTGCTGGCTCTTTTCTTTAAATTGTGCTTACTGCTTGTGCAAAGTAGAGGTATTCAAATTTTTGTTGAATGTATAAATGACTCCTTGTTGTGATTAATCATTAAATTGCAAATTCAATTTACCATTTTTTGAATTTTGATTTTATTCTTCCTAATATGTTTATTATCTAACTATATTATAGCTCCTGAAAAAAAGAGGCTCTGTTTTATATCTCTTCGTATTATCTGCAGAATCTATTGATAATGGAAATACTGTATACATATTTGCAAAAGTATATCTGAAGTTCTACATAACTTATCAATGACTAAGCCAGGTCTTATGACATCAATGGAATTGATGTTCTTTGGGAACTTCATTTAGATTGCTTCTGTCTTATTTTTATTTCCTTTGCTTTTTTTTTTTTTTTTTTTTTTAGAAAGTGGGGTGGAGGGGCAGAGGAAAGGGAGAGAGAGAGAATCTTAACCAATTTCCATGCCAAGAGCAGAGCCCAAAACAGGGCTCATTCTTACAACCCTGCAATCATGACCTGAGCTGAAATCAAGAGTTGGATACTCAACTGACTGAGCCACCTGGGTGCCTCTTTCCTGCTTCTTAAGACACATGTAAAAATCTTGTTTGAGTTTGGTCTTGGTGCAAAATGGAATTCTTGGGAGTGCTCTGCTGAGTTCCTCTTGAAAAAGAAGACTCAGGTTGAATTTCTGCGGTAGTAAAAGAGATTTGTTCATTTCAGTTTTTGGTTTTGAGGCATGGATGTATGGGAGTTTTCTTTAGGGCCTTCGTTAATAGAGCACAAGGCAAGAACTCTGTATTTAAACATTTTAGATTAATTATTGGTGCTCTGAAAAATGTGGACTTTCAGCCAGAAATGTAGCAAAGAACAAACACAGTCCAATGAGTCAATAAAGAAATATTAAAATGATTAAGTATAGCTATAGCATTACCTCTAGGAACTAGGTTTGGATAGACTTCATTGAATTTTTTGCAATCTTGTTCAAATTGCTTTTACTCTCTGCAGTTTCTTGCAATGACTTGCTAATATTTTGAGTTCTACTTTGCAGAGATGATTATTTGCCTGAGTTTGAGATCTGTACATAGCAAAACATTTTGCAAGTGAATGAAAAGACTGCCTTAAAATTTTATTAGCTGGAGTGGGAATTCACTGGATCACAACTATGATAATATATTCTTCCCAGCAAAACAATAATTTTTTTTTAATCCAAGAGGATTGAGGTATTTATTTGGACAAACTCATTTGGTTGTCATGCAGAACAAGCAGGCTTTACATTTCTAGTAATAAAAGCTGTGGATATCCTGTCTTATGGAGACAAGCACTTGGACTTCATATAGGAGGGATAATTCCAAAGAAATTCAAGTAAATTAAATATCTGAGAACCTTCTATATGCCAAAATCTATATTTCACATATACTGTCTTATGCAATTCTAATGACACTTCGTGGTAGGAAGTATTATGCTTCTGATTTCAAAAATATGGACTTAGGGCTCTGGGTAACTAGTCCACAATAGTGTAGCTAATAAGTAGCAACAGGATCTTAATTCAGATATTTTGACTTTTTCTAGTTCACCACCTTGCTTCTACTCTTAGTGCTATGTAATGAAATGTCATATTTATTTTTGCATACTTATTCATCTTTCCCCTCATAATAACAGAATCTAATTAGTTGCATGATTTCATATTATAATTGCATTTTACAAATCCAAACTATATTTGAGTAATCTAATGAAAAGTCCATAATATATTTGATCAATAACTTATAAAAGGTGATATAGATGTAACATCAAATGACTTATGTATAATTTGCATATTCTAAGTGATCATTTGGCCCTGAAATCCTTAGCAATAGTTGAATTTCAAGTTGTCACCAAATAGACAATTCGATGTTTGGAATTTGGAATTTGACTTGTGATAATGCCTGGGATTTGAGCTTTGACACACTATCATTAGATATTAATGATCTCTACCCAGGTAAAAATAAAGTTTATATTAGGTTTTTTGGGGGATTTTGTTTACAAAGATAGACATCACTAAACCTCACTAGGTTCACAGAGAGAACTTTCATCCTGAGTATACCCAAGCCTTAAATTAATTGCTTTAAAGATATGAAGTTGAATTCACATTATATAGTGAATGAGAATGAACTGCATATATTTTTCTGTTATTTTCTTTTTCACACAGTCTTTTTTCTTCAGTCTTCTGCTTGGGTATCAGAGCTTGTCAGAGACTTATGAATAGACATCCATATATTAAAATATAAACCAGGTTATCTAAAGATAAACCAGTCTTGTATGTGATACTTGGGTATGCACTAAGGAGGCCTAAAAAATTCACACAAAAATTTATACAAAAGACTTTTATTTTTTAAAAAAGCCTTTTATAAAATAAGAATATCCATAATCACTACTAATTTATTCCATTAGGATTTAAACCATATGGTCCATGTTTATGAGTCAACACTGAATGTTCTTCCCATTTCTCTTTTCAGAATACGATGCAGGGGAAAGTATTTGTATGCAACACTGAGCAGTTTTAAAAGGCAGTGGTCATGCTTAAAATGCACTATAAAGGTCACTGCTTGAAAAGGAATAAATGTTGTATCCCAAGGTATCTTTTCTTTGTTATCTCCAGAAAAGCTCTTGGATGCAATATCAGTGTAAGATTTATAGAATACATAACACCATCCTCCACAGGGCAAAATTCATTTTCCTCAAGTACTCAATGTTTAATGACTTCCCTCTGGAAATTTTGGTTGCAGAGAGAGGTCTATGAGTAATCTGAAATGATCTAGAGAGACTTCAAAAATGCCACTGTGCATGCTATAAAACACAGACACTTTATACAGAAAAAAATTAATCAAATACATCTAATTAGGCATTATACATTGAAGCTATGCATCAGTGATTGGAGTTATATCAATGGACCAGCTCTTTTATCGAATTTGATAGTCAAAGTTCTAAACTAAAGATAAATTATTTCCTTGCAGCCAAATGATACTTCACCTTGCAAATTTCCTCTCCTTTTAAATGTTAATACCATCATGAAGGCAGAGTCTGTCATTCATAAATATAAACATCTACCCTTTGCTTTGTTCAATTTCAATGGTTATTCTCATGCAATTGGCATCTCATCCTGTGTCTGTAATTACTGGCAATGACAACATAAAATTTTAAATACACAATTTAGGAAAACAAACATTAGAATGGCTTAGTGACTTCTTTGCATAGTCCACCCTCCAGTGTGTTTGTGAGAAGAGACAAGTCGTAGTTCAATAAGCGAATAAGTTTATTGAAATTAATATTTCAATAAATATTTACTGAAATGCTTTTGTATGCCATGCACTTTTTTTGGGTGCTTTTACTGAAGACTCAGATTAGCTGCATTGAGTCAAGAAGTATATATCTCTCTCAGTTCTGTTTCCTTTGCCTCTCTCTTCATAGGCATTTAATATGTAGCTTAAGAACTCCAGAAATGCATTTTGGAAGCTTTAAAGGAGAGCCTTATTTAAAAAAGATCTTAATAATTGGAAAAGGAAGAATGGAATATGCTACTTTCCTAATATGGATGTTATATTTTTAACCTACAAAACTCCTTTGGACTGAACAAAATCAGCAACGAAACAACAACATCGTGGAGAAGGAAAAGTCTGATCCAAAGGCAAACCAATCAATGCTCTACACCTGGCTAAGTAGAAGAATGAACACAAAAGGAAATCACTGTTTACAATGAGCAGATGGTGGTTAGAAGCTAAGATATAAAAGAAAGAAAAAGGGAAGAAAATAGGATTCATGCTCTGCTGTTCTTGGAGTTAATGCTACAGCTGCCTACTGACCTAAAACAACAATGCCCACCCCACAGGGAACAGAAAACCAGGCCCAAGGCTGAAGTCACAAATACAGAACTGACTAATTCTCTGTCTGGGAACTTTAAAACCCAAGAAGGTCATGGTAAAGTCAGAATGTTCTTTTTCCTGACAGCCCGTGCAGAGAGCAGGGTACAAACTTAATATGTTCACAGCTGTGGAATCCACTGAATGTTTCTACGCAGAACAATTGCCTATGATGGAGATGATCGGCTGGACGCTCTCAAAGCAGAAATTACAGACCTCAGGCTGGTTAGTTCATGAAAGCAAGGACTCCTATGACTGTGACCAAATAGATCCTATGAAGCACATGTTGCTCTAATGGGGTTGGGAGAGATATCAAATTCATGTTATTCCAGCTATGTAATTGGCAAGTGGGACTGGGTCACTGCCAAGAAGTAATTCACATTTGTGAGATTGGTGTACTGTCCTACGATAAATCATTCAGTGAGATAGGTATTTAGCCTTCACTTGTCTTTTCTTCAATTGGGAAGTGTCTGTGGATTTTTGGAAAAGGTAAATGGGAAGTAGAAAACTAAGAAAAGTGTCTTTTAGCATTCAAACTTTGACAGCTAAAAGTTTTTTCACAATAGCAACACAAATGAATTATAAAAGCAAACATATACATAGAGTATGTACTATGTTCTAGACACTCTTCTTAGAACCTTACAAATAATAACTACTTTCATTCTCATAACAACCTTATGAGGTAAATACAAATGAGTAAACTAGTTATCGTCTGAGGTAGGATTTAAACCCATGGAGTTTGGCTCCAAATTTTGTGCTTTTAAACATCTGTACTGATATTCTAGGAATAGGAATAGACAAGTGACAGTAATATAGGTGCATTAGTTAGGAATCTTGATGATGGTAATTTAGGTATATTAGTTAGGAATCTCAATTTGCAAACTAGATAAAAGAGTCTGGCTAAGAGAATGTCTAGCTTCTGAAAGGGTGAACATACAATTAACAGGAGATTGGCGTACAGAAGATCTCTGGAAGGACAAAAATTAGGAAGCAAGGAGTACAGTAACTATTTCAGAGCCACTGCCTCTGAGATGATTAACCAACTACTAATGGTGGTAACTCACAGCCCAGCAAAAGATTTCAAAAGTCTCAGAATTGGCAGGCAGGGTTCAGACTGTGCCTGTCCACTGCTTAACATGTCTGGGAGTAGCAGGTCTCTCTCCTTTTCTTCCGTATTCAGAAAGTGATTCTGGAATTATATCTCTCCTAACACTGTTGAGACAAAGGGCTTTCTTAAAAAGAAATAAAGATTGTTATCAACAAGGGGAGTGGATATTGGGCAGCCAATATAATCCAAATGTTCTTCACAATGGACAAGTCCACATGCATGTAATTTTAATCTTTGTAAGTGCTATGCACAAAGCTGGATGGTGTAAAAGAGCAGCTCAGCATGGTGTAATTGTGGAAAAAGAACAAGTTTCTAGTCAGACACACTCAATGGATGAGCTATTTAATCTCTCTGACCTTGGTATTCTCATTTATAAAATAGTGTTTGTAATTATATCTATTGCATGGAGTTGTTGTGGGGATTAAATGAAATAACATGCAAAGTGTCTTTGTTAGTATGCTCTCAGTAATTGTTCAATTTCTGAGTCCTTGTATGCTAGTAGAATTTAATAAAAAAGGTACTTTTTATTGGACACTGTTTATGCACTCTACTAAGCTTTTTAAGTATTGCTTCTTGTTTTAGCCTTATATTTAAAAAGAAAAAAAGCCCTATGAAGATGGGTTCTATCACACTTATTTGTAGATGGAAAAGCTAAAGCTGAATGAAGTCAGCTGATTTCTCCAGTGTCATGTCACTTGTAAGTGGCAGTGCTAAAATTCAGACCTAGATCTATTCCTAAAATCATTCTTCTTAAGCCCTCCACAACACCATCTTGGATGTAAACAAACAAACAAACAAACAAACAAAACGAAAAAGAGATTGTACTATTATTATTATTATTTTAAAGATTTTATTTATTTATTCATGAGAGACACAGAGAAAGAGAGAGGCAGAGACACAGGCAGAGGGAGAAGCAGGCTCCATGCAGGGAGCCCGACGTGGGACTCAATCCCAGGTCTCCGGCATCACACCCTGGGCTGAAGGTGGCACTAAACCGCTGAGCCACCAGGGCTGCCTGAGATTGTAAGCACCAGGATGATGTCGATATTTTAGCATTTCTTTGCTATGTTTCCAAAATGCTCAATAACTCATTATTTCACTTAAAATAGTATTCATAGTTTACTAAAATCAATGAAATTTAAACACTTAATAAATTCTAAATATAAAACTTCTTTATAAACACAAAAATTATATTAAAACAATTTATAATACAAGCATGTTATATTCTAAAATTAACAAAAAGATATTTTTAAAGAATAACACAACACAAAAGTAAAGAAAATGTAAGCATAGGGAACTCAAAATGGAGTATTGTCATTAAATCCTTCTTAACAAAGAATAATTGTTTCAGAGTTGAGTTTTGAATATATTTTGGGCAGATTTTTCAGCTGCTGAAAAAATGATTTCTAATGATTTAAATTAATTTGGTAAACTGAGCTATAAGCTAACTTCAAATATTTTCCCTTGATTCTATCTTCAATTAATAAGCCTTCCTATTATTGAGTTTTTGAATGCAAATATAGTAAAGCACAGAGATTCACCAGACATTTCAGGGATAGGTGAGTTTCATTCTCTTTCTTCTCAGTTTCAGGCTGATGTTATAGGAAGGGGATGCAGAATGGAAAGGTGAGAAGAGATTTCTAGGCCTCCAAAGAATTTGTGGCAACATCACCAGCTCATGTAGTGTTGGTAGCAGGCTCGCTACTCAGTGTTAGGTACCGAGAGGCTGCTGGTGGGCAGCTGTGAAGTTTTGCTAGGCTGGTCTCTCAGAGTTCAGAAGGAGTACCTCCAGCTGTGTAGGAACTGCCTCCTCACTTCCACTTCCAAGACCACTCCTTATTTTTAATAGAGAAAGAAGGTTTTTTTCCCATGATCAGAGAATGTTTTCCACAATCTTTCTTCAAGACTCCTGGTCATTCTCTTTACTCCCACACCAAAGGCCACTCAGCTAATGATGAACTTTTTATCAATTCTCTTTGTCATGGCCCCTTCCCAGAACTAGTAGCATTTTAGGCGAGGAGGATGACAGAGGCAGTGTTTATCCGAGAAGAACCATTATGGATGCGTGGGTCAGATTTGAGGGGCCCTTCCTGTCCTTCCTGAACAGCAGTAGTAACTGTGGCATGAAACTATATTTTTCAGTTGGGACCAAGGCCATTCACCAAGGCCATGCCTTACCTCTTTGGAAGCATCTTACCTCCATTCCTAATGGGTTACTAAACATCAGTATATCACCAAAAATAATGTTTATATTCTGCATTTAAAAATATATGCTATAAGGGCACCTGAGTGGCTCAGTCACTTAAGCCTTCTAAACTTGATTTTGGTCAGGTCATGATCTCAGGGTGATGAGATCAGCCCCCGATCTGGGCTTGTTCTAGGGCAGAATCTGCTTGTCCCTCTTCCTCAGCTCCTCCACCCTCCCCTGCTTGTGCTCCCTTTCTCTCTCTCTTAAATAAATAAATATTTTTAAAAATATGTACTATATATGGAAAAAGTATTGCAGTTATTAAGTGACTTGTGATGCCTTCAGTTTCAACCTCCCCAAATGAATAAACAGTTAGTTAATAATAACCAGCGAGATGCATAGTGGTATTAGATGCATTTCTGATTGTGTGCATAAATCTAAAATATCCCCCTTACATGCATATTCTATCTTTTTTTAGTAACTAATAGAAGGATTCTTTGGTAACTTGCAATCCTGAAATGGCTTTGCTTTACTAGGAATGATTATGGCTGTTACTGGCTCTGCATTCTGGATCTTAACATTTTTGAAGAGAACACTGGGTTTATATCTTATTTATGTTAGAATAGACTCAACATTCAATCACCTAAGGCAAAAGTTCAACTCCTACAAGTGACTGAAAATGTTGATGTCAGCCTAGACCTTTATAAATAAATGCCAAACTTCCACTTATGCAGTATACCTTGTCACCTCTGTAAGTCAAGAGCAACTAGAGAAAGTTGACAACTATTTAATAACTGTTTGGATGCTGCCCTATGGAAAGCATCATTAAATCTATAGTGATAGGCCAGGCAGAAAGGGACACATGGCATCTGCTATAGAGAAGTCATGCTGTCTAATAAGAATTTCTCAGCACCCTGGCATTGGCTCTTCATGTATCTGCCAAATTCGTATGGGCCCCAGAAATGCAGAACTCTCTATATTTTCCATTGTCTGTAAGGATAATATGGCCAGAGGAAGTTGAATGGATGCTTTATTTTCTTCAGAAAATATTTGCCACAATAATTTTGTTTAGATACATAAAAAGGAAGGCCACTTATTGGCTCACCATTTAAGAGCAGGAACACATTTTTATCATAAACAAAATATCTTGATTCCTGTTTGCAGCATTGAAAGCCCCCAGCAATTACTAGTTAAAAACAAATGAACATATGCACCTTTTCTTCTTTCCACTTTATACTCACATCTGCCATAAGAAGCATTCTCATTTCCATTGATTTAAAATTAAAGAGTTAAACTTAAAAGTCTCAGAAGTATAAGATAAATCAATAGAGGATTTATCAAATAGCTCCTTTCTAAGGTAATTACAAAACAATTGTGAAAACTTTAATTTCTCAGCACTTCTACCAAAATATTAGCATGAAGTTTGTAATGCATATACTTGCACTCCTAATAGAGAAGCTTTGGCAAGATAAACTTTTTAAGGTTGGCATACATTTCAGGATGGCTTATAACTTTAAGGACGTGAAAATGTTTTCAGTTATTCAATCAGAAAATGAATTGTGCCGGTGGTGTCATAAACGCATACTTAGCTGTTGCATTATGAGCTATAAAGTCAAGACATCAACCTACTTGGTACATGTGTAAATAAGCAGATATACTCCAGCAGTGTGCTTATGTGTGCACTAAAATATTCTTATTAGATTTTTATCCAGTGAATGATTACCTGGAAGATAGTCAGACACAAAATGAAGAATAGATTGCTTAAGAATTCAAAACTTAGATTTTACCCTCAATTCTTTTTTTTTAAGCTTTATTTATTTTAGAGAGAGAGAACGAGCAGGGGGGAGGGCACAGGGAGAGAGAGAATCCTGAAGCAGGGTCCTTGCTGAGTGCAGAGCCTGACTAGGGGTTCAATCCCAGGACCCTGAGATCATGATCTGAGCCGAAACCAAGAATTGGCCACTCAACCTACAGCTACTCAGGCACCCCTACCCTCAACTTGGACATTGATCTTCTAATGTGGTCTTAGACAAGACACCTGGTAGACTTTCAGGTCCTTAATTTCTTAATTTCCTTATCCACAAAATGTGTGTAATGACATTGGCCTTCTCAATCTTTCAGGGATATTGTGAAGGTCAAATGAGGTAATATATGTAAAAGTGCTTTTAATCATGTATTAATATTATTACATAGGTTTTAAAGATTTAACTAAAAATCTTTTATCTCTTAAGTCATTTTGAAGGATGTTTTTCTAAAGTATGCTCACCCACAGTCATGATTAGTAAATGGAGCATTGTCAACATAAATTTCAAAGATTGGCAATTGCTGTTTACTTTATAGGTGATGTGGCAACATAATCATCTTAGGTCTGGGTTCCTTGGAAGCAAAGCCTGAGATAAATATTTACATGCCAGTGATTTATTGAGGGAGTGGGAAAAGAGGACCAGAACAGTAATGGTTTCAGTTGAGGTTTAGCCTCCAAGTGGAGCATAAATGGCACTACAGAATTATGTCTCTTTGAGGCAAAGGGTACGTCCCTCTCAGCCAGTCATCACCCGCAGACTACTCCTAAGGGAGGACATAACCTCAATGGCATTTCTCAATTGCCTCAGTGATCATCCATACTAAGGAGACCTCCAAGTGACAGTCTCAGGAGAAGGGTCCATCACTGGGATTTGGGTGACCCATCAACAGCCTTTACTCCACTCACCCAGACCTGTGTACTCCCAGACAACGTATGTAGACTACTCCTTGTATACATAATAGCTCATGCTTACTATCCAGTTATATCAATCACTTTTACTCAAACATTTAGATTCTACTTTTTCCTTTCTGGAATGTGTGATAAATCAGTGTAATTCTAGACAATGATATTCACTGAATGGTGAAGACATCAAGATCTCTGTAGATAAAATTGTGGCAAAGAATCAAAGAAGGATTATGTACTCTGCCAGGGGAAGCAATTTTTATGTTCTTTGTTATTGTGGAGGAAAAAAAAATGTCCCCCATAAGAGTGGTGTAGCACATGTCAGAGATTACATTCATTGTCTTGGAAAAGAGGCAGTACCTGGAATAGTGGCCATAATTGTAAATACCACTTGATTAAGTTTTACTCACTGCCTGCCATCCTCCATGCTTCATCTATCTCCTGCCCGGATCATAGGCTAGTATTCGTGTGAGTCCATATTCCTGAATCTTTGATGATAATTTCTGGGATCCCTTCAAAAGTCATTGTTTTTGCTTTACTGTTTCACATTACTCTTTCTAAGGTGGAATGGGATAAAATTAATCCCTCTACCAGAACTCCCTAAACGCAGTTCCAATTTTTACTTTTCCCTACGGGACTTATCATTACTCAATATATTTTTATTTTGAGTCTGTTTATTGTTGGTGTCTGCCTACAAAATTCTAAGCTCCATGAGAGCTGAAATGATTTTTTGTTGTTGTTGTTCGTTGACATTTGGTGAGCCCCTAGAAGAGTGCTGGCCACAAAGTAAGCATTTAATAAATATATGTTAAATGGATTCCTTACTATAAATTTTGTAAAGAGACTTCTAGTATTCAAATTTAGTTTACAGGGACTAATTTGGAGACAAGTCTCAGGCAACCAACCAAGTAATAAACAATTGAAGGCTGCCCAGGCTCTCAAGCTCTCAGATCAATTTTTAAAGACATACATATCAATAATTTCAGCACAATCTAAATTTACATTCTTGGGGCAACTGGATGGCTCAGTGGTTGAACATCTGCCTTAAGCTCAGGTCGTGATCCCAGGGTTCTGGGATCGAGTTCTGCCTTGGGCTCCCTGCAAGGAGCCTGCTTCTCCCTCTGCCTATGTCTCTACCTCTCTGTCTTTGTCTCTCATGAATCAATAAATAAAATCTTTAAAAAATAAATAAATTTACAGTCTTTCCTTATTAAGCTAATACAACGAAAGTTGGGGTGCCTGAGTAGCTCAGTTGGTTAAGTGTATCTGACTCTTGATTTCCGCTCAGGCCATGATTTCAGCATTTTGAGATGGAGCCTCACCTCCAGCTCCGTGATGGGCATAGTCTGCTTAGGATTCTTCTCCCTCTCCCTCTCCCACTCCACTTTCTCTTTCTGTTTCAGAAATAAATAAAATAAAATAAAATAAAATAAAATAAAATAAAATAAAATAAAATAAAATAAAATAATAAAATAATAAAAATAAAATAGAATAAAATAAAAAAGAAAGTTATTTCCTGTATAGAATCTCTAGATTTTAATACATGCAAATAAATAAAATCTTAATTTTTGTAGTGTTGTATAAATCTTCTTATCCCAGGTTTTATTTCATAATTAGTCTCTAGGATTTACTAGAATTCCAAGTTAGACATATATCTATGTTCAATGAAGATAGGCTTGACCATTGATCTTGTTACAGTCTTTGGTTTAAAATTTAGTCTTGGGATGCCTGCCTGGGTGGCTCAGTGGTTGAGCACCTGCCTTTGGATCAGGGTGTGATCTCACCGTCCCAAGATCGAGTCCCACATCAGGCTCCCTGCATGGAGCCTGCTTCTCCCTCTGCCTATGTCTCTCCCTCTCTCTGTGTCTCTCATGAATAAATAAAATATTTAAAAAATAAAATAAAATAAAATTTAGTTTATCTGATATAAGTATTGCTACTCTGGCTTTCTTTTGATGTCCATTTGCAAGATACATGTTTCTCCATCCCCTCACTTTCAATCTACAGATGTTTTTAGGTCTAACAGTAGTCTCTTGTAGGCAACATATGGATAGATCTTATTCCTTTATTTCATTCTGATATCCTATGTCTTTTGATTGGAGTACATGTACCTTAAGAATAATTGTTGGTAGATATGTATTAAGTGCTATTTTATTACTTGTTTTGTCATTGATTCCGGAGATTTTCTCTGTTCCTTCTAGTCTTTGTCATTTTTGGTCTTTCCTTCCCACTCAAAGAGTCCCTCTAATTTTTCATGCAGGGCTGGTTTGGTGGTCACAAATTCCTTTAGTTTTTATTTGTTGAGAAACTCTTTATCTCTCCTTTTATTCTGAGTGATAGCCTTGCTAGGTAGAATATTCTTGCTTGCAGATTTTCCCCATTCAGCACTTTGAATATATCATGCCACTTTCTCTGGCTTGTCAAGTATCTGTGTAGAGATTTGCTGCTAACCTTATTGGTATTCCCTTGTAAGTTAGGGACTTCTTTTGTCTTGCTGTTTTTAGGATTTTTTTCTTTATCACTATATTTTGCAGATTTAACTACAGCATATCTTAGTGTTGACCTACTTTTTTGATTTTGATGGGAGTTCTCTGTGCCTCTTGGATTTGGATGTCTGTTTGCTTTCCCAGATTAGGGAAGTTTTCAGCTATAATTTCCTCAATAAATCTTCTGATACCTTTTCTTTCTTCTTCTTCTAGGACTTCTATCATACAAATGTTACTACATTTGATGGAGTCATTGAGTTCCCTAAGTCTACTTTCATGATCCAAATTTTTTTAAAAATTTCATTTATTTAATTATTTAATTATTTAATTATTTGTTTATTTATTTATTTATTTATTTATTTATTTATGAGAAAGAGCATGTGAGAGCAGTGGGAAGAACCAGAGAAAGAGAGAGAAGTGGACTCCTCATTGGGCAGGAATTACAATGTTGGACTTGATCCCAGGACCCTGGGATCATGACCTGAGCTGAAGGTAGAAACTTAACCAACTGAGCCACCCAGGCAACCCCCAAAATTTTGTGAAACTTCATTACTTTTCATAATTTTATCTTCTATGTCACTTAATCATTCCATCTTTGTGGTCATTATATCCAGTCATTTTGAATCTTGGTTATTGTATTTTTCATTTTTGCCTTATTGTTTTTTAGTTCTTTCTATCTCTGTGGTAGGGATCTCCCTGATGTGTTCTATGCTTTTCTTAAGCTCAACCAATATCCTTATGATTGTTGGTTTAAATTCTGATCAGGAGCATTACTTACTTTCTTTTTTTAGGAACATTATTTACACATGTTTTGATTAGATCCCTGGTGTAACCTTGTTCTTTCTTTTGGAATGAATTCCTCCATCTTGGCATTTTGTCTTTATATAGTAAATCTCTCTGAAAGAGGACCAGAGTGTCTTCAAAATGGCCAAAACAAGCTTATCAGACAGGAGGTAGAATGCTTTAGCTGGTATGGAAAGTTCAAGTGATGGGGTGCTAAAAGCTTTGATAGTAGAGTCTTTCAAATGTCTGCTAATCCTTTAATTTCAATTATTGAAAAATTGGTTCATTTTCCGCCCTATAAATCCAACTGAAACTTAAGTTCTCCACATACAGCATCATACTTTGCATTTGGCTTTCAGGTCTCTTAACCATGCCTCTCTAGGATATAAGTGATGTGTTAGTACAGTGATCGAGAGTCCATAAGTTTCGATTTTAATGTGCTATGCATTTAAGAATATGAGTTTGATATTCTTTCTAATCTGTCTAAAAGCACCGGCAGTAGACCCACCACCACCACCACACGTCTTTATTTTCCTCATGCTTTTGAAGGACTGCTCTCTAAAGCTTTGACTTCATTGGATACTTCATTCTGTGTCCATAACTGAGAATTTTATTAGATGTTTTGCCATTGCATACTAAGGGGTGACTCATGTAGAGATAATTGAATTTTCTCTGCTATCATCCTAAATGGACAAGGTAACCAACCCAGATTTAACCATTTTCCTGATATTTAGTACTGACACCAAGAATTATCATTCTTGGTAGCTGATAATGCAAAATATCTCTCTTTAACTCAAAGAGAAAAAATTGTGTGAACCAGTATTAAGCCACACATGGAATTAATTAGAAAGCACCTGGCTCAGTCAGTTAAGAATTTGACTCTTGGTTTTCCACTGAGGTCATAATCTCAGGCTCATGAGATCAAACTCCACATCAGGCTCTGTGGTTCAGTGTGGATTCTGCTTAAGGTTCTCTCCTTCTCCCTTTGGTCCTCCCCCTGCTCACATGCACTCTCTCTTTCTCTCAAATAAATAAATAAAATGTTTTTAAAAATTAGAGAGCAGAATTGGTTCCAGGCTGAAACTAAGGGGGATCCCAGGTTTACCATGTGAACATTCACTTTAGGATGCCTCTGTAGCTATTGCTTTTAACCCTAGGAATTTGGTGCAGTGGTTCTGGACTCTGAGCACAGACCACCATATCACTGAATTTTCAGCTGAGCCATTGATGTCATTAAAATAATTTCTTGTAAGGGTGCCTAGGTGGCTCAGTTGGTTGAACATCAATCTCTTAATCTCACTCAGGTCATGATCTCAGGGTAGTGGGGTTGAACCCCATGTCAGGCTCCACATTCAGTGGGGAGTCTGCTTGTTCCTCTCCCCCTGCTTGTATGGTCTCTTTCTCTCTAAAATAAATAAATACAATCTTTTAAAAACTCTCTTATAGAAAGCTATACTTTTGTGTGAAGTTCCCAAGCTTTAAAATCTTGGAGGGAACATCCAGTTGGTCTTGTATTTTGACTTTTGGGGTTTGGGGAAAGGTGTTATCCTCCTCAGATGACTTCTGTAGAAGGAGATAAAGGAGATAAAGGTTTGTTTTCTGCCTGCCTTGGAATTTCTCCATAAGTAGTATGCAATTCAATGCAAAAAAAAAAAAAAATCGAGCGTCGGTGTCCATAGAAAGATGAATGGATAAAGAAGATGTGGTATATGTATACAATGGAATATCACTCAGCCATTAGAAACAACAAATACCCACCATTTGCTTCAACATGGATGAAACTGGAGGGTATTATGCTGAATGAAATAAGTCAGAGAAGAACAAACATTATATGGTCTCATTCATTTGGGGAATATAAAAAATAGTGAAAGGAAATAAAGGGGAAAGGAGAAAAAATGAGTGGGAAATATCAGAAAGGGAGACAGAACATGAGAGACTCCTAACTCTGGGAAACGAACAAGGGGTGGTAGAAAGGGAGGTGAGCAGGGGGTGGGTGACTGGGTGACGGGGACTGAGGGGGGCACTTGATGAGATGAGCACTGGGTGTTATTCTATATGTTGGCAAATTGAACACCAATAAACAATAAATTAAAAAAAATCAAATATAATCATCATGGTAAATGCTAGTTGAGTTTCAAAAAGGTTAAAAGGGTTAATCACAATAAAGCAGGAAATGTGTAATACAGGTGAAAGCTAGGGTCAGATGTCCTAATTCCTAGTCCAGTGATTATTATACTAAATTACATCATCTTTAAGGCTTCATGGAGTTAACCATAAATGGTTAATAGACTTACTCACAGTGCATACACAGGCAGGCTTCTCCCTGCAATTGTAGTCATGCATTACAATTCGAAGTATTAAGAAATTGTTACCTCAAGCAAATAGTTTCACTTCTCTGAATTTCTCTATTTCTAAAGCAGGCATCATAGGCCTATTTGCCAACCTAGGAAGTTGTTATAAAGTATACAATATAATACTCTATATTAATATATGGAATGTTTTTAACCTGATTTGTGATAGTATCAACAGGTATGGTTTGTAATATAGGTCTACACATTCAGCTAATACCCAGTTTAGCAGTACTTGTTTTTGAAATACTGAAATGTTCCATACTACTGCATCTAAGTCACTTACGGGTCTACCTGCTTCTTGTACAAACTTCCCAAGAAGAATCTATCATTTTAAAGAGTGACAGTAGGTAGGGATCCTTCATAACCTTTCTCCAATGCAATGACCTGTGTCCATTCTGATTGCTATATATCTACCTGATTAATTATTAACATTTGGTATTTACCCTATACATTCTGCATTATATATTTTATATATATATATCATGATATACATACACACATATATAAAAATATACTACATAATACACATCCAGTATGTGTGTATGATATGTATATGTATATGTATATATATAATCCATTATTATTTATCATTGTCAACTCATAATATAGACATTAGAAAAGGAAATGAGAATGCATTTGAGGAGCAATTGACATAGGGATTCTATTTTATCTTTTTTCTTTGGACAAATTGTGCAATGTTGACTATTTACTTAGATGCAATTAGTTTTCCAATTGCTCATCTTGGCTCCATGCAACCAAGATAAAAATCACCATTGAACTGTGAACCTTATGGAGAAATATGAAGATTATAATTCTTATAAGTGATAGTGGTTCCAGAATAGCATCCTTTTAATATAGAGTTATACCCTCTATTTTCAGATTGATTTTCTCAAGTGAGTCACAGCAAGTTAATGGACATCTGCCATTAGTGACCACAGCTTTCTGTTATGGGCAGTAAAGGGCATCACTGAATACACACATGACATCATGTTCTCTGATATTGGGAAGGCAGAGAAAGAAGAAAGTGTCCTTACTTGTCCTTTCATTTGCATTTGTAATCCAAATGAATACTCTCTTTAGTTCCCATGAACGGTTTTGTCCATAAATGAAATAAGCAGCTGCCTATATTGGTATTACTGGGGAGAGAGTGTTGAAAATACCTACATACCTCTCCATTTGGCCACGAAACTTGCATTTCTTGTTAGATTCCCAAGACTATCTTTTAAAACATTCGAAAGAAATATCTCCCTTATGACCCAGCCTTTGGAAGCTTTATGGAAGATATCATCAATAGCAACCATTGGTCGCCATTTGATTTGTATTCCTGATAAAATCATCATAATTTGTATTAATACTTCATTATAGAACTTGGACAATATAGCCACGTACAGGGAAGCAAATATCCAATAGATCAGTTACTCTATTCCTGTTACTACACATTGCTAACTCCTTTATCCTTTATCTTATCGTTCATAATCTCTTCTCTATGGCCTGGGACATTGTGGATGCAGACAGTAAAAACATGATTAGGAGAACCTGAAGCAAAATGACAAACTGGAAAGCCCCAGGCTCTCCTTCCCACATGGAAAATAGCAAACAGCTAGCTAAATAAAGACTGGCTAATGTAACTTTGTTGAAGCTCAGGAAATCAGTCATGGATTTGCAGCAGACAAATGAGCACTGAATTAGGAAAGTGTTACTTTCAGAGTGGTGAGAAATTTTGTGGCATCTGTGCTTACCCTTGCTCCACCGCCTCCCCCTGTAGGGCATGGGGTACATTGAGGGAAGCAGCAGTTTCCCAGTTCCCTTGCACAAGCTGGGAGAGTGTAGCAGGACTGATCTGCAGTGTTCTAATCTGTTTGGCGGCTGCCTGATTGATCTGTGTCTCATAGCTCAGAGCCAAATATGGCACAGATCAGATCTCAGGTTGGGAGAAGACTCTGGATGCCGAGACCACACTTAGTGAAAACCGTGAGAGGGGTACAGACCCAGGAATACCTGGGGCAAGAGATCACTGATTGGGAAATAAAATAGAATAGCTAAAGCCCCAAGAAGAAGCAGGGATGAGAATATTAAGGAAATTAAGACATTTAAAAGTAGTTGCGTATGCCGGGGAACTGGTAAAAGGCACACACATAGGCCCAGAGAGGACACATGCTTAGAAAAGGCCTGGGAGAAACTTTAGCCTTCACTGTGGGATGATGTCAAAGCTCAGAACATGCCCTGCTAATTAGTGAAGGTCTTTCTTGGCTAAGATACCAAAAGCACAAGCACAAAATAAAAAATTGCAAATTGGTCTGTATAAAAATTAAAAACTTTGTGGCATCAAAGAATACTGTCAACAGAGTGAAAAAGCAACCCATATAGAATGAGAGATTATATTTACAAATCATATATCTGATGAAAGGGTTAATACTCAGAATATATAAATAACTCCTACAACTCAACTACCCAAACCAAAATGACCATATTTAAAAAATGGGCTAAGTACTTGAATAGAAATTTTTCCAAGGAAGATATACAAATGGCCAATCAGTGCATAAAAATATGCACACTATCTATAGAGAAATACAAATCAAAACCACAAAGAAATATCACTCCATACACATTAAGATGGCTTTTATTGAAAACAAAACAAATAACAACAACAAAACAGAAATGACAGGTGTTGGCAAGGATATGGAGAAATGGCAACTCTTGTGCATTGCTGGTGGGAACGTATAATGGTACAGCTATAATGGAAAACAATATGGAAGTTCCTCAAAAAAGTTAAAAATAGATTTAATATGTAATCCAGAAATTCCATTTCTTAGTAAATACTTAAAAGCTTAAAGCAAGAACTCAAACAGATATTTGTGCACTCACGTTTATAACAGCTTTATTTGCAATAGCCCACAACTGGAAATAACCCAGGTGTCCACCAATGGATGAATGGATAAACAAAGTGTTGTATACATTTTTGATGGAATATTATTCATCCTTATAAAGGGAATTCTGACACGTTACAACATGGGTGAACCTTAAGAACATTATGCTAAATGTAATAAGCCTGTCACAAAAGGAGAAATAGTATATGATTCCACTCCTATGAGGCATCTAGAATGGTCAAATTCATAGACAGAAAGTAGAATGGTGTTTGTCAGAGAATGGGATGGGGAAGAATGGGAGTTTACAAGAGTTTCAGTTTGAGAAGATGAAAAAATCACTGTAGATAGATGGTGTTGAGAGCAGCACAACAGTGTAAATGTAGTTAATGCTACTGAATTATACACTTTAAAATGGTTACAGTGGCAAATATTATGTATATTTTATCACAATAAAAATCATAAAAATTCACCGATGGTGTGAACTCTACCTGGTCTTAAAGACAAGTTTTTATAAAACTGTGTCTGATTTGTGTTGCAAAAGTAATGCAATAAGCAAAGAGAAAAAAAAATACATGGGAGAAGAAAACCAGCTCAAGTGAATTACAGATATGCAGGGTAAATAACGAGTAATTAGATTAGAAACACATGCACAGGCCAGAAAATGAGATTATAAATTACACCTAGGAGACAGCATCTTAACCTGAAGGTAGTGGTAGGTTATTGATGGGTTTGAAGCAAACCAACGGTGATCAGGTTTCCCGTGTAAAATGATCAGTCTGCAAGCTTTGTAGAATAATGTTTTTCAATAGGCAACCCCGGAGGTATGGAGGCCCTATGGAATGCTATTGCAGTGCATAATAAGCAGCAATGGAGGTGTATGAGAACACTAGATATTTAAGATGTAAATCTACAGGTTGTGGAATATAATTAGAACCTATCTGGGTATAATGAAGGAGGAAGAGAAGAGCATGATTCCTAGTTTCTATTTTGATCCAGTAGAGCAGTTTTATCCTTCACCAAGATAATGAGTCAAGAGGAAGAATATGTGAAAAGTTCAAGTGTTTGAGATAAAGAAGATAATGATATATTTAACTTTGAACCTCTAAAAACTGAGGGACTTTTTGAGACATCCAGGTTGAAATGTTTAATGGAAAGTTTAATATATAAAATTTTAGAGGAATGCCTGTCTTAGTGATATATTTTTGCCAGTTACCACTTCACAAGCAGTGGTTGAAACCATGAGTATTCTTTTAATCACCAAAGTGAGAGTATAAAATAAGAACATACTAACTATAATAATAACAGAAACCTTGAGAATACCTGCATTAAAAAAAGATCATTATAAATCCTCAATAATTAAGGCAGTGTGGTACTGATACATTAAAAAAGATCAGACAAGTGGAACCATGTAAAAAAGTTCAGAAAAAGAATTAATTATTCAGTGGGAATTTAGTATATGATAAATATGAAGCTCAAGAAAATGTAAAGGGGACTTTTACATAAATTATATTGGATCATTAGATAGGTGTCTGGATATCTAACAGGTAAACTGGATCCCGTGGTTCAACTTTTTCTAGGCTTCACATCTATTCTCATACCCTCTGCTAAGCAACTCTGAACCTCAGATTTGTAAATAAGATGTATTCCTTACCTGGGGTTTCATGTTAGGTCATATCAATGGGTGGTGGGCATTAGGCAGAAACCATTAGGCAGGAGAAGGAGGAGAGAAGGGACTCTTTTTTTTCCTGTTCTTGTTAATATCACCTAGCAATGGCTGTTTCCTTGGCATTTGGGACGAGTTTCTGCTCCTTTGACAATTTCAGAGTCAGATTTGTTGAGTTTTCTTAAGGGTACAAGTCACTGCTGGGCAGTGGTCTTGCTTTAGAAGTCCAAATCCAGATGTGTAGAATCTCTTTGAATTCCTAGGTTCTGAGAGCCCCCAAATAAACTCTTCTCTTTGTATCTTCAGGCCTAGGACTATTAGCTGCTTTCTGTAATCATTTTTGTTACTTCAGTTTTTGTTTTAATTGTTTTACTCTACAATCTTTCTGTGACCAACTTTATCAGTTTTTTTAGTTAAAATATGCCTTCCTGTTTCCTATTATGGCATATAAGAGGCTTGGAAGTCATCATTCTGTCCTAACAGCAAGTGAAAAGCTGAACAAACTGAAAAATCAATAACTTTTCTTAGATCCCTAAGAGAAGGTCTAAGCCATAGGGCAAACTACTGCCCTTATATTTGGGGAGACTGACAGATATGTGGAATCACAACTTACCCGGGTGTTTTATAATGATAAAGGGATTCTCCAAGAAGACATAACAATCCTTAGTATGTATGTGCTTAACAACAGAATATTAAAAGATGTGAGGCAACAACTGATAGGCAAAAACTGGTAGAACTGTAAGGAGAAACAGATGAATTCCCTATTATGATTGGAGATTTCAACACCCCTATATTAGAAATGGATGAATCTAGCAGGCAGAAAATCAGAAAGGACATAGTTAAGCTCAACCACACTATCAATCAACTATATAATGAACAACTATAGATGACTTCATCCAACAACTGCAGAATATACATTCTTCTCAATCTTATATGGGGCATTGCCCAATACATTGAGGGCCATAAAACACACTTAAATAAATTTAAAAGAACAGAAATCATATAATGTCTACTTTCAGACCACAATGGAATTAAACTAAAAACCAGAAAAATAGCTGGAAAATACTAAAATGTGTGATGATTAAACAACACAACTCTAACACGTGGGTCAAAGAAGAAATATCAAGAGAAATTTAAAAGTAAATTGAACGAAACTGAAAACACAACTTATCAAAATTGTAGGATACAGCAAAAGCAGTGTTTAGAGGGAAATTTATTGGATATGTATATGTTAGAAGAAAGATCTAAAATCAATTATATAAGATTCCACATTAGGAAACTAGAAAATAAAAGTAAATTAAATCCAAAGTAAGAAAAATAAAAATTATGTGAACTGGAGCAACATCAATGAAATTGAAAACAGGAAATCAACAGAGAAAATCAATGACATCAAAATATGATTCTGTGAAGAGATCAATACAAATGATGAGCCTTTAACCAGGTGAACTAAGAAATAAAGAGAAAAGGCACATTTCTCTTTATTTGTGAGGTGAAAGAAATGAAAGAAAGAACATTACTACAGATCCCATGGACATTAAGAGGATGAAAGATGGAATGCTGTGAACAACTCAATGACAAGTTTGATAACCTAAATAAAATGGCCCAATTCCTTGAAAGACATAATCTGGCAAAATTTATACAAGAATATAATCTTAATAGGCCTATACTTAGAAAAAAAATTATTTTTTATTCTAAAATTAAAATTGTAGATTAAAATCTACAATTAATAACTTCAAAATCAGAAAGGACCTGGCTGGGCGGATTCACTGATAACTTCTACCAAATATTTAAGAAATTATACCAATTCTCTGCAATTATTTTAGAATATAGAAAAAGAAGAAATACTTCCTAATTCATTGTATGAGACTGGCATCATTACCTTAATACCAAAACCAGACAAAAACTTCAGAAGAAAACAATAGATTAATATTCCTGAAGAACATAGATGCAAAAATCCTCAACCAAATATTAGCAAATTGAATACAATAATGTATATAAAAAGAATTATACACCACAATCAAGTGGGATTTATCCCAGATATGCAAGGCTAGTTCAAAATTTGAAAATCAGCACACAACCCGTGAAGGACAGAAATTAAAGTATACATTTAGAAACATGACAGTAACTTGAAATTGACAAGACATTCAAGCGTTTGTTCATTTTTCTGGTGTTCCTTTCACAAAATTAGTCATCAACTACAAATTGAGACAAAAACTCATCTTTCTCACACATGGTTTGAGAAGTACTTGGCTATATTTGGGATTTACAGCCTTGTGGATTTCTAGATGACTTGGAGAAGTGGGGAAAACTTAGATGTGAGCAGGAGATGCCAGCATGAGTACATGACCAAGTATAATAAGGTAAAATCTGCAGATTCTGGGGAATACTGACAGGACAAGTCAGATGCCAGGATCTTTTTCCCTCTTACCACGAAGTGGTATTAATAGTAGACTGCTGCTTTCAGTATCTTTATATAGAAATACAAAAAGTAAGGGTTAATGTCTTCCACCTCTGTGGCTACTGCGTGGAAAAAGATTCCCTAGAGCAATACAGCTGACGTCTTAGGTCCTCTACCAAGGAAAGGAAGAGTGATTTCTTTCTGAGTTTGGGAGAAGAAACTGTGCCTGCCTTTTCACATTTGTTTGGGGGACCACTTACCCTCAAGAAACACATATTGTACATAATTCCTTTCTGGTATGATTTTTGAAGGCACAGTTTCTCAAAGAGGGTAGTTTGTGATGTACACAGCCCTCAGTTGGACAAATAAGTCTATCTTACTAATGAATAAGAGTTATCATGTCAACTTAGCTAACAAATATAGTTCTATTCCCTAGTATGATCAGTTTATCAATAATAAAGATGATTATTTTTATCTCGATTTGTCAGATTCTGGTATCTATTTTTCAGTTGGACCTGAAGAAAGGTCTTTAAGCAGTTCATGGATCACAGAAGTCTAGAAACCACTGACTTGAATAGTCATAAATGTTCATGGCTCTTTTCAGGAGTTCACTTAGCTTTCTACTGATCAGAAAGATGTATCCAATTTCCATAACTTTGTGCTTTTGCAAATGGTTAGCCTTATATACTATAGTTTCCTCCCAATGAATTACAGTATCTGTCAAATAGGATTAATCAAATTGCAGTTTTGCAAAATTATAACTTTGTGGCTAATAAATAGTACTGTGTCAGCAGAAGGAAAAAGTGCTCAGAAGTAAGAAAGTTGTACAGGAAAAGTAATAAATTCCTGAATTCATATGGTCATTTCAGGCAGGATGCAAACTAAAGTCATGCATTCTACACTGGCATTGCTAGTGTATTTGCTTAATAGCCAATGATAAATTTCCATTTATCATCATTCATAAACTCAATGAGCTCTTTATTAATTGACATACCCAAATTTCTTCATTAAAAATTCATTTTATATTTCAACCAATTATTCACAATTGAATTGCAGACTATCTTTCTCTAAGACATAAGTAGGTTTTTAAAATATTTTTTAATTTTTGTAAGCTGTCTGATAGATATAGTTTTTTAAGCTTTATCTGCCATAAATGTTTCTCTTGAATACCATAATGTAACTCTCTACAGAAATAGTTGGTTTATTAGGAAAAATAATGTTAGAATAAAGAAACTGCTTCCTAAAAATCAACATTAATGCCTTTTCCAAGAAATGAACCATAGATAGAAGGAAGGCATTTTTAATGGCTTTTTAAAAATGTTTTTACTTAATTACTGGCAAAGAGAATATACTCACAAAGATCCATGGGTAACTGAGAGACAGCCATATTAATTCAGAATAAGAGGAAAGCTACAATATAAGTGAAAAGGTAAGTACCTTCCAAGACTTTATCACATAGTTGATAGAAGTTTGGTTATGTTTTGTGTTAGTTTGACCACATTATTTGTTCATTCAACATTCACTGAGTATTTACTATATGAACAACACTGTAAATACAGCATGGCCTTTGCTTTGGAAAAACTTGGTAAGTTACAGAAATGAGATATGGAAACATACAATTGAGATATGATGCAATAAATATTATATAGGAAGAGAACACTGTGAAAGCACCAACACAAAACAGTTTTTCTTGAGTTTACATAGTAAGGTGATATTGGACTTGAGTCTTGAAGGATGGATATGATTTCCCAGAAGAATGATTTCTGTAAGTGTGTTTTTTCAGCAAATATATCACTTCAAGAGGTGTGTTATGTTAATGGAAGCCAGAAACATTTCCCATATGACTTGAAATAAAGATAGAGGGATGTTCGAAAGTGAACATGGATAGAAAGTTTGGTGCCAGATAGGAAGATCTTATATTGGAATTCATTAAAGTGTAGAGTCAAAGAAATTTTAATGCAGAAAGATAAAATAGTCATACCTTTCTTTTTTTTAATTTTTATTTATTTATGATAGTCAGAGAGAGAGAGAGAGAGAGAGAGAGAGAGAGAGAGGCAGAGACACAGAGGAGGGAGAAGCAGGCTCCATGCACCGGGAGCCCGATGTGGGATTCGATCCCGGGTCTCCAGGATCACGCCCTGGGCCAACGGCAGGCACCAAACCGCTGCGCCACCCAGGGATCCCTAGTCATACCTTTCTTTTGAAAATAATTTTGTCAGCACTGAAGATGATAGAGGAAAATTTTAAATAAGATTTAAAATATGTATGTAGTGTTCATTCTATAATATAGATGCAATAATATTCAGCTAAAATACCAAGTGAAAAACCACAGCCAGACAATGCTTTATATACATATTTGAACAGAGTAGAACCTAACTGAATAGTATAGTCAAGATTCAGGTACCTTTGCCAAAGAGTGAAAGTTATTACCTAAAGACTAAGATATGGTGTTTTGCCTGTAAATATATAACATTTTCATTTTATGTCATCCTATCCATATGCTTTGTTATATTTTTCTTTTTTTCTTTACAATGAGCATATATTCTTATTTCTAACTGCTTCTGCCTCTTCTTCCATCTTAGCATCATCTGAACTAAATCTTTTGCCTTCTATTTCCTCTTTTAAGGGCCCGTTTGGGTAATGGGTGATCGTCTTCATATTTTAGGTTTAGCTGATTAGCAACCTTAATGCTATTTGCAACTTCGATTCCTTTTTTTCATATAATGTTACATATTTACAGACATACCACCAGGAAGCACAGATAAAGGAACCAAAATTCTGCCTATCACACAAGCCAAGCTTTTTTTTTTTTTTTAAGATTTTATTTATTTATTCATGAGAGACAGAGAGAAAGTAGAGACATAGGCAGGCTCCCTGCAGGGAGCCCGATGCGGGACTCAAACCCAGAACTCCGGAATCATGCCCTGGGTCAAAGGCAGACACCCAACCGCTGAGCCACCCAGGCAGCCCCAAGCTTATTTTTTAGCATGTGCATGTCCAGGTTTCTAGCACATTTGTTTGAAAAGACTACTTGTTTATCATTGAATTGCCTTTGCATCCTGTTGAAAATTAATCGACTATGGATGTTTGGGGTTTTTTTTCTGAACTCTGTACTGCTCCATTTGTCTGTATATATTCTTTCAGCCACACCACAATGTTCTGACTATTGTAACTTTATAGAAAGTATTAAGTAGTGTGTGTGTTCTCCAGCTTTGCTCTTCTGGTTTCCTTCACCTTTCATAAATATTAGTATCAACTTACCCACTTCTACAGAAAAAAATCTGGTATGATTTTCATTGGAATTACACTGTATCTGCAAATCAGTCTGGAGGCAGAGAATTAACATCCTAATAAGTTTTTTAAGCTTTCAGTTTATGAACATGGTATATATCTCTATTTATTTAGGTCTTTGATTTCTTTGTCAATATTTTATAGTTTTCAAAATACAAAATTTGTGTGGCAATAGTCTATACTTGATAATTATAAATTTTGGTACTAATATAAATGACACTCAGTTATCATAGTGTTAAGGCTAAATATCTTTGCCTTGTTTTTAATCTTTGGAAAACTTAGTCTTTTACCACTAAGCATGATGCTATCTATGAGTCTTTTTGTACATACCTTTTATTAAGTTGAGGACATTCACTTCAATGGAGATTTTATCCCTGCAGAGAGATTTTATCAAAACTGGATGTTGAATTTTGTTAAATGTATTTACTGTACCTATTAAAATAATCATATTGTATTTATCCTTCAGTTTCTCATTATGAATTACATTAATTCAAACAGAATTGATTTTAAATGTTAAACCAACTTTGCATTTCTGGGATAAAATCCACTTGCTCATGATATATTAAGTATTTTACATATTGCTAAATCAGATTTAACAGTTTTTAATTGAGAAGATTTACATATGTATTCATTAGACATATTAGCTTATAGTTTTCTTAACTTGGTGTATATTTGTCTATTACTGATAACAGGGTAATGATGACTTCAAGTAATTAGTTGGGAAGTGGACAATTCCTGTTCTATTTTGGAGGAATTTTTATAACATTGGTATTCTTTCTTCCTTAAATATTTGGCAAAATGGTAATGATATCCTGTAGATTTCTTTGATAGACCATTTTTGTAAATGTATTTAATTGATATAGGACCATTCTTGCTATTTCTGTTTGTATTGTTAAAAGACAATGTCTATTTTATCAAATTTTTCAAATATATAAACAGAATTGTTGGAAATATTTTTTTTTAAATTTCAACTTCATTGAGGTATAATTGACATATGAAATTGTAAGATATTTAAGGTTACATTGTGGTAATTTGGTAGACATATACATTATGAAAGGATTTTCTTATCTAGCTAATTAAGATATCCATCACCTCACGTATTTATCTCTTTTTTGATGAAAGAAGTTCTAAGCAAATATCAATTATTTAATACAGTATTAATTGTATTTATCATATTTTACATTTTATCTTCAGAACTTACCATTTTATTTATTTATTTTTAAGATTTTATTTATTTATTCATGAGAGACACAGAGAGAGAGAGGCAGAGACACAGGCAGAGGGAGAAGCAGGCTCCATGCAGGGAGCCCAATGTGGGACTCGATCCTGGGACTCCAGGATCATGCTCCAGGCTGAATGCAGGTCCTAAACCACTGAGCCACCCAGAGATCCCAGAACTTACCATTTTATAGCTGAAGTTTGTACCCTTTTACCAACCTCTCTCTACTCGCCCTCCAAATGCAGTCTCTGGCAACCATTATTTTATTCTCTAAGTTTGACTTTTTAATTAGTTTATTTTTATTTTTTAGATTCTACATATAGGTAATATCATGTAGTATTTGTCTTTTTTTTAACCTGGCTTATTTTACTTAGCATAATGCTTTCATGTTCCAACCATGTCATAAATGGCAGGATTTCCTTCATTCTCATGGCTAGGTAATATTCCATATATATCACATCTTCTTTATCTATTTGTCCATTGATTGACTTTTAGACTGTTTCCATATCTTAGCCACTGTGTATAAGGCTGCATTGATTTGGAAGTGTAGGTATCTATTTGGTATCCTGCTTTAATTTCATTTGGATCTATAAGGAGAACTAGAATCCTGGGTCATATGGTAGTTCTAGTTTGAATTTTTTTTTTTTTTTTAATTTGAAAGAGGGCCTGGTTTCTCAGTTAAGCCTCTGACTCTTCATTTTGACTCAGGTCATGATCTCAGGGTTGTGAGATCCAGACCTGCATCAGGCTCCACACTCAGCGGGAGTCTGCCCAAGGATCTCTTTCTCCCTCTGCTCCTCCCCCCAACTACCCTCACTCTGTTCTTCCTCTTTCAATCTCTAAAATAAATAAAGATTTTTAAAAAATTTTGAGGGGGATCCCTGGGTGGCGCAGCGGTTTGGCGCCTGCCTTTGGCCCAGGGCGCGATCCTGGAGACCCGGGATCAAATCCCACGTCGGGCTCTCGGTGCATGGAGCCTGCTTCTCCCTCTGCCTATGTCTCTGTCTCTGTCTCTCTCTCTCTCTCTCTCTCTCTCTCTCTGTGACTATCATAAATCAATAAAAAATTTAAAAAAATTTTTGAGGATTGTCTAGTATGTTTTCCGTAGTGAGTAAGAAAAAAAAAATAGAACTTTACATCCCCATAAATAGTGATTGATTTGTATTCCCCTTATGAATAGTGATTTTGAACAACTTTTCTCATGTACCAGATAACCATTTGTATGTCTTCTTTGGAAAAATGTCTATTAAGTTTCTCTGAGCATTTTCAGATTGCATTGTTTGATTTTTTGCTATTGAATTGTATGAGCTATTTATATATCTTGCATATTAACCCCCTTATCAGATATATGACTAGCAAATATTTTCTCCCATTTGGTAGGTTGCCTTTCAATAAATGTTGAGGAGTCTACTTCCTATGTTTCCTTCTAGAAGTTTTATGGTTTCAGGTCTTGTATTAAAGTCTTTATTTTGTGTTGATTTTTTTGTGTGTGTGTGTTGATTTTTTGAGTGGTATAAGATAAGGGTCCAGTTTCATTTTTTTTTGCATTCAGGTATCAAGCTTTCCCAGCACCATTTATTGTATAGACAATCCTTTCCCCATTTTATTTTCTTGGCTTCCTTGACAAAAATTAATTGACCATATATATATATGTGGGTTTATTTCTGGCATCTCTGTTCTTTTTTGTTGATTATGTGTCTGTTCTTACGGCAATACATATCTAAAAATATTTAGTGTGTATGTATATAGTGTATATTCATTGTATATATGATATATATATATATATATATATATTAGGTGTATATAAAATAGAAGTTCTCTTCTTTTATTCATGTGATTTCCTATCTTTTTGTAGAGACTCAGACTCTATTGACTAAGAAATATACTATTAGGAGACCTGAAAGAAGAATTTCTTCCCCTGGGAAATAATGGCCCTTTGATACTAGAGAATGACCTGTTTGCCTCATTACAGAAACTCCTTAGATCAGTTTATTGGTGATTTTTTATAATGAGGATTCAAAACACAACCTTCACCAAGGGTCACTCCTGGGCTGCCTGGGCATTGCTTTCACTTAAAAAGTTTTTTTTTAAATATATATATATATATATATATATATATATATATATATATATATAACAGGAAGGTGACTCAAAAGGAGTAAAGATTTTGTTGCTTCTGTATGAGCATTCATTTGCTTCCAATGACAGATGGTTCTCTAATTTATTTCCCTTTGTTTTAGAGCATGGGTAATTATACTGGAAATATCAAAAGAAGACAAACTTATCTTCCTTGTCTTGTTTTTTTTTCTTATCCAAACTAGCAAGAGGAAAGTATATTAATTCTTAAGATGGCAATTACTAGTAATAAAACATATATAACAACCATGTGATTATTGTGTAATATAGAAAATGGGTACTCGATTTTTTTCCTTTCATTTATATTTGGCAGAGAGATACTAGAAAATCTGGTTTCCATAATCCATAAGTTTGAAAAACACAGGCTTTAGACTCTGGATTTCTAATGATCATTTTTCCTGTATTTGTATGGGTAATCAATGTTTTAAATTATATGCATGTTAACAATTTCCCTTTATACTTATATTTATTGTTTCCTCTTCCTTCGTCCTATTTCCAAAGTAAAAGTGACTGCAACATGATAGAAAGATAATAAATACTTTATATAAGGAATATTTTCTACGACTTTTAAGTATTTTTTTAAAAGGGAGCTTGACAAGAGCAGTTCTGATGCAAGATTAGGAGCTAGCTCTTTATTTTAATTGATTTGAGACTGAGAAGAGGGAGATTAGAAAGAATGAGTAATATATATATATATATATATATATATATATATATATATATATTGTAACTTTGCTATAAGGGGATGCAATAAAGAAGGCTGGGCCTTGGACTGGGATGTGTCAGTCACAAACTTCTAAAAGCAGAATGTTTGCTCGGGTATCCTCTGTGTGTGTATGTTTGTGTGTGTTTTCCTGATACAAGTTGATAAATGGATATATTTATTTATTTTTCTAAACATGAGATCTATTGCTTTTACAGGCTACTAGAGGGGATGTAGCACCAATTAAGCAAGTTTCAAGTAGAGTCAGAACCTTACCCATACAGAGATGGGCACATTTTCCCAAAGTTTCCTGTCAGTGACAACTTTTTAAAGTATATGAACATCAGTCATAAATATGTTTTAAATACTGTGGTATATTGTAACTCATTAGCCCTTTGAAAAAGAATGGAGATGATTTCAAGTTGGGGTATGTTAAGGAAGCAGGTGACCCTCCCACCTCTGTAATTTTTACTCTCTAAAGCAAAAGAGTCTGCTGATCAATACAAATCACTTGGGGCCAGGAATAGGTCCCTTGGGAGAGTTTACAGAAATTTGGAACAGAGCAGAACCCTTCCTGCTGTGTTCTGTTAAATACCCCCACCCCCACATTAGTGTTCCTCCTCCTGTTCTATTTCTCCAGACTTATTTTTTGTTTTAATAGGAGCAGCTTTTAAAGAAAGAAGAAAGGAAAGATCGGGATTTCATAATGTCTTCAGACTTTTTATGTCAAATGAGGAACAATGTGCTTTGAACCATTACAGTGGTATGACCCAGATAAAAACAATAAAGCCCTGGTGAAAGAGGTTCTTAATTTCTTCTCTTTCCTCCTGATTTATAGTGTCAATAGATCAAAGGGCAATTGTATTCCAAAACCAAATCTAAATATCTAAAATAACTCATATTTCTTTCTACTGCTCATTATCTCTCATAAATAATAACAGAGATGTGGTCCTTTCATTTGACTTTGCTTAGAGAGAAAAGCTTATTTAGGGCAATACAAATATTTTTGCAATACAAAGTAGAGTAAAAACCTAATATTCCCTCATCTACTATATTAATAAGCAAAAGAATCAAATAAATTTAAATTAGAATCAAAGAGTTTTAGGACATTCAGGGACTTTGGTGATGGTTTTGCTAAAGGTCCTCAATTCACAAATTAGAAAAATGTGGCTTGAAAATAGTAGGAGATTTGTCAAGGTCACATAGAGTATTCTGGCAAAGTGGCTGCAGATCCCTGGTGACTGTTCACTAGCCTAGTGTCCCTTTCTTTATGTAATACTTCTTTTTCTTAGTGTTATAAGAGTAAGAGGCCAGCACACCAGCTTCTCTAGCTGGTAAATCACACAATATATGAAGGATATAAAGTAATCTAATCCATTGTGCATTGAAAGTACATAGAAACCCTTTGTGAACACCTGGGGAGTAGAATGAGCGGAAAAACGCAACTATAGTACTTGCTGCAGCAGAGGAAAGGAAGAGTGAAATTGACCTTATTTATCTATTTAAAGAGTGAAGACAGAAACTACAATGAGAAACAACATAGCATCGCTGTTCAACCAAGAGCTAATGTTTGTATCATTTTAGAAAAATGTAATCATTATTCGTTGTGGATGACTTTTTGCCTCATGTGACATTTCTGACATTGTAGTCAATAAATAAAAATTGTGCTGACAGAAAGCTCATGTGGTAAATCATGCAATTTACAAGACAGTAAAATATATCATGATACTGCATCCAGTACTTAACCAAGAACCTCAACAAGACATAAATCTTACCATAGTTTGATGCAATCATAGTCTTGTTTCATGCTAGGCTTTTCAATTGCAGCTGAGCATTCATGATTGCTCTTGTAATAAGTACCATTTTTCTCCTCCATTTCTCCCTTTGCCCAGAGAAATGGTATCTGGAAAGTGCTAAAAATTTGAAGCCTCCAGGAAATTGTCCTGAAACTAGAAACCAGCAGGAAATTAACCTGAATACACTATAGCCAACATCCTAAATATTGTTTAAAACATATTCCTTTATAAGTGCAATAGCATTAATATTCAAGCTGCTGAACTGTGTACATAGAAGTTGGCCTATAGCGTGATATCATCATAAGTTACAGCACGAGGAGGTTTGTCCTTCTTATGGAATAAGCAGTTTATCTGCAGAGCATGTTTAGAATAATTGTTGAATATTGCAACTGTCATTAAAAGTCTGCTCAGTGTCTGTGCTGAGAAATTTCTACTGAAAACTTGATTCCTTCAAAAAGCATTTAAAGATGTTTTGAAGGAAATATATTTTGGTCTATTTATTTCTTTCTTTATTGAGCTTTCAGCCTTGATTATAATTTTTTTTTTTTTTTTTACAACAGGCATCTTTAGGAGCACTGCTCCTAAGTACAATGGCTTCCTATAGAGGTGCTGAAACTGCTGTTTGGAGTTTGAAGGTTTCTCTCACATAAATAAAGAGAAAAATAGTATGTATCAAGACTTTTAGGGATCCCTGGGTGGCGCAGCGGTTTAGCGCCTGCCTTTGGCCCAGGGCGCGATCCTGGAGACCCGGGATCGAATCCCACGTCGGGCTCCCGGTGCATGGAGCCTGCTTCTCCCTCTGCCCCCCCCTCTCTCTGTGACTATCATAAATAAATAAATAAATAATTAAAAAAAAAAGACTTTTAAAAAATATAACACACACCCTCCTTTTATTTGGTTCTGAAGTTAAATTGGTTAAACTCTTGTGTAAACTTCCCTTTTAAAGCCTTCGATTTTTACAGTCAAGTGAACTCATGAGATTGCCCTTACCCTACCACCTTCAGGTTGCCCTTCTCCAGATGGAAATTTCTCTTCAGTCTTTTACACAGCACACCATCATCACATGTTTTGCTCTTTTACATAGCGTTTCTTTGCATCTGCAATCTGGTGCCTGCTTCGCCTCTCTTTACAACACCTAAGGGTGCATATGACTTTGACCAATAACTCCCAATGCACTTCTATCTTAAGATACTACATAAATGGAAGGAAATATAAATGTATCAAGAACAGGAAGGGAAACTATATATATCTACCTCAGGTATAAAAGAGCCATGTTTTATATACCCATTTCCACATCCCTATAAATATTTCTACATTACAGAGTTGGAGATGCTCACTATGCATACAACATACACAAAATATGAAAACTTGAGGGTTTTTCCCCCTAAGCCCTTGTGCTTTTGCATGAAATAATACATGAAAAAATGACCCTAAATAGCCTCTGTTTTCTCACTCTACCCAAGATAGCGATCATTTTTGGAAGTGCATATGACAGTATTTAAAAATTAGTCTCTAATAATTTCAGGGTTTTGTTTTTACTTTTTTTTTACATGTTTAAGAGTAATACATGTGTATTTAAAAACTTTCAGAAAATACAGTATAGAGAAAAAAAATCACCTGTAATCTCAGACCATTTTAACTGTTAACATTTTTATGCATTACTGGAGATAAGTGACTATTTAATAAAATTGTGATAGTATTTTACACGTGGTTTTGTTTTCCATTACAGTATATCATAAGCACTTTCCTATATCATGAAATACTCTCATAATTTTCAAGTTGTTTTCAATTTTTCAGTACTATATGAAATATTATTTTGAGTCCTATGCTTTTTTAAAATCCTATATTTAAGTACCTCTGTAAATCTGTTTCTTTAAAGTCTATTGACAAATTTTAAAGTTAAAACATCTTTGTCATCAAATCTATCCATTTTTCCATTTTAATTATACCTGTTTTACCATATCATGATAAAACTATAGCGATATAAGGAAAATGTAAACTGCTTAATATCTACAAGAAAATTTCCTCTTGCAGAAAGTGATATAAGCCTACTTCAACACCTTATTAAGTGTGCAGAACTAGAGGTACTGGGAATTCAACAAGGTATGCTGAAATTATAACAGATGGTCACCAAAGTACCTCGTAGTGTGACAGGATTCTGTCAGTGACAGAAATTTGAAGGGTTTCGAACACCTCAAAGAATAGGAAAGCTAACTTGGAGCACAGTAATTGCCCTGAAGAATAGAGGAGCTAGTGAATCTTGTTGGCAAATGAGGAGGAGAAGTAAAAGAGACCAAGATGCCAGTGAGAGAAGAAAGTGCTATAAATAGGACTATGGACAAATTGGGTGCAATTATGGGACGGGAGAGAGCAGGTAAAGAAAACAAAAAAAGAAAAGATGTGAAAATTAGAAATGTGCCCAAAGCAAAAACAAAACAAAACAAAATATAAAAACAAAGACCAAACCCTTTAGAAAGTAGTGGGTTTATCTTAGTAGTTGTAGATATGTAGAAATAGTAAACATGTACTCTGGTAGTGGTGATCAGTAGGAGAACTTGGAGCTAAGGGTAGAATTTCCCCCCACTTAAGTTAGAGGAAGAGGAGCCCTAGCTACCTAGAACCATATTAAAAAAAAAAAAAATTAGTTTGTGGCTGAGCATCAAAGAAGAAATCCCGAGAGCAGAAAAAATATGTGAAATAGCACCAACTCCAATGCCTTTAGATGTATTTTATATTTTTCTTTTCTTTATAGAGTAGTCACAAAAATGTTATTATAAAGAGAAAAATGTAAATCCGTGTTAATAAATGTAAATAATGATAGCTATAAAAGAACACAAAGTAAATACAAGAACTTGAGAGATGACAAAACATTGTGAATGTGGTGACCTGATTATAGCAGAAAGTAAATCAGGGACTGCTGAAACTTACATAGGAAAAAAAGAAAAAAAATCTTTTTAGAAATAAAAGCTAAATAATTAAATATAAAGAAGTTAAGGAAAAAGAGACAGTACAGAAACTGTGGTAAGGGAGATAGAGGTTGTATGTGAGATAAACAAAGGGGACTAGAATCATAAAAGTCAAGATAAAAAAATATTAGAAGGAAATGATAAGAAAAATAGGCATTAGAGACCCAATATATGTGAGATTGGAGTACCACAAAAAGACAGACAAAACAAACCAACCAATTTTTAAAAATACAGTTATTTGTAAAGTCATGAGACTAAATAAGACAAAAAAACTGAAAGGGAATGTTATTTTACAAGGAGAATTGCCTCATGAGAAACAACCCTGAGACATCTGTTAAAATTAACTTGAAAAATAAATAATGTTTTTTTAGATATATGCACACACAAGCAGACACAATTAATATAAGAGTGAAAAGTAGACTGGCTTCAGGTACCTCCTCAGGAATATTCAATTTAAAAAAAGAAAGAAAGAAAATGGAATACAGAGTAAAATATATTAAAAGTAGTAATATAGACATTTGAGAGGACAGTGGAGTAAGAAGCACCAAGAATCCAACTTTCCAACTGGACAATTATATGAGCAGAAATTGTCTGAAGTGACCATTTTGGAACTGTGGAGTTTATTTGAACAATTGTAGACTTTATAGGAAAGCTTCGATGATAAATTGCTGTTAATTTCAGTCCATTTCATCCATTAGAGTGATGGTGGCTAGTATTCCTACCCCTCAGCCCTGTGGCATGCAGCTGTGGGGATGGCAGCCACATTTCCGGCATGAGCTGCTCTGCTGAGGGTCCTGTGTTCTGATTATGGATGTCTGCTTCTGATTGCTGAGATGCTAGTAAGCAGCCTGGCCACCACTGTTCCAAACCCTACTGCCTGAAGCAGTTTCTACAAGATTTAAAGGAATCTCACTTGATTTTGAAGGTACATGCAAACAATTCTTAGGGAAATTTAGAAAGCCACTTCATATATCCAGGGAAAGACACAGTGTTAGGAAAGACTGAGATCTTAAGCTATAATCTGAGGCTGATTCCCAGCACAGAGACACCTTATAGCAACAACAACAACAACAACAACAACAACAACCATCACCAGCAGACCTTGGGGAAAGGCAAGAATCTGGTTTCTAGAGTTACTACTTTATAAGATACTAGTGTTCGGTTTTAACAACAAGAAAAAATCACAAGGCATTTAAAAAACAGAAAAGTATGGCCCATTCAAAGGAACAAAATAAATCAACATAAAACATATTTGAGGAAGCAGACATCAGATTTACTGTACAAAGATTTTAAAACAATTGTCTTAAAGTTACTCAAAGATCTAAAGAAAGATGTGAATAGAGACAGGAAAACGATGTATGAAAAAATAATAAGACAGTATTAATAACAACAGAAAATTTAAAAAGAAACCAAAAAGAAATTCTGGAGCCTAGGGTACAATAACTGAAATGAAAAATACAATATAGAAAATCAAAACCAGCTCTACAGAAGCAGAGTAAAGAATCAGTGAAATGGAAGACAGGACAATGGATACTATTGATTTTGAAGAATAGGAAGAAAAGTGAACAGAACTGAAGATATCTAGGAGACTACCAGTCAGACCAACATAGATATTCTGGGGATCCCAGAGATGGAGGCAGAAAGAATATTTGAAGAAAAAACAGTTAAATACTTCCCACAGTTATAAATCTGTGAATCCAAGAAGCTTAAAGAACTCTAAATATGATAAACCCAAAGTGACCAATCCAAAAGACCTGTAAAAGTAAAGACTTAAAAAATAGTAAAAAATCTCCCAGCAAAGACCTGGAAGAGATGACTTCATTGGGGAATTCTGAGTAACATTTAAAGAAAAATTAACATCAACTCTTTTCAAACTTTTCGAGATAATTAAGGTTAAGAGAAGATTTCCTATCTCATTCTGGAAGACTAGCATTATTCTGATATCAAAGCCAGAATATGACATCTCAAGGAAAAATGCATTTCAATAGAAATTACGACTACATATGCAAAAATTCTTAACCAAAATTAGCAAAATGAGTATAGCAACACATTAGAAAGATTACTCACTACTTCCAAGAGAAATTTATCCTAGGAATGCAAGAGTACTTTACCATAAGAAAATCAATGTAATACCTCACAATAATAGGAAGAAGGAAAACGCCACATGACTATGCTAATTGATGCAGGAAAAAAAAATGACACAATCAAGTAAACTTTCATGATAAGAGAGACAACTAGAAATAATCTAGAGAGACAAAAGTTCCAGGATATATTGCTAATTTAAATGAAAAAGTCTCAAATCCCTTTATATATTATTTTACTGTTTATGTAGAAAAGGGGGAAATATAAAATATATACACAAGTAATAGTATCTGCTTATAATGGCATAAAGAAACATTGGAAATATATACACACACATATATATAATGTATAATATATAATATATTTATATGTACACACATTTCGCATTTACATACAGGGAGCAAGGGAGAAATGGTGGGGAAAGAATTAGTAGAGGAATAAGATTTTTCACTGTATATATATATATATATATATATATATATTTATAACTTTGTGAATGTATTACTTATGCAAAATAAATTTAAATAAAATTTAACACTAAGTTATATAGGGCTGGGCTAAATGCTACCTTCTCAGTGAACCCTTTTGTGACTTCCCATAGAGTTAATTTCCCTTCTGCTCTGTGCTCTCACAGTATTTTGTACAGTTCTCTACTTCCACATACATCCATTGAATTGTGATTCACTCATTTTTTTCTATCTGGAATTTGAGTATCTTGAGAGCGAGGCCTAGATCTTAATCACCTCTCTTAGTGCCTTCCACTGCCTCTGACATTTGAGAGATACTTAACAAGTTTTAGTTACAAATGAATGAATGAATATCCTTAATGAATTGATTCATTGGCCAACTCTATCAGCCTGCTACTGCTCGATCTGCACATAATATGAATGGAGAAGTTCTAATTCCAATACTGCCACTTTCATTCAGCACTGACATGAACAATCGACTATGTTCCTTTCATTTAACTTCCCCTGCAACTGTTCCAGCCTTCTGTGATCCAGACATATGCCAACACTCTCTGCATGTCACCCATTTATATGCATCTGATCAAAACATTATTTTCTAGAAACCATTTTCTGGGTATGATTCCTCATATAACACTCTTTGGTCTGTGCCTTCTGAAATAAATGGTTGAGAATATGGGCAAATTTTCCCTGTCAATTTTCCAGATACAACAAGCATGATACGATGAGCCCACTGAAAGCTGTGCCATAGCTGGGGCAGACAGCTTCCATGTGGTAGTGGGATGAGAAGGGACATCAGGCAGCTGGGTTTATGGGCATCATTGAAGATAAGCACACTGACACCTAAAAAAAAAAAAAAAAAAACCAGGCGGCTTGTGGTGAACAGCTTTCCCAGCCCCAGATTGATTGCCACTTTCTCTCCTAGTTATTACTGTCTCTAGGGCTTTTGCTTTTCTATAGCCATTACTGTTTCTAGTGATTGTCTTTTCCCCAGATTTTGTATGAGAGAAAAATGTATTTGAGTTATAATCATTTTCTTAAGGTTGATAAACCCATATGATCATGTTGCAAGAGATATGGCTAGAGATGAAAGAGGCCAAAACTATAGAGGGTTTTGAATGTGGGCCTGAATAATTTGCCTGTTGAGCATAAATAAGTGTTGCAATATGATGGAAAGATTTTAAGCAGGAATGATGATATCATCAGGTTTGTGCTTAAAAGAAAAAAAAAAGCAGTATAGATGCCATAAAAATGAGAGCTAGGAACACGTGCTATGAGACTACTAAACTAGTCCAGATGAGAGGCCATGGGAACTTAAATTAGGACAATAGAAGGAAGACTAATATTTCTATTAAAAATCAATATTTTGCATTTGGCCGGTATTATATATTTTGTTTAATATTTCCACAGGAACTCTATGTACTTTACTTATTTCAGAAGTTCTGAAACCTTAACATGCATTGTAGAAGGAGAGCTTTTAAATCACATATTGCTAGATAACATCTTCAGAGTTTCTGGGGTGAGCCTCAGCATTTGCATTTTCAGGTTTCCAAGCGATACTGATGCTGCTGGTTGGCCCAGGGACCATACTTTTAAGAACCACTGGCCTATTTGTGTTCTTCCTGAAAATCAAAACTGATTTAAAAGAAAGTAAATCTGGGGGATCCCTGAGTGGCTCAGCGGTTTAGTGCCTGCCTTTGGCCCAGGGCGTGATCCTGGAGTCCCGGAATCAAGTCCCACATCGGGCTCCCTGCATGGAGCCTGCTTCTCCCTCTGCCTGTGTCTCTGCCTCTGTGTGTGTGTGTGTCTCAGGAATAAATAAATAAAATCTTTTTTTAAAAAGAGAAAATAAATCTGAATTTCACCTTAGTTCCAACACTAAGCAACAGTATAGCCGTAGATATATTCTTTTAACTTTGTAAGCTACAGTGTTCTTACCTGTAATGAAGTAGTTGTATCTCTAAAGCCTATATTCTTATCATCCCTCTGAAATTTGCAGGTATCTTGTAAGTAAAATGAATAGGCCACTATTTCTTGAGGAAAATACAAGAATTCTTAGTTTAGGTATAGATATGATTATATAGTAATAGAGAAACTAGTGTATTTAAAGCTCTCATTCCTAAGTGTCTTTATCAGACCATTTCTGGATTCAGAAATTCTTTTACTCAGTTTTAGTGAAGAAATATTTTCCGGTTTGGGGATATTGGCAAATGTTTATAATAATAAATGGTGGAGTAGAACTGAAATTTTGGAAAGTGCCTCAGTGTGCCAGTCACAAAATCATTCCTATGACTGTGAGATGCCTAAGTCTGGCTAGTGACAATGTAGGTGCAGGGCAAGATGGACCAGCAGATGCATTTATCTGATTTCAATGACTCTTGAGTTGAAAACCTCGTTTTCCTTTGACTCTGCTTGAATGCAACCCAAGTGGGTTGAGGGATTTTGCAATATAAAGGGAAATGCCCAACAAGTCTTGGTGCATTTAAGAATCACTTAGCCGAAGCTATTTTTGACTGAGTGCGATAGCTCTAGGATAAGATTTCACAGGTCAATTTCTCTTTGCCACTGTCTACTGAAGTGCTCTATGCTTCTATTTTCTCAACTAATTCAGTGACACATGAATGATCTTTAGGAAATTGCTATTGGTGTCAGAAACTCAGAAATTATAATGATCATGTTATGAACTATGAAAAACTTTAAAAGTTAATTTTACGCAATGTACTTCTTTCTTTCCCTTTTTAATACATATGTGGAAGGTATTACAACAGTCTCCCGTGGTATATTCTGCTGAAATAGTAGTTTTCATGAGAGAACTAAATTGTTTTGTCACAACTAATCCAGTAATGCCATATTCAATAACTACCAAAGAATAACTTTTTAAAAGTTCTAATTGATACAATGTTCCCAACAATGCATTTTTGTTAAATATTTGGCACACCTACTGCTTACCTGCTTATATGGTATGTATGCACTCAAACTCTTCAAATTTCTATGTACTGATCTGCAAATGAGAAAGCTAAGACATGTGCAGACCACATAAAAAATAAAAAAATACTTAATACGTATCTAATCTGTTGCCTAATCTTCTTACATTCAATTTCTCTTCAGTCTGTTTTCCACATGCTATCTGGATTTAACTTTGTGAAACATTAACCCAATTACCTAATTTTCCCACTGGAAAAAGATTGATTATATTCTCATGTTATAGAAGAATATGCACAAATCTCAAACAAACTCTGATATTTTAAGCTCTCCCCAATTTTGGTTCATTCTATTCTTTTAGCTTTATCATCTCAGACTTTCATATATTACAAGAAAGAAACCAAACTATTACTCCATGACCATTTTGTCTTTAACTCACTTCTGTGCTTTTGCATGGATTTTTCCTTCCACTGGAATGTTCTTCATCAACTATTGAAATTCTTCAAGACCTAGCTGAGATATCACCTGACATCTTTATTATGTTTTCCCCAATAAATACAATTGGAGCTCAGTGCCCCTTCTTAAGTGATCTATCTTATTTTGTCAAATATCAAAGTAATTTATAAATATTTCTGACCTCCTCCTAGACCTTTAGTTCCACTATAGGCAGAGGATCTCAACAGTGCCTAAATCACTGAAAATGCTCAGTATGTGTTTGTCAAGATAACTTAAATAAGGAATCAGTATATTTATCTTTGTAAACCATGAGCCTTCTATGATTAATGTTACATATAACAGTCTAGGAAAAATATTACCCACTGCTTACACATCTCTAATTTATGTTTACCAATTCACTGAACAACACTCTTATTTTTGCTGCTAGTAGACTAATTATTGTACAGCAGACCTACATTCAGTACCTTGAAATAACTGCAGAATGCCTTATATGTGGAGTAAGCAAAAGAGAAATGCAGAAATATGCCTATGTCTGAATAATATGAATATATATATATATATGTTTTTCAAACTCTTTTCTGAAATAAATATTGCTAAATACAATAATTGTGAAAGGGTACCATCTGCTATGCGAAGGATGGGATACTAAACACCTTTTTTTAACAAAAATTCCTCATGGCTTTAAAATTAATTCCACTGTTTACTAGCTGTGTAACTTGTGCAAGTTATTTAAATGTTCTTAGCTTCACTTCTCTTGGTGTAAAATGGGAATGCTAAAGTACTGATCTTATATGGTAGATATGAGGCTTATATGACATGCACACACACACGTACACAGACATTTTCAGTCTTGTGTCTGGGTACATCATGCACAATCTGTAATTATTAGCTATTATATTAATGATAATTATTATTTTACATTTATTAGCATAGAATGGAAGTTGGAATTTTTAATGCATCTTCTTTGACTTTATTCTTGAGGCAAATAATGACTTTGCCATAGTTTAACAACTAGCTGATCTGTATTACAGTTGACAGTTTCATATATGTTTTATGAAAATGGTAGTCATCTCCTGAACACAAAACATTATCTATGAAAGTCAGAACTTCTGTGGCAATCAGTCCTGTAAAGTTCTGAGACTAATTATTTTTATTTATAACACAAAACAGCCCTGATTACTTTTTCAACCATTCCCTGCCTTCTTTAATTTAAACTATATATTACGTATAAGTAGACACCTCCACAATCTTGTTCTATTCTCCATGATTGGAGCATATCTCAAATATGATGTAACTAAGTATTACTTGGTGAGCCCTGTCAGCCACTATTGCATTTAAGATAAAATTCTCAGGACAGGGGATCCCTGGGTGGCTCAGCGGTTTAGTGCCTGCCTTTGGCCCAGGGCATGATCCTGGAGTCCCGGGATCAAGTCCTGCGTCGGGCTCCTGGCATGGAGCCTGCTTCTCCCTCCTCCTGTGTCTCTGCCTCTCTCTCTCTCTCTCTATGTCTATCATAAATAAATAAATAAATCTTTAAAAAAAATTCTCAGGACACAAGAATATTGGAATTTACTTACTTCATATACATAGTCCATTAATATATAGTTTCTCTTGTTTCTTTTTTAAAATCTTTCATGATAGCACCATGACTTTTCTGAAGAAAGGGTAAATCCTCTCCCCTTTACCAACATACTGAACCCACCTTGAAGCTTCCAGCTGAGGCTAACGTGCTATGTTTTATTAGTCAGAGCCCCTGCCTTCATGGAATTGGTGTTCTACTTAGGAATGAAGGTAAAGTTAAAATTATCATAATAGGTACCCAGCAGTATTACTATTATTATTACCTGATGTTACTGTGTAAAAGAGTAAAGGATCTTGAAATTGAGTTTGACTATAGTTTACCTCCTACATATCATTATTACTCATGATTTCAGAATTAGAATTTGAAAGTGGATTGAAATTTGCTGGAATGTTTGTGAACTGTAGTGTTAGTGTTATGGAATTGTCAAAGGTCTGGGAGAGTGAGTAACCTGAACAGCAGTATGATATGGATGAGTTATGTAATCATTTTGAGCCAGAGCTTCTTTAGATGATAATATTGATAATTACCTCTTAGAGATATTGTAAGAATTTCACAAAGTAATATTTTGCAAGTACCTAACACAGTGCTTGACAGTCTTTCACTTTTTGTTGCAAAGTGCCTTTTAATTCTAGAGAATTAAAAGTAGATGGATAATGTGATAGGCAAATTCTATAGATCCCTTCAATCTCCCAGAATCCCATTTCCTGGTCAATCAAACATTGATCTAGGCACGCCATGAAGGGACTTTGCAGATGTAAGTCCCAAGTTAGTTGATCTTACAGGGGTTTTTCTGTAATTGGTAGCAGAAGAAAAGTCAAAGGCAATTGATGCCCAAAGGGGATTCGATTGACACTACAACATTGTCAGTTGCAACTTTCTGAAAAGACCCTTGGCAAAGAATAGCTAGTGACCTACAGGAGGTGAGAGCAGCTCCTGGTCGACAGCCAGGTAAGTAGGACTTACTCCTATAACCTCAAGGGACCGAATTACGCCTATAACCCGAATGAGCTCAGAATTGGAATTGTCCCCAGATCTTCCAGAAAAGACTCCTGTGGCAGACTCCTTCAGTGAGACCTCAAGCAGAGAAATCATTTGAGCCATACAGAACTTGTGACCTACAGGAAGTATGAGGTAATAAATGGGATTTTTTTTTAAGCCTCTTCTTTTGTGGTAATTTGCAATGCAGCAGCAGAACACCAATACCAATAAATTTTAGGTTTCTTCACGGTTGCTATGCCTTCTTTAACTTTTAGTAGTTATAATTAGTGTCTATCTTTCTGCATTAAAATCAAAAAAAGAAAACAAATCTCAATTTAAATATTTATTCCTAAGAAAATTATTTTTAAATCACTTGATCTGTGTCCTTGACTTTCTTTTTTTTTTTTTTTTAAGATTTTATTTATTTATTCATGAGAGACACAGAGAGAGACAGGGATATAGGCAGAGGGAGAAGCAGGCTCCCCTGAGGGGGAGCATGTTGCGGGACTTGATCACAGGACCTGGGATCACACCCTGAGCCAAAGGCCCCAGGTACCCCTGTCCTTGACTTTCTGCAGATATCCATCTATATAATCAGATATAGGATATAGGATATAGGTTGTTTTACTTATGGACAGGAAAAAAAATGTGCTCAGTGTTGTTGGAATATTTTGGTTACAGCTGTGCAATGATTATTGTCTTCAGGCAACAGTTTACCATAGCAGATAAGCTCCAAGCATAATTACCTCTTAGACCTCATCCTCATTAATATCATAAAGCATTTGGCTCTTACCAACATACTTCTTAGATTTTATATAACATCAACTCTGATTGTGCCTTGAGCCTTGCATCTTTGTTTCTTCTTCTGACTCTGTAGGCATGTCTCACTCTTTAAAAATGTTTTCTAAAACATCAGTGCTTCTCTAACCGCTTTCTTTCTTTGCTTATATGTTTTAATTCATGATTTCATGTATGCATGGCTTGCAACTGTCTCCTTCCCACAGCACTGAGAGCAGCAGGAGGTGTATAACACGTGTAAAATTTAGTGACCATTGATGACTCTCAACTTTATATTTGCAATCCTAATTATTCCCAGACCATTGGAGCTCATATCCAATTATTTATCAGGCATTTTGATTTTGATGTTGAGTTGCCAGGTAAACTCCAGGACATCCAGTTAACTATTTTTAAGTATATAAGAATGTAACAAATACTACATAGGACATATGTATGCTAAAAAATTACTCACCATTTCTCTGAAATTCAAACTAAACTGGACATGATGTATTTTTATTTGCTAAATTGGCCAAACTAATCCGATGCACACTGAAATCTTGAAATCAAGATGTCCAAAGCAAATCAATATTCCTCTTCCTCTATTCAAAGCAGCACCTGTGATGCCCTTCTCTGTTAGATACATTTAGCCAACCAGGCCTGATTCCTGAGAATCAAATAAGTAGCTGACTAATCAACAAAAGCACAGACCCCCCAATTATAACTGCTCACATATATTTCCTAGCTCCATCACTTATTAGCTGTGTAACCTCTAGCAAGTTTGGTAGATTACTACAGACTATTGCTATACCTATGGCAATCTACCGAACTTGCTAAAGGTTATCTTTTCTTAAAAAATTTTTTAAAGATTTTATTTATTTATTCATGACAGACACACACACAGAGAGAGAGAGAGGCAGAGACACAGGCAGAGGCAAAAGCAGGCTCCATGCAGGGAGCCTGATGTGGGACTGGATCCCGGGTCTCTAGGATCATACCCCGGGCTGAAGGTGGCGCCAAACTACTGAGCCAAGGGGGCTGCCCAAGGTTGTCTTTTCTTATAGGTAACATGAAGATGATAATAATAGTAGCTCATATCAAAAGGGTTTATGAGAATTAAAGTATCAGATCAAGTAGAGCTCTTAGCCAGGCATATAGGAACTGTTCTAGTTTTTTTCTCATTTATAGCTTCATAGAACTCATAGAACATAATTGGTACTGGGTAGCAGCACTAACTCAAACATGTTCAAGGAGTGTAGGGGAGTAGTGAGTATCTTGATTTTTTTCAAATATTAACATAAAACATATTTATTTGATAATTTTCTAGAGCAGAAAGAAAATTATTCATCCAAGTTACACTTATTATTTCATGTTTATGTGCCTGTAAATAAAATCCTATGCTGTATCTCTATCACAATATTTATTTTTCATATAGATGAGGAACTGCCCACCGTCCTTTAGTTTCCTGCAAAGCAGGAAACAATGCATGATTTTGAAGGTTTGTTTGTTTGTTTTTTTTTTTTCTCCTACAATGAGCTTGTGAAAGCAAGAGTATTTTCCTTTGGTAGATGCTAGCATCTTGGCTGTTTGCAATAGGTGTTTGGCTACATTTTCAAATTTCTGAGGAAAATGTTTAACAGGGAGCTGAGCAACAGAAAACTTATAAGAAATGCAAATTTCTTAGTTTGGGGGTGGGGGTGTGGGTGGAAGTTTGAGCTGTCCGTGCGGTTGTGTTTTTCCTTGATCCTGGTTAAACATTTGGTAGTGAGGTGATGAAAAAATGTATTCTTTGGTGGGACATTAAATAATATTCACTTTCTTCTATTAGAGAGGGTCTCTGACTTGAAATGGTTAAACTGGATCTGTAGTGTCCTAAGTGCAATGATATAAAGACTTAGATCAATTTAATGTTACAGTATATTTAAATGTTTCTATATATTTAAATCATTAATTAGTCATTAGTCATTGAACCTAAGAGTACTTGAGTATCTACTTTGTATGAGTCACAGTGCGTTGTGCTGTGTGACAGTGGGAAGTCATTAAGGGAGCACTACCATGGAATCTTTACCTTAAGGTGGATAAACAGAAATGACAGGATGGACTGGAGAGGAGATCTAAAGTGCTAAACATTGGTGAGGATGCAGTAGTCACAATCCTTGTCTGTGCTGGAATGATGTCAGTGCAAAGGAAAGTATTCTGGATAATAACCCACCCCTGTGCTTGAACAATGGTAACACAGACTGTTGGACCCTGGCTCACGGGTGCCAACGTGGCCCGGTGGACGCCCCAGAGACCCAGACCCCAGACAGGCAGATGCAATCAGCAAGAGGGTTTATTGAACGTTTGCGCAAACGGGCTCTCCGCCTCCGAGGAGGAAAAGAGCCCCGATTAGCAATTACAGGTTCTTTTAAAAGGCAAAAGGAAAGAAACTGCCTAAAGACAAAAGAACCGCGGGAGTCGCATGGCATCCAGGTTGATTTCGGGGAGGGTCAACATGAACCTATTCAGGGACATTCCAATCAGGGTGTGTGTGGGGGAAACGGTTTTCTTATTGTAAACAGAATGCTTTTAGTTGCTAAAATTTCAGGAAGGCGCCTGGATGGGCTGCCTCTGGATTAGGGCTGGCCCTACTTACAAGGGGGGAGGTTTCTTCAAGACAAGAGAAATCCAGGTGATAATCCATAAGGTGCTAGAGTGGGACAAAAATAGAAGAGAAGGAAACTGCAAGACTTTCTAAAAGAACACTAGACGCTGCTGTTATTTAAAATACCTATTAATGTTAAACCTAATGGTAATGATCAACTGAGGAAAGGGAGCTGAAAACTTTGACATAATAATACTAAATGAACTCTTTCTATGTGAATTGGGAATATTAGAGATCCTAAGTAATTTCCAAGAGAGTTATTTGACAAAAGCCTCTTGACCTGGACTGTGATATGTCACTCATAATGACTCCGGAAACATGAATCTGTGAGGAATGAATCAGGCCAGGAGATATCATCAGGCCAGGGGTCAGTTTGTTCTTTGAAAGGCTCTATCTGTTATCACTGAATAACAGATTGGACTTTGCAGCTCAAAGGCTTGAACCCAGCAGATACTGCTCACCCACTGCCCTGTATGAGTAATTAATGTCAATCAGAGTATTCCTGGTGTTATCACTAAATCTGAAATCTGGGCCTGGCATTTGAATTCTAAAGAAAATGTTCCTTAACTTGCCTTTTAACACACTTGTCTATTTTAAGCATTCACACTAAAACTGTATTAAGTACTTTAGATTGTCTTATGTGTCTTGTCTCAAAAGTTATATAATACAACCAGGCTATTAAGAGGAAAAAAGTGGAGACTTTCCCTCTATTTTTAATTATTTGGTTTGGCAGACTTTGCTTTGTTTTGTTTTGCTTTCACATGTTTTCCCTTGACTTAGAATTCTTTGGGTAGAGATGACAATTTCATTGGTGGATCTGATAGATTTACCTTAGCAAGACCGAAGCTGTATGCAGAGAGAAGCTGCTGACCTCCAAGCATGCAGATAGACAAGGCCTCACAGAAAATGCCAGAGGTCAAATAGCCAGGTCCGCATCAAAGGTGGCAAGGAAGCAAAGCACATGGTAAAGGCTATTCTTTAGTGATCATAAGGTTTGCATAAAATTACAAGGTTAAAAATGTGCAGGACCCTCATCTCTGTATACAATCATCAAAATTACCAGCTATGATAACATTTTTATAATAAAACATTTCTATCATATTCCAATCATAAATCTATCATGATTAGACCATCTACAAGTGAAGACTGCTAACCAGGAGAAAAAACAAGGAGTCTAATGCCCTTCCCTGCCCTTCCACTTTGCCTTGTCTTTGTGCCCCAGCCTCTAATTAGTACCCATAAGAAAGGAAGGAAAGAAGGAAGGAAGGAAGGAAGGAAGGAAGGAAGGAAGGCAGGAAGGAAGGAAGGAAGGAAGGAAAAAAAGAAAAGAAAAAAGAAAAGACAAGAAAAGAAAGAAAAGGAAAGAAAAGAAAAAAAAGGAAAATGAAAGAATAGAAAAGCAGGCGAGAGAAAGTCACCAAATGTCAGATTGTTTCTAAACCTAGGATAGATTGAGACAAAATATGTGGGTTGCTTTTTTTTTGATCATATCAATAAAGGAGGGATACTTCAGATAACTTTTCCATCATTTGGCTTTTATTTAACAGTTAACTGCTGCTTCATTGTTTAAACACTCATCTATCTCCCTTAACATTTAGAACAGTATTTTGCTAATTGTAATTTCTTATTTTTCTATTTTAAACTCTTATCCTTTAATCTGTCCTTAAATACACATTCTTACTCTCTAATTTTTCCACTTACATTTCCTTTCTGGAAGACCTTAATCACTTTTATGATTTTTATAATCATCTATAGGTGGAAAATTCAAATCACTATGTACCTATGACCTCTCTTTGAGTTTCAAATTTATAAATCTAAATATCTTCTTGACTCTCCTAAGATAACTGTATGCATTTTAATCCTCATCATGTACACAGTTAGACACAGTACCCTTTCTCCAACATATTAGTGTGTTGCCTCACATCATATTTTACCTCGTGCTGTAGAATTCCTCTCATTCAATGTAGCACTCTTTCTGGATGCCATTTCCTCATAACTGTCAATCATACTAGTCTTCATTTCCTTCTAAAATCTGCCCTTCCTTTGTTTTCCTATAATCAAGACCTAGTTGAATCCTTCTTTACTTTTAGCCCAGAAAAATGTAAAATCCTCTCATCTTGACCACCGCATTTATCTTAAACAACTATCGATCAAAATGCCCAAAGCTGACTGATTAATACATATTTAACTACTATGTACCAGGCACTGTTAAGGATCTTGAGGTTGTAATAGTAAAAAAAAAAAAAAAAAAGAAAAAAAATGATTACCATATCTTCGTGAAGTTTTTATTATGGGAAAATGACCAAAAAAAAAAAAAGGAAGGCATAAATCCTAATAAAACAGTCAAATACATAATAAAATTACCAATGTTGATAAACTGTATGTGAAGGAAACAAACAATATGCTTAGTCTGAAAATATCCAAAGTACATGGAAACTTAGTTCAGATGTGTTCAAGCAATACCTTTCAAAGGGAGGGACATATAAACTTACATTAACACGTGAGAAATGCATGTGTTTGTATATGAAGTGGGAGTTGGTTGTGGTGGTACAGAGCATTCCAAGCACAGGGAACAGTATATGAAAACATGCAAGCATGTCCGTTCTCACTACTTTTACTCAGCATAGTACTAGAAGTCCTAGCCACAGCAATCAGGCAAGAAAATGGAATAAAAGGCATACAAATTGATAAGGAAGAAACAAAACTGTCACTATTTGCAGATGACATGATGCTATATATATATAAAATCCTAAGGACTCCACCAAAATCCTTCTAGAACTGGAAATGAATTCAATAAGGTTGTAGGACACAAAATCAATGTTCAGAAATATGTTGCATTTCTATACACTAATAAGCAGCAAAAAGAGAAACTAAAAAAAAAATCCCATTTACAATTGCATCAAAAATAATAAAATACCTAGGAGTAAACTTAACCAAAGAGGTAAAAGACCTATATTTTGAAAATTATAATACAAAAAACAATGACTGTCTGTTAGAAAGTTGCCTTCATTAGTTCAGAGATTGGAGCAGATTAACCAGGTAATTATTTCCAACTTCAGTGTTTTATTAAATGTAAATTATCCTAGCCACCAAATCTATGAAGGGAGGGAAATTTTGGTTCTCTAATAGCTAAATCCTAAGCTTTCTCAGTAAATGAACATGAAGATTGAAATTATCTTGAAATTGTTAAATCAGAGGTGGTTGATTTTATATTGATGTTACATTATATTCCAGGCTTAAAGCCAGTATATTGCCAAACTTGGCAAGCTTTCCTACTGTGGATCTTTAAAAAACAGAATTAGAATATCTAACAAAAGCAAAAATGACCACAAATGTGCAGTATTATTAGGTATTATTCCATAGAGAATAGAAATTGATTTCCTAAAGCTAAGGACAATATCTGATATCTCCTGCTGCAATACAAAACTGAGGATATGGTATCGAACACAAAACTATATCCTATAGGCTACAAGAAATATGTAAAAAATATTATTTTTATATATGCTCATTTTTCAAGAGTCACAATTTAATTTCATAAACTCAAGAGAAAAGGATAAGCTGCCTTTCTATGAAGCTATAAATATATGACTATTTGACAAAAAAAGATCCTGATGCATTTTGACTGAATTTTAGTCTATTTCCTAGTTTGCCTGAGTGTAATTTATTAAATGCAATACTGTAAAAATAGACACTTCTACATATTGCTGACAGGACTGTAAATTGGTACAAACTTTCCAGAGAGTAATTTGACAATACGTTTCAAAAGTCTTAAGTATTTGACAACCCATGGCCACTTTTTAAGATTAATCATGAGAAATAGTCATGAATATGGGCAAGATATAGACATTCATTGCAGCAAAATGTAAAATTGAAAAGTAGAAACAATTTGCATATCTAACATTAAAATATTATTTAAATTATTTATATTTAAAGATTTATTCTTTCATAAAATATGATAGAATATAACCAATAAAGTTATTGTAGATTAATGTTTAATAACATACACATCTATTTACAGTAATTGTTTCAAGCTCAAATATATTACAAATAGAATTTATAGTTTGATCTAATTTTGATTAAAGAGTAATGCAAAACAAGATTAATAATGACTAAATTTCCAGTCTTATTTTATTTTAAAATTTTTTCAGTGTTTAATGTAATTTAACTTGATAATGAGAAAATATTCCTAAAGCCAACATAGCAATTAATTTTTTATTGATTGCTAATGATTACTTGCAATTATACTCAAAATTTAGTGAACACATAAGTAAATTCTAAGGACTCATTTTGTGGTTGTTGTGGTCTGTAAAATTGTGAATTTGGTTAAGAGCTGAATTAAATAAAAGAGGGTAGACTACTTGTGTTGAGGAAAAGACCAGAAAGGCTCTAAGTTAAAATAGTAACATTGATTGTTTCTTGAACCTTTCTTACTTTCTAACTTGCAGTGTGCCTGAAATTTTAATTTATTATTAAATACATATCAACATCTATATAGTGATACACATACCTATACATAGAGTATGTTGATTGTGCATCAGGAAGAAAATGAATGTTGACAGTTAAATTTAAAATCTCTATGAGAGGAGAGGGCAGCCCCAGTGGCTCAGTGGTTTAGCACCACCTTTGGCTTGGGGTGTGATCCTGGAGACCTGGGATGGAATCCCACGTCGGGCTCCCTGAGTGGGGCCTGCTTCTCCCTCTGCCTGTGTTTCTGCCTCTCTTTCTCTGTCTGTCATGAATAAATAAATAAAATCTTTAAAAAAATAAAAATAAAATCTCTATGAGAGAAAACAAATTATCCAACTTTGCAGAGGATACCATAAAGTTTATTCTTTTCTGGATCTTGAAAAACTATTTATTGCTCCCAAAGTAAGGAAATACTCTCAAATGTACAGAATGCTCTTTCATTCACACCATTATTGACTTTCCCAAAATGGATTCAAAGTAAAATAGCATTGAAAATAACTCTTAAGGGGGGCACAGTCAGTTAAGCATCTGCCTTTGGCTCAGGTCATGATCCCAGGGTCCTGGGATGGAGCCCCATATTGGGCTGCTTCTCCCTCTCCCTCTGTCCCTCCTCCTGCTCATGCTCTCTCTCTCTCTCTCTCTCTCTCAGATAAATGATTTTTTAAAAAGAACTCTAATGTCTAAATTCATTAGATAGCTTTATATGTAATTTTCCAATATAATTGCTTATTCAGGAAGTCAGTACTTTGTTTCCTGAATTTATGGATTGAAAAGTCAAGATACACAGTGTGACTCATGTGTGTTCACATAGGAAACCATTTTGTAATCATTCAGCCAGATGGATTTTTGTATACAAAATACCTACTTTGTATTTCCTTCATAGGGGTTCAGTTGTGGACTTTCTATTACCTCTTTTTTTTTTTTTTTTTTTTTTAAATTTTTTTTTTATTTATTTATGATAGTCACAGAGAGAGAGAGAGAGAGAGAGAGAGAGAGGCAGAGATATAGGCAGAGGGAGAAGCAGGCTCCATGCACCGGGAGCCCGACGTGGGATTCGATCCCGGGTCTCCAGGATCACGCCCTGGGCCAAAGGCAGGCGCCAAACCACTGCGCCACCCAGGGATCCCTCTATTACCTCTTAATGAGGTATATTGACATCAGTGGAAGAATCAAATTATCCTCTTTGTTCCTGATTTCATAACTTTGTTATGCAGGTGAAACTATGTGTCCTTGTGAGTTAAGTGAGAATTAGCTATATGTATTTTCAGAATGAAAGAGGAGCTGGACACAATCCTGTAATTTCAGATTTGAAAGTACAAAATCATTTAAATGATAGAAAGACATTTCTTTTGCATTTTCTCATGAAGATATAATCACAAATGAAAACACTTTAATAAAGGGAAAACACACACCAAAATCAAGCATGTTAAAATACATCATTTTCATGCAACTACTTAATCATCAGGTGTGTTATTAAAGTTGAATCATTGAATGTGAAAGTATTATGAAAAATACTCCGTGCAGATAGGCAGAAGTCACTTTAAAATATTTATGAATGGCTTTTCAGAAAACTTTGCTCAACATATCAAATAAGGAAACTTTATGCCAAGAAGAGTTTGTCATTTAGGAGGAAATCTTCCTATTCGTAGCTCTAAAATATATACTTAGATTGCCATCGATGAGAAATTATTTGCATACCAAATATGCTACTAAGCTCTAAAAATATGCCTATTGCCATTCTCAAGAAAATAAAGAATATTGTACTTGATTTTGCAAATATATTATATCATTTTAAATTGCCTGGTTTTTGCAGTAGAGATATAGTAGAAGAAGATGGCTTGGGAATAGCTCATTTTGTTTTTATGAAAGCTAAATTTGAGATAGAGAATTCCCCCAACCATGTAGATTCTAGATGAATATCAGCATCTAAATAGAAATGTTTCAAATGAATGTTAGATGGAGATTTACCTCATTTTTCTAAGAAAAAAAAAAAGATATAAGTAAGTCCCTGTTCTTTCATCATAAATATCTCTTTTAAGATTTATTTTTTTATAGCTTTTCCTAACATCTATTTTGAGACAGATAGTCTTTTGGTTAACATATCTCAGGCAGGACATTTTACTGCCTCTCTTTCCTTTCACTCATTCCTCATATCCACAGATTCCACAACCATCAACCCAGGTGCTCAACCCAAACCAGGAAATGATCCTTGATTTCTCTCTTTTCCACCTCCCTTCCTCAGCAGATGGCCTGGCAATTCTATCTCCAAAACACATTTTTCATTTACCCACCTCCTCTGTCTGTATCATACTACCCTTGTTCATATCATTGATAACTTTGTCCCAGATTATTAGTCTCTTGATCCATTGGCCTCCTAACGGGTCTCCCTCCTTTATACACAAGTGGCTAAAGTGCTTATTTAAAATATCTATTAGATCATATCATTGGCCTAAACTAATGTTTTGATGCTGAATTAGAATCAAAACCTAAACCCCCTACTGCAATCTTCTCAGACCCTGAGAGATCTAGTTTCTTCCTACCTCTTCAGTGTCAGCTTGGACCACTCACTAGCATTGGTCATTTTGGTCTTCTTGGAACATATCCACTTATTCTGCTTTAGGGTCTATGATCTTGCTGTTATCTTTGCCTTTCCTGGGTATTTTCACTGCTGCTTCCTTCTGGTCATTCAGGTCTCAGGTCCTCAGTAAGGACCTTTACTGTCCCTTTCAGTATGTTTCCAACTCCCAACCCAGTTACTCTATCATAGAATCCCATTTTATTTTATTTCAAAGTATCTTTAGCTAAAGATTTTGTGTTTTTGAATTTATTTTATTGCTTACTCATTTGGGATTCTATTTATTGTTCTAGAATTTTAGCTTTATTTTGTTCACTGTTTTATCCTGTGGAACCACAGTCAGAATAAATGCTCAATATGCTCAATAAATATATAATTAAGTGTATCTGACCCCATAGAGGCAAACATATTTTTATTTTTATTTTTTTTTTAATTTTTTTTTTTTTAATTTATGATAGTCACACATGGAGAGGGAGAGAGAGAGAGAGGCAGAGACACAGGCAGAGGGAGAAGCAGGCTCCATGCACTGGGAGCCTGACGTGGGATTCGATCCCGGGTCTCCAGGATCGCGCCCTGGGCCAAAGGCAGGCGCCAAACCGCTGCGCCACCCAGGGATCCCCAAACATATTTTTAAATGAGATGTTTGATTTCTTCTTTTATAGACCTTAACACCTAATTGCTGAATTAACTTTAGATATTAAAGTCTTCTTAACAATGTTTATTTTTATGCATTTTGGAATTTTGTCCTTTCAAACTTTTTTCTCACTTGAAATCTTCAGTAGCTACAGCAACATATGTTTTAAAAAATGCCTTTTTTTTCTTTACTAATCTTTTCTTGTTGACTATTGCTGAATCATTTAAACTATTCTTGCCACCTATCCACATGTAGATCTACCCCTGTACATTGTATTGCATGTACATGCTGGCATTTGTTGCTCAATGATTATTCCTGTCCTAACATTAATATTATATTCCATAGACCTAACCTCCATTATATGATAGGAAATCTTCTTAAGAAAAATACTTCTATTTTATTCTGCTTCCCCCATACCTAGTATGCAGTTAATCTGAGAATTGTGACAAGAAAGGATACTATGAGGGCACCTGAGTGGTTCAGTTGGTTGAGTGGCTAGCTTTTGACTTCAGCTCAGGTCATGATCTCAGGTTCCTGGGATTGACCCCCATGTGGGGCTCTGCACTCAGCAGAGAGTCTGGTTGAGCATCCTGTCTCTCCCTCTGCCCATCCTCCCACTCTCTCTCTAAAACAAATAAATCTTTTAAAAAATAAGAAAGGATACTATAAAGTGTATGTCAATAAGTCTTAATTTTTGTCACAAGATTACACTGCCCATACAAGGCTTCATTGCCTTCCTGGAAGATGTTCCTGGCATTGAGCCTAAGCAGACTTGAGCGGGGCTTAACCTGTTGAACTTCTCATTCTAGAAGTCTGAAAATCTCATGATCATGCCAGTGTTCTAGGTATATAAAATATTAGCTATGTGACACAAATCAAATTAACTTAAAAAGTTGTAAAATAGTAACAAAGCTTGGTAAGTATTCAATGCTTATCATAGCTCTGAGAAGCTTAGGAAAGTAAAAAGTATTGGATTGGAGGTACAGTGAAATCCAGTCATCCCAAATATGATATTGTAAAAATAATATACATAGCTGTCTTCTTAAATTTCCTGTTTTCAGACTCATGAAACTAGATGCTGTACTTCTTTTCTTTTCTTTTTTTTTTTTTAACTGAGATCTCACAACTAGGTGTGATCTCAGCAGTGTCCTAGACAAACTTAGACACAGTGGGTTAAAGTGATAGTGTTTCAGCCTTTTTTTTTTTTTTCAATTTCCAAACCATTCTGCTTTTTATTTAGAGCACTTTGGATAGTTTCATAAAAACAACTCTCTCCTCTCTGTCCCTAAAAAGGATCCAACTTCAAGAATCAATTGGCTGTCTCGTCAAAGTCCCTTGAAATGGTAGGTGGACATAGAGATGCATCATTCACTCCTGCATTTATTAACTGCTTATAGTTTTTGCAAGCATGAACTTGATTATGAGATTCCTACTGTGTGCCAGAAAGGTATGTCACCTGCCCTCAGAAAGCAGTGGTCAATGAAGATGATAATCACTTACCCTGATGCAAGTTATGAATGATGAAGGATAGTAATGTAAGGGTTCTTGTCCATTTGCTGTGGCCTTGTAATAATCTCACTGCTAGCTGGATAATTTTAGGGTCATGGAATTCTGGTGGCAATCTAATTATGTGATGGGGGTAAAAGGACCAAAAATAACTATTGCAGTTCATAGTTTAAACCCTTATCTTACATATTTAATCTTTATAAAAGCATGAGGTGGATATAATTATTATCTCCAAAATTAGCCAACAGATGCTAAGAGACTTACCATCACTCAGTTTATAAAACAGAGCCAAGAAGTCAAATTCTAATTTTAGAGTCTTAGGTATACAGCTACAGTATATCTTTAGTATATAAAGCACACTGAGTGAATTTATTTGTCCATTAGAATTTTACCTTTCTTTCCATTTCTGTGTTCAAATTTTCATGTAATTTTCCATTGACTTTCCCCAAAGATTACACACATTTTCTCTATGTATCAGTTGTTTGGAATAGTGTGCATTTTTTTTTGTATTTTTTAAAAAGATTTCATTTATTTATTCATGAGAGAAACAGAAAGAGAGACAGAGACACAGGAAGAGAGAGGAGAAACAAGCTGCATTCAGAGACCCCGATGTGGGACTTGATCCTGGGACTCTGGGATCATGCCCTGAGCCAAAGACAGACACTCAACCACTGAGCACCCAGGTGTCCTGAACAGTGAGCAATTTTTGACTGATGTTTTGTTTTAGAGAAGACTTGTCTCATCCTAAAGGTAGGGTTATATCCAGGTAAAAGCAAAAATATTATATAAGAAAGTGTTTAACTGTTCATACTTTATATATAATTTTTAGAATTTGAAGACCTAGATATGTCTCCACTTTTAGATTTGGTGTAGATGATCATTCAAAATATAGAAGTCATTTCCTTTCCATACTTATGGATAAAAGCTAATAAACACATCTTCATTTTATTTTTTTCTTTCTTAAAAATTCACGAGTGTATGATGATATCAATAATGCTCTCTACTGCAGGCTCAAGTACCTAGTACATTTCTTAGTGCATAGTAATAACTCAATAGATATTTTTAAACTTTCAGTATTTCTATGAAATAAGAATACATAAAAGTCTCTTTGTAAAAACTTATGAGAGACTTATTTTAAGAATGACTAATATAGGGATACCTGGGTGGCTCAGTGATTGAGTGTCTGCCTTTGACTCAGGTTGTGATCCCAGGGTCCTGGGATCGAGTTCCACATCAGGCTTCCCATAGGGAGCCTGCTTCTCCCTCTGCCTATGTCTCTGCCTCTCTCTATGTGTCTCTCATGAATAAATAAATAAAATCTTAAAAAAAAAAAAAGTATGATTATGGGGGCACCTACGTGGCTCAGTCAGTTAAGCATCTGCCCTCCCCCTCGGATCATGATCTCAGGATCCTGGAATCAAGCCCCATGTCTGGCTCCCTGCTGAGCAGGGAATCTACTTCTCCCTCTCCCTCTGGCCCTCCCTCCTGTGAGTGTTCTCACTGACTTTCTCTCTCTCAAATTAACTTTTAAAAAATCTTAGAAAAAGAATGATTATGGCAAAAGTTGTAGAAAAACAGGGATGTCTGGGTAGCTCAGCGGTTAAGCATCTGCCTTTGGCTCAAGGCATGATCCCAGAGTTCCATTATCAAGTCCCACATCAGCTCCCCTCGAGTAGCCTGCTTTTCCCTCTGCCTATGTCTCTGCCTCTCTGTGTGTTTCTCATGGATAAATAAATAAAATATTTTTTAAAAAATTGTAGAAAAACAGAACACTTAGAATAACCACTTAGGATTGGCTGCTACATACTTTGAACTAAACATTTCTGATTTTACCCAAAAATGAAACGGAATGCTGACCATATTTGAATTTCAGTAATTTCTAAAGTTTATTCCAAGTGAGTTTGTACAACAAAGTGTAATCCCTAAATATCAATGGTATTAGCATTGGTTTTAAATTGGATGTTAATGGAACATAATGTCTAGAATATAGAAAATAGTGTATTTAATTTTTTTGCCTTCATAATTTGGTAGAAAAAAATTAGGTTGCTTTTCTTCTATGTAAAGAGAGCCCACACTTCTCTCTCTGCCCCAGAGTCATCACACTACAATCACCCAAAGGAAAATTTAAATACTAACAATATTGGTGAAGCAGATATGCTTTCTGTTAAAGGATAATATAAATTCTTATAGTCAAAGTGTTATTTGTAAATAGTTTCGCCCCAAGATATAGACTTCTCAGCTCCTCAGTTGTGATTTCTGATTCTAGATCAACGTCTCATCAAAAGAAAACAATAATGAATATAGATTTATGGGCTAATTATTATCCTAGCAATGGGGGGAGGGGAGAAGCTACTACCTTCCTCTTCTTTGTTTAATGACTAGGAACTACAAAATCCCAGGATCCCCTGCTGAGGCTGGTTAATTTGCAGTTTGGAACCTTGAGAGAAGATGACAGCTGCAGAGTGTGGAGGGAAAACCACCTTGCAACACAGTTTGTCAAGTTGCAGCCTCTGGCTCTGACCTAGGGCCAGTATTCCTGGAGACATGATGAAGTGTGAAAAGTACTGGCAGGCATTTTAGACTAAAAAAAAAAAAAAAAAAAAAGTTAGGCAGTAAGGGAAAATGGGGACCAGGAGAGATTAATATTTGTGAGGTTTATAGCAGTGTTGGACCCTGGCTCACGGGTGCCAACGTGGCCCGGTGGACGCCCCAGAGACTCAGACCCCAGACAGGCAGATGCAATTAGCAAGAGGGTTTATTGAACGTTTGCGCAAACGGGCTCTCCGCCTCCGAAGAGGAAAAGAGCCCCGATTAGCAATTACAGGGATCTTTTAAAAGGCAAAAGGAAAGAAACTGCCTAAAGACAAAAGAACAGCGGGAGTCGCATGGCCTCCAGGTTGATTTCGGGGAGGGTCAACATGAACCTATTCAGGGACATTCCAATCAGGGTGTGGGGGGGGAAACGGTTTTCTTATTGTAAACAGAATGCTTTTAGTTGCTAAAATTTCAGGAAGAAGACTGGATGGGCTGCCTCTGGATTAGGGCTGGCCCTACTTACAAGGGGGGAGGTTTCTTCATTCCCTCCTCTTGTTTGGGCTGATTTTAACCTTAAAATCTTAGGGAACATTTATTTTTTCAGTTTGGAGGGCCCGACATTGCTGAGTTAATACCAGAGCTTGGGTAATAGACAATCTTTCTCGGATGAACTGGAGCAGCCGGTTGAGGACGCAGGGGCCGAAAGTTAGCAGCAGGAGCAGGATAACTAGAGGCCCAGAATGGTAGAGATTAGGGTGGTCAACCAGGGAGACTGATTAAACCAGCTTTCAAACCAGCCCTGCTGGGCCTCCCGGTCCCTTTGTCTTTTATTTAACCTTTCCCTGAGTTTGGCCATGGAGTCTCTGATGACTCCAGAATGGTCTGCATAGAAACAGCATTCCTCTCCCAGGGCCGCACACAGTCCTCCCTCTTTCAGGACTAGTCAATCCAAGCCTCTCCTGTTGTGAAGTGCTACTTCTGAAAGTGAGGGGAGGGACTGTTCTAGCTTAGAAACGGACTGCGCTAGTGTCCGTGGATCCTCATCTACAGCTGTTTGGAGTTCTAGATAACGTCGTGAGCCCTGGATCGGAGCAGCTGCGCCAGTACCCACCCCAGCAGCGACCCCTAGTCCCAACATAACGGCTAAGGTTAGGGAGACAGGTTCGCGCCGAAAACGGGTGGGATGTTTATCATACTGATTTTCTAGAGTTTCAGCAGGTGATAGAACACCCTGGGTATGATCTGCACCATGACACAGAAGTCGTTTGAGCTATTTAGAACCTTAGCCGACACACAGGGGGTGAGGCCTTTGTTGCATGCCCACCAAGTTCCCGGCTGGGGCTCCAGGTAAGAATCAGTCCCCAAAATCGGGGTGGTAGTGTTACAGAGTCTCTGGTAGCCCCGGGGGGGGGTGTTCCTATGCAGGTTCCCTGTCCTGTAACTTCTGTAAGGCTGAGTTGTGGTTGGGAGTCGGGTGTGCATCCCTGAGTGCTAGTGATGTTATTATAGGTCCCTGAAGTAGCAATTCCCTCATAATAAGGGGGGTGGTGCAAGGCAGAGCCAGCAGGATTTAGTTACATCGGGGCTGGTTCGATTAAGGGCCAGGAATGCCCCTATGATAAGATTTGTCCGGTCTCGGGTGACGACCGAGGGATTGGAGTGACCGCCAAGTTAGTGGGTGCGGCACTCCCTGCGGCTAGGGCCGGGGCAGCTCTTTGTTCCCCGAGGACCGCGTTAGGCCCGATCGCCACGGGGTCTGGGGATTCTATTTTTAGTTTAATTCTGAATATAAAACCATCATCTGTTCTTTCTTTGTATAACCTGAGTCCCCACGTATATCCATTGGCCCAGTAAGTAGCCCTTTTTCCGGGCTCCGTGAAGGATATCCGTAGGGGATGACACCACCCTTGGCAGGGCCCATAATTAAGGGTTTTCCATTTGCTAAATGTCGGGTGAGTATAGTTAGCCTTGACAGTGATATAATCCCAGGAGGAGGAGGGCCTCCATTCTGCATCCCCCGTAGTTTCGCACCCCCAATTTTTACAATAGAAGTATTCCCCTCCTCCACAGGTGGGATTTAGCCTGCGATCTCTGTGGTGCCCGGGACAGACATAAAAGGGAAGAGTGCTTGGCATGGCCCTTCTGTCAGGCGTGCCACATCCTCCCCATGGGTCTAATCCCAGTCGCCCTGGAGGGCTTTCTTGGTTAGGGGCTCTAGAGGTATCGAAGTATCCCTCTAGGTCCCATGGGCTAGGGGCCCCTATGGTTAGCTTGCATAGGTCAGGATATAGGTCAGGCCACCAGGTTCCCACGGGGGCGGTCTTAGTTATAGACCAGACCTCGTCACCCCCAGACGTTAGTACCTGCCAGGTTAACCTTTTGAGGGCATGAGGGCTACCTTTGGCGGAGGTGAAGAGCGCTAGGAGAGGTAGGAATATAACAACTGTCATTGAACAATTTTTGAAAGTCTTATCTTGAGCGGGTTTTGGGTGCGGTGGAGCTTCCATTGGAGTGGCTCGTCCGGTCCGTCCTGGCTGGCGTCAGCGGTGCTCGTTGATGGGGCGCGCTGGACGTGTGAGGCGTGGACCCAAGCAGCAATGCCGTCTACCTTTAAGGCGGTTGGGGTGGTCAGTAGGACAGTATATGGGCCCTTCCAGCGGGGCTCAAGCGTCCTGGACTGATGTCTCCTGACGTAGACGGAGTCCCCGATCTGGAACGGGTGTGGGCCGGTTGTGTCTCCGGGGCGGTAGACAGCCGCAAGGGGTTTCCAGATCTGGTGCTGGATAATCTGGAGCGCCTTTAGCCTGTCCTGTAAACCGGGAGTGTTAGCAAGAGGGTCAATAGCAGAATCTAGTAAGTCCGTTACTGGTGGGGGACCTCCATAGAGAATCTCGTAAGGAGTTAGCCCATGGCGCGCGGGAGTGTTCCGGACTCGGAACAGAACCATAGGGAGGAGTTGGACCCAGTCTCTAGTGCCAGTCTCCAATGTCAATTTAGTTAGGGTCTCTTTAATTGTTCTATTCATTCTTTCTACCTGACCTGAGCTCTGGGGTCTGTATGCACAATGTAATTTCCAATTTATCCCCAGTAATCTGGCCACCAACTGACTTACCTGGGAGACGAAGGCGGGGCCGTTGTCCGACCCTATTACCTTGGGCAGTCCAAACCGGGGAAAATTTCTTCCAGGATTTTCTTGACAACCACCTGGGCGGTTTCTCGCTTGGTGGGGAAAGCTTCTGTCCAGCCATTTCGTAGAAAGCTACTCCCATCGGTGTACCAGGTTGCTTCAGCATCTGGCAAAGGCTGGTCCGTCAAGTCCCCTCTGGTGCCATGGACTTCAGCTAGGATCTGGTGGCAATCATGCATTACTAGGGAGGGGGACTCGGTTTCTGGAAGCAAGGTGGCCGGGTTTAGAGATGTAGCCGTTCCAAACTGTATCCGCTCAGAATTCAGTAACATGGCCTGATAATGGGTGACCCGGGCGTTTGAGAGCCATCGATCAGGGGCTGGCGGATGACTGTCTCTACGGCGTGGGGGGCCACCACAGTGAGGGGTTGGCCAAAAGTCAACTTGTCTGAGTCTTTTACCAGGACTGCCATAGCCGCTATTATCCGGAGACATGGGGGCCATCCTGCAGCCACGCTGTCTAATTTTTTTGAAAAGTATGCCACGGGCCTTTTCCAGGGTCCCAGTTTTTGAGTTAGGACCCCTTTGGCTATTCCATTATGTTCATCAACATATAGCGTAAAAGGCTTGGTTACATCTGGGAGGCTCAGGGCAGGGGCGGTCAATAAGGCCCTTTTTATTTTGTCAAAAGCCAATTGCTGCTCCTTTCCCCAGTGGTAGGGGGTGTTGGATTTCGTGAGAGGATATAGGGGAGCCGCCATCTCCGCAAACCCGGGTATCCAGAGGCGGCAGAACCCAGCACTGTCGAGGAACTCTCCTAGTCCTTTGGCATTAGTGGGTGCTGGGATCAGGGCTACAGCCTTTTTGCGGCTCTCCGTCAGCCACCTCTGGCCTCCTTCCAGGAGATATCCCAGATAGGTCACTTGTCTCTGGCCTACTTGGGCCTTTTTGGCGGAGGCTCTATACCCCAGTTCTCCCAGTCTCTCAAGCAGGGCCCCCGTACCTTTTACACAATCCTGTTCTGTCCTAGCCGCCAGGAGCAAATCATCCACGTACTGCAGAAGGACGAGGTCCGGATGGCCAACTCGGAAATCTGCCAAATCCCGATGCAAGGCCTCATCGAACAAAGTAGGGGAGTTTTTGAATCCCTGTGGCAGCCTTGTCCAAGTGAGTTGTCCTGAGAATCCCGTCTCAGGATCTTTCCATTCAAAAGCAAAAATAGGCTGGCTTTGAGAGCTTAACCTCAGGCAGAAGAATGCATCTTTTAGATCTAACACCGTATACCAGACATGGCTTGGGGGTAAGGTGCTGAGCAAGTTGTAGGGATTCGGCACCGTGGGATGTATGTCCTCTGTCCTCCAGTTAACCTCTCGTAAATCTTGTACCGGCCGGTAATCTCCTGTGCCGGGTTTTTTTACGGGTAATAGAGGAGTATTCCAGGGCGACTGGCAAGGTATTAAAATGCCCAATTGTAATAGTCTCTGTATACGTGGCCGAATGCCTTCTTTGGCCTCTTTGCTCATTGAATATTGCCGGATCGATATGGGGGTGGCCGAGGGTTTTAAGTTTATAATTATGGGCGGCTGGTTTACAGCTAGTCCCATTCCGGCCGTTTCCACCCAGGCCTGAGGGTAGTTAGTGAGCCATTCAGAATCTAGGGGCTGCACGGACGGTGGAGAGTCCTCGTGCAGCCGGTGTTCATCCTCTAGGCGCAAGGTCAGTACCTGGAGGGGCTGCCCTCCCGCGCCAGTAATAGTGGCCCCTTTTTGCTGAAAATGTATCTGGGCCCCTACTTTTGAAAGAAGGTCTCTGCCTAGGAGAGGGTAAGGGCAGTCTGGGACCAGTAAGAAGGAATGCGTTACTTGCCCAGTGCTCAGGTGGACCTTCCGTTCGGTTGTCCATCGATATAACTTGCCTCCAGTTGCCCCCTGAACCCAAGACGTTTTAGAGCTCAAGGGTCCTTTTGCCTCAGTTAAAACTGAATGTTGAGCTCCCGTATCGACCAGGAAGGTCACCGGCTGTCCCCCCACTTTAAGGGTTATCCGAGGCTCGGGGGGGGGGTTCCTGGCCCTGACACCCCTAATCTTCATCTTCTAGGGACAAAACAGGAATGGGCTTCTTTTTAGGTCCCTGCGTTTGGCCCTTCCTTGGGCAATCTTTAACCCAATGTCCTTTTTCCTTGCAGTAGGCACACTGGTCTCGTTCAACCCGTGGTCCTCTTTTGTCTCCCAGGTCCCTACTCTGTCCTGACTTACTCTGCCCTGAGCCCTGTACTACGGTGGCCAGTATAGCCTTCTATTAACCTCTGCAGAAAACCTGCCGGCGTCTCATCTTTTCCCTGCACTATAGCACGTACCTTTGCCAAATTGGTGGGGCGACGCCCTGCCCCTTTGAGACCCGCTAGGAGTACCTGGCGATAGAGACGGAGCCGCTCCCTACCAGCAACAGTGTCGTAGTCCCAGGTCGGGCGAACCAAGGGGAAAACATCCTCAATTTCATTAGGCAGCTGGGTCGGCCTCCCATCCGCCCCCGGGACGCGCTGTCTCTCCTCCGTGGTGAGGAGAGTCTGCAGGAGCTGTTGGCGGTCATCCTAGGTCGGCTGGTGGAGGTGTCCATTGGGTCCTGGCTGGAAGACTAGGGCCTTCACCTGCAAGATAATGTCAGTATTATCCTGGGCCACCCGACGTTGAAAGCCGGCCACTCTGAGGAGCAGAAGGTGACCCATCTTCGTCTTCTGACTTCGACCGAGAGATTGTGTGCCCGGCCGGCGACTTCTTTCCAGTGATCTAGAGTGAGGCTTAAAGGGGTGGTTACAGTCTGCCCCATGGGTGTAGAGAAGGGGTGAGCGGTGAGGAGGAGGACAGGAAAGGAAGAAAAACACGGAACGAACAGACGCACACGAACGACAGGACTGGCGCGGCAGATTCAGATGGGAGCGGTCGCGAACCACGACCTTCCCCGAAGAGGAGGGAGTGCCGGGGCTCCGTTCCTCTTCCAGACCACTCCGGAGTCCGACTCCGGAGGGGGACCAGGGGTCTCGGGCACGTCTGCCTCCCCCGCTGGTCCAAATACAGAATACAGAGTACAGCGTCCTGCAGGCACAATACAGACCCGGCACAAAACAGACCCGGCCAGTCAGACAAACGGACGAGACAGATATGACATTTAGCGAGCTCGGTCTTACCTCCTACCGGTCTTAGGATTGAGTCTGGGGCGTCTCAGATCCCGGACGAGCCCCCAAATGTTGGACCCTGGCTCACGGGTGCCAACGTGGCCCGGTGGACGCCCCAGAGACTCAGACCCCAGACAGGCAGATGCAATCAGCAAGAGGGTTTATTGAACGTTTGCGCAAACGGGCTCTCCGCCTCCGAGGAGGAAAAGAGCCCCGATTAGCAATTACAGGTGATCTTTTAAAAGGCAAAAGGAAAGAAACTTCCTAAAGACAAAAGAACCGCGGGAGTCGCATGGCATCCAGGTTGATTTCGGGGAGGGTCAACATGAACCTATTCAGGGACATTCCAATCAGGGTGTGGGGGGGGAAACGGTTTTCTTATTGTAAACAGAATGCTTTTAGTTGCTAAAATTTCAGGAAGAAGACTGGATGGGCTGCCTCTGGATTAGGGCTGGCCCTACTTACAAGGGGGGAGGTTTCTTCAGCAGAAAAGGCAAAGCAATAGGAAGTAAGGAAATCCCTGAAGGGAATTTCTTACAAGGCAGCAGATTAGAAACAGGATGGGCCTGAACAGGAAGCTTATTTTTCCAGCTGGAGCCTTCCCTGTAAACCTGAGGTAGATTTGGCAGTGGCAGACAAATGCCAAGCAAATTCAAAATCAAGAAATAATGGTAGAATTTACAGTCCCGGAAAATCTGGCGGTAAGAGTGGGAGGAAAGAAAAAGAGAGAGTGGGAGTGTCGGTGAAGCAGTGAGAGGGGGAAGAGATGAAACACGGTAGATTGTGCTGGCATTCTGAACCTGGAGAATTTTGGAAACAGACCAGAAGAACTTATCTGCTGGTGAATGCTGATTCTCAAGTTAGGAGAAAAGTTTGAGAAGACATAGTCTAGATATTTTCAAATTTTATAGCCACAGGAAATAAACTTGAAACAAATTCATATGCCAAATCCCCATGTGGATATAGAAGAGCTGATCTAATTTAAGAAGGGGCAGGCTTGGACCTGTATGCACTTGCCTCAACTCTTGCCTGGAAATTGACTGTTGGGGCACTTACAGAATCTTTAAGCCTTTTCAAAATATTTTAAAACAACCCTGTCCAACCTATCTCTCCATTTATTTCTGGAGGAAACAGAGTACAGGTCTAAGGTCTCAGAGCCTGCAGGAGTGTATTTGCACACTGTCAGGCTCTGTCCCTGTTTCCTGTAGACCTGGGTTGTGAACTTTCATGATCTCTCTGCTGGAAATCCAAGTCCCCAAAAAGACCTCCCCCGAGAGTGGGTAATATTTACTCTCACTTCTTAATGAGGGACATGGCAGTGGATTGCTGATGTCCATTTTCACTCTGATAAACAGCGGATGATTTTTTCCTCCTTAAAATTGACACTCACTGCAATGGTCAATAAGGCAGTGGTTGTCGACAATTAGGCTTCCTTTGCCCGCAGCTCCATCTCTCTTGTCGGTACCTTTTGCCCACAAGGGATTTCCCAACAGTTTTCCCCAGCTTCTCCAGCTTGTGCTAACTCCTTAAACGATCATTTCCGGTCACTGTCTTGTCCTCCTCAGCTTTTAGCAATGGCAGTTTCTACTGACATTACTCTTTGCTTCAGATGTTCAGATTTGCAACTACTACTGGCTAGTCTAGTAGGTTAATGGTATCCCACCATCACTCAGTAACTGGTAAAGAAAAAAATTCTTGTACCCTGAGTATCTCTACAGTGTCTGAGCAATTCTGTGAAAGCTTTTAACCATAACCACTTTGCTGCCCAAGTCTTTGGATGTGTGTATCAGAGAGCCATATGATTGCACTAGAAAAACACATCTCTGTGGGTACACATATTGTCACATTTACATTACTTCCCCTCCTTTGAACTTGCCTTGATATTGAATTCAGAACTTATGGTTTTAAATTTGTTTTTAGAGAGGGATGATAAGGGGCAGAGGGAGAGGCAGACAAAAAGAATCTTAAGCAGGCTCTACCCCGGCACAGAGCCTGACTCGGGGCTCAATCCCACCACCGTGAGATCATGACCTGTCCTGAAATCAAGAATCTGATGCTTAACAGACTGAGCCACCCAGGTGCCCTGAATTCAGAGCTAATTGTCAGAAGTGCTGGGTGGGTGTTATCTCTTATACTTTCTAGAGATATGATCTCAAGAAAAACCATCAAATCTTAAAGAATCTCATGCTCCTCATCTGTTCAGATGGAAATAAATCCCAATGACCCCCTGATTTACTGGAAGTCTTAAATAAGGTCAAATTAATGGGAAAATATTTTCAAAATTGTAGACTATTAAATGAATATAAAGGTTTGTATAACCATAGTCACAATAGCATCAATCCATTTCCTCTGCCTAGACATTCTTCATCCTAAGGACCTCACTGTAACAAAAATCCATTTCTTGAGGGAAGATGTTCAAGCAGTGGAAATTAGTTTAGTAGTATCTAAACTTTAAACCTTTTTTTTTTTTTTAAATATTTTATTTATTTATTCATGAGAGACACACAGAGCGAGAGAGAGGCAGAGACACAGGCAGAGGGAGAAGCAGGCTCCATGCAGGGAGCGTGAAGTGAGACTCGATCCCGGGTCTCCAGGATCATGCCCCGGGGCTGAAGTGGTGCCAAACCACTGAGCCACCCAGGCTGCCCAATATACACTATATTTTTATATTAAAGTAAGCAGACAAAAGAAAATGCTATTAAGAAAATCAAAAAAGGGGCATCTAGGTGGCTCAGTCTGTTAAGCATCTGTCTGCTTTTGGCTCAGGTCATGATCTGAGGATCCTGGGATTGAGTCCCGAGTCGAGTCGGGTTCCCTGCTCAGCAGGAAGCCTGTTTTTCTCTCTTCCTCTGCCCTTCTCCCCTGCTTATGCTATCTCTCAAATAAATAAAATCTTTTTTAAAAAAGAAAATCAGAAGAAAGATTAAAGGGTGTTATGCTAAGTGAAATAAATCAGGCAAAGACAGACAAATACCATATGATTTCACCCATATAAGGAATCTAAAGAATGAAACAAACAAGCAAAAAGAAGAAACAGACCCATTAATACAGGGAACAATCTGATGGTTATCAGAAAGAAGGATTGTAGGGAAGTAGGCAAAATCGATGAAGGGGAGTGGGTGATACAGACTTCCAGTTATGGAGTGAATAAGTCATGGGTCTGAAAGGTACAGTATAGGGAATATAGTCAATGATATTATAATAGTGTTAAATGGGTACAGATGATAACTACACTTGTGGTGAGCACAGCATAATGTAGCTATAGTTTTTTTGAATCACTATATTGTACAGCTGAAACGAATGTAACATTGTATGTCAACTATATGTCTACTTAAAAAAAAGAAAAATCTTAAAGAAGGGAAAATACAGTACTATTAAAAAATCCTTATGTAAGTGGAACCTTACAGTTCAAACCTATGTTGTTTAAGGGTCAACTGTGGTTTATTTCCTTGTCTATATATCCTTTTGTACCTCCTTGACTCTTTTCAATGGTGTATCCTCATTTCTTTTTTTTTTTTAAGATTTTATTTATTTATTCATGAGAGACACAAAAAGAGAGAGAGGCAGAGACACAGGCAGAGGGAGAAGCAGGCTCCATGCAGAGAGCCCAATGCGGGTCTTGATCCCAGGACTCGGTCCCGGGACTCCAGGATCATGCCCTGAGCCAAAGGCAGGTGCTAAACTGCTGAGCCACCCAGGGATCCCCTGTATCCTCACTTCCTAGCATAGTACTTAATCATTTGAATTCAAGAAAGAATCAGGATTCTAACGATTGTTAGTCTGGTCAAATAATTTCCTGCAAAGGATTTGTAAATATAAATTAATAAATAATAATAATTATAATAATATATAATAAATATAGTATATATAGTATATATATAATATAATATAATATAGTAATATAAATATAAATTATTTGCAAATAATAGATATGATGAAGATAAAATGGCATATCTAATACCTGCCATAATATTTCTTTAAAAAATAAAGATTATGGGGACACCTGGGTGGCTCAGTGGTTGAGCATCTGCCTTTGGCTTAGGTCGTGATCCCAGGCCCTGGGATCAAGACCCAATGTGGGGTCCCTGCAGGGATCCTACTTCTCTCTCTGCTTATGTCTTCTGCCTCTCTCTTTCTGTGTCTCTCATGAATAAATAACATCTTTAAAAAAAGGATAAAGACTATAAATTAATGAATGGTTTTTATTAAAGTCATGATTTTGGAATTACCTTTTAGAAAAATAGCCCTCTGTTTCTATTCATATTTCACCTTGAAAAAAACGGTGTAAAGCACTTTTTCCTTCTTAAAAACGTAAGCTACCAAGGGGATAAAGATAGTACTGTGTCTACTCTAAATTTGGGTAGATTGAGATAAGAGATTTAAAACATTAAAAAAAGCTATAGTGTTTATCCATTTTTAAAGTTGTTTTTTACAATCCAGGGTTCCTAAAACAAGAAAGGCAGTTAACAAAAGGATATTATTATTGAGCAATGGCAGAATAAGGGTTCTTAAGCCTTTTGAGACATATTTTCCTAGAGAGGAAATCATATTATGAGAAAAAATGAAATTGTGCATTAGTCAAGGCAATGTTAATTAAAATTGGGGAAATAGTATCAACAATTCAGTCTTGGATATTACTTAATCATAAGGAAGAAAAACAATATGGATAGTGTGAAGTAAATATGAGATCTTCTTGACATCTAATTACTTACCTTCTCAATTTCCTTTTCCACAAATGACAGTACATTTTCTGTCATAGTCTAATTTAACAAGAAACCAGGTCTAAAATACATCTTGGACTAAAACCGATCTATGGGAGTCAAAGTGGAAGACAGGAAGAGGAAAGGTTAGATTATAAAGACTAAAAATTGCTTTTCAGAGATGATATGCATTTAGTAGAGCATAAAATGAATTTGATCTGAGTTGAGAATTCAAAATATAAGAGCTTTAAGAGATTGTTAAAAATCCCAGTGCCTACGTTTAAGAAATCTATTTTCCACCTTAGAGATTTAGAAAATAAAAACTACACGTCAGTAGAGGACTGGGGATAGGGCTTTTTGGCTTCTGGAAAGTCTTGAATGAATCACTTAGTGTCATATGAGAAATAGGTGTTATTCCTATAAAATCCATCATACTATAAAAGCAAAGCACTGCAAAGGACCTTTAAAAGTCAACTTAAGCATCCTCCTGTCTGCACACATGCCAATTTGAAAATTATTCCAGACTGGTTTTATAAGACCTTAATAAATATTTCCTTATTCCATTAGTAATCTGGTATAGTACTTAACAGTTTCACTGTCAGAAAAGTCTTCCTAATATATCGTTTAAATCCCTTTTGCTTGAGTTTCAGTCTTGTCTCTTTTCCTTTTCTTTTCTTTCTTTTTCCTTCCTTCCTTCCTCCTTCATCTTCCCTTTCTTTTCCTTTCCTTCCTACCTTCAATTTTTTAATTTAGTTCTCTATAGAGATAGACAACAGTTAGTCATCGTACACTGTCTTTATCTTATATATAATTAGTCACTAGTTATTTCTCTTTGGTTGAATAATCTCAATTATTCAAAATTTCAGTTATTCTTTTAGACCTTTTTGAAAGGTCTATTTTTTTCTTACCTAGATATTAGTTTCTGTTCTTCACTCCCCTTACACTGTGTCAAAGATTCCCTTTTTTCTTTATTATTTGAGTTAATGAGTTAAAGCAGACTGTAGTTTTTCCTACAGCATTTGATCAGTGACTAAATGTAAGCATCTCAACTGTCTCTCAGTTTTAGTACACAAATAATGTAGTGTTGAAAAACTGGAAAACAAGCAAAAGAAAAATTCACTCAAATTCCACTATTCAGTGGTTATAATTGTAAATATTTTGCTGTATTTTCTCTGGAGTGCTTCTAATTTGAATTACATATGCTTTATATATTATGATTGTTTTCCCATATCAATGAAATTATATCTTAGAAGGAGTATTATGTGTTGCAGAATTATTTCCAACATCAATTTGGATAGAGTAGGGAAACAGATGTAGAAACACACAAGCAACTAGATTACAGTGTACAAAGTTCTATAGTAAAGATGTGATAAAATTCTAGTGAAAGGAAGCAGGACTTTTTTTCTTAATAACAGTGTAGAAAGAACAGGGAAGACTCCACATGATGTTTTAGTGACTATTGGAGGATGAGTAGAATTCCTTTAACAAAAAATGTGAGACACTAAATAGAGGCAAAAAAAGAATCATGTGTAGGCATTAAAGTATGAGAGAATCCTATGTTCGGATATAGCAGCAGATATCCCACTAGAAATGCAAAGGCTTGAGAGAAGCTTTGAACAGGGGGAGCTATTTATCTTTTCTCACCTTTTCACTTCTACATTGAATAAAAATCCAGACCACATTGGCGTTGATTAAACTAGGGTTAGACCCCAGGTCATGGCTTTCGTCTCCTCCTTTAGTGCATGAGGGATTGTAGGATTCTTTGTGAGCATGAAGTTGATACTGAGGCTATCACAGAGGACACTGAATGATAAATTTAATTTTTTTAAAAAAAGCTTTTTTTTTTTATATATAGACTGAGTTCAAAGAACAGTAAATTATAGAGAGATTATTTCAATCCCAGTCTTCTCTACTTATGCGGTCTGCCAAAAATACTAAAATTTGAAGGAAGGTGGTCAAAAGGTACAAACTCCCAGTTACAGGGTAACTAAGTAGTAGAAATGTAACAAACATCACAATGATTATAGTTAATACCGCTGTATGAAATATAGGGACATTCTTAGGAGAGTTGGTTCTAGGAGTTCTTTCCCATAGCAAAGAATTTTTTTTTCTTTTGATTGTATCTCTAGGGGATGATGGATGTTAACTACTGTGGTAACCATTTCACAATATATTTAAATCATGTACTATCATGCTATACACCTAAAACATACACATTGATGTATATAAATTATTTCTCAAAGAAACTAGAAAAAATAATGAAATTCCCTGAATCTTAGGGGCCTTATCCAGTAAATGGGGGCAAAATAAGACTTCCTTATAGTGGGGCTATGAAAATTAAGATGTACACGATGATCTTATGAGAAAGTCCAATTGGTTCTCAACTCCATATATATTAGGTATTAAAATTGTTGATTCTTTATCCTATCTTTCTACATTATGTCCAAGTTCTTTGCCCAACTAAATAGGAATTTATAAGTGTCCCTGGTATTTCATAAAGCAATATTGCAGGGAGGTAGTTAAAAGAGTTTTAGTAAGTTTTGCTTCTCACAAAATACCTGTACATCTTATTGATCAATTATCTAAGTATTTTTAACTTGGATAATCTTATAAGGACTAATCTAGCTATAAGGTCTTTTTCTTAATGGCTTTATTGAGACATAATTCATATGGAACATTGTGTAAGCTTAAAGTGTAGAACGTGATGATTTGATATTTTGATACACATACATCAGAGAATGATCACCAAATAAATTTAGCTAACACTCCCATCCCATCACATATTTACCACTTTTTTTGTATATGTTGAGAATATTCAAGATGTACTCTTTTAGTAACTTCCAGGTATGTGATAATAGTATGATCGACTATAGTCACCATGCTATATATGTAGATCTTACGAACTTATCTTGTAACTGGAAGTTTGTACCCTTCCACCAACATCTCCCCATTTTCTATTACCCCTAGTCTCTGACAGCCACCATTCTACTGTTTCTGTGAATATTTAAGACATGAGGACTAGATGTCAAACACATTTAAGTAGGATAGTTTTATCCATCACTACCCCAATTTTTTTTTTTTTTTTTCTGTTTGGTGTCAGGTGCTATACCTCAAGTTTTCTAACATTCTTACAGTTTATCTTCCTCTCAAAGCCTCTCTTTGATTAAATACTTTCTGAAAACCTGCTGGAATAACACTTCTATTTATATGTATTCAATATGCTTTCACAAAGGATGCTTTATTGCTACTCACTTGCATGTTGTCATATGGATCTAACAGAAAAGAATAGATCTACTAATGGAGCTGAATATGTAAGGCAAGGAACCATCCTTCCCTATAGAAAGACCACAGTAGAAAAACTGTGCTACCTGCTGGAAATTAGAAAGCCGAGAGATGCAAGTGGATGGTAGAGGCCACTATTTAATGACTACCTACTCAATACCACATTGTTCTGGATTATTTATATGCATCTGATTATCTAATTCTCCCAACTGACTTGAGGCAGAGTTCTTAATATGAAAATTCAGAGATGTGAAACATTGAAAAATAGGCCTTGAGTCAGACAGCAAAATAAAACAGGACCAAATATGGCAAGAATTACTTTTGTGGGTCCTTTCTAGAAGAAGTTGAGTCCATAATAAAAGGAGAGTATATAATGTAAATATAGAAGTTAAAGTGGGGAGGCAGGACACTTCTCCAAGTAACTCTTAGTAGCATTATAAATTTCTCTGCTAGTCTCACTGAGAAAGACCTACTTGCCCAGGTTGGGAGCTTCCATATACCTGGTCTGTTGCTCTGGAGCTTTAACACTCTTAGAAGACATGGTAATTGTTTAAAAGACTGTTTTCCACATGTATTTTCAGAAACTCTGTGCTCCTGGTCATTAGACTCAGTCTGGCAGAAAGCATATACCAGGATAAATGTAAAATGTGTCTAAAGAAAAACTACTGTTTGGGTTATAGGGCTCTTTGCTGCCTAGCTCAGTACTAAATTTGAAAAGTCACTTTCTAGTTTCCCATCAAAGCTGCTACTTGCAGATTTTAGCTGTAAAAATTGGCATCAACTTTCCATTATCACGCTCAGAACAAAGAAAAGTAGTGTATTTTTTTTTTTTTTTATGATTGGAATGTCTGGGAAATAGCCATCTCATTGATACTGTAGCAGAGCTGATCCTTATCTCTTCTGTGTTGCAAATGCATTTGTTCTAGCAAGTGAATAATGAAAAATAAATTACTCTTTCAATGCAAAACTGCCTGAGACTTGAACTCATGTGTTAAGAGCCTTTCATCATGTTAAAAGATATCTATCTAGTGGAAGTTAATATAACATTGGGCTCTATTCATTTTTTCAACTCATGTGAATTACATCTTAAGACAACAAGGTTGTTCCTGCCTTACTTACTTTCCAAAAGAACCAATTTGAAAGTGAAAACTATATCACACTGCCTATTATGTTTTGAAATTTTATGATATATACTTTGCAATTTGGTATTGGTATTACAATAGGGCCTAACCTATGCATGTGGAAAAGAGAAGTATGAACACACCATTAAAAATGAGTCTTTAGGTCATCTGTATAAAAACTAGAAGTACTCTGCCTTTTGAAAATGAATACAGTTACATTCTAAACTTTCTACTCACTCTACTACCTTAAAAATACTAACGCTACTGCTATATAATCATAACACTAAAATGGAAAATTAAAAAAAAAACACTATTGAACTGTTCTAAAATAATACAATCAGGAGTGCCCGGGTAGCTCAGTTGGTTAAGCATCTGACCCTTGATTCTGGCTCAGGTCATGATCTCAGGGTCATGAGATTGAGTCCCATGTTGGATTGTGTTTACTGAGTGTGGAGCCGACGTAAGATTCTCTCTCCCCCTCTCTCTCTGCCCTCCACTCACACATGCTCTTTCTTTTTCTGTCTCTAAAAATAAAATAAAACAAAATCACATAGAGGACTTTCTCATGTGATAACTAATTTTTTGTCCTTCATCTTTCCTGTCATCCATTCCAAATGCTCTGCTTTAGAGCTCCATGCATGTATATAAATAGACATACACATACACATATATATCTTTCCTCCTAAAATCTTCTACTAACTGAGTTTTCATAATTGCAGAATTCTAGAATTAAGACCATTTTTGTTTACTTGTTTGTCGGTCTTTCTTTGTGGAGTGTTTCTGAAAGCACTGAACGTTTCTTGTGTTCTCTCTATTGTTCTTGTGTTCTCTATTGTTATGATGTGTAACATTCCTACATGGAAGCACCATGATGAGGTTACTTATATAAAGTCATATGTCATGTTAGTAGCAGATTTGGAACTCAAAATATCTTTTGATCCCCTACTTACATATTGTTTCATTTTGTGATACCTCCTTTATGGTGTATCATTTGTGTAGCTGATGTGACATTCAAGCAATTCACGCAAGGCAGCTCTTATACCATATACAGATGCCCTCACCAACAAAACCATACTTCACACAGTAGTATAAAGGTTTTCCCTCTGAGTCCATAGTCCCCCAACCCATCATAATAACTATGATCCTCAAAATGAGTTATAGAGATTATCACAATAATATGCAAAATAGCACATTTTGTGTTTATTCTGAGTGCATTACAGAGTGATCTTATTTCTATCCAGTGGAGAATGGATATTCCCTTTCTCTTTTTTTTTTTTTTTTTTCCTGGTATACAACTAAATCTAGCCATCTCTAGAAGTTCATGGCCTCCCGGCAACTGTCCAAAGTTCAATCCTAAAAGTGACTCTATCTTTCAAGTGTATATTGCTTATAGTTTATTTTTTTAAGATTCATTGTTATTTATTTTTAAGAGCATGAGCATGGGGGAGGGAGAGAAGCAGACTCCCTGCTGAGCAAAGAGCCCTATGAGAGCTCCATATCACTACCTGAGATCATTACCTGAGCTGAAATCAAGAGTCAGAGCTTAACTGATTGAGTCACCCAGGCACCCCAAATTTATTTTTATTGTTTGCACTACTCTTCCTTCTGTTTCCTTTTTTTGTCTTTTTTAAAGATTTTTATTTATTTATTCATGAGAGACAGAGAAAGGCAGACATAGTCAGAGGGAGAAATAGGCTTCCTGTGGGGAGCCTGATGCAGCACTTGATTCTAGGACCGCAGGATCATGATCTGAGCCAAAGGCAGATGCTCAACCACTGAGCCACCCAGGTGCCCCCCACTAAGCCACCCAGATGCCCCTCTTTTGTTTCTAATTGTGAATCTACCAAAGTATAAAATGCAAAACTGAAAAATAAATGCTTAAGAAGTACTGTAAATACACTGTGCAGAACCTACAATGGCTTACTGTTCTATGTAGACATTCATGGCTTACGTTAGAAAAACTGAGTTTCTTTTTTAGCTGAAGACTCATATCTCTTTCCTCAGTCTTTTTTTTCTTTTTCTTTTCTTTTCTTTTCTTTTCTTTTTTTTTTTTTTTTTGTCTCTTCCATCAAACATTCCAGGAATAAAAGTGGTGCTTCACAATTAGTTTTGTTCTACTGCGAGTCTGCAGGGTTACCTTTAAGGCTTTACTTCTACAAATCTCACGTTGTATACTAATATGATTATATTTTAGATACAAAGCCAATTTTTTAGGATTTCTATGAGAACCAACCAAAATATTCTCCTTTATGTTACTCCTTTATTTTATTTTATTTTTCTTTCCCACATAGATTCATTCTTATGTTTATTTTTGTAGGTAGGATCTTTCCTGTCAGGACAAATCAAAGGTTTACCTTACTTGTGCAGATGATGAAGGTATGTGGGCTCCTGGGAGATAGGGCAGACAGAGGCTAAGGGGAGACCACAAGAGGAGAGGCATCTTGTCTGATTTCCTGCTGTAAGATACAGGTGAATATAAATGCCAATGACTCTGAGGGAGTGTGGTGCCCAGACATGGGTGGAATGAAGTTCAGGGTAGTGCAAGGGGCTATGGGGAGTACAGACTTCAGAGCCAGCTAACTACTGTGCCCCTCTACCCCCAAACAGTGCTGGGTCCTTCTTCTCAGCTGCTGGATGCTGTGTCCCAAGGGAGGAGGAACTTAAATAAGCCTTGAGTAGGAGCCAAGTTGTCTAAACTTACCGTCTGTGCCCAGTGGAAGTGATGACACAGTTCGGCTTTCCATGAAGAGTATACCTATTGGGAACCTAGCTCCTAAACAGGGGAAACCTAGAAGCAAGGAGAAAGAAACATGGAGTTTGGGGACTTGGTCCATTCCTACTACCCCCAAACTCCTGGGCCTTCCAATAGCAGCCTGCACCCTGTGTGGCCCAACTTCCTCCCCACCGCCACAACTGGGGGCCTCTACTAAGGCCTGGGGGCCAGAGGCTGTGAACAAGGCCCAGGTGAGGCTGCTCGACCCCTGTGGCAGCACCAGATCCAGGCAGATGTCACCCTGCTTCCCTTCAGAGAACACAGGCCTGTAGCCCAGAAGGTGCATTGCTCCAGGACACAGCTCTGCCCACGGTGGATGGAGGCAAAGGGCCAGGCCTGTGCCAGACCTGCTGGGTGCAGTCCTGGCCTCATGGTGCATGCCTCACCCATGTCAGTAGGTGATGTTGTAGATGCAGGCCTTCAGCTGTGGCGTGAAGCTCAGGAAGGGCAGCGGCTTGTGCGTGGCAACTTTGGCGATACACACTTGGCTACAGCGCACCATGGCAGGTAGGCGTTGAACGGGTCCATGTTGCACGGGAAGACGGAGCGCACAGGTTGCTCACGGCCATGTTACAGCTTGAACATAACAAAAATTCAAAGTCTATATGTTACACAGAAGACCTGTCTTGGGTAGCCGTAAGCCTCTAGATCAGTTTTTCTTCCTTTTCCTTCTAGTTAGACCTCTATATTCTCCTTTATCCTTCCTTTACAACTCAAATATGAACAGTCAATTCATTCCTTGGTTTCTTTCTTATCCCTGGTTTTCCTCTTGGAAAATCGCTTGACTCAATTCAATTATTCAATCACCATTTGGTAAACATGCAGCCCTAGTTTTATCATATACTGAGAGTGAACCCATCTATCCCCTGAGCCTCTCAGTAACGAAGCTCATGATTGCTATATGAAACCAGATTGTCAGTTCCATTAATTTACCCTCATACATAACCATAACAAAATCTGGGATATTCCTGTCTAAAATAAAGATATCCTAAGCCAAAAATTAGCTACAAAATCATTTGATGAACTAGAATGAGAACAAGAAAACTGGGTCAAAGTTAAGTGGCATCTGGCAAAATTTAAATAGTATAGTATAGTGCAGAGGCTCTCAGATTCTGCTGTCAAATCCCAGCCTGAACAATTACTAGCTGGGAAGCCTTAGACAAATTTTTTGACTTCTCTAAACCTTAATGTGCTCATTAGCAAAATGGGGGTGGTGATAGTAGCTTGTTTTATATTAAATAATGCAGCATATGAAATATTTAGAACAGTGTCTAACCTATAGCAAGTATGATCCTGTTTGTGCAGCCTCACAGTGAGGATGGTGGGCTCATCATAGTTAAAAACTTAACTAAGGTGACTTCTTTCCTCGACACTGACTGTGTATAGGCATTGGCCATGCCATTATTTGTCACCATGCCTCCCCTTTTATCTTGTCCAGAGCCGACCAATAATCTTTGTAAGTTAGACATTGTTTTCTTTAAATCTGTGTTGGATATGTTAGTCAGTTTTTGCATGCCCATGAAACATTCTGCCTCCTGAAGGTTATCTTGCACATCTGCTGTGAGCTACACAGCACTAGATTTTACAGTTTAACTTTTAAGGCATGGCTATATTCCCCAGCTTCATCGTCATTTGGAAGGCTTGTTATATCTCTGTGTATAAAACCCAGTGCTCTCATGGTGACAACATTGGGATAAAGTCATGCAGTGTCAGTACAGGCTTTAAAAAAAGACAAAAAGCTGCAGGAAAAAACACTGCCACAGGAGCTAGAGAAAATGCATTTCAGATCAGCAAACCAACCAGATAGAGTTGGCATCTCAGTGGGTCTGCAGGGACAAAACACAAAACCATTAAAACAAATAAGGACACTACTCTTCTCAATCTCTTAATTTTTTTTCTGGCCACATTATTAAGAATAAATATCTTTCCTATAAGGCCGTCCTATTTGTTTTTAAGTATTGTATATTGTCCTCACTTGCCATTTCAGTTATAGTAGTAAATGAGTTACTTGTCACAACCAGTAAAAGCACTATGTCATAGATTTCTTTTGAAAAATTTTTTTGAAGGTTGGAAATACAGCTGACAGATTTCTTATTAGATTTAATTTACACAGAGAAATTGGACATGCATGGCTTGAGAGAATTTTATGTCATATCCCAGGTGCCCTGCAGACCTAGGATTTTGGGGTCACAACTCTTCTTACTTTGAGGCACAGCAGACTTCTAAAACATCCACGTGAGTGATGGCTTTGGCTTTCATGCCATCAAGTCCTAACTAATCAGTCCTGAAATTGTGGGAATAAGACAAATGTTAGACACATTGATTAATTGTGCCACCTGGAAAAATACTTGATAATTATTCCCTCTTAAAAAGTCCAAAGAGATGACAGATAGATGGATGTGTGTATGTATATAATTTTAATTTTGATATTTACAAATGTACATGCAAAGTAATTCATCATTTCAATATTTTCATTTCATAAAATGATATAAGAAGAGAGATTCTCCTCCACTACGCTTATCCATATCCACTAGTACTACCACATACTTCTCATTTGGTACTGATTGAATCCTTGTCACAGGGCTGGGACAGTTCTCATTCCCAGGTAGGATGGATAGAGTGAAATTCAGTGATTTTAGATAATTAGGTCCAATCTCTCAGTGAATGGCAAACAGACTTAAAAGCCCAGAGTTTCTAGCTTTGTGTTCATTGTCCTTCTGTTTCATTCATTTCTGTAATAAATGTACTTGCATAAAAACATGCATTTTCATTTTAGACAGCATTCATAAAGTTATAGTTGTGGAAGAGAGGTAAAGGCATATATTGTGATAGGGAGAGGATTAGTCCGCAAAAATATTTCACAGTTTTGAAAATTGGAAATGAAGATGAATGAGAATATAAAGTTCCTCTAGATACAGTACTCATGGACATTAGTGAGAGTGCTAGAGGAGGAAATTCAGGAATAGAATTATAAAGACTTTGACCAGAACTTCAGAGAAATCAGACCTCACAAGTATGATGCCTAAAGGAGTAAGATGTCAACAGTGTGGTAGACGCACTAAATGAGACAATCTAAGGTTGTGAGTGGTTGAGCCATTATACAATACTGCATGCATGAGCAGACCCTTTAATTTACCAGGAAATTAAAATCAGGGTATGAATATCCCTTACTTGTGTTAATTGCTACTTTGGGCTCTATATAGCCTTTGCTTGGGATTACTTCTGAATATATATGGTGAAAAATCCAAGTTGGCTGTCTGTCATTTTCAGATACAGAAATTTGTCTGAACTTATTTTAGGAAGAGTAAAAATATATTTTAAGTCATTTTATTTCTTTCAAACAGCATTTAAATTAAAAAATGTTTAAATCCACTGCTTAGGGAAAATCAAATCACTTTGAATCACAGAGGCTAATATGAGATAGAAATTCCTGGGTATTTCCTGATTATGTCATTTCTATCAAAAGAAGTGCTGTGACAGAAATTTCAAAGGGTTTCAAATGCAAAATTACAGTTGGTAGAAATTGGCTTTCACAAAAATAAAGGCAAAAAAAAAAAGTAAAAATAGCATGTTTCCATTTGCTATGTAGTCCTGTTGAGTCCCTCAGGTGTTCAGACATCTATCCTCAGTCTTCCTCTAATGGTTTGGAAATGAAGCTGCTGATAGCTACCATCAACAAGCCCTGTTTCACTACTCCTCTGTTTTCTTTTTCTCTCCGCAGACATGCTCAGTTGCATCGTTCAAGCCTCCATCCCCCAATGTGGCCTGCATGGCTTAGTGGTTGAGCATCTGCCATTGGCCCAGGGTGTGATCCCAGGGTCCTGGGAGCAAGTCCCACGTCGGGCTCCCTGCGGGAGCCTGCTTCTCCCTGTGCCTATGTCTCTGCCTCTCTCTGTGTGTCTCTCATGAATGAATAAATAAAATCTCTAAAAATAAACAAAATGGCTTGACAATAAGGTAGAAAGGCAACACTATAATGATTTTGCTCAATTTCCACTCATTGATGCAAAACCAGTTGCCACCACATTTTCATTCTATTGTCTGTGCATTTGTGAGTGTTCATGATATTTTGATTTAGATCTAATTTCTGTTGCAAGAGAGACCATGAAGTAGTATGGGAAAAGTGTACATGATCTCTGTCACAGAACTTGATGTATGGAAATCAACAAGTTAAAGTCTTGAGTCTCAGTTTCCTCATGAAATCACTTTTTAATATTGAAGTATGATATATATATATATACATATATAATTATGAGTATAACATATACAAATCATTGTCAATGCATTTAAATCCATATATTCCTCTCAGTTTACCTCATCTTCTCAGATCTAGACTCTCCTAAATAACAGAACTATGCCTATAATTAAGTGAAAAATTGGTAAGGATGATGATGAAGAGATGGGAACAAATCTTTCTATCCATAGATCCTCCAATTAAATACCAGTTTGTTTGTTTTTTCTGAGCCGATCATATATTATCAGAGGCCCAACAGACTAGTGGGAGCAAAGAGTGGAAAAGTTCATGAAAGTGGCAGGTCAGAGACTTGTATTAAAGATGGCTAAACCACAATGAGATACCACCTCACACCAGTGAGAATGGGAAAATTAACAAGGCAGGAAACAACAAATGTTGGAGAGGATGCGGAGAAAAGGGAACCCTCTTACACTGTTGGTGGGAATGTGAACTGGTGCAGCCACTCTGGAAAACTGTGTGGAGATTCCTCAAAGAGTTAAAAATAGACCTGCCCTACGACCCAGCAATTGCACTGTTGGGGATTTACCCCAAAGATCCAGATGCAATGAAACGCCGGGACACCTGCACCCCGATGTTTCTAGCAGCCATGTCCACAATAGCCAAACTGTGGAAGGAGCCTCGGTGCCCATCGAAAGATGAATGGATAAAGAAGATGTGGTTTATGTATACAATGGAATATTCCTCAGCCATTAGAAATGACAAATACCCACCATTTGCTTCAACGTGGATGGAACTGGAGGGTATTATGCTGAGTGAAGTAAGTCAATCGGAGAAGGACAAACAGTGTATGTTCTCACTCATTTGGGGAATATGAATAATAGTGAAGGGGAATATAAGGGAAGAGAGAAGAAATGTGTGGGAGATATCAGAAAGGGACACAGAACATAAAGACTTCTAACTCTGGGAAATGAACTAGGGGTGGTGGAAGGGGAGGAGGGCGGAGGGTGGGGGTGAATGGGTGACGGGCACGGAGGGGGACACTTGACGGGATGAGCACTGGGTGTTATTCTGTATGTTGGTAAATTGAACACCAATAAAAATTAATTTATAAAAAAAAAAAAAGATGGCTAAATTAAAGACCACTCAGAAGCCAGAAAGAGAGCAAAGCATCAGTCCTCAAGGAAATGAATTAAGTTCAGCCGCTGAAAGATAAGCACTCTTGTAGTCATTAATGTGCTCAGCAGATGCTTATTGAGGATCTACCATATGCCAGGCACATTTCCAGGGGTTTCAAGGGGAAATGAACCAAGCGAAAATCCCTATTTTTGTAGGGCTTTCTAGATAGTTGGGAAGAAGGGAATGAAATGATACAGATGATTAGGGTTAAAGAGTTAAAAAGAGGAAAGGAAAAGGGCATGAAAGTATAAGTAGTATAAGAAAGTGAAGTGACATTTAAATAAATCTCTGAAGGAAATGGGTTAGTGATATGGGAAGAGCACTGCAGGTAAGAAGCTGAAAATGCAAAGGACCCTGAAGCAAAAATGCCTTGGATGCTGGAGAATGGTGAATAGACCAGTGTGGCTACTGCAGTGAAATGATGCAGCAGAAGTAGTAGGAGCTGACATCTGTTCGGAATACCATGTAGGGCCCTATGGGTTATTTCCAGGGTTTTGTCTTTTACTTTGAGTGAGGTGAAATTCTTTGGAGGATTTTGAGCAGAGGAATAACATAAAGTCAAGAAGCTATAGTGAGAGTGGTGGAATCCACACACACAGCCAAAATCAAGAAAAAAGGAGTGCACCATATGGTAGGGCAAAAGAAATGTGGAAAACGTTAATACCAAGAGGAGGGTTGGGATAACACAGAGTTCCAGCTCTCCCAACAGGACTTCCACTACTTTTTCTTGATTCCTGATTCCTTTGAATTTGATGAAAAATGATTCTGAATGCATAGTCTGCAACAGAGTTGTGTAGTCAGGAAAAAGATGAAAGCAGAGTAATTAGCAATAAATAAATATTTTCATAGTTCTCAGTTGTCTTCAAATCTTTGAAAGGTACTATTTTCTTTCTTTCTTTCTTTCTTTCTTTCTTTCTTTCTTTCTTTCTTCTTCCTTCCTTCCTTCCTTCCTTCCTTCCTTCCTTCCTTCCTTCCTTCCTTCCTTCCTCCCTTCCTTTCAGATTTTATTTATTTATTTATTTATTTATTTATTTATTTATTTATTTATTATTTATTTATTTATTTGACAAAGAGAGAGAGTGCACAAGCAGGAGGAGCAGCAGGAGAGGGAAAAGCAGGCTTCTTGTGGAGCAGAGAGCCCGATGCAGGGTTTGATCCCAGGACCCTGGGATCATGACCTGTGCTGAAGACAGATACTTAACCAACTGCCCCAACAGGTACCATTGTCTAATATCTAGTCTTTTCATCTCTCTTTACATGGACTAGAGAAAACTGTATGTGAGTCAGGAGGAGAAGATAGAGAGTATTTTCTGAGAACATTTGGTCCAGGCTGCATTCAGCTTGAAGATCTAGTTGATTCTACTTAAATTTTACCAAAAAAAAAAAAAAAAAAAAAAAAAAAAAAAAAATGATGCTATGAGATGTTGGTTTGTTTTTGCTAATTTTTAAAACAAAAACTGGAACCATGACATGTTTGGAATTCCAGGCAATAATATCTGATGATTAGTAGGCACAGAGGGCCAAACACTTTTTTAAAAAAATTTATTTTATTACAGTAATAATACTTAACATGAGATACTGTTTTAACGAATTTTTAAATGTATGGTGTGACTGACGATAGGTTAATATTATCTAGCAATGTAGCTCTCACTCATCTATTTTTGCTTTTGTCGTCTGTGCTCTTGGTATCATATCCAAAATATCATTGTCAAGATCAGTGTCAAAGAAATGTTGCCTATGCTTTCTTATGGTTTCAGGTCTTCCATTTAAATCTTTACTCCATTTCAAGTTAATTTTTATGAGTGGTGTAAGGTAGGGGTTCAAGTTTATTCTTTTGCGTGGGGATATCCAGTCTTCTCAGCACTATTGAAGAGACTATCCTTTCCCCCATTGTCTTCTTGATATCCTTGTCAAATCATATATGTATGGTTTTATTTCTGGTCTATCTATTCTGTTGGTCTGTATGTCTATCTTTATGCAATATGACACTATTTTGATTATTGTAATTTTGTTATACATTTTGAAACAGGAAGTGTGATGCCTCTCACTTTGTTCTTTTTTTCTCAGGACTGATTTGGCTGTTTGTGGTCTTTTGTGGTTCCATGTGAATTATAGAATTGTCTTTTTCTATTTCTGTAAAAAAAATACTACTGGAATTTGGTAGGAATTGCATTGAATCTGTAGATTACCTTGGGGAATATGGACATTTTCACAATATCAAATCTATCCACGAACTGCATGGTTGCCTTTCCAATGTACTTTAATTTCTTTCATCAGTGTTTTGTAGTTCTTAGTATACAATCTTTCACTTCCTTAGTTAAATTGATTTGTAAGTATTTTCTTCTTTTTGATACTGTTGTAAATAGTTTTCCTAATTCCTTTTCAGATACTGTGCTGTTAGTGTATAGGAATGAAACTGATTTTTGCTTTTGATTTTGTAGCCTGCAATTTTACTGGATTTATGTATTAGTTCTAAGAGGGTTGTTTTTGTTTTTCTTTTCTTTCTTTCTTTCTTCTTTCTTCTTTCTTTTTTTTCTTTCTTTCTTTCTTTTTCTTTCTTTCTTTCTGTTCTTCTTCTTCTTCTTTCTTTCTTTCTTTCTTTCTTTCTTTCTTTCTTTCTTTCTTTCTTTCTTTCTTTCTTTCTTTCTTTTTAATGGAATCTTCGGGGTTTTCTATGTATAAGATCCTATTGTCTGCAAACAGGAACAATTTTATTTTTCTTTCTTTCTGATTTTGATGCCTTTAAAAATTTTTCTCACCTAATATGTCTAGGTGACAAATATGGCTAGGAATGACAATAAACTGTTGAACAGAAAGGGCAAGAGTGGATATTCTTTTTTTATGATCTTAGAGGGAAATATTTTAATTTTTTTCACCATGGAGTATAATGTTTGCTATAGGCTTTTAGTGTATGAACTTTATTGTGTTGAGGTGCATTCTTCCAATTCTTAGTTTGTTGAGAATTTTATCCAGAAAAGATGTTGAATTATGTCAGATGCTTTTCTTCTTTATGTATTGAGATGATTATGTATTTTTTATCTTTTGTTCTGTTATTGTGTTGTATCACATTACTTGATTTTCATATGGTAAAAGAGCCTTGCATTTCCAGAATAAATCCCACTTATATGTGGTATGTGATCCTTTTAATGAGCTCTTGGATTCAGTTTGCTAATTTGTAGAGGATTTTTGCATATATAAATCAGGTTATTGGTTTGTCAGTTTCTCTTTTTGTATTGTCCTTGCTCTTATGTCAGGATAATGGTGGTCTCATGAGTTTGGAAGTGTTTCCTCTTATTTGATTTGAGCGCTTGAGAAGGATTGGTATTAATTCTTCCTTAAATATTTAGTAGAATTCACCAGTGAAACCATCTAATCCTTTTCTTTGGAGGGAAACTTTTGATTGAGGATTTAATCTCCGTAGTAATTATGGGTCCGTTCAGACTTTCTGTTTCTTCCTAATGTAGTCTTAGTATATTATATGTTTCTTGGAGTTTATCCATTTCTTCTGTGTTGTACAGTTTTCTGGTGTATAACTGTTCAATATTGTGTTTTATGATTCTTGTTTTTCCCCGTGCCAGCAGTTATAATGTCTCTTCCTTCAGATCTGATTTTATTTGAGTCTTTTTTCTTTTTCCTTAGTTTAATGGTTTGTCAGTTTTATTTTTTAAACCATCAAACTCTGTTTTTTTTTCTTTTTTCTATTTTTTATTTCTTTATTTCTATTTTAATCTTTGTTATTTTCTTCTTTCCACTTAGTTGGTTCTCTTCTAGCTCCTGATGATGTTAAATTAGATTGTTTGAGATCTTCTGAGATCTTCTTATTTAAATGTAGGCATTTATTGTTATGAACTTGTCTCTTAGTATTGCTTTTGGTATATCCCATAAGTTTTGGTATATTGTGTTTTCATTTTCATTTGTTTCAAGGTACTTTCTAATTTCCTTTTCAATTTTTTCTTTGACCCAAAGCTTGTTCAGGAGCATAGTGTTTAAAATTCTTTATCCAGGGATCCCTGGGTGGCGCAGCGGTTTGGCGCCTGCCTTTCGCCCGGGCGCGATCCTGGGACCCGGGATCGAATCCCACGTCGGGCTCCTGGTGCATGGAGCCTGCTTCTCCCTCTGCCTGTGTCTCTGCCTCTCTCTCTCTCTGTGTGACTATCATAAATAAATAAAAATTAAAAAAAATTCTTTATCTGTAAATTTTCCATTTTTTTTCTGTCAAATTCTAGTTTCATTTTATTATGGCTGGAAAAGATAGTTGGTATGGCATTGATATTCTTGAACTTATTAAGACTTGTCCTGTGAACTAACATGACTTATTCTGAAGAAAGATCTGTGTTCACTTGAAAAGAATTTATTCTGTTGCTGCGGGGTAGAATGTTCTATATATGTCCTTTAGGGCCATTTTGTCTATACTCTTAAGTTCTGTTTCCTTATTGATTTTCTGTCTGAGGTTTTATTCATTACTGAAAGACCTACCATTATTGTATTGCTTTCCATTTCTATTAAAATAGAAGTAAATTCAATTCTATTAATGTCTTTTCAATTCTATTAATGTTTAGTTATATTAATTTTTGCTTTATATATTTAAGTTCTCAGATGGGTGCATATATATTTATAATCATTATATCTTCATGGTAGTTGACCCTTTTATTATTATATAATATTCTTTTTTATCTCTTATAACAATTTTTGATTTAAAGCTTATTTTGTGGGACAGCAATAAAACTACTCTTGCTCTTTTTGGGTTATCATTTTTATGGAATGTATTTTACCATCCCTTCACTTTCAGCCTATGAGTATCCTTAAACCTAAAGTGAGTTTTTATAGAAAACATACAGTTTGTCTTAGAAAATCTGTTCAGCCACTCTGTTTTTTTTCATAGTACACATATTTTATTTTATTTTTTTCCACATATTAATAAATCCTGGAGATCTACTAGGTCAGTGCATGCAACTCTACTCAATTCCTTTTGTCTTATTTTTTAATTATGCTATGGTTTAAAATTCTCCTTTCAAATTTATTTACATATTTTTCAATATTTTTTAGAAATATATTTGACATACAATATTATGTTAGTTTCAGTGGTACAACATAGTGATTTGATAGTTATTTACATTGTGAAATATTCACAAGTGTGGTTACCATCTACCATCTACAAAATTATTACATTATTGACTACATTATCTATGCTGTACTTTCCATCCCTGTGACTTCTTTATATTACAGTTGAAAATTTGTACCTCTTAATCCCTTTCACATATTTCATCAATCCTCTCAGCCCTCCTGTCTGGCAAACCTCAGTTTGTACTCTGTATTTATGAGTCTATTTCAGCTTCTGTTGTTGTTATTATTTGTTTGGTTGTTCATTTTGTGTTTTAGATTTTACATATAACTTTTTTAAGTTTGTTTATTTATTTTTAAGTAATCTTTGCATGTAAGTGAAATCTTTTCTTTGTCTTTCTCTGACTTATCTCACTTAACATTATACTTTTAGGTCCATCCATATTGTCATGAATGGCACTCTATGTCTTTTGAATAGGAAGTTTAAATCATTTACATTTAAACCTATTATTGATAGAGAAAGATTTATTATTGCATTTTTGTTGTTTCCTGTTAATCTTATATTTCTTTTATTGATGTCTTCTTTTGTATTTTGCTGTTTGTGTTGGTATCCTTTGGTTCCCTTTTTTGTGTGTTTGTAACTTCTATAGGTATATTTACCTTGAGAATTACATTAAGAATCTTATAAGTCTGTTTAAAATGATAACAACTCTATGCTTTAACTTCTTCCTCCTATGTATACTCTCTTGTTGTTGCCATAATTTTCATCTATTCATATTGTATGTCTTTTTTTTTAGATTTTATTTATTTATTCATTATAGACACAGAGAGAGAGAGGCAGAGACACAGGCAGAGGGAGAAGCAGGCTCCATGCAGGGAGCCCAACACAGGACTCAATCCCAGGTCTCCAGGATAACACCTTGGGCTGAAGGCAGCACTAAACCGCTAGGCCACCAGGGCTGCCCTATTGTATGTCTTTTAACATATTTCAGTTATAGCTATTTTTAATACTTTTGTCTTTTAACTTTTATGTCAGAATAAAGTGACCTACCCACTACCATTACAGTTATGCAATGTTCTCCATTTATCTATACCAATGAGTTTCAACATCAAATAAAATGAACTTAAAGAAATCCACACTGAGACACATTGTAATTTAATTATCAAAAGTCAAAGATATTGGGATGTGGTTGAGCGCCTTTGCCTTTGGCCCAGGCATGATCCTGGAGTCCCGTGATCGAGCCCCACATCAGGCTTCCTACATGGGGCCTGCTTCTCCCTTTGCCTATGTCTCTGCCTCTCTATTTCTGTTTCTCTCATGAATAAATAAATAAAATCTTTTAAAAAAAGTCAAAGATAGAATTTTGAAAGTACTAATAGAAAAATGAATTGTCACATACAGGGCCCATAAGATTTTTCAGTAGAAACCATGTATCCCAGAAAAATGTGTGACGATATATTCTAAGTCCTGAAAGAAAAAACAGACAGAAAACTCCTACCCAAGAATTATTATGCCTAGAAAAACTTTCCTTCAAAAATGAAGACATAAAGTCTTTCCCAGATAAACAAAAGCTTAGAGAGTTCACTACCATTAGACCTGCCTTATAACAAATGCTAAAGGAGTCCTCCAATTTGAAATAAATGATGCCAGACAATGATTTGAGTGATATATGTATATTATGTTTAATTATCATGAAAATTATCATGAGGTGTGTATTCTTTTCATTTCTTTCTTTTTAAAAAATTTTTTAAAAGATTTTATTTATTTATTCATGAACAACACAGAGAGAGAGACAGAAAGAGAGGCAGAGACACAGGCAGAGGGAGAAGCAGGCTCCATGCAGGGAGCCCGACGTGGGACTCGATCCCCGTCTTCAGGACCTGCTGCAGGCGGCGCCAAACTGCTGCACCACCGGGGCTGCCCTTTTCATATCTTTCTATATGATTTATATTTGTCATTTTTTGGCCACCATATATCTTAAATACCTTTTCTGTATTTTGGTAATCTTCCTATAATGAATCATAATTTCCCAAGATAGAAGCTAAAAACTGGTTTTCTAGCCTTTATTATATCTTATGACTTACTTTTCTCCAATTAGATGCAGTGATAGGAGAGGGTAATATGAAGTAAGAGGTGTTCAGTTGACCCTGTTTTGCTGTCAAAGAGGTTGAGGACAATGAAAATATTGCATAAGAGTGATAAGCTCCTAATAATAGTGTCCTGTGTTTGCTCGTTGTCTAATACTGCAAGCTGTGTTTTCTGGGGGCAGTAGTGGTAGGATCTTGTATGTGAAATCAGTGGCCTAGAGTTTTTGCCATTAAAACTGGTTTTATATCTCTGGTTCTGCATCTGTATCTCTGAAATACATAGTATTTAAGAGTCTGAAATACATAGTATTTTTTGAAGACAGAGGTTGGCATTGCCTGTTTTTGTAAATAAAGATTTATTGGAACAGAGTCACACCTATTTATTTATACATTATCTATGGCTGCTTTTGCTAAATTGTAATGCTTGAGTGTTTTCAACAGAGACCATCTGGTAACGAGGTCTAAAATATTTAATCATGGCTCAGAAAGAAAAGTTTGCCTTAATAAATACTTACCTTAATAAATTCTCTGCTTTAGTAAATACCTTTCTGTTTTAGCTAATTATAGAGTTGGTTGTGTTCTGTGCAACAAAGGCTCTGACTGATACAATCTATTTCAAAATTGAGGAAACCAGGCCACCATGCATTTAAATAATATTCTTGGGATGCCTGGGTGGCTCAGTGGTTGAGTGTCTGCCTTTCGCTCAGGGCATGATTCTTGAGTGCCCAGATCGGATCCCACATGGGGCTCCCTACATGGATCCTGCTTCTCCCTCTGCCTCTCTCTCTCTCTCTGTGTGTGTGTGTCTCTCATGAATAAATAAATAAAATCTTTAAAAGTAATAATAATAATAATAATAATAATAATAATAATAATAATATTCTCAAGTACACATATAGTTAGTAAGTAGTGAAAACAGTATATAAACCCTAGGTGTCAAATTCAGAGTCCAAATTTTTAACTAAACACTCTATTTATTCTGTTTTGTTTTATGCTAGCATTAGAGTTGATGATGCAAAGCTTTGAGACTCTTGACTGAATTTTTCAGTTTTTATTCAAATATACACATTGATTGAAACTTGACAAATTTAGGAACTTTCTCAGTTTAGCTTCATCTGTTGTGGGTCAGGTTCAGATAAAGGCTGTTTTAATCAATGCATACCTTCTTAATCCTAGGTTATGATTTGTTATTAACATTTTTTGTTTAAATATTGTGCTAATTATATTTAATAATTTTTAAGCCTCATGTTTTGCATAGGCTATTTTCCTTTTGGTTATTCTTAGGGATACTAGTACCCTTCCAAAAGCATTTTTATTGTCAAATCTTAATGGATTAGCTCAATGCCAGGTTGAATTTCTAATTCTTGCTCTCAGAAGCAAATGATTGGCTATAACTAAATTACTTTGTTGAAGAAATATAAACAGCATCAAATCACTAGGTGATTATAATTCCCAGTATAATTTTTATGTAATCATAAAAAATGATTTTATGAAATTTAGAAATGCCTAAGTCTAGTTTGACTTTTACTGTCAAAATTAAAATTTGGTAAATGGATACTAAAGAATAAAAATAAAAACAAAAAATGGTGTGAACTCTTAAGTCCTGGACCAGTTTCCTCACTATCTGCAGCCAATTTGCATCGCCTGGGAATTCAATCAGACATCTTAACCATCTGTAATTTCTAGACCTTTCATACTGATTTCCCTCTAATTAATGGAATTTTATTTCATACTTTTCTATGTTTACTTGTTAGACCTAGTTTTAAAACCCCAACAAAGCAACTGGGGAGGGAGACTGATTTCTTTATAGATAAAATATATGACTTTAATACTAGGACTTGTAAGTAACTGGAAATAATGACATGAGAATTTTTGTCAGCGTAAGATGGCAAAAGTCAGAAAATATTTAATTTTAGTTTAATCCATTGTAATACTCTTTCCACAGGAAAATTAATTTCTTTTATTATAAAATTTAGCAGACTGAAGCAATGTTATACCATTGACACATTGTCTGACTTTGAGGAATGAAGAAAAGAAACAAAGGTATTTTGGCTATTGATGTGTATCTGCTTTGAGAAAAGAAAATCAAAGCAGCGTTTCCTAGTTGAACTTACTTAACTGTCTAAATTCTGATCATCTTTTAGGTCAAATATGTACTAATTTATGGAAGAAATGTACAATGGAAAGTATGATTTATGAATTTCTTTAATCATTTCTAGAAAAATATGGTGAATACTCTCTCTCTCTCCCTGTAAATGAGAGATTGCTCCACAGGTTTTTGGAGGCAAAAGCACTCAATAATCATATGTATGTAAAAAAATTAAATAGTATCTTTACTTTGGGTCAGGTTGCTGAAATGTCTTGGGAAAAAGGGATTTCTTCACCTTTAGATAATTTGCTTTCTTCTGTCAGTGGGGCTTAGTGTGTGTAACAGTAAAGCTACCACATGGTATCATTGATGAGGTGAACTGGCTCCTTTATGTAAGCAGAACAGAGTTGATATTTCAGCTCCTTAGTATGCTCTCTCTCCAAAACATTGACAATTTTGGGGGGAAAATGATTTCTTGTGTCTTGCCTGTGTTGCAAGGCCATTCTTCATCTTATTAAAATGTGCATATAATAATGCATGATGTGATTGGATGTCACTCATTTCAATCCCATTGATCACATAGTGTCTGTTAGTCCCAGCTTAATTTGTCAAGGTAAGACAGTTTAGTTTAACAATAGAAGCAAATGAGCTCAGTCATCTCACAATTCCCAAAGACAGAATCTGCTTTTTTAATTTTTTTGCACGTTTTACTGCTCCTTTTAATTATTGAACTAGGTCCTCAATGAGCAATCTGTTGGGTATGTTATTTTATGTGAAGGGCCCACATGACATAACCATGAAAGAACCCCAAATTGGACCACCACATAACAAGGAAAAACTATTAACTAGCTTCATTTTAATACAAATTTCATGGGGCATTTTAAAAATATACAAATCTATGTGCATGAAACCATGAATTTGATATTTTGTTCTTTTCTTCTTGCTTTAGGAGTAAACATTATAACTTGCTTCTGTATTTATTCTCCAGCATAGTCTTCATTGCTGATACTGATACCACACAATATGTGAAAAAATTATATTTGTGAAAAAAAAGATAGAGAGAGGAGATAAGAGACACAGATCATGATGACCAAGATCCTAGAAGGATAAAGGCTTGAATCACAATTGCAGGACATTCTATCCAGCACAAAAATGATTTTCTTTTTAAGGTTTCTGAGAACTCTGAGTATCAGGAGGATTTTTTTCCAATTTGCTAGTGGAGAGAGAGGGGAAAGGATTCTGCTAGAAAGAGTGGCTATTTTAGAACACTAAATCTGTAAGTCTTAGGAATCTCCTTAGATGTATGCTTCAAGGACATAATTCAGGGCTCTAGTGGGTTTGGAGAGAGAATCCTTTAATTGATAGTGAGGTCTTTAAGCATTGAGCTTCAAAGCAGGGCCAGTGACACTTTGATCTTAAAAAGGCTCAAAAGAGAGAGTCATGATTCTTTCAACTACAGAGACTGATTCCAATTAAATCTTTGGGCTACCAAGGGAGCATTGTATCTGACTCTAAATAAACACTGATGCTCAAATGCATTAAATTTCGAGGGACTCAAAGATAAGTAGACACCTGGTGTTGAGCTCTTGGCCACTTTGAAGGAGTCCAAGCAAAGGTAAACTTGGTGGCCAACTTGATGAGTATATTAATGAATACAAAAGTTTAGGCAAAAAGAAGGAAAACAAAATTATCCCTTTACACATTTTTTCTTTATTTTAAAGATTTATTTATTTATTTATTTATTTATTTATTTATTTATTTATTTATGATAGACAGAGAGAGAGAGAGGCAGAGACACAGGAGGAGGGAGAAGCAGGCCTGACGTGGGACTCAATCCTGGGACTCCAGGATCATGCCCTGGGCTGAAGGCAGGCACTAAACCGCTGAGCCACCCAGGCTGCCCCTGTGTTTTTATTTTTTAAGTTGCCTTTTATCATGTATTTTTTCATTATTGTGAACTCAACTTAGAAATCTTCTAATTTTCTAATGTATTGTTTTGAGATTAATGTCATATTAAATAGACCATCCTCAGCTTGAGATCATTCAGTTACTCTATATATCATTATTTTTCTAATACTAGTATGGATTCCCTACTAAGGTTCAGTATATATTCCAATATGAATTGTTTTTTGTCTTTTAAATTTTATATCTCCATTTTTACATTTTAAAGATAGTTTCCAAGTTGTATAAATGTTTTATAAAATATTATGGATTTACCAAATTATCTAGTATGGATTTACCAAATTATCTAGTATGTTATGTTGTCATATTCTGGTTCTATGATATATTCCAGCTTATCTCTGGACTTTTCATTCTGTTGCACTGATCTGTTTATGCATATACTAAGTGCCATTTTAACTATTTTGGCTTTAAACTTTATAATAATATTTAAATATCTATTGTGCATAGTTCCCCCTCAAAATCATAATGGTTTTTATTACAAAATAATACTACCATTTATCTAATTCTCCCAAAAAAATCTCTTTGATATTTATTTTGGATCAAGTAGATTTATAAATTAACTTGAACAGATTTTAAATATTTATGAAGCTGTGTCTTCCTATACAGGAATGTTGTAAAACTTTCTCTTTGCTCAATGGTCTTTTTGGGACTCTCAGTAACATTAACTGCTTATTTATTTTTCATAGATATTTACTATATTTATTATTTTCCTAGATTTTTTATTTTATTTTGTTGTATTTAATTCTAGGGACTATTATATATGGACTGTTTTATTGGTTTATAAATTCTAACTAGTTCTGGCTTGTATTATAAAGTTGATTAATTTCCGTATTTTAGAAGATCCTCCTAGTTGATGTATAAAATAACATAATCCTATGCATTCAATCATATACTTTGCCATATATTTATATATATATTTATATATTTATAATATTTATCATATTTATATTCACCTTATTTTTTCTTATTAATTACATTGACTAGTACAGTGATTTCCAGATACCATGAAAAAATATTCTTTAATGGGTATTTTTTCTTTCCTTTTTTAAAAACACAATAATGTAAATATTTCTTGTGGATATCCTTTTGCTTTTTTTAACTTTGGGTTAATGTCTGCATTTTTATGGAAGGAAATATCCATCTGTTTCTTCTTGGCCCTCCCCGGCATAGCTGTTTTATTTTATCAAGTGCATTTTGATAGTTACTTAGGTAGCTGATCATCTTAATTTCTCCTCTGATTTACTGATATTGAGAATAATACCAACAGGTTTTCTAAGATGAAAAAGTTCCATCATTCTAATCTGGGCCTGGTGTTTTCTTTGAGGAAATTAAGTTCCTTTAATTATTCTAAGCAATTTGCAAAGATTTTCAGCTTTTCTGGAGGCAGTTGAGGTAATTTCAAGTAAATTATTCTTTTTAATCCAGATTTTCAAATTTATTTGCATGAAGTTTAGCAATGAAATGTATCTTTATAAATTTTATTAAGTCAGAATCTATCATTTCCCCTAATATTGTTAAATAACAAAAATTTATATAACATGACATCATACATTTTAAAAAAAATAAATACATATAATATATAACAAATTTAAAATAGTAAAATAAAATAATTTTAAATAAATCTCATGGTAAGCCAGGCTAAGATTAAAATATTGGAGATCTATGCAAGAGTTTGTATGTATGAGTTTCTCTGGGATGTATTATTGTTAATTGAAATGCTGTATAAAAAGTGTGTATATGTTAAGTAATGAAATTCTATACCTAAAAGTGATTATAGTAACTTAATTTCTAACCAGCAGTGCAGGAGGGTTCCATTACTTAAAATCCTCACCAATAATTGGAACCAATCAGATGCTTAAGTTTCCAAAATGTTAGTTGTGGAATGATATCTCATTGTTACTATTGGTATTTCCTTTATTACTAAAAAAACTTGAGATCCCATTAGTATTTTTTTGGTTATATAGATAATACTTTTGGTGAAATATCTGCTTAAAGACTTCTAATATTTTCCTAATGAGTTGTCTCTATGATACTGATATATAGAAGTTTTTCATTTATGCCGGAGACTAGAGTTACTCTTTTAAAAATCACTTACATGCATTCCAAATCATAATTCTTAGTATATGCCATTTCTTTTACTTTCTTTATAGTGTGATTTTGATGAACAAAAGTTCTTAATTGTACTTAAATGTATTGTTTAGAATATGGTTAGTATTTTCAATATTTTATATCTGAGAATATAAAAATATTTCACTAAATTGTCCTTAAAAACTTCAAAAACTTGCCTCCAACATTTCAAACTTTAATCATCAAGCAATTAATTTTGTATATAGTCTGAGGTAGTGGTTTAATTTCATTGTTATCCCAAATGGATACTTAATTTTCTAGTATCATTTATTGAAAATCTGTTCTTTCTCATTAATCTAAAAAAGCACATTTTTCATGTGTCAAATATCCATATATATGTGCATTAATTTCTCAGTCCTATTTTCTGATATATTGGCCCTTTTGTCTATCTCTGAAAAATAATTTCTTTTTTAAAAATCACTGTAGATTCATAATAACTGTTGATATTAGATAGAGTGGGCTTTTTACTTGTTTATTTGACTCTTTAAATTTCCTTCTAAATCTGTAATAGCTTGTTAATTGACACATGCACACCATGCTTACCTGTAAGCACAAACCCTGTTCCTATTTTAATTAGAATTGCATCAAATATACAGAAAAATTCAATGAGAATTGAAGTATTTACTATACAGTTATCTAAGCTATAAAGCAACATATTTATTTATTACAAATTTGTCTTCTGTGAAAAATTGCCCAATAAAACTGAAAGGACTCTGAGAAAAATGGGACTAGGGAAAAAAACTCAAAAATATCAATGACACATAAAAAATGTAGGAAAAAAAACAGTAGCATTATTTTGCATATATTAGGTGGTAAAAAATATGTATACTACAATAAATATGGCACTTTAGCCTGAAAAGTCCTTGAAATTTATTTGTGGAAGTGGGCATCAGAGCTACCACAGATTAGGAGTAATTGTGAAGTGGTAGAAGGAAGATTATTTGAAATCAGCGGTAAAGTTTTAACACTAGATGTAGATGGGTGTGGTTAATAGCCTACTTTTCTTTAAATAAAGCTTGCTTATTTATTTTGTGTCTTTTTTTTTCCATTAAGAGACATTTTGCGTAGCAATTGCTAGATTCCTGTATATTTGATATTTTATGCTTTTGTAAAATATATAAATCATTTGTATGTGTTTTTTTTAATTGGTTGTCTGTAGAGATACAATTAGTATATGAATTTTGGTTTTCTAAATCTAGTACCTTAGTATTAACTTCCTCTTAATTCTAACAATTTCATGTTGAGTCTTTTGTATTACCTCTACAAAATCATGTCACTTTTAGATAATTATAGTTCTTCATTTCTGATCCCTATAATCTTTTTAGTTCTTTTAGCATACAAATTAGGTATTCTGGAACAGTATAGAAAAATATTGATAGTCAACTTTCTTGGGTTTCTCCGGATCATAAATGAAAAGTTTTTAACATTTGTTCAATAAATGTTACATTTTAAGTAGGTTTGTGATAGACATTCTTGATTAGGTTAAATATATTTCCTTCTTTTCATAGCTCATTAGGAATTTTTATATAAATTCTCTTATAAAAGAGTTTTATACATTTTGCTTATATATTAAAATAGGCAAATATTCCATCCCTAATAAGTTGTGACTGCCAGCCAAGCCTTGCAATATTTAAAGAGATATAGCTGAGAATTTTCAAGTGATGAAAGACATCAATATACAGGTTGAAGAATCAGAAACATGTGAAATAAAAGTAATAACAAACAAAACAAATCTGTGATAACACAAGACCAAAACCAAATAAGTATTTTAACACGGGATCCTTTCAACACTCCACGCTAAGACAAAATTCCTTGCTGTCTCTGTTTCAGCTGTCTCTGTGGATGTTCAACCTTTCATTGCTCTAGTTTATAGGGAGAGGGTTTCTTACTTGACTTTTCATTTTGAGCAGACTCAGACTTTTATCTTACTGATATATATTTCCCAAGGCTGTTAAATTCAAAGTTTATCAGGTTTGACAATTACTTGCAGGAAAAAAAAAAGTAGTTTCGGTGCTTTGTTAAGTGCTTTGAATTAGTGGTTTTAATTGTAGTTTGCCTGCATGCTACACCCTATAGTAATTAAAAACAAAATTTTAAATTTTATTTTATTTTTAAAGATTTTATTTATTTATTCATGAGACACAGAGAGAAAGAGAGAGAGAGAGAGAGAGAGAGAGAGAGAGAGGCAGAGACACAGGCAGAGGGAGAAGCAGGCTCCACACAGGGAGCCCGAAGTGGGACTCAATCCCAGAACTCCATCCCGGGACTCGATCCCGGGGCTCGATCCCGGGGCTCCAGGATCACACCCTGGGCAGAAGGCAGGCACTGAACCTCTGATCCACCCAGGGATCCCCAAAATTTTAAATTTTAAATAGACTGTTACTTCATGAGGGTACAGTTCTTCATTCTTACACTTCTCCAGTTATTTCACCTTATTTGTTTCTATTTTGAGTATTTGTAATTTCATCATTTTGCTTTTTAATGCTAATGGTTCATTTATTTATTCTTTCCTTTAAACACTTAGACTTCTTAATGTGATTTTTTTTTTTTTTTGCATTTAAAAAGTATTGAGAATACATGGATGGAACCAGAGGGTGTTATGCTGAAGGAAACAAAAATATTGATTACTACTTTTGCATTCACTTCTTTTTTTGTTGTTGTCTTTTTTCCAATTTAATGCATTGGAATAATTTATTTTGAATCTTTTCTGGCTCATTGTTGGCATTAGAGACAAAGAATTGTCCTTGTACTCTGCTATGCCCCTTTGTTGTTAATATGCAGTGATTTTATTATTATCATATTTTGTATAATCTGCAGAGTTTTTCCCTTGACCCTACTTGGTTTTAAAGACTTTGAAAAAATATTATGCTTTTAGATTTCTTGTTTTTATCAGTTTTCAAAATGTATCTCAAATGCAGATAGAGTGTGAATATTTTTGGTTTTGGGATTTAATGATATATTTTGAATTCTGATATGTGGTCAGTTTTATAGTATAACATGGTTCTTTAAAAATAAGCTGGGAGCAGCCCAGGTGTTTCAGCACTTTAACGCTGCCTTCAGCCCAGGGCCTGATCCTGGAGACCCTGAATCGAGTCCCACGTCAGGCTCCCTGCATGAAGCCTGCTTCTCCCTCTGCCAGTCCCTCTCTCTCTTCCTCTCTCTCTCTCTCTCTCTCTCTCTCTCTGTGTCTCTCATGAATAAATAAATAAAATCTTTTTAAAAAATAAGCTGGTATGTCTGTGCTAAGGCTTTAGAGTGTGATACATGTTAATTAGATCTGCCTTTATCAATCATGTTAAGTTTTTTGAACAAAGAAAAGTGACTTAAAACATACTGGTAGAGTTCATTTGTTGTAGTTTATTTCTCCTGGACATATGTGGGTTTTACTTTATGCATATTGATGCTTTTATATTTATATGGTATATAACATAATACATGTTATATTATATTACATAGAACAATAATATGTATTTCTTTGGCCCTAATTCTTTATTATTTTATGATATGCTTTTTCATTTGTACCATGTACTTTTAGCCTTTGCTGTTTGTGTACTTGGTATGCTAATATACAAGTCTTATATTTATCTTTAATTATGTAGATATGATTGTTCAAGAGAACTTTGCCAAGAAATTATGAAAACAAAGCATGAGTTAGCAAATATTGGAACACAAATGGAAAAAGAAAAAGATTCAGAGTTGAATTTACAAACAGAAGCAAAGGACTTCTAGTTTCCACTCTAACATGTAAAAAGCTTAGAACTTGTCACTTCATCTTAACAATAAGTAAAAGGCTGAACAAATGGAAAAATCAACAACTCTTTTTAGATCATAAGAGAAGTGAAGTCAGTGGGCAAACCACTCCCCCAATCCTTCCCTACAAATTGGAGAGATTGACAGGAAATACAAAGAATCACAATTTACCAGAGCAGAACCAGTGCTGGGGTAGGGAAGTCTGAATTGTATTTGATAAATTGCTGGACATTTAGAGTAGATGATTCTAAGAGAGAAAACTTCAGGAGGACCCAGTCATCAGGTTGCCCCCACACTTTTGTGAGTTTTATTTCTTGGAGCTCTAGTCACAGGTTCTCACAGTGAATATCAGAAAGACACCCTCCTGCTTTCATTAGTGGGAGAGGAAAAGGAACCATTTTGAAATACACTAGAGCATTCTGTTCTTAACAAGATCTTGCCTCAGGGAAAACTTCTTTCTCAGAGCCTAATCTGTGGGGTTTTGTAAAAGCCAAATTGACCTGGAGGATGGGAAATACTTTACTCCAGTTGGCTCTATTCCTCCATATGAAAGAAGAGATATCCATCTCTAGAGCCATATAGCCTTTCATGTGGGAGAAGAGAAGTGCCCAACTCCAATCCACTCCCACCATCCTGTGGGACTAGATGTGGGATAACAGAGAAGCACTGCTAAATTCACAGTTCAGAGGCTCTATATAAAGAAATATGAATAAATCTACAAAAATAAAGGTATTACAGAATGTATAAGTGATGGTAAAATTAAAATTTTTATTTTTCTTATTCATAATTGATCTAACAGAAGAGTTTCCTTAAAGTAATAATAGCAACAATATATACAAATATATATATGTATGGAGAGAGAGAGAATGTGTGAACATGTGTGCATGAGAAAGCACTCATGGAGAACTTAAAAAATATTTTAAACTAAGTGAAAATGAGAACACAATTTACCCAAATTTGTGAGATGCATGAAAGCAATGCTTATAGGGAAATATATAGAATTGAATGTACTAAGAAATAAAGACATCTAAAATCAATCATTCAAACTTCCACATAGGAAACCAGAAAAAGAAGAGCAAAATGAATCCAAATTAAGCAAATGAGAAAATTATAAAAATTAAAGCAGAAACCAATGAAATTGAAAACTAGAAATCAATGGATGAAATCACTAAAACAAAAACTTATTCTTTGAAAAAAATCATAAAATTCATAAGCTCCTTAGGCTATGTAAAAGATCAGAAGTTTTTCACCATTTTCCTCAGTAAGGCAAATAGAATTCCCTAATATAGTTTGGGGATTGAGAGAAGTTCAGGTTGAGGTACAGTTTTGGTAATATTCTTGTACTTCCAGTTTACCCAGCTGTTTGGGAATAATGCTTCAGGTTAATCAAGAGCTTTGTGGTTCAGTGGGCTCCTCTCTGTCGTGCGTACTAAATGTTAATGCTTTTCTTTTTAGCACAGTGGACTATCATTATCTACCTCCCTCTTCTTTTTTGAGCCTTTGTGTTTTCATTTGCAGTCCCCTTCTCTGTGGAGCATGAGTATTGGGTAACTGTCAAAAGAGGAGAACAAGAATTATATCAGGGATAGTTCTTACCTTTATCTTTTCATTAACAGTTCTATCCTTTAAATTTCTAATTCTCTTTCTTTAGTTTTATCATTTCACTAAAATATCTTTTGACCTTAGTACCTACAGTGGTGGCACATATGTGTGTGTATTTAATATATAAATTTTATACAGTCATTAGATATAAAATACATGTAGTATATATAATACATATATAAATAATCTGGATTTTCTAGTTTTTCTCACAAAGACTAGGAATCTGCCATCTGCCAGAGGCAGATATATAACTTGAAAGCCAAAATCAGTAGTGTGTGTGTGTGTGTGCATGTACAAGTCTGTGTGTGTATGCATACAAACTTCAATACATATACGTCTTTTACGTGATACATTGCAAGCTTTTTGCAAAATATGAAATTCTACATTATAACTATATTGTACTTGTTTCCCCAATTTTAATTATTTTGGCTGATAAGCCAATCTTCCCTGTTTTCCAAGTTCTCGACATTAAAGATGTTTCTTTCCTCTGACTTTACCATCTACACAGACATACAATCTGTTTCCAACTTCAGTCCATTTTATATCTATATCTTGCTCATTTCACACTTACTGTTACTGCCATTTACCTAATTTACTCTTATTTCTTCTTATTGATTACTTTAGTTGCTTTGTAATTGATCACTTCTGAATAGTTTTTTTTTTTTCCTCTACTCTCTACTACAATCTACTGTATGCCTTACTGCTAGGAAAAACTTTCAGAGACACTACTAATATAATTTAATCCCCAAACTAAAATAAAAGGAAAAGTCTGAGTATTCCCATTTAAAAACTACAGCAAAAACAATATGTTTTAAAATCCTTAGCCTCACTGTCAAGGTTATAAATAACTGTAGCCCTATGTACCTTTGCAGATTTAATATTTACCACAAACATTTTATTAAAACTACAAATGCTCAGTTCTTTACCCTTTTTATAGCTTTGACTTCCGTTTCTGTTGGCTTGTGGTACCTTTCCCTATTTTTATGTGTATAAATCCTATTCAGCATACTAAGTTTAGTTCATATGCTATCTTCCTCATACAGTTTTCTCAAACTACATGTAGTGAGTAGGGAATCTAACAAATATTGTTGAATCTCTATTGCCAGATATTGTGCCATGCACCTTCATGTAAGTGATGACATTGCAAAACAACAGTTCAATTTAAATATTGTTATCTTGTGCAATTTTTTTTTTAGAGTCAAGTGACCCTAAAAGAAACACAACTTCTTATTCAAGGGTGCAAAAAGCAATCTATGGCTAGGATTCCCTTCAAACACAAAGTTATCTAATTACACAGCCCTACTTTCTTCATTTCTTTGCATGCTCTCTACCTCACGAAATTATTCCACTTTTAGCCTTTGTATGTATTATTTAAGTATATTATCTTAATTACATACTGCATAACCATCTGTATGTATATCTGAAATTTGGTCCCTTAGGAAAATCTGATTTTGTTTTTCTTTCTCTATGCTCTCAGCAGGTATTAGAAAAGTTATCCTGCATTATCTCCACCAATATCATAACCACTACCATCATCACTCAGCTTGATTGATCTTATCTCTGGCATATTCAAAGTCATGCTAAAAGTGCTCAAAAGTGGCCCAGCTATGTCTGGGGATAAAATGTTTTTATGTTGTAAATTTAAATTCAGTAAAATAGAAAAAACTATTTTAAATTGATATTTTAAATATGAAATTTTTTGCTTGTGGAAGAGTGTTATCATCTAAAATTGAGACCTTTTTTTCTTTTAAAACAAGGGAAATAAATATAAAGTCTTTGTATTTTTTTTTTAATTTATGATAGTCACACACACACACAGAGAGGGGTGGGGGGGCAGAGACACAGGCAGAGGGAGAAGCAGGCTCCATGCACCGGGAGCCTGACGTGGGATTCGATCCCGGGTATCCAGGATCGCGCCCCGGGCCAAAGGCAGGCGCCAAACCGCTGCGCCACCCAAGGATCCCTGTATTTTTTTTTCTTAAGGGCATCCTCAGATGAAAAAGCAGTAAGTTATACCTGAGGCTCCAACTCTAGCACTTAGAGTTTAAATCAGAGAGGCAGCCTGAAATGAAAATCCCAGGCAGTGCTGTTACTTGTCTTGTAGCATCAGCCTGACCTCAATGTAAATTGGTTTTTAGATGGTGGGGACAAATGAGAAAACTTGTGAAGAAGTTAAGAAAACACAACTTTTACCTAGAAGAAGATTCCCCGCGGGAATACATTTAAATCTTTTGAAAACTATACCTGTCTACTGTTTGTGAAACACAAAAAGTGGTCTGCCTCAGCCATTATTGTCTCTGCTTTTAATAGATGTCACTCTGCCAGGAGTAGGACATATTTGTATATGCTGGTTTTAAGCAGGGTTAGGGGGTAAAATTTGAGTTCATCATAATAGTACTGTTCCATGCATTATGTGGCAGAAAGAGAATAGATTGTCTGTTTGAGAAAAAATCCTGGGATGTTCCTCACCTGTTTGTTGCAGAAGCCTGTCATTCACAGAACTGGAAAATATTGGTATTAATGACAAATAGAATATGGCACAGAATATAACCTTGATTAGAGAATCACCTGATATGAATTACAACACAACTAATGTAAGTATTTAGTTAGGGATGGGGCAATGAAAAATATTTTGCAGATATTTATAAAGACTTATGCAAAAATTAAAGAAAGTGAACTAACATTATTATGTACCACTAATTTTCCAGATACTTTATATGAATTTTTACTTTGTTTTCCTACAACAGTGAGGCATGATTTGACTTGACTTTACTAATAATGTCATTGAGAGTCATAGAAGTTTTTAAATTTACAAATAATAATAGTATGTAAAATACTTAAAATTCAGTGTTGGCTCTTTCCAGAATTCAATACCTATCTAATAATCTAAAAGACAACACAAAACTCTTAAAAACATCACAAATGGGATTAGGAGAGTAGGATCCAATACCTGGTTTTGACCTAAAGGTGATGTGTGTATTAACCTTATTTCACAGAAATTGTTTCATTATGTGTATAGTTAAGGTGAGGGTAGTCATATATTCAATACTGTTAAACATGCATTATATATTTTAATCACAAAAGTATGACTACTCTTCTTTTACAATTGTGAGAATTAAGATGTGGAAAGTTTGTATTACTGGGAAAGCATAGCCAGTGAACTCTAGAGTCAGATTTCCAGCCCAAATATGTTAAAGAACAAAAGCCACATCATTTATGTTATGTTTTTGTTACTTGCTGAAGGAATCAGGATAATTTCTGATTATTTATGCAATATAGGGAATATATAATGTCAGCACAGTTTTAGTAGCCAAGCAGCAAACATACAGATATGTTTAGCTGCAATCTAGTGCTAGTGGTGGGAAAACAAACAGTTGTTGGAAAAGTTCTGGGATCTCAAAATAATGGCAGTTACTTAAATCTTAATATGTCCACATATGTGCTAAAATCACTATAGAGCAACAAGAGGAACAGATCAAATTGCAAAACCCCCCCACTTTTCCTGAAGAAAAAAAAGGAACAATATTTTCTGAGGGCATGCAGAGTGAATTCAAGCAGGCATATTCAAAGGGGAGGTGACTTAGAAGAGGAATAAGGCAAGAGATATTTCCTATTTTTCTGGCTCTTATTCTTAGGGCAAACCATAGTGAATTGCATAGGGTTCTAATTTCACAGTGGAAAAAACAGTCTTTTAGGAATGAAGAACAAAAAAGAAGAAGAAGAAGAAGAAGAAGAAGAAGAAGAAGAAGAAGAAGAAGAAGAAGAAGAACTTGTACCATCCAGCATGGCTAGGAAGTGAAAGAGAAGTCCCAGAGGGAAGAGCCATTCTAACTCATACAAGATTTGGACAGATTTTATAAATTTTAGGATTGCAAAAAATTACATATGCATGGGACAGCAAATTACAGTCCAGATAAGTATAAAAATAATGAATGAAGATTTGGGCAGATATCCAAGTGAGAGTTCATAATTTGAGTTTAAAAAATTTGATTGCCTGCCAAATAGCAAAAAACAGAACTGGTAGAATATAACTGAATCAAGAATTTCCACTGTGTAACTTTCACGTTGTACAGGATATAATCCAAATTGCTATACATTTGAAGAAGAAAGAAAATTTGACCTTGAGGTGACCTAGATGCTGGAATTAGCAGCAAGTATTTTAAAGCAGCTAAAATAACCATGCTCAATGCTGTAAAGGAAACTGTGCTCTCATTGTATTACAAAAATAGAAGATTATGGCAAATACAAAGAAATTATAAAAATAAAATAAAAATTCTACAAATGAAAAAGTATAGTATCTGTAATAAAATTTTAATGAGTGAGGCTAATAAAATAATAAATATAACAGGAAAAGATCAGTGAGTTTGAAGACAGATAAATAGAAATTATTTGATTTGAGCAAGAAGCAGAGAGAATAGAAAAAAAAAAGTTTTAGAAAGAAATAAATTTAGACTCAGAACCTATTTGACAATATCTAGTGGAAGGTTTAATATGTGTGTTATTGGCAGCCCAGAATAGGAGAAAAGACAGAAAAAGGGTTTAAAAATAATAATTGAAAAAACAATAGTAGAAAATTTATGAAATTTTAGTGAAAGATTTAGAATTATTGATTCAAGAAGCTAAGCAAACTGAAGCCAGATGTATGTATGTATGTGTGTATATATATACATATATATACATATATATATATATATACACACACACACACGAAGATTTATTTATTTATTTATTTATTTATTTATTTATTTATTTATTTATTTATTTATTTTTAATCTGGTTGAGTTCTTTGTCTTTATCATCAAAATTCTGATTTTCCAACCTCTCTCCCAGTTCTCATCTTGCTACAAGTTCCTTCTAATTATATTTCTAAATATAAGATATGACAGTGTAACCCCTTTTCTCAAGAAAGTTCCGTGTCTATTGCCCATAGAATAAAATATTAGATAAAAGTCCAGGAAAAGTCCAAATGACAGAATATGAAAAAAAGGACAAACAGTAGCCAAAACAGTATATAAATCATCAGGTCTTGCCTACAAAGAGAACACGCATAGCCCAGTCTTACCTCGTTGCTGTGCAAAAGCATAGGCTGTAAGATCCAAAGAAAGACTTGAATACTTGAAACATGAGACATTGGGTGCTTCATTCTATTCATTTCCAAATACAATGCCCACATTCCTTTTAATTATTTTACATCAAGATGCAATAAGAATGGCATAGTGTGAGCATGAGATTTTTAGTCTGGAAACATGGACACAAATCCACTGTATAGTAATATTGTGAATTTTGGCAAATTGTCTGACATTTCTAAGCTCCAGTTTCCTATCTAATGTATCAAATGAAGAAAATAGTAATTCCTTCCAATTTGTTAGGCTAAACTGTAATAATGTATTTAAATTTTTCCACTGTGTGTTTGTGTGTGTGTGTTTTGTAAATTTAAGCCATGTATCACATCTACTCTCACTCCCCTTTTGCCAGCTCCAGGATCCCTGCTTCCTACTAGACTTCTGGAATACTAAGAGACAAAGGATTTCCTTTCTATCATGAGAAGTAAACATCTAAATATCAATAAATCACTTGGACCAAAAATACTGAAAAAAAAGATTTGCTTTTTAATTTACTCTTGAGAAATTAAGTAATCTTTGTTATATGGACATGATTGAAATAACAAGCAGAAAAAATGTAGGAGGAATGTCTTAGGTGTGTCAAAAGTAGCTATTGAAAGTATCATATTACTGTTCTAAACTTTGTAAGTATTGTGGTCTTTGCCAATCTTTTAATTTTTAAAATCATTTTGTTTTTCTCATTGATAAAAATTCATATGTCATAGCTTAATATTTGTAGTTTGAATTAGATTCAGGATACACAAATTCTGCATCAGTTCCCTTTTGAGAGCAAAAGATTTTCCTTATGGGGGAGATAAAAAAAAACTGTTTTTTGTCCTAGGAAAGTTTATTATCTTCTTTCATCTTTTGTGTCCTCATTGGTAAAATCACAAAATAGTCCCTTAGCACTTTACAGATTTGATATCCAAATATTTGAAAAAATAAACGGCAACTTTAATCCTTGAGTACATGTTAATTATAACTTGAGGTGAGACTAGGCTCCGGTAATTACTTCAGACACTGACAGCATAGCATGGAGATAAGAGGATGCATCATCTCATGTTAAACAATAAAATTTCTTTTATTTTAAGGTGGCTCTTATGGCTTGCTTGTTAGGAGACAAGAATTATGAACTGATTCTGTAGTACTGGGTTGCTGCTAATACTTCTATATCCTCTTATAATCATTGATATAAACTTGAGAGGCAGGGAGGGCAGAATTATGGAGTCAAGGTCATTCAGAGCAAAGTGTGTGGAAGGATATGGATTCAGTGTCTTCTAGATCACCAATCTTGACTATTGGCAAAGAGTGTTTGTATGTTCAGATGAGATGTATCATCAAAAGACAGTTACACGCGTACTTTCAATGTAGAATTTGTGGCAACAAGTTATTCAAGACTCAGTAGCAGAAATTTCACCAATAACAGGTACATAGTAGACTTAACCGGAGAGAAGAAAAGTAGCAAATATACTCCATAAATGAGTATATCATTGACAAAGACTATACTGTTTGGTATGCAAAAAATATTTAGACAACTAGTTAAATGTTTCGACTCTCTTAATTTTCCAGCCTTTCAGATGTGCAATGTGACTGCATTTGTGATGGAAAACTACTACATGTGTCTTTATTGAATCTCAGATTTAGAAAGGAAAGTAAAACCATCTGTTTACTGCCCCTCAGAATTATAGTCTACTCTTTATAACTGTGCTCCATTGAACACTAGTACCTGATAAGATATTGATGGGTGTTCCTACTTTGTATAGCAAGATACATATAATTGAATAACCAGAATTTCTCTGTACTAATATTGACACAAAATCCCTCTGTCTTCCAACTAAGGATCATTCTTTTGTCTTTTGGAATAATTTATGCTCCTTTCCTTTATCTGAAAATATTTTTATTTATGCCATAGTGGACATTTTTGTTGTTCCCTCAGCATATATTCATCACCATCTTGAGTAGCAACCATGGTCATTAGATGAAGTTGACCATCGGTGAGTCCTTATATTCTAAGCCATCATGATTGCCTATCCTCCGTGTTTCATCTTAGTCCATGTCATTGTCATCTCATTTCCAGTCTCTGGTCTCTTGTCTCCTAGCTGTGTGTCCCACTTCTCTCTGTCCTTATTAGAATCCATTCTCCAACAGCCTTCCAAAATCACTAATCATATTATGTTACTTTTCTGTTTCAGTTGTGCACAAATGAAATTCTATAACTGTATTGCATTTCCCTGTGAATAGAATCTAGTATTTTTTCATGGTTTATAAAAACCCCATTGTAATCCAATTTTTCTTTATTTCTCTAGACTTTAATAACCCACATTTGGATCATTACTCTGTGGTCACCTCAGCTTCCTTTTCTTCTCCTAAACAACTAAACTTTTATCTACATCTAGGACTTTGCAGTTGCCCTTTTACCTAAAAATCTCTTCCCGCAGCATTTTACCAGACTAATCCATTCCCCTTTTGGTACATCAACCAAATGTAATTGTTTTAAGAGTGCCATCACACACTAGTATCACTGAAGTACCCACTCTAAGGTATTCTATTCTTGTTGACCAGTTTATTTCCTTCATGTAACAAAGCAAAGGAAATAATGATCTCATTTGTTTCTTTACTTTTTCTTTGTTAAATATCTCCCCCAATGGAATGCCAGCTGCATAAGTATAAAGGTTATTTCTATCTTCATTACTGCTTTAAAATAAGTATTTGAACAGTGGCTGGCATGTTATAACTGCCCATCACATAATTATTAAATGGTGAATCAATGACTTGAGCTTGCAAATAATATTTTATTATTTTCAGTCATCAGGATTAAATAACAAGTATCAATTGCATATTGTATAGAGGACAATGGTAATAGTAGAGAGCACTTTGAGTAACATGCCACAAAACTGTTTTCAGTAACATCATCAGAGTAGCATTTAGTATGACATACTGAGATAATCACCTATTCCATTTGACTTTCCTGACTACTCTAGCCTATAATAATCCTTAGCGGTGAGCATTTAGTAGCCTTTATTGAGTATATAGCTCACTTGACATATCACAAATTGTTGTATGAAATCAAACACAGTAACTTAAATTGCGGTCTCATTTATACTTTTTTCATGTTAATAAGAAAATGTGATATGTGAATATCTTGCTTCTTATGAGCTATTATAACTTTCCAGAGGGTGATGAGGCATAGACAGTGCTAATTGCTGTTTAGTAAACAGTAATAACACCAATGCACATTTAGGTACTTCTTTGGTAGAGTAAGTGCTTATAGTTTTCTGGGGGACCTGTCTTCACTTCTTTTGGCCATAAGATCCCTTCAAGGAAAAAAGATTTTCATATCTAGCTGTGTCCCAGAATCATCATTTCCTTCTTTTCTGGTTCAGAAAAAAAAAAAATAAGAACAGAGGATAACTTAAATTTCTACACTTGGCAAATATCTCTTGACTCACACTAGACATTGTGGTAGACTTTGAAGATACAGCAGGGAACAAACAGATGAGCTCCCTATTGGAATATCCGTCATATCCAGTGGATACAAAAGAAACAACTGAACACATAAATGAGATAAACAGAGTTCTTCATATATTTTGAAGGTAAATCTGAAATGCTCTCTGTTGTTGAGCTGACAGATGGGGAGGCGGTAGATGGGGAATCCAGGCTTTAATAAACTCATCTTATAAGGAAGCCAAGTTGGCTTGTATAATAAAGATTGACCTAGAAGAAAAAATAAAAATCTATGTGGACTGAGTTTGTGAGCAAGTTTAAGGTGATCTGGGATTTAGGATGAGAGGTTTCGATTAGCTTCTATGAGAACAAGAGGGAGATCATGTACTTCTGAGTTGTGCAGTGTAATAAAAAAATATTATTTTCTTCTTTTTTCAGCAGAAACTGCCATAGAGATATAAATTTCTTCTCAAATGTCTTTGGTTACAGTAGCAATGTTCTATTGAGTATGGCACAAAGCCTAAATAGGTTACATTGAGTTAGTTCATGCTTGGCATGGTGGCTGACAGGAAATACTCAATAAGTTGCTCCTTATTCTCTTGTTTCATTTCTCTGGCTTTGACTATGACTTAAATAACCATTGTTACTTATAGTTAAAAGCTTGCAAAGCCATGTCATTGAATATTCCTTCATTCCTCCGCCTGCCTTCTAGCTTTCTGTCTCTCCCTATTGACATCCACCCACAAACTATTCTTATTTCCTCCCTCCTTTCTTAGAAATGTATATATATCAAGCTCTTACAATGGATTAAGTAAGATAAATTCCCAGGGACATTAAAATAATAACTGGAGTTCCTTCATAGATCTTACTTTTGAACCTTCCAAGGTCTTCACTATTTCTTTTAAACCAACAATATCCTGGCATTGTCTCAAAGGTCCTGTTACATTTTCTATATATAGTTTGCTATAGTTTCTCATAGCAAAGCTAAATTGGTAAGTCTAATTTCTAAAGTCATCATTTTCTCCTTCTTTAAAGGATGAATGTATTATTGACCTTGTTTTCTCCTTGGTTTTGATATTTTATGGATGTGTCAATACATCCTGTCTAGAGCATCTCAGAAGCCCTTTCCTCCTCAAAACTGAACATTACAATGCTGTGGTCTCTCTGTATATGTTTATGGGTGGGATGTGGGAATAACCACTTATATTAACCTATAGTTGGGAAAAATCATCTAATACAAAGCCTATTATAATAAAGTGTTGAATATCTTCTGTACTTTATTGAATACAGCCCTGAAAGTGAAAAACAGAATAATTGTATAGGTACAGAATGGTTGTACGTATATGGGTTGTTTTACCCTTGTGGTCATGTGGCTGACTGGGAGCTGTGTCTTACTGTCACCACTGAGGGTGATGAGAAAGTATTAGATTGCATACCACTAGCCCAAAATTCAAAGTACTGAATGTAGACACATTAGCATGTTGTGCTGTGCTACTAAATGTGTATCTCTTTAGCACCATTGTATGTTGAACCATTGTTAAGTCATAAGTCAGGGACCATCTGTACAATTTTCTACTTCTTAAGTATGGGTTATACACAGAAATTGTTTCCAGAGAGTACTATATAGAAATTATGTGTATGTGTGTCCATGTACATGTGAGTACACTTTTATACTCTTTACAGTTTTACACTCTTATAGTGGAGCAACTTTGCAAACGCTATCATAGCCAGTGATCAAGGTTAATATTAACAGCGATAATTCATCTTGTTACCTTAAGTGTACTCTCAATATTATGTAGGGCAACTTTACTTCCATTCCTCCTATAAAAATCACACATTAGATAAACCCAAATTGAAGGACTTTACAAAATATATGACCATTATCTTCAAAATTATCAGGATCATTAAATATACAGTAAATCTGAGAAACTGTCATAATTTAGAGAAGTCTGAGACATGATAACTAACTATAATGTCTTATCATGGAGGGTATCCTGGGATAGAAAAGGGACATTAGGTAAAACCTAATGAAATCTTAAAATTTATTATCTAGTTAATAATAATGCATCAATATTGGTTCACTGGCTATACCAACTCTATCATACTTCTGTAAGATCTTAACAAAGAAAACTGGGTATGGGACATATAAGAACTCTCAACCCTATCCTTGTAACTTCTGTAAATCTATAATTATACTAAAATGACATTTGTTTTTCAAAAATATATGTCAAAGTCATGAAAGACAAGGGAAGGCTAAAGAACATTTTAGATGATAAGAATAAAGAGACATGGAATGCACGATTCTGGATCCAACTCTCTAGCAGATTTTTTTTTTTCCTTTCCCAATAAATGGCATTTTAAGGAATATTGGAAATTGGAATAGTTTACATAAAAACAAGTGATTTCCCTGTGATTACCTTAGGATTTGAGGTTCGGAACATTCAAGGCTAATCCAAGAGCAGGTTCCTTGTGTCAATCTACACTCCCATTGCAATCAATGAAACAAAACACAAGTAGCCCTAATTTGCCTTGTAAATCACTATTTCTAAATAAAATCTTGATCATTTTTGCCAGTTCATCAATGTAGCTCAGATCCCAGAAAACACTTTTTAATTTCATTGAATTGCTGGAGAATTTCCCGTACTGGAGAGTACACTTCTCTTTATGAAGCTGTCTTGTGTCCACAGGATTCTTCTGAGAGCCAGTGGTAGTGAGAGGAGCCTCTGTCATAATGCAGCAGATCTCTTCCCACCTGATTCAGCACTGGAGATCTGGAAATGGCTAACACATTGGCTAACTAACTCAGAAATAGGCCCACTTTAAAAATGTATTCAGAAAACCAGGCTGTATTTGAAATCAGTTCCCTGAATATAATTCCTGTCTCTGTATTGTTCTCCTATCAGTACAATTCTTAGAACTAAACATGAAAGGGCAATCATCCTATAGCAAACTAAGGTGTAAAGAATAGATTTTTCTAAGGACAAGTAGATTAAACATGTTAGTTTCTTCCATCATGGGTGTTCAGAAACATTTGAAATGTTGGGCAATACTACCCACCAAATATGTTTCTCAAAATAAAAGTTTTTTTATTCCGTTTTTAATCTTCATAATTGCTACTTGAAGTGTTGCCCTAAGCAAAGCTGGAGTATTGCTCTGATGGAATAAATGTATATAATTATTCCAGAGCCTCACCCAAAGAGATGGATAATTAGTTGCCTGAAAAAAGAACCCATGAAGTTATCAATTGCTGATGAGAACAAACAGGAGAGCCATCCTTCAGGTAAGCCCTAGACTGGACTCATGTCTGAATCCGGTTCTTTTCATTCTTCCATTGAACAATAATATACTTCTCACGGGTTCTCTCAGCATTCCTGTCACTTAGGATATTTGATCTTTCTAATCTTCTAATGTCCTGGTTGTTAGAATACTCCATTCTCAAAGGACTGAATGAGGGAATATGGGTGTTTACACAAGAAAAATTTAAAAAAAAAAACTGTATGTGTTTGTATTTATAGGAGATTAAAACTGATAAGTGAAATGTATGATAAGTTAGATCAAAATTAAATAAGGTAAATTTACACTCTGGGTGACATTGGAGAGGCTTTGGAGGCAAACCTTTCTAGAAGGTCTGTTCTTGGTTTCCCCCACCCCCAGTCACCAAAAACAGAGCATTTAATCTTACGGTAGCAGCTAGAGAAAAGGAAGTGTACATGTTTAGGGTCACAGTACTGTGTCTGTAAATGAAAGAGTAACAGTGTCATGCAGAATAGAGTAAAGGTAACCAAAGCCTACCTCAGGCATCTGTTAATTTCAAAGTAAACTTAGGACAAGACAAAACAACAACAACAACAACAACAAACTAAAGACAAATTAAGAATAGAAAGTGATCAGTAATGTCAGTCCTGAGGAGGGATTTATCTATTCTTAGCATTCAGGAGTCAAGGAGTCACCTGATTGCGGTGTATCTTCAAATGGTGGTTAATAAAAAGAATTTATTTATGCTTTATTATTTATTTATTAAAGTGGGCCTATTTCTGTGATATTTTCTTATCACTTTATCATCTATTTATCTACTATATCTTATCACTTTAAAATTTTTAAAATGTGCCTATTTCTGAGTTAGTTAGCCAGAATATAAGAATATAGAAGGAGATCCAAAATATATTGAAACTATTCATTTAGCAACACTGGACATATATCAAAAGCTTTTTGTTTCCTTGTTCGTTTTATATACTGCTGCTCAACTTGTATGACTCAGGATCCTCAATGTGGTAGACAACCATAGATTGGCTTTTATCACATGTATTATACTTTATTTCCAATTCTAAAGATAAAAAGAAAAAAAAAGCAAAAAGCAAAGGAAAAACAACAACAACTACTACTACTTTGTTCCCAGACTTTTAGAGCTATCATTCTGGATGTGAATCACATCTACCAATTTAGATGTACCGGCAAAATTTAAAAGGTAAGTAGGGAAGCAAGGTGGAAGCCAGCTTCCAGTTGCCATGTCTACTGGCAGGCAGGGTTATGGATATCAAATAGTAGAGACAATTGAGGCATCTAGACTCAGTTTTCCATGTTTTCATTCCTAGCTTTATGGGTTTGAAGGCAGTGGTGGGTGACACAGCAGAAGCAAACTACAGCCTCCTGACTGTGGATGATAGTTCCAGAGAAGTTACCTTGATCATAATAGGGCAGAGATGGCCTCTGACTTTATTCCAGCAGGTCACCCAGTGATTTGGCAGGCCCATGATTCCCTTCCTTCTTGTGAGACCTCTGACGATAATAAGTCCCAACTAATTACTAGACTACAACATATATATTTTCTCATAGAGGATTCCATGTAGTATTGTCTTTGCATAATAAAGTTCAGTAATTCTTACAAAAGTCCCTCTATTGCCTTCATAAAGATTTGAGTTTAAGAAAATCTTCCAGCTATTGAAATTCGTAAATACCCTTTTGGGAGGCTCTTAACTGATTATTGCTGTGGCATGTAGGGTGGGGAAAAAGAGAAAAACTTCTCTTCTATAATTCTGTGTTAATTATACTTAAATGTTAGATGAGCTCTCTGTTGCAAAACCCTCTTTGAAGTTATATGCAGCGTCAGATTTCCAGGCTTTGTAAACAGAACTAAAAGAGTATCAAAACAATATGTACAATGGCCTCACACATGAATTGGTCCATATTATATAGGGTCATCACTAGCATAATTAATGTCGTTATGTGAATAAGAACTGGGGGCATCCCAGGGCAAAACGGATTTGAAATAGATGCACTCAGGTTGTAGAAATAATAAAAGAACATGCCTCTTCTTCCTGGTTGATAAAACTCATACCAGCGATTTCAGCAGCAATTCACCATCTTGAAGAAGTGTCCTTTTACAGGGCATGACATGCAAAATTGTTCATTATGGCTTGTTTCAAATGCCACAACACTGCCCAGAATATAATAGGTGCTTAAAATGCTTATTATTAAATTTACTAAGAATCCAGCAGGTGAAGTATGACAGAGAGTAAGAAGGATGTGCCTCATCCTGTATCCTCTACACATAGCCTGATGTCTGATACATTTTTAGGCAGTGCTTGATATTTTCCTTTAAAACAGGCATATTGCTTTCAGAGTGTCTCTAGAAAGGACTATGTCCTTGAATAATGAGTCCCATGAGAAGACCATGTAATACTGTGCTTTTCCTAGTTCTCATTTCTTCTGTGTTTTCTTTGGATACAAAATTGAATAACCAGAACTGTGAAGAAAAGTCAGAGCAAAAAAAAAAAAAAAAAAAAGAAAAGTCAGAGCACTCTCCCTTTGAGCCGGTCGTGTACTTGGGCACACCTGAACTCAGTGCGCTCCAATTAGAATCAAACATGTGAAATTTTATTTTTGTTTCAGTGATGGACTCTCCCCTCCTGTATATACAGGTGTGCATGTGTGCGTGTGTCTGTTACAGTGTTTAGAGAATGAAAAGAAAGTGACATCTTTTTTTTTTTCTGTAATATGTATAGATCTTCTAGAATAAAACTATCCCCCTTGATTCATTAAGCAGAACTAATTCACATGCTAAGGTCAGATGTCATTCTACTGTTTTAGGGTTTGCATAGTTTTTGTCAAGATGTCTGAGATAGGGATGCCTGGGTGGCTCAGAGGCTGAGTGTCTGCCTTTGGCTCAGGGCGTGGTCCCGGAGTCCCAGGATCAAGTACCACATCGGGCTTCCTGCATGGAGCCTGCTTCTCCCTCTGCCTATGTCTCTGCCTCTCTCTCTCTCTCTCTGTCTCTCATGAATAAATAAATAAAATCTTTTAAAAAATATGTCTGAGATAATTTTTACCTTCGTACCACTGTATGAAAAGATGCAATATTTTGTTTTCCTCTGACCAGTGATTTTCTTCTGTTACTGTATGTCAACAATTTGATTATGATCTACTCAGTGTAGCTGTCTTCTTTCTCCTGACCCTGGCTGGAATTTGAGAAACCTTGTGGATCTGTGAGTTGATATTTTTTTTTTTTAAAGATTTGAAAACAGGGACACCTGAGTAGCTCAGTGGTTGAGCATCTGCCTTTAGTTCAGGGCGTGATCCTGGAGACCTGGGATCAAGTCCCACATCGGGCTCCCTGCATGGAGCCTGCTTCTCTCTATGCCTATGTCTCTGCCTCTCTCTCCCTCTGTGTCTCTCATGAATAAATAAATAAAATCTTTAAAAAAAAAGATTTGAAAACAAAATAATGATTATCTCCTCACAAATATTTTTCAGCTTCCTTTCTTTCTGGAAATCTAACTATACATGTGTTACATCATCCAATATTGTACCACTTATAAATGAGACTCCATTCATTTGTACTGTTTTCTTCCTCCTCCTCCTTCTTTTGTTTAAGGTTTCTTTAGTTGTTAGTTTATATGTGTTGTGTTGTTGTCGCTCTGTTGAAGGTTACCGGTTTTCCTTTCTATGTGACCTTTTCTTCTCTCAAACCCTTCCAGTGTATTTCTTTCAGTTTTGATATTTGACTTTTCATCTCTTGAAGTTCCATTGATTTCCTTTTTATATCTTCAGTGCCCTCATTATGTTTATATTTTAATTTAAATCTATTTTCATGTATTTAATAGGTTTCTTAAAGATCCCATCTCTTTAATAACTCTGACATTTCTGGATATCATTTTGATTTTAATTTTTCACTTGAAGCTCATATTTTCTTGTTTTATTCTTATGTATAGTAAATCTGTATTGAATATTAAATATTGTTAAAGTTGTGTTGTTGAGAGTCATTTTTTTCTGCCTTCTTTGGAAGAGTGTTGATGTTTATTTGGGCAGTTTTCTACTTGCGTATTACCTTGAATGCTTTTGTGGCTTCTCAGTTTGTTAGGTCAGATCTACAGTAAGCTTTATTCTAGGACAAATTTAGCACTGGTGCTAAGTTCGTACCATTATAAGATCTTTGTTAAATTATTTTTGTTGAGCAACAAGCTCTCTCCATTTTGATTGGTTAGATTTGAACAATTCCCAAACTTTTGTAAGCTCTTTGAATTGTTTAGCTACTTCTCTCTGGTAGAGCTCTTCTCAATGTCCAGGTGTTTTAATCTACTTAGGCACAATTTCGTGTTTGACAGACTCCTATTATCCCTTAGGCAGATTGTTCGTGCTCTTCCTCAATACAATCCCTCTAGTAGTTTTTACCTCCCCAAACTGCAATTTATGTCTAGGCAATTCAGCAAAATCACTATGTTCTTCTTGTGTTCCTCCTCTTGTACCACACTCAGGAAAGTGAATCATAGCATAAAACCAGAGCATTCACAGTTCCATTTTATTTGTCCTCTGAGGAATCAGAGTCCTGTGATAACTGTTGTCCAATGGCTATAAGCAATTTTTTCCATATATTTTGTCCAGTTTTCTATTTTCTTTTTTAAAAGATATTTATTTATTTATTTATTTATTTATTTATTTATTTGTTTGTTTATGAGAGCAAGTAAGCGAGTAATGGAGCAGGGGGAGGAACAGAGGGAGACGGAGAAACTGACTCTTCACTAAGCAGGGAGCCTGACAGAAGGTTTGATCCTGGACTGTGGGTCATGACCCAAGCCAAAGGCAGACACTTAACTGACTGAGCCACCCAGGCACTCCAAGTTTTCTGTTTTCTTACAGCAGAGTGGCAAATCAATATCAACAACTCATCTTTAATGTCCCACCTTTTGATAAAGCACTGTGACCCCACCCATATATTATGTTCACTATAGTGTTCTAATACTTAAGTAATCTCCTTTACTGTAACATTGCATTCAGTGGGCATTTAATATTTATTATTGACTGAGTATCTGGTTTCACTTCCATTTTATACTGCAAGCCATTTATCCATTCAGGGAATGGACAACTTAATCTCCAGAGATTTCAATTTCAAGCATAAATACTTGTTAGTTAATGTTAAATGTAGTTTTTCTCTGAAATGTTTAAAAGCAACTGCCTAAGATATATTCTGAATCTCCCAGGTTTCACTAGATTTTAAGTCAAGATTAATCTATATTAAATTTTAATTTACAAATCTTAATAATTTCCTGCCCTCTACCACTCATTCAAGAAACCTTGTCCCTTGAAGATTTACCTCCCCCAAGTACTCCCAGAAATCTTTGAGGGGTATTTTAAACTGGCCTTCAGTTTGTTTCTGCTTATTGGTCTTCTTTAGCCTTATTGAAATTCAGTTTCTACATTCGTAGAGATTTCTGCTGATAATAAATGTATATTAGTGTTTTATTTCCAGAAGGAGATGGGAGCTTGGGAACTGACTAGCCATTAATTCACAATTTTGGTTGCTTGGGACACAAGAGTGAGAGCTCTTTCCTCTGAGAGGGGTTGCATTGCTTCTGCCCCAGCTTTAGTTAATACTGCTGCCTTAGAGTACTTCACCACAGAACTTTGTTCTTGTTCCTGCTCCTTCCTAATTCCCAAGTACTCCCATCTGGCCACTTTCTATTTGGGTGTGATCTTTCAGGTGATTTGATGCTTGGTCAAGAGTAGTTAGATTTTCACATGACCTCTACTTTTGCTTTCATATATTGTGACAGGAGCATTTTTTTTGTTTCTCTGTGTTACACTTGGGTAGCAGAGTCTGACTGTTAAATCTGAACCTGGTACAAAATTTAAACAAGTGCCTCTTTCAGATTATGTTGTGCTAGCTTTTTCTTCCCTTTATATGCTTCCTGTATACACTAAATTGAATGGTAGGTTTGGCTGGATTCTGAGGTCACCTACTCTGCTGTTTCCAGAACAAATGTGCTTTTATTCTCTGGCTTTCTTTTTTATTACTCTAAAGTGTTGTCACCCATGCATACAATCTGACTTTTGTAGATGTTCTGTTACCAAATATGTTGGTATATGTGTGAACCTCAGGTGTTGGAAGAATTGAAACCCTCCTCTATAACCAGCCTCAAGAGATTCCTTAGCTCTCCTCCTCTCCCCACATATATTGAAGTTTTTCTAACTGTGCACATAGGATTTATCAGTTTTTATTCCAACCTAATAAGAATGTATTACGTAAGAATAACGGCCAATTCCTAAGTATTGGAACATCTTTCAAAGCTGGTTTAGAATTCAAACTAAGTTGTCTCTGGGTATCATATAGCTGTGTCCTTTAATAGGGAACAACATGTATAAATGTAGCCTTAATTTACTGCTACATGATTCTTTGAATACTAATGAATATCAAGATGGTTTCAGAAAGCCATATCCCACTATGTGTCAAATTATAAAAGAGCTGTTTGGAATTTTGATTCATGTGTTCATAACAATAGATACCAATGATTATACCTGGCTTTCCATCACTAATAATCAGCAACAGATTGTACAAAATATGCAGCTGCTGGGCTGCTGGGCTGGATTCCACCCAAGCACCACAGTTCTTTTTATCATGCTCTCCAACTCAGTGGCCCTTTTCCCAAGCAATTACATCAGTATTTGTCAGTTTTTCTTGGCAAATCTTATATTTTCTTTTTATTACAGGGATGATTTTTTCCTCTTGAGATTGATGGAAATATGTTAACTGTTTGTGTTTTAAGACATGAAACTTTTTCATGACCAATTCATTATCTTGATCCACTTCCTTTCCAATTCTATTTTGTAAAACATTTCTAAGCATAGACGGGTGACCACCTGTCAACATATATCGCAAAAAATGTTAAATGCACTTACCAGATCATCTCAAATCTTAGATTGCAAGATGGTATGAAAGCAATAATTGCTTTTTTTCTGGAGAAAAAGTAAAGATATGTTTTCCAATTTGAAATGCTTTGAAAATTGATTTCATATTGCCAAGAATTCTACACACAGTGTTATCACATCAAATGTGAAATAGCCCAGTTGCTTTAAACTAAACTATGACATGGGGATCCCTGGGTGGCTCAGCAGTTTAGTACTGGCCTTTGGCCCAGGGCCTGATCCTGGAGTCCCGGGATCGAGTCCCACATTGGGCTCCCTGCATGGAGTCTGCTTCTCCCTCTGCCTGTGTCTCTGCCTCTCTCTCTCTGTGTGTCTCTCATGAATAAATAAATAAAATCTTTAAAAAAATAAACTATGGCATAAAATTTGGAATTCTTCTTAGTAGCTCTCAAACTTTTCTCTTCTATACTGAATATTCTGAAATCTTCTGTTGAGTGCCCCTGAAATCCATGTTAGTGTGCATGAGGCCATGTAACAGATGGCCTTTTAGGAATATACATACATTATTTAATCATAAAACAAATGTGTGTGATGATAAGTAGAGGATTTAACTAAATGATATTATAGACACATTTCCAAGAAACTATGTGATTGAGATTAAAAATGACAAAAAAGCTTACTAGGTGTCCTTTCTAGAACATTCTTCCAAGTTGTCTCCACTTCTCATTGCCTTGTCCTATTTTACAACTCTATAAGACATAGGAAACTGATAATATTCCAACACATTTTTATTTATGGAAATGCAAATAATTTAGTGGAAAGCAGTTAATTATTACTCTGTGGATATTGACCAATTTTGTATTTATTAAATGAATTCTTTTCAGTATTCCTTATTGTCTACATATGTGTGCCCTTTGGATTCTCTCTTAATCTAGTTGTGACATATTATTAGTTCCCTCATTAATTTATAAAATTAAATATAAATTTTGACAATTAAACATTTGTATGATAATGGTGGTTTTATTTTTATAAAAACTCTTTTGATAGCTTCTGTATAAATTTTTATTTTATTTTTGATTTCAGAATTTTTATACCAACTTATCTATCATTTGTGCTGACTTTACTTTATCTGGCCTTATGCTTTGTTGTAATGTTCCTTGCAATGTAAGATTGGAAACTAGAAATGCCAGTAGGATATTTTCTTGCCATTTTTATTGAAATAGCAGATAATGCATGTGAATCAATCATAAATATTGTAGCATACTAGCTGTTGTATGTCATTTTTCCTTGCTTTCATTTTAAAAATTAAATCAATGATTATATGAATATTCTTAGGACAGAAAAAAGTGACATGGCTAACCAGGTAGGAACATGGGCTTGGAATTCACTCATTTATGCTGACTTAGCTTTAGAAAATACTACTTAGAAATATATTTACATTTAGTTTAAATTAAAATGTGAAAGCACTTAATTGCCTGTTATCAATAAGAACCACTAAATTCTGAAGATACAAGTATAAACAAAGTATATTACAAAGATTAATATGACATAGATTCTCTCCTTACTTGAGCAAATAAAAGTGCTGTTAGGTAAGAAGGAAAGAGAAGCATCAATAATTAAGCATACAGAAATTCTATGGGCATTACAAACAGAATTATGAACAAAGAATTAAGGTAGCAAAGACAGAGCAATTGTGTATAGGGGTTCCACCAAGAAAGAAACTTTTGAACTGTGGCTTATGGAGGAGTCCATCTTACTCGATCAGAAAAAAGAAAAAAAAAGAGTGATGAGCGTTACAGAAAGAATGCCTAGTGTGTGTTGTCTCATGGATGCATGGACAAGTAAATAATGCCCAGACATGCAGTAAAATATGGCAAGGGAGGTATTGATAAGTCCAGATAGTTGAAAGTTGGAAAGCACAAATGGAAGGGACTCAAAGTGTGAAACACATCTGGGAAATTAAATTTGTATCTAATTACGAAGAATTTTGTATCTTGTCACAGAGAATTCACTATAGATCTTCTGTAAGGAATTGTGTATGAAGTAACAACATTCAGTCCGGGTTTTGTGGTGTTAACCATAGATGGAACGCATAGGATCTAATAGAGGTGAAGAGTAAAGGAAGACTTTCTAGTTAAGAGCTCTGATAATTTTTTTGTTTTAGCTCTGGTAACTTTTAATGTGCACATTTATTCTGTCATTTACTAAGGTATCAATTCATAGTTGAATGTTATTTTAAAGAGAACTTTCTGGGCATGATATTAAACTAAGTGGCTTATTTTTGAAATTTTTGAGACCCCAGTAACTGAGACTTATACCTTCCTCATGACCATCTTCCTTAGCAGCTCCTTGTGGACTTGTGCTTTACAAGCATTCTATCTTAAGGCATATTCTAAAAAATGCGAGAATATATATATATATATATATATATATATATATACACTATACATATACATATTACATATATGTAATTACATATATATGTAATTTATTCTAAGTGTGAATTAACACAAAATCTTTATCTTTTCCATTAGCATTTTGCATTTGAAATTGGTCACTGAGTCTGCAGCTAATATTTCATTCTGTGACCTCCAGGATGTCCACAAACAGGTTGCTTCTTTCCCTGTAGCATTTGCTGCTGCATGGCTATTATTAATCAGTCTACCATTGTGATAGGAAGTCTCTATTAGAAGGCAAGGCTGAGATCAGGAGATAATTGTCTTTTTGACATTATAGATTTCCAGAATTCAAAACATTTTAGTAGTAGTTTTCATAACTAGTAGTTTTTCATAACTACATTTTATTCAGTGCATTGCTGAGAAGCAGTAAAGCATTTACACATAACTGCCTGACAGGTGAAGATCTGAAGGGTTCTTTGCTACTGGAAGTGGAAGTCCCCATGAATATAACACATATTCTAGTAAAAGTAAAAGGACTCTTTGTGATCATCATTTTTCTGAAGCTAGGAATTGGGTAAATTCTATCAGGTTTTAATTTTGTGGTTTTTGACTTGATTTCTAGCTTCACAGAGTTATAAGCACTAGGTAGTTTCAAAAGAAAGTTTCAAATTTAAGAAAGAATTATCTGGTATATACAACAAATAGCCCAGCCAGTATTCAGAACGGGCTAATTGATCTGCTCTCTAGGCCTGAGTGTAGCCAGTAATCACTATTCTACAATATTTATTCAGCACTTACCTTTTTAAATACCTTTTTGAGTTATTTTAATACCATAAATTTCACCTAAAAAGGTGTACAATTCTGTATGCTCTGACATACACATGCAGTCATGTAGACACTACTGAAACCTACACAAAGAATATTTCCATCTCCCCAAAAGCTCCTTTGTGCCTCTTATAATTCTTCCTTGCTCTCGGAAGAGAGCCCTGGTAACCAGTGATTTGGTTTTGTAGGTACAGTTTTGCCCTGTCCTGAAGATCATACAGTAAATGGTTTATTTTCTTTAGCATGTTTGTGATTTATCCATGTTGCTGTATTACTGAGTAGAATTCAGTTGTATACATCTATAGATGCACCAGGTCTATCTATTCACCAATTGTACACATTTTGGTTATTTTGAACTTTAGGAGATTATGAATAAAGCTGCTATAAACATTTGTGAATGGGTTTTTTGTGTGGATGTGTTTTCATTCTTCTTGGGTAAATACCTAGGAGTGATATTTCTGAGTCCTATGAGAACATTATAAAAAACTACCAGCATTCTTTTTCCAAAGCCGCTGTACCATTTTGCATTCTCACTAGCAGCATGAGATTTCCAGTTGCTGCACATCCTCACCAGATCTTCATATTGACAAGTGTGTGGTTATATCTCACATTGTAGTTGTAGTAGTATTGCATTGTGATTTTAATTTGCATTTCCCTAAGGATTAATGATGTTGAGCATCTTTTTGTATGCTTATCTCCTCAAATCTTTTCCTCATTTTTTTCATAGTAATTTATTATTGAGTTTTGAAAGGTCTTTGTATTTTCTAAATGAGTTCTTTATTATATATATGCTTTGCAAATACTCTATCCAAGTTTATAGTGTATTGCTAATTTTTAATTTTCTTAATAGTATCTTTGCATAAGAAGGTTGTAATTTTGATGAAGTCCAATATATACTTTTCTTTTATGATTTGTACTTCTTTGTGTCCTGTTGAAGAAATATTTGCCTAATCAAAGCATATATTTTCTCCTATATTTGTTTGGCATATGGATGTTCAATTTTTTCTGTATCATTTGTTGAAAAGACTGCCATTTTTTCCATTAATTACCTCGATGATTTTATAAAAAATAATTTGATCACATTTTTCTGGGTGTATTCCTGTATTCCATAATCTCTTTGATTGACTATGGTCCTCTTCTTTCGCCAATACCATAATTTCTTGACTACTGTAGCTTTATAGTAAATTTTCAAATCAGTATTATGAATCTTCCAACTTGTTTTTATCCAGAGTTTTTATTCCTTTGCCTTTCTATGTACCTTTTATTATTTATTTATTTATTTATTTATTTATTTATTTATTTATGATAGTCATACAGAGAGAGAGAGAGAGAGAGAGAGAGAGGCAGAGACACAGGCAGAGGGAGAAGCAGGCTCCATGCACCGGGAGCCCGACGTGGGACTCGATCCCGGGTCTCCAGGACCGCGCCCTGGGCCAAAGGCAGGCGCCAAACCGCTGCGCCACCCAGGGATCCCTCTATGTACCTTTTAAAATTAGCTTTTCCACTTCTATAAAAAAAAGCCTGTTGGAATTTTGTTTGGGATTCTACTGAATATGTAGTTCTAATGATGGGAGTCTGTTTGTATAGCTTGTTTTAAGTTTCTCTCTCAACAATATTTTATGTTTTGCAGTATATAAACTTGCATATATTTTTGATGATATATATGTAAATATTGCATGGCTGTGATGCTATTTTAGATTTTACTTGAAAATTTTTTTTCTAATTGTTTGTTGCTCACATATATAAATAGTAATGATTTTTATATATTGATCTTATATCCTGCATTCTTACTAAATTTACTTTTTAGTTCCATTAACTTTCATTTCTATAGACTTTTTGGGAAAATCTATGTAGGCAGTCAAGTCATATAATTTATTCCTTTCAGTATATATGGCATTTGTTTATTTTTATTCCTTTTGCATTGACTAGCTAAGACACCTACTATGATGCTAAATAGTATTGATAGGGTACACATCCTTTCCTCATTCCCAGTTTGCATTAGTTTTTGCAGATGTTTTATCTAGTTTGGGAAGTTCCTTTCTATTTCTAGTTTGCTTTGAGATTTTATCATGAATGGGTGTTGAATTTTGTGAATACATTTTTTGCATATTTTAGATTATCATATGGTTTTTCCTCATTAGTCTGTTGATATGGTGAATTATACCTGCTGATTTTCAACTCTTTAACCAAACTTCGACTCCTTGAATAACTACCCTTTGCCCATTTGGCTATGTAGTGTGCTGTTCTTTTCAATGTATTGAGGGATTGGATTTACAAATTTTTAAAATATTTTATTTATTTATGTGTGTGTGAGAGAGAGAGGGAATGAGGCAGGGAGGAGGGGCAGAATGAGAGGGAGAAACAGATGTCCTACTGAGCAGGGAGGCTGAAAACTCTGGGGGCTTGATCCCAAGGTTCTGCAATCATGACCTGACCCCATATACAGATGCTTAACCACTTAATCAGTTGAGCCACCCAGGTACCCATGGATTTGCACAAATTTTAACAAAGATTTTTGTGTTCATGTCAATGAATGACACTGATCTGTAATATCTTTTGTAATATCTTCTGTCCTATTATAATATTAGTGTTGAAATAATGATAGCATTGAGTAATTAGTTCAAAAGTGTTCCCTATTTTAATTTTTGTAAAATTTTGCTTGTAGTCAGTATTATATTGTCCTTAAATGTTTGATAGAATTTTCTTCATCGGAAAACCTTAAAATGCCCGTCTGTTACTTTAGTAGATATATAACTATCCAAGTTATACATGTCTTCTTGAATGAGCATTGGAATTTTGTGTCTTTTAAGGAATTTGTCCACTTTGTCTTCTTAGTTGATGAATTTATGGGCATAAAGTTATTCAAATATTTATGTATTAGGCTTAATGTTAATGGAATCTTTAGTGATATACACTCTATCCTGATATTGGATATTTGTATCTGTTCTTTTTTTTCTGTTCAGTCTAACATATTTATTATTTTGTTGATATTTAAAAAATATTTTACTTCATTGATTAACTGTTTCTTTATTCCTTTTTGGTTTTCTTTAATATTTTCTTTTTTCTGTTTGCTTTTAATTTAATTTTATCTGCTTTTTCGAGTTTCTTAAGTTGAATGTTTAGTTAATTTGTCTGAGACATATAATCTTTACTAACCTAAGCATGTAGGTCTGTAAATTTCACCCAAAGCAGCGCATTAGACAAATCCCACAAATTTTGATATGCTGCATCTTTATTTCCATTTAACTCAAAATATTTCCTAACGTATCTTTTTCTTTGGCCATGGGTCATGTATAGCATGTTTCTTTTAAATTCTCAAATATTTGGAGATTTCTTAGATATCTTCCTGTTATTGAGGTCTAGTTAATTCTCGTGGTCCGAGACATATAAGATTTTAATTCTTTAAATGTGTTGAAGTTTGTTTATGGCCCACATATGGTCAATCTTGGTAAATTTCCCACGTCTATGTGGAGCACTCTTAACAAATAAAGATAGAACATACCTCAGTGTAAAAAGTGGGGCATTTTCTTTAAGATTTTTAGATTTTAAATATTGCTTAGAAAGGTTTTTCATACTCTACAGTTGTGATAATATTAAACCATAGTGAATTTATACTTGTGTTCCTTGTTATTAGGAGCTCTAACTTACATTTTTGGAAACATATCTCCAAGTTTCCTATGATTATTTGTTATATTGTTCTTTTTCCCACAATATTTTTATAATATTTTATATTCTCATATATGTTGGATCTCCCACTAGATTCTCTCTTCAGATATTTTTTTGTAAATTAAATAGGGGCCCCGATTTTTTGACACTCTTCTTTTTAGGAGATGGGATTTGATTCCCTTTCACTAGAATATGGGTTGGTGCATAGTTTCCTCGACCAGCAGAATGGAATAGATTTGATATTCTGGGCCGCTGGAGGTGAAGCCATAAGATTTCTTGCAGCCTTTTTTGTGTCTTTTGGGATATTCTCTCTCAAAACCCACCTGCAGTGCTTTTAGAAGCCTGAACAATATGGGAAGACTGCTGATGTTCCATTTGACAGCCTCAGCTAAGCAGCAAGTCAATTGTTAGCATTAAATGCCACCCATGTGAGTAAGTCATGTTGGTTTTATACCCTGGCTGAGTCTTCAGTTGATTTCAGCCCCAGTGAACATGGGAGATCTTAAATGAGAACTGTCCATCTAACCTCAGTTAACCCATAGAATCAAGAAAAATAATAAACTGTTGTTTTAAATCTCAAGTATTAGAATTGTTAGTTACACAGCAATAGATAATCTAGATATAGTGATACAACATTTTGAAATATTTGTTTATTCTATAGTTTATAGTTTTTTTTTCCTGTATTTTGCTGTCTGAATTCCCCCCATGCTGCTTCCAATTTTTGTATTGTAAAAATTATTCAGGGACACTGGGTAGTTCCATGGTTCAGTGTCTGCCTTTAGCTCAGGGTGTGATCCCAGGGTCCTGGGATCGAGTCCCACATCAGGCTCCTTGCAGGGAGCCTGCTTCTCCCTCTGCTATGTCTCTACCTCTCTCTGTGTCTCTCATGAATAAATAAATAAAATCTTTAAAAAGAAATTTTAAAATGTTTAAAAAGAAGAAAAAATTATTCACTATAATACATTTTCTTTTCCAAATAAACACTAATTTATAATGTTAACTTATTTATGTATTTATTTATTTTTAATTTTAATTCCAGTATATTAACATATAGTGTCATATTAGCTTCAATGTACAATGTAGTGTTCCATTTAAAAGTTCATTGTAATTTGAGATTTTTTTTTGAATCTATAGAAAATTTTGTTGAGGTTAAATTTTTAAGTCTCTAGGTCTAGACTCTTGGACCTGGTGAGTAATAAGAAATTAATCTATTGAGAACAGAAATTTTTTTAAAGTAGAACTTTTTTTTTTTTGTCTATGTGCCTACCATATTCACCAAGTTTAAATGAACTTATCATTTTATTCAGGGGTTCTTGAATATTTAGGGCATTTAATAATGTAAATATGAACATGAGTAACTAAAAAGTCTGTAATTGATTTATTGATTGATTGATTCTTTCCTTCCTGCCTTCCTTCCCTCTTTCTCATGTCTCACAATCTTTCCCCTCTCTCCCCTCTCTTCCTTCTTTCCTTCCTCTCTTCCCCCTCCTTGCTTCCTTCTTTCTCTTTCTTTCCTTCCTAGATATTTTAGTTTCATTTAGATTATATTGATTTCTGGGTGTCCTCATGTCCTTTTGAGCTATTTTTGCATAATTATCAATATTCAGATGCCAAACATAAAGGATGATGTACCTTGCTAAACTCTTTCTCTATTAGATGTTCTATGCACTAGCTCATTGTTTCAAAAATTATTTATCTGTATTAACCTTGAATGCATTATTTGGTCTCTTCTTTGAAAAGGTTGTTTAAGAAAGAAAAAAATCATTATTTCTCTATTCATATCAAAATCAATTATTTATAAGATGGTTACATGACTAATATGAGTGACCACCTACAAAAATATCATATAGAACCTTGATGTAACATTGATTGCTTTTAGTAAAGCAGAAATCATATCAAAAATTGTTGTTTTGGGATGCCTGGGTGGCTCAGTGGTTGAGCGGCTGCCTTTGTCTCCGGGTGTGATCCCAGGACCAGGGATCAAGTCCCACATCAGGCTCCCTGAAAGAAGCCAGCTTTTCCCTCTGTCTATGTCTCTGCCCCTCTCTCTGTGTCTCTTGTGAATAAATAAATAAAATATTTTTTTAAAAATCCTGTTTTACCACATAAGGCTGTCAGGGATACAATATTATGCTATATTTTTCATGAAGGACAAATGATCACAAAATAGTAATTATTTTTAATATCAAATTACAAAATCATAGATGAATGGAAGTAAGAAAAATAAAAGATCCTCTGTAGCATTATCCCTGCCATTCACTTCTCAGCCTCCTTACTGCCTCTTCTCTGCTTCTTCTTCTAACCTACCTGACATACTTTCAGTTCTTAGAAGGCACTATGCTGATTTATTCTTATCCGTGCACTTAATCCATAATTCTTGCACTGCCTAGAGTACTCACCACAAATCATGACCAGCCCTATCTTTATCTACAGAGATATTCCTTTTTTACAAATTTGGATCAGAGGTGGCCACCTTATAATGCCTGTTCTGATATTCTCCTTGGAAATGTTCCCATTTGTGTCTCACACTTCTCATAAGGCTCTGTCAGATTACCTATAACTGACTTTTATTTTTCAAGTATGAATTCATCCAAAAAAGTAGTCTTTCCACTAGACTGACAAGTTGATTTTACAAAGCAGGCCTTAGATTTATTCAGTAAGTGGACGAAAGTATTAAATTATCTGGAATCTATCTTGAATATACATATTACTCATTTCTGTGTATTGTATTTAAAAATAGTAAGTAAGCCTTTTAAATGCTTAATTTAGGAGTAAATTTTGATCTTTTCTTACTTTGCCATTTCATCCTTTTAAGAGATCCTATTCATTTCATGTATGCTGTAATAAACATAGGTTTATATTTACTTGTTTATAATGGAATAAATACTTAGCTATACCTACCCCCAAACCTTCCTCTTCTGCCTAATGCCAAAATCAGGTGTATATTTTTAAGCAGCATTATAAATGATTATATAAATGCTTGTGACTGATTTGATATGTGAGTGGAACTGAGGTTTTCAGGAGACAAAGGATTCCTTACACTGATCACTTGTCTTTCCAATTAAAAAAAAAATGGCAGGCTGTACCATTAAATATTAGATTTTTAGAAAAAGACTGACCTCAGAGGAACTTTATTCTTCACTTCTTCTCGTGCATTTTTTGGTTATTTTTTTCTTTAGTATCTCTCCAGTAAAATCTGGATATACATGGTCATTGACTATTGAATGTTTTTATATTCCTTGTGTGTGGGGTTTCAACCATTATTTTTGATTACCTGTTCTGGCATGATCACAATTTCCTGTAATATTTCTTTTCTCTCCCAAGGGAAATTAATGTCTGTTCCTAGAATTTGTCCCTTATTTTCTTTGTGAAAACTGAGACAAGGAAGCAAGGAATTAATTTAATATTTTAGCAATATCTATTTCATTGGTCGATAATTTATTCTTATAATTTTTACTCTGCAGGCTTCTTCAGAGTGACCTTTGGTCCTTTATATGCTTGAAACACATTTTCTATAATGTCTTGACCTCCTGTGATATTTTTCATTCATTCCTCACTCTGGTTTTCCCTTTCATTTTGCTCTTGTGACTGTGCCCTTTGTCTCTTTCCTACAGTTCCTCATAACCAATATTTTATACTTCATATCTGAGCTGCTCATATACTTGATTACTTTTTACAAATCATTTTTCATCCATATTGGATTTTTTTTTTAATTTCTGTGATATTTACTTTTAGGTTACACATAAACACAATCCTTTGGGAACACTGAACATTAATTTACTTTGCAACATGCCCCAATTTTTCTTCTCTTGTTTTATTCTACACAATAAATAAATAAATATCTCACCACATTTTTTTTAATCCCAAATATGATCCTGCAGGTTACCTTATTTTCTGATTTATTGACTCCTTTGTTCTCTCATTAGTCTCAAGATACTCCTCAGTATTTATTTCTTGTTATTTTATACTTATGTGTAGGCAGCTTAGACATGGCTCTATCCTTTGTATTAACAGAAGTTAACACATTAACTGTGTTTCTACATTGGGACTTCTCTTGTAGCTATAACTATTCTTAGTCACATCATATACAGGAACTATGTATATGGATATGAATCATCTGTCCCTTGTTTTCTTATTTCAGATATTTTATACTTTCTGCTCATTCTCACTATTTCTGAAATAAAATTATGAACCTAGTTATTTTTTATCTCTTCATAAAATATTCCTGGTATTTTTTTAACCTTTCAAAAGCTATGTTCTGTGTTCTTTTTTTCCTCCCAATTAAACTCTTTAGTTTGATACCATTGCAAATTTTGTGTGTTTGTGTCTTTCATGTATAAATAGCTTCTGTTATAATTTCCATTCTTTTATATTTTCTGCTTGGATATAACTTACTTATTCATTCTATGTACATTTATTGAGTCTCATATACATGTTAGATACAGTAAGGCTGTAGATACAATAGATAAATGGGCATGGTCTCTATCCTTATGGATATTGTAATCCAATAAATATTTCTAAAATGATGTACCACTGAAATTTGCAGTACAATGATTTGGTTGTAAAGTAAGGGATATACTGTCAAAGACTCATGGAAAAATTTGGTTTGAATTTTGATGAAGAGGTCAGAAAGTTTTCTCTGGGGAAATTGTCTTTAAGCTGAGATTGAAAACAGCAGTAATAGTTACCTAGTTGTATTAACCCGAGTTTCTCTCAAAACTTGAAATTGTGAGAGATTACCCTAAGGATCAGGAGTTTTGAAAGACCAGGAAGAAGGCTTTGATATTAGCATAATAATGCTGGCTTCATTGAATGAGTTAGGAAATATCTAATGTGCTTATATTTTCTGGAAAAGATTGAGAAGAATTGGTATCATATCTTACTTAAATGTGTGATTGAATTCACCAGAGAAATCATTTGGCACTAGTATTTTATAGAAACTTACTAAGTGTTCAACATTTTTGATAAATTTAGACCTATTCAGAAGATCCATTCATCCTATTGTGAGTTTTGGTAGATTTTGCCCTTCTAGGAATTACTTCCTTTCATCTAAGTTATCATATTTGTGGGCATAGAGTTGTTCACGGCATTCCTTTATTACACTTTTAATGTTCATGGTTTCAGTAGCTATATGACTGTCAGGAACTGAGCTGGATTTGAGATTGAGAGCTGAGCTATTGAGTATTGCAGTTGTCGGGACAACAAGCCAAAATGAAAGTACAGTAAAAATCAAGCCTTTAGTCACTTCCTGCAATAGTATCAGCAAGAGGGTAAACCTGAGAAAGTGCCAGATCCTCCCCATCCCTCCTGCCAGTTTTCTCCAGGGAATCGTTGCTGGTCGAGGATCAAATGGATCAGTACACAGGTGGGAATTGTCTCAATGACAAGGGAACTCCCAGCAAAGGACTTCTGAAATGGATGGGTCATAGGGGCTGGAAGGAAAAGAGGGTGGGAGAAGGCTCAGAGTGGAAATGAACTGAATACGGAGTCTGAGAGCAGAAGAATGTCTTCAGTCATGAGGAGTCTCAGTAGAGGCCCAGAAGAAAGCCTCAGCTGCAGGCCTTGGAGATATATATATATATATATATATATATATATATATATATCCACATACATCCAGTATATATACTGGCCATGCTCATACATGCTGTCCTTGACTGCAGCTTCTTTTTGAGGCTGCAAGTGTGTGGGCCATGCATCAAGTTAGGGTGGTGAGGATGACTTTCCACTGCAAGGACTACTTTCCACAGTGCAGCCTGCCAGGTAAGCCTTTATAATTGCTTATGGTTGGCCTAGAATGATTACAGAATAGGTTTTTGGCCAGTGTCTTGAGGTCTTAATGACCATTCTTTCTTTTTTGATATTAGTAATTTGTGACATCACTTTAGTTTTTGGTTTGACTGGCTAGAATTTTTTTAATTCATTAATATTTTCAAAGAACCAGTTTTTTATTCCTTCTCTGCTTATTTTGGATTTAAGTTACTCTTTTTTCTAGTTTTCTAAGATGGAAGCTTACGTTATTGACTTTTAGACCTTTTTTTCAAGTATGTGCATTAAATGATAAAAATTTCCCTCTAGGGATCCCTGGGTGGCTCAGTGGTTTAGCGCCTGCCTTTGGCCCAGGGCGTGATCCTGGAGTCCCAGAATCAAGTCCCACGTTGGGCTTCCTACATGGAGACTGCTTCTCCCTCTCCCTGTATTTCTCATGAATAAATTTAAAAATTAAAAAAAAAATTTCCCTCTAAACACTGTTTTCACTCATCTCACAAATTTTGATAAGGTGCATTTTTATTTCCTTTAGTTTCAAATCATTTTGTTTTTATTGAAACTTCTCTATTGACTAATGTGTTATTTACAGATTATTGTTTAATCTTTAGCATTTTGGGATTGCCATTTATTTTTGTCATTTGATTTCTGGTTTGATTCCTGGTTGAAAGGTGGATATGCTGTATCAAATAATAGGAACTGAGGGAAAAAGGTCTTATTATAAAGATTTACATCAGTCTGGTTAGGAGTTGGGCTGTACTTCTGGGCTTCCCTAGAAAGTCCTCTGCAGATGGTCTTTCAGATCTTTCAGGTGTAATATATTGACATACTGGAGCCCTGTTGGCAAGTTGGGGGCGGGGGACATTTTGTAATCTTACCAAATCCATTGTTTAGTGGATATATATCCCAGACTATAAATTTACCAATAAGTGCTTTATTTCTTTTTTTAAGCCTCTCTTCTTTCTCCTCTTGCATCAGAAAAAATGAAGGAGAATCAGTTTGGAGCAATGTACTTCCCTCGGGGGATAAGGCTCTACTAGTTTTCCCCTAAGAGTAGGCCTTTGTTAAGAACGCTTGGCATAGGGATCCCTGGGTGGCGCAGCGGTTTAGCACCTGCCTTTGGCCCAGGGCGTGATCCTGGAGACCCAGGCTCGAATCCCACGTCGGGCTCCTGGTGCATGGAGCCTGCTTCTCCCTCTGCCTATGTCTCTGCGCCTCTCTCTCTCTCACTGTGTGCCTATCATAAATAAAAATAATAAAAAAAAAGAACGCTTGGCATATTTCAAGATGTTTACTTTTATCCTCCCCCTGGCAAAGCCAGGTGGGAATCTTGCAGGGCTGTTCATCAAGAGAACCTGGTTGGTATTTTTTGAGCTGAAATCCATGAAAGTGCGGGAGCCCCTTAAGATTACAGCACCCATGAGTTTCTCGTTCTCAAACTGTATTCTGCAGTCTCCAGCACCTCATCAAAATTACCTTTTAAGTGTTAACACCAGTTTCTGGCTTCCACAGCCTCTCTTCCAGATAAGCAGATCTCAGTTATGATTCCCTATTGGCCTGTTTCTAGCTTTTCTGGTGGTGGTACACCCTGTTAAGTTACTTGGTGGCTCCAAGAAAATCTGCTGACTTTCACTTTGTCCAATTTTTTCCTGTTGTAAGAATAGGAGTGACAGTGTCTAAGTTCTGAACGCATTGCGGTAGAATCAGAAGTCCACTGTTTGGGGATCTCTGGGTGGCTCAGCGGTTTGGCACCTGCCTTTGGCCCAGGGTGTGATCCTGGAGTCCCATGATCGAGTCCCACGGCGGGTTCCTGGCATGGAGCCTGTTTTTCTCTCTGCCTGTCTCTCTCTCTCTCTCTCTCTCTCTCTCTCTATGTCTGTCATAAATGAATAAGTAAAAAATCTTTTAAAAAAGAAGAAGTCAGGTGCCTTTTGTTAAATACATACTATTGCCTTCTTTTCCATTCTTCTATGGTTTGGGGAAAGTGAGGAGAGTGGCAGCTAACCTTCAGCTAACCTTCAGCTAACCTTTTCTTTGTATTCACACAACGGCTAAGAAGGAATTGAGCTTAACTTCCCATAGATTTCATTTAAAGACATAAAAATATAAATATAAAGCTTATATAATGTTTAAAAATTATTAACCAATACCATCCTGCCCCAAATTCTAGCACCTCTTATATTCTCAGTTGTTATTTACTATGTGTTCATAGACATCGTGAAGATCATAGAGACAGGAACAGAAACTACAATTTATCTGAAGCCTACCATAGACTGGGCTAGTCTACTCTTTGTATGCACAGTTTATTTAACTTTCACAATAATCTATTCAGTAGTCATTATTCCTGTGTTGCACGTGACAGATCAATGGTTTGCAATGAAAATCATTCCCAAATTCATTATAGCCAAAAGCTTTTAAAAGAAATGCTTATACCAAGCTTATTTATCCCAAGTCTTATAATAAAAAATAGATAAGAATTTGTTGTGTTTTTTTTTTTGCTTTATATTGATGTTAAGTCATTGTCATATACTTGATTCTTGATTATAGACGAGTCACCAGGCAGAAAGGTTTTGTCCTTCCTTTCTTCCCTCTTTTGTACTCCTTAATTTTACCATATGTAGAACCTATACTTCTCTTTTAATCACTTCTTAAAATGCTTGCTGCCTTAATACGAAATTATTTTCTTCTTTGACTTGCATTGAGACAGAGTATAGGCACTCTTCTGCTAAGACTATAAATTAGCGTTCTAGGAGCTCAACAAGTCAGCACCAAATATTCATGTAATTCTCCACAGATATATTCATCTAGGACAGTACTACATTTTGCACTTTGTGCAAAACCATCTGTTTCTTCTTGTGTTAGCTGCTAATCCCACAGCCTACAAACCATAATCTTACCTTCTCTAAATCCTATCTTGGAAAAGGAACCTTGTCAAGAGAAAAAGGAAACTTAATACAGTTTAAAGGTGAACCAGTAAGCCTTAACTTTGTCTACGCAAAATCTTTCCCAGCTGTAACATAGTGCCAGTCAAGCCCTTAATGCAAAACACATGTATGCTTTATCAACAACTCCACCATCTTGAGAGAACTGGATATTTTGACAGTTTTTATTAGATAGTGGCTTTTTTTTCCCCTTTCGATTCATGAATAAAAATAGAGTTGAAGTAGCATTATTAAACAGGGATTAATAAGACACTTTTTGTAGAAATAGCATGTTGCCAAAATCCTTAGAATTAGTCATAAGTTCATTCTATAGAAGATTTCACTCAGTAGGAAATGACCTTATCATCCCAGTAGGAAGTAAACTCCTCTTATCTCACATTGAGAACTTAATTAGCAACTGTACCTTTAGGAGTATGAAGTCTTTCTGTTCATTCTTTTCAGTGTATTTTCAAGAATCAAGGTTCCTGAGTCGTCTGACTTACATGAAAGGTCAGGAGCTCTTCATGATTTTCTTCATGGGGACTCCTGAATTTATCTACATAGTCAACCTGAAGGTTAAACTCTTAAGGTTTCACAGCTTTTATGAAGTCCTTGGTGATAAAAATAGCATTTAATTAAAATTGTATTTTGTACTTATCTAAGTGTTGAAAACAAAACGCAAAACAAAGAACAAAGAAAACCCCACAAACAAAACTAAACTTAGTTTCCAAATAATGTCTTACTTTTTTTTTTTTCTGGAAAGTGAATTCTCTAAGATGCTGTGTAGTAGTTCAGATATAGATCTATAGTATTTGGGATATGCAGCAAAAGTCCGTTATGGTTACACTTTCCATTTCTTTGGTTATTTGTAGACTTGAGTTTTTAATTGTTGGGAAATTATGCAATTTTTAGTGTATTTGTATTTTATTACCTTTCTGTTCCACATGCCTGTTTTCTTTTCTGACTAATCAAAGTGTTTCTGCATGTTTGTGAAATAATTTGGTCAAGGAAGAAGGAATTAAAAGTGAGGAGAATCATTTCCATGTTTCCAATATCTGTTTCAGTAACCTGTTTAAAAGCAACACATATCTGCTTAATTTTTTATGGTGCTTGAAAATACTGAAGTATGAGAAACTGTCTTTCCATTTTCTACCATATATCTGTACTTCAGAGAGATCTATATATACCTATTCATAGTAAAATGTAGGATCTTAAAAAAATGCAATCATAGTTTATAATAAACGACTATTAAAGTTATCCGATATGGTGAATACAAAATAAATTTTTAACTTGAAAATCCTAATGTAGCATTTGGTAGCACTGGACTTAGCTGTAGATTGATGGGAAGGCGATTTTTAATTTTTTTTACCTTTTTAAGCAGGGAGCAGGACATGAAAAAATAGGATCTTATTTCTTGAAGGATAGTTATTCCTGTTACTTTGGTGAAGCTGGTGTAATATTGCATGTTTTATATATCTTTTTTGTTTTTATTCAACTAAAGAATTATAGATGACTACACCATTAAAATGTAATCTTATAGTTACCTTAAGAAAATGTTTATTCTTTTGTGTGTCTGTTACCCAGGAATACAGTCTATTCCTCAGTTCTTATATTCTCAATGTAAGTTAACTTAAAATTTAGCTACTATGGAATTTAAATGAAAACTTGTAAGTGGAGATTGGGTTGTGACTTTAAGCCAGAATAAAAAGGCATTGACATACTTGTTCACAGCTGCCATTATTAAACACACATGACACTTACATTTAATAGTAAAAGAATTTATAGTTGAAGAAATGGAGGTGAAAAGCTAATAAGCAAGTTTATTTTGAACCAGTTCTGTACACTGCCAAGGTCAGCATTCCCATCCACATCCAGTTCTGTCTTATATCCATATATATAATTAAACTGAAAGTGATCAATCTTCAAATCTGATCTTAAATTTGAGAGAAATGTTAGCCTTCTTTTTTATAATTTTGATCCCACCATTTTACATAAAATAGTACTCATGAAAAACATGGGAACCTCTTCCCCCTTTTAACTTCAGAATAGGAAAAAAATGGGTTTGAAATAGTTTTTCCATGAAGAATACAGCTAGTACTGTTATAACCATTTATTAGAAAAAGTATTCTAATTCCAAAAGCTCCTGGTTTACCAATTGGCACATAGTGAAATGAAATATTTAATGCTTATAAAACTTTCTATATAGACACTTGTAGCAAAACATTTACCTGCATTTCTAGGATTAAATAAACTTTAAGCAGAAAATTTTTGCTTATTTTTTAAAATGGAGATGGTATTCCCAAGCACTAGGATCTTATTTAATCATAGAATTATAATCATATCAAAATTCTATAGAATCTTAGAGTTCATGTCCATGTATAGCCCATCTGGTCCTTAAATTTTTCCTGTTTTTCACTCTATTTCTTGTCTTTTCTTTCTCCTTGTATCTTTCTTGTTTCTCACACACTTCCCTGTCAACTTCTTATTGTGGAAGGATGATGAAAAACAACTCTTGGAAGTGCTATTTTAATGTGGCTTAACTATAGACAGACAGCTGTTCTGAATTAAAACATTTCTTTTCAGTCTAGTTGAATTGGGTCAAAGTTGTAGGGAAAGAAAAAAATCACAGATGTTTCAAATCCTGGCCATCATAACTCTTTAGCACTTAGTATTTATACCATTCATTTCGAGCAAAGCATATGCTACCTTATATTTTTAATTATTTTTAGAAGTCCCCTCTCCCTGTATTTCATTATAAGCTTCAATGCCAACATAGCTCAGACTTCCTTGCACACCTTGTATCTAGTCCAGCACACAACATATGTTCCAATTTGTATGTAATTCAACACAGTAGATATCAACTAATGTATATCGAGTGCCTACTGTGGGTGACCCAAATAAGAAAATGCCTATATTGTTTTTACATCAGAATCCTAGTACCAGTATTAAAGGGAACATAGATGTATTGAAAGGAAAAAGCTTGTACCATAACTATAATGCAAAGTTGCCTAAGATACGTTACAAGAAGGTGCAAGGTAAGACAGAGAAAATTATTTACCTAGATTGATTAAAAATAAAATGTTGCCATTTGTGACTTTTCTGAGAAGAGGCACTTGAGTTGACAGTGGCATTGAAGGTAGTATATGGTAGATCATCAATAAATGTTGACTGCCAGGGATGTCTCTGAACAGGCAAGTAAAGTGAAAGGGCCAAAGGACCCAAGGTTACGGAAGGACCTAAGCAAGTTATCTGATTAAACTAAAGCACAATGAGTGAGAGGTATAAAGTGAGAAAGGAGCCCATAATTCTAACTGGCATGGGATTGTGGGAGGTGTGGTAGACAGAAATAATGGTTCCAAAACAAGTTCTTCCTTTCAGTCTCTGAGCCTATAAACAAGGGGGAAGATTATTTTGTAGATATGATTAAAACTAGGAATTTAGAGATGGACAGATTAACCCGGATTACCTGGATAAATACAATCTAATATCATGAGTTCTTAATGTGATCAGAGACCTGATGTTCCTGGCTTAGAATATGCAAGAAGGGATCCTTGAACTCAAGAATTCTGGCAGCCTCTAAAGTGCTTTGGAGAGGATGCCTGGGTGACTGAGTGGTTGAGCAGTTGAGTGTACGCCTTCAGCTCAGGGCATGACCCTGGAGTCCTGGGATTGAGTCTTACATTGGCTCCCAGCGGGAAGTCTGATTCTCCTCTGCCTGTGTCATGACTCTCTCTGTGTTTGTCTCATAAGTGAAATCTTTTTTTTTTTTTTTTTTTTACTTTTTTAAAAGTGCTTGGAAAAGGCAATGAAGCAGATTCTTCTTTAGAGCTTCCAGAAAGGAACTGATACCTTGAATTTAACCCACTGAGACCTGCTTTGGACTTCTGATGCACAGAACTGTAAAATGATAGATTTTTAAGTTTTTAAGGCACTGATTTCATGATAGTTTTCTATTGCTGTTATAATAAACTAACATAATGTCAAGTGACATTTATGTGGTTAAAAAGTAGGCTACAGAGAACTAATGAAGATTTTTAAACAAGGCATTAATGTAGATTAATTTTATACATATTAGGAAAATTACTTCTGGTTTTTAATATGTAATACAAACAAAACTAGATAAAGTTTCTAGAAGAAAACGATTATACATGAAATTGTCTTTAAATAGAAATTATAAATTCCAATGTAACTCTTAAGACAAAATATTTAATGAAATTTATAACTTCTGAAAATAGAGGGTTTTTTCTTATATTTCTAAATATATTATAGAATTAAATGAAGTTTAGACTAAACAGTCTTAATCACAACTTAGATTCTGTCACTGATGTTATACATGCCTTATCACACATCTGTTTATTCATACATCTAGCCATCAATTAATCTTTTAATACATTTCAAAGTAAATTACAGACATCAGTAGAATGTTCCCTAAATATTTTATCATTATCTACAGTTCTGTACTTTGAATATTATTTAAATTTACATGAAGTGAAATGCACTAATTGTAGCTAAGGATTTTGTTTTCCCAATGCCCAAAATTGTGCAATTCCTATCTCTATCAAGATATAGAATGTTACCATCTTCGAGAAGGTTCCTTCATGTTCCATTGTGTCCTGGAAACAAACCAGCTCACAAGAACTGATTATGTACAACGTCTTAACAATTCTGTTTGATGTTAAGTTGGTATTTGAAGTTAGCCACAGTGGTAGTATTTGCTCCATGGAAATAGGCAAACACATCAAATTAAACCAGAATCCTCCTTACCACCCACCATGCACCCTCCGACCCCCAGAGCTGGAGATAATCACATATTTGATTCCCCCCCACCACCAAATATTAGCTTGGCCTGTGCTAAAATTTTATAAAAACAAAAGTGTAGTTTGTTAATGCTGATTAGGTTTTCAGTGTATGAATATTTCACAGTCATTTTTCTATCGATGGTTACGGAGCTAGTTCAGTTTTTTGGCTGTTAGGAATAAAGGTTTTGTAAGTTCTCTAATAAATAGTTGTGATAAATAGGCTTGTTAGGTCATTTTGTAAATGTATGTTCAAATATATAATTTTATATATAATATAAAAAATATAAAAAGTCTATAATCCATTTGTAGTTACTATGGATGGGGCAAGAGAAATCATCCCTTTTGGTAGCATTCTGTTCAGATGGGGAAGCCAGGTGTTCATTTATATATTATCCCTTTTCCTATGTGTGAGAAATCACAGGCTAAGGAAGATCTCATGTTTCTAAGCTATGCCCTCTCACGGAGTGTTCTATATATGTAAAATAAAATTATTCCCCTTATCTACAGTGTGTCCAAGTTCTTTCCCTGCCACCCCACTCGACCCCTTCACACCATATTTGCTTGGTCAGTGTGTTGGAACTCTTCCTCTAGAAACCTGGATTTTTACAAAGGCTCTTTCATCCATGAATGATTGTCTAAGTCAGGATTTTCCAGGGACTTCTGGGCTGTGATTCATAGACCAGTGCCAGGGTCCACAGCCAGGACCAAGGTCAGTCTGTCAGTTCCCAATGCATGGGTGGCCAACATTGTTCTGGGTCCCTTGACATGTGGTGTTAGACCCTGCAGCTCCATCAAAAATACTTTGTCTGTGAATGGATGCCAAATTTTTATTGTTGGGAGAACAAACTAGGGATATCATCTGTCACCATGACGTTGATGTCACCTATAGTTTTTAACTGGCAAATTTATTGACCTAAAATTACCCACAATATTATTCTTAATATGTGCCTGGAGAATAAAATCTGGGGAATAAGTCTTTCATCCTTAACTTCACATAGTCTTTTCATAGTTTTTAATTTATCAGATATGTCAACCTTATAAACATAGACCTCATTTAGTGTTCTCATTCTTTATGCTAGAGTTCTATTATACTGAATGCATTATAAACAAGAACAAACAATATTATCCTCTTTTTTTGCCTTAAACGACCCTATGTATTTTAAAGAAATAAGGAAAAAAATATTTAGCTCAATACCTACCATTTCTGATGATGTTCCTCATTTTGAGCCTAAAGAGCTTGCTTCAGAAATTCCTAGAGTGTTGGTTCAATGGGATGCTCTATTATCTTTTATATGAGAATCTATTCCATCTTCAATGTCAATGGATATATTTATTTCACATGAGATTACATTTTGAGAATTATGATCCCATCACTTTAATAATTTCCCAATGCCTTCTGGACTTAATATTTTTTGTACAATTAGCATTTAAAAATTGTTCCCTATATAGGAATGTCATCCTTCCTATAAATGTCATCCTTCCCATTTGCCTCTTTCAAAATATTCCCTTTGCTTTTCAGCAATTTGATTACAGCTTGCCCAGTAATGGCCTTTTTTCTACCTACTCTCATGGGTAATTTTATCTTCATCTTTAAAAACTGCCCATGGGACTATTCTTGGAGTTAGACTCAATTTATATGGAGAATTTGGTAGTGTCCTCTCTGTGTATTTCCTTTTCAGGGCAACCAATACTGCTAAAAAGAGAATCCCTGAATTTTTGCCATTGGAGTTTAATTGACAGAGTAGCCTCTATTGCAGACTACTCTCAGCCTGAAAGACCTAAGAATAGATGTCCCCTCTGTTCCTTTTCCTATGTGTTACTTCTCATATTGATCTACTTGCTTTTATTCATACTTCCTAGCATTTAGGTTGTTGTCTACCCTGCCACACACATCCCAGATTTTCTAGCTGTTACATAGTAGAGGGTTGGGTCTTGTAGGAACTGCTCCGCTATACTGGAAATAGGACTAAAAGGGTGTGAATTTTTAATAAATTAACATCTTTAAGTTTGGTGAATAAAATTCAAACTACAACTCATTCTGTGCTACTGCTTAACTCACTGATCTGGAAATAAAGCTAACTTGGTCCTCAATATAAAAGAAATGGTAAGATGAAAGAAAGTATATAGTGATTTCCCTTAAGAGGTTTTACTTTTCATAAAGGCAATTTGTCAGCCACCCTAGATAATATCATTTTATTTTAATGGCAATTTTCCCACTACTCCAAGCTTCTGCAAGACTCCGTGTCTTTTATTTTACAGAGGAAAAAAAAAAAAGAAGGCCAAGACAAATGATTTTACTGTAATTAGGGAATAGCTTAGAAGATGTCCAGTCCAACTAGGTCAAATCAACTCAACAAACATATACTAAGCACCTTTGCTAAGAGCAATATACAAAAATTAGACATTTTATGGTCTGTTTCCTTGAAATAATGACATTTTAGTAGATGAAGAATGACAGACACAGAACTATACTTAATATGCCAAGTGAGTACTATGAGAATGATAAACACAGAATGCTATGAAAACACGTAAATGGGACCCCAAACTCAAAATTGTCATGAGGGGAGCAAGGTGTCAGGCATTTGTTTCATTCTATAGCAAAAGAGAAGAATCTTAAAGGAGTAGTTAGCTAAGAAAATTGGGACTCACTTCATCTGAGACCTGTTCCAGGGTCTGAGAGACCTTTTCTGACCTCAATAAAATTGTATCTCTCTTTCTGGTACTCCTTATCTTTCATTATTTTCCAATTTCTTTTTTACTGTCTCCTAATATATATTTTCCATTTCTCCTCACTAAGTCCCCCAACTAGTATGTAAGCTGAATGAGTATAGAGGCCCTCCTCCTCTCATCTGTTTTATTTACTGCTATATCTATAGTATTGAAACAGTTTCTGGAACATAGCAAGTTCTTAAGTATTTGCTATAGAAATGCATTTAATAAGAACTGTGAGTGAATAGGGGGCAATAAGACTTGAATATTTTTGAAAGGCTACATAATGTAGCATCAGAATACTATACTAAGATGTTTGCAACTTGTTCCATTTGTGATGGGAAACTATCAGCAAAAGAAGAAGATGTTTACATACTGTGATAAATATAGAGTTAATAGGCATAGAGGGCACAGAGTTACTGCATTGACTGACTGCCTTCCAAGCCCTACGATAATTATGAAATCTATTTTCAACAGTGCATCTAGTTTTGTGAAAGAATAAAAGAGCTAATCCTTGAAGATTAACTTTTTCAGAATGACAATTCTGCCTTAACCAAATCCTATCATTTCTATTAAGAAACTAAGTGCTCTGAATGTCTAAATCATAGGAGACTCTCATAGGATCTGGGGCAGCAAAAATAAAAAGGAAATGAGAAGCGTGTTGGGTTGAGATGGCAGAAACCGTTATATTGGAAAGGTCAGTATCTCCAGAAGCACAAGTGTGAAAAAAAATGACCTGTTTGAAGCAAATTGGTTACATATAATGAAAATATGTGTGGAGGAAACTGAAGATGAGATGAGCTAATTAAGCAAATACCTACTTATTCAATTAGGAGTAAAGAGCTAGACATAGACTCTAACCTTAAGAGTTAATGTTATAGACATTACTTTGACATTGGTTCAAATTATAATTGTGATAGATTAGTGTAACAGGAAAACAATTTGATATGGATGATCAGGAAAGAAATTCCTGAGAGTGAAATTTCAGCTGATAGAGGAAAGATTAAGAGAAATCAAGGGTAATGGGAATGGAGGTAGGGTACTTCCATGAAGAAAATAAAATATTTGTACAAATTCTATGTTTGGTTGAATAATGAAATATTTAAGGAAATGGACAGTGGTAGGCAGTAAATGCCACTAGAGGGCTTGGAGGAAAGTAGAAACATGACTTGAAGTGATACGTAAATACTGGACTATGCAAAATATTGGAGTCCATATAATAATTTGAGGTTTATTTCCAGACAAGTAGGAAGTATTAACACTTTAGATGCTAAACTAAGGAGCCAAATGACATCCTTACTTCTTTAAAAAGATTGATTTATTTTGGAGAATGTGAGTGGGAGCAGGGTAAGGGTGGAGTATGGCAAAATGAGAGTGCACGTGTGCAGAGTCTGACATGGGGCTGGATCTCAAGACCCTGAGATCATGACCTGAGCTGAAATCCAGAGTTAGTTGCTTAACTGACTAAGCCACCCAGGTGTTCCTGATCACTATCCTTATTATCACCATAACCCACTGAAGGATTCAAAGTGGAGAGTCCTCTAGCTTTCAAACATAATCCTGGCCTTGCATCATTTAAATTCATACTTATTAAGTGCCTACTAAGTGTCAGACACAGAACTAGAAACTAGATCAAGAGTAATGGCCAAAGCAGATGTTGATCTTGCCTTTTTGAAATTCATACACTATTGCGAGAGATGGGTTTGAAGGGAACAATCTGAGTGCTACTAGTCCTCATCTTAAACTACATCATTGTTACATAGAATGAAGAAATGGAATATACAAAAATAAAAACCAGCATGGGTCTTTGGTGAGCATTTCTTGGAAAGATGTGATCTGTGCAGTTAAGAGTGAAAGTGAATGGTGAAAAATGGTGCCCCACAACACAATTTGCTTAAAAATCATCTTTAGAAATCTCCTTGTATAATATACATTCAAACTTAAGGTTTGGATATACGGCAAAAAAGATGTACAGAAATAAATGTTTAATAACATAGACTAATAAAAGACTAAGCTCTAGTTTTAATGAAATGGTAGGTACCGTGTAACATGAATATACATGAGAGACTATGGCAAATAAGGAACACAAAACCATAATTGTAGGAGACTCTACAAGACCAGAGAAAATCAGTTAGATATAAGCATATATTCTAGCATATAAAAAGTGCATATATGCTATACATAGAATTTGTACTTGCCTGTATATAAGATTGTGGATCAAATACATTTATAAAATGCATAAGTTAGAAAAAAATATTTGGTAACTTTTCTAAAGACTGTGGTGGTGCCTAAGCTTACTCTGACCCACAGCTTAAAATATATAAACTGATATATATGATGGTGACAGTTTTGAGTTTCAGGGAGAATAATCTTGTTATAAAATAACCTAAGTTTCCAAAAAGTATATATGTATGGACTGATAATGCAGTAAAAACATAAGTTTATAATTAGAACCCTTGAAATCAATTAATGAATAAACAAGCAAATACAATCTCTTGGACCTTAAAATTATATTAACTACTTGGTCAAAGAAGAGATCAGATATAAATCTACATAATGCCTGGAAAATAATAACCTGAATACTAGTTATTTTAACTTCTAGTATATTAAGAGTCCAGGATAAAGGTTAAAGATCAGGGGTACCTTGGTGGCACAGCCAGTTATGTGTCTGACTCGATTTTGGCATAGGTCATGATTCCAGGGTCATGTGATAGTGCCCACACCGTGGGCTCAGCCGAGTCTGCTTGAGATTCTCCCTTAGTACCTCCCACTCAGGTGCTGTTTCTCAAATCTTTAAAAAAAAAAATCCAAATAAAAATTTCTGAACAAAAAAATATCAAGAAAATATATAGATTTTTCAGCTGAATAAAGAATAAAACACATTGCTAAATATATTCACAATACATTTGAAATTTGGCTTTCATTCTTGATTTAAGACAAAATCTTAGTAAAAATCAATGGATAAATAACTTGAGATTATATGAATATGTAAGATGCTACTAGAAAGTGGTATCTCAGAAGCTAGTACCATACTAAAATGCAAAAAATATTTTCATTAAAACTTTACATACAGCCTTTAGTTTTAAACATTAAAAAGAATTAAAAGTCCTTTATCATGATAAGAATAATTTATACATGTCTCAAAAGACTGTACCTGGTATATAGTAGACATTCAGTAAACATTTATTGATCGAAGAATTTGTTTATGGTGAAATACCAGAAATATTCCCATTAAAATCAGGAAAACATATGGTCTCCATTGTTAAACGTTATTCCTTAAAGTAGATCTAAAAGTGTTAACCAGTTAGACCAGACACAGAGATATAAAAACTTTAAAATATAGAAACAAAGTCATGACTAAAAAGCTGTTAACACAGAAAATAATTTAAATAGCTGTTAGAGTTAATAGAATTTGCTAATATCATAGGCTGGCAAATTAGCATCTTTATGTGGAATTGTCTTTTTAATACTTGAGAGACACACAATTCTATGAATTTGCTCTTTCATATTTCCAAATATTCTACCAAAAACACAGAATATTTATAATCCATAAAACAATAAATATTATTTCAAGCCATTATATATAATAACTTGTTAGGAATTCAGATATGACCCACCAAATATATGGTTTAGGAGTCAGGTGCGTTTTCATTTACGTTATGACCTAGTGACAGCCAACCATTAAAAATGCACCTAAGTTTAATATATTAATCAGAGGCCAATTAATAGTTTTTGGATATCTTCTCTAATTATTAGAGTACTAATTTGGTATTAATATCTCAATTAAAATATTGGCCAGGAAGGAACTCTGGAAAAATTTACATCTACAAAGGACTCTGTGGTAGATTGTAAGAATGCTAAAGTTCAATTGCTCTGTACTGAATCTCTTCCAATGTCACTTTAAAGCTCCTCAAGTTAAGAACTGTAGTATATTGCCCCAGCCTGTTATCTAGTTGTCCTTGAGACTTGCTTTGGTCAGTAGAATGTGGTGGAAGTGTTAATTGCACCAGTTCCAAGACTAGACTTTAAAAGTTTTGCACCCTTTTTGAAATCCTACCTAAAATGTGAAATAGCCAATGCTAGCCTGCTTGAGGATGATTGGTAACATGAACCGAGTCAGGCTAGTTCTGGCAGCTGAGACCCCAATGAAGTGACAGTACTTAAGTAAATTTCCTGCTTAATCTACAGCACAGGGAATATTGACTAATCCCAGAAGAACCACCCAGGTAACTCTGGACTATAAATTCAGGTCTTTTGTATTGTCAGACAAATAATCAGTTATTCTTTCTTTGAAGCCACTGTTTTTGGGATATTTACACAACAATGGCTAACTGATGCAGGCTCAGACACAGTATATGGGACACATCTAGTAATCTCTCTCAGAAATTACCATTGACTTTAGGGTAAATTGTGTCCTAGCTCTTGAGGCAACAATAGGCCAGATTATGATTAAAAACAAATGTAATTTTGAAACTCCCCATAGAAACTAACACAGAGGCATGTCAATTACTATAGCCAGATTTTAGTGACTTTAAAAACCCTTGCCTAATTCTAATGTATGCTTAATTCACTTTCATTTTTGGCATGACTACAGGCTTACCCTTCTCTAACAGAAAAAGGTAATGGTCCTTTCTCTAAGAGAAAAACAAACTATTCAGCCTGTAGTAGATACTTGTATTTTAAGTTGTACGGGTATAAGTTGAGTTCTTATTTTTTACTTAATAATGTACCCAACAGAAAGTATACAAACTAATCTCGAGGATTCTCTCCGATATTGTACCCGATGAGGGGCCAAAATTAATATAGATTCTAAATAGGAAACGGTGGAAAAACAGAGGAAAGAGAAAATTTCATTCCAGTGAGGCATCAAAAGAGAATAACTAGTGGATAGCCCTCACTTTTCCATGTGGCTTACTTTTAATTCTTGCTATTTGATGTCTCTGAGATAAGCTTCTAGCCTCCTACTAAATCTTTACTTGAAACATAACAAATCTGTTTCTAATCTTTGCACACAAATATTAAACAATCATCACATAAAAGATTTTGAGAGAGAGAGAGACAGAGATAGCATGAGCAGGGAGGAGAGGGAGAAGCAGGCTCTCCACTGAGCCTGGAGCCTGATGTGTGGTCTGATCCCAGGATCCCGAGACCATGACCTGAGCTGAAGACAGATGTTTAACCAACTGAGCCGGTCAGGCACCCTTCATCACATATTTCTGTGGATTAGGCATGCACAAGCACTTTCAAATACTATCTCAAATAATCTTTGGTTAGTCATTGTCAATCATTAACTGATGGTACCTGCCTGTTTGAATTGATTCTTGTCTGTCACTTTAAACTACTCCAATGTGCCAGTGTGGGCTCCCCTTGGCTGACAAGAACTGATAGCTTCATAAGAAATTCATAATAAATTTATGCACATATTTGTTTTGAAGATGTAGTTATTAAACATTTGTAAACAGATTCCTGCTTGTGCCTGACACTAGATCATGTGCATTGTATAGATCACTAATCTTGGTTTCATTTTACTTTTCTTGTTTTTGTTTTTAATTTTCCTAATAAGTTATATTAGAGGGCTCATTTTAAATGGCATCTTTTATATATTTTGGAGAGTAATTTTAGGAGATTGGGGGCAAAGATAAGTCAGTATAACTTTAACACTTTAACTTTAAGTGGTCTTTGGTTAGGATTTTATTATTCTATTCCTCCAGGGGGCCTTAGAAACTGTCTTTACAGTTACAATTTGCTCATTGATTTCTGGGGATATTTTTGCCAAGTGGCTCCTTTTAGGACACAGATATTGAATATTTCACCATTGTCAAAATTGGGTCTCAGGCATGAAAATAAAAATGTTTATGGAGTTTTTCTACATGCTTTAGAATATTTTCATGTGTTGTGATCCTTAATTTGGAACAATATCCTACTGTCTAGATGTATCATAGTTCATTTATCCTTTAACCTACTGAAGGACATTTGGTTGCTTCAAGACTTTGGCAATTATGGATAAAGCTGCTATAAACATTCTTGTGCAAGTTCTATGTTGACTTAAGTTTTCAACTCCTTTGGAAAGATACCAAGGAGCATAATTGCTGGGTCTTATGTTAGAGTACGTTTAGTTTTGTAAGAAACCTCCAAAGTGTCATCCAAAGTGGCTGTACCATTCTGTGTTCCCACAAGCAATAAATGAGAATTCCTGTTGCTCATATCCTTGCTAGTATTTGGTGTCATCAGTGTTCTGCGGTTCAGCCATTCCATGAGGCAGGTAGTGTCTCTCCTCATTCCTTTAATTTGCATTTCTTAACACATGAAGTGGAACATATTTTCATGTGCTTATTTGCCATCTGTATATCTTGTTTTGAGATATTTAAGATCTCAGGCCCATGTTTTGATCAGGTTGTTTTCTTTAGTGTTAAGAGTTCTTTGTATATTTTGGGTAATGGTCCTTTGTCAGATGTGTCTCTTTGGGGGGCAGGTTAGACAACAAGCCACACACTGGAGTTTTGTTTTAATTCTCTTGATGTTACCTTTGCAAAGCAGAATTTTTAAAATTTTAATGAAGTCCAGCTTATGAATTATCTCTTTCATGGATTTTGTCTTTAGTGTTGTATCTAAAAAGTAATCATTATACCTGAAGTCATCTTGGTTTACTTTGGTGTTACTTATTTATTATTTTTTTGGTATTATCTTCTAGAGATTTTATGGTTTTATATTCTATGGGTAGACCTATAATCCATTTTGAGGAAATTTTGGTGAAGTTCTGTAAAGTATGTGTTGAGATTTATTTGTTCATGAGATCCATTGATTTGTTCAATCGTTCCAGCATCATTGGTCAAAGAGACTATATATGCTCGTTATATTGCCTGATCTTTGCCAAAGATCAGTTGACTATATTAATGGGGATCTATTTAGTTCTCTAATAAGTTTCGTTTCTCTATTTGTATGTTCTTTAACCAATCCACACTCTGTAACTTTCTTTTTCTTTGAGTATGGTTGACACACAATACACTCCCTTGATTATAGTGAACTTCTGGTAAGTTGTGAAGTGAGTAGTATCAGTTCTCCAACTTTGTTCTTCAGTAGCCTGTATTCTCTTCAATACTGAATATTTTCCTTCTGTGTCTTTTGCTTTTCATTTGTAAACTTTAGAATCAGTGTATCATATCCATAAAATAACTTTCAGCTGCTCAGTCATTATATAAGAATTTCTTGGTATGGCAGTAAGGTGCAGATAAGAGGAATCCTTCTATAATTTTAAGATTAAATGTTCATCTTTTAGTGGGCCTGTGTTTTGGAGCTGTGATCCTCACAAGCATTTCCCCCAGGGATATAGCATTTTGCCCAGTTCTAATTTCCTTCCTAGCTGCAGCGTTCTCATTCATTTCTTTGGAGACCTGACAGAGAGTGCCTGCCCATCCCCCTGCCCTGCCCTTTGGTGAGATAAGTCTAGAGGGTACTGAAGTAGGAATTATGTACTTTCTCCAGAGGATAAGATGTCCATCCTTGTGGAGTTGTACTTTACTATGGAGAAAGCTTAGTGCATACTGTATATTGATGACCTTTCCACTCCACTTTCTGACATCTCGAGGGGATCTTTTGGCATCTTTAGCATTTGAATCTGTTGGGAATTGTTGGGGAGGAAGAATTTTCTCTATCCTTCAAGGTCCTTCTAGCTGGACTGAGAATCAAATTGACATGAGATAGAATAACAGAAGAAAATAATTTAGTAGCATATGTAAAGGGAATCCACACAGTCCTGGAAATGCCAAAGACAATGAGGCAACATGATCCTTACATGACCTAAGGAAAGAGGTAGGGATCTGAGGATACAAAGTGGAGAAAGGCCATTAGTAGGAAGGTGAGATACATTATGCCCCATTAAGCAGATACTTTTTTTTTTTTTTTTTTTTTTTTGGTGAAGAGGAATCTATTAATAGTCCCCTTCCTGGTGGAAGGTGATTGAGAGAGTAGAGTTTTTCCTGAATCCCTTGGGTTTTGATAGCTTTTAACTCAAATGTTCATCTTGGTGGTGGTGGTGGTGGGGGTGTATCCTGGTGCTAATACCCACAAATGTTGTGAAGGTCCCATCTAAGATAATAGTCCCCAGGAGTTTCTCACTTTCAGATTAGTGCACACTCAGTCTGAGGAATATATCAAAGTTGCCATTCAAATGTTGTTATTTATTTGTGGCTCCAGAGGCTCCTCCAGGTAAACAGGTCTTGTTTGAGACCCTCTACAGATGTCTGATACTAATTTCAAGGTAGCAGTTTGCCGTATAACCTCAATTCTTAGGTCCACAAAAAGTTACTGTTTTTCAGATTTTCTAGTATTTTCTTGTAAAGATGAGAGTGAAAGCTTGTAAGTACTTTACATTTTGAAACTGAAACTACAAGTCTCCTATCACTACTTAAAAATCTTTTCTCTCTTAAACCATGATTGAAATATTCTCACTTTAAAATCCTCCTTTTTACCCACAAGCTATCACTTTTGTCTGCCTTTAAAATATTTATATATGTATAGATATATAGATATACATATATATTTATTCCATATACCTGTTGAGTCATGAGGACATAAAGAATAAGGACATTTTCATTTATTCAAATGTCTTTCTACAGGGCAGCCCAAGTGGCTCAGTGGTTTAGCACTGCCTAGTGTGTGATCCTGAAGACCTGGGATCAAATCCCACGTCGGGCTCCCTGCATGGAGCCTGCTTCTCCCTCTGCCTGTGTCTCTGCCTCTCTCTCTCTCTCTCTCTTTTTCTCTCTCTGTCTCTCATGAATAAATAAATAAACTCTTTTTAAAAAAGACATCAAATGTCTTTCTACAGTGAAAAACAAACCCCAAAGATTTTCAATGTCAAAGAAAAAATCTTTTTCCCCTCTCTGGACTTTTATTGAGTTTCTCACTTACATAATGGTTGATCTTATAAAAAATAGTGCCTTCCATGTAGAATTTTTGTGAATATTAATGGATTCAATCTATTAAAAATGTCTTATGTGGACTCAAATCTAGCTATTTTTATAAATTAAGATCATGGTCAATTGATAATACAGTTGCTTTAATGGAGATATTGATAGGACAACATGCATATAGAAGAAATCATACTTTGGTCTGCCTGGTAATATATAAAAACAATCACATAAAAAGCAGGATTTTAAACTCATACCTGAAAAATGAATATATTTCTAAGTAGACATGTTTAGGAAAGGCATTCCATGTAGGGGAACCTCATGCATGGAAGTATGCTTTGGGACTTGGAGCCAGTTGGCAAACATAAATGGAAAGAAAATTGCTAAAATCTAAGAGTAATGGCATTTACTTTGCCTTTTTAAATTTAAGATTGTATTAGTTTATTTGACAGAGCATGCACACAAGTAGGCAGAGCAGCAGGGAGAGGGAGAAGGAGAAACAGGCCTCTGCTGAGCAGAGAACCCAAGGCAAGGCTCAACCCCAGGACTCTGGGATCATGAACTGAACCAAAGGCAGATGCTTAGCCAACTGAGCCACTCAGATGCCCCTACTTTGCTGTCTTAAATGGAATAAAAAGAGGGAGCAAGAACAAAAGTCATCACTTTAGCTGCCCTAGAAAAAGCAGAAGTGGTAAAGCAATTATATATTTGTTCTTTTTTTTTTTTTCCTGTTTCAATGATTTTACATTTTGTTTATTGATATTTGTTTTAGTTTTTCTGAGGAGCCCTTTACTTCACTGAAGTACTTTTATCTCTCTCTATGATGGCCATTCTTTTACATATTTCCCTGACTGCTTATTACTCCTTTTTTCCTCTTTCAGTCTTAGGTATTGGGTATTAGCTCTTGGCTAGCCATTGAGTTAGGGTATGAAAAAATATGAGTAAATTAGTTTGTCTATATGAAAATTGTTATCTGGTAGAGAAGAAAAACAATCAAAACACAATGAAAATGAACAGATCTTTGGAAATGGATCACTGTAACACAGCAAGGCTTCTGGTAGATGGAATACAATAGTCCTAAAATGGAAGCAAAGAAACATTTGTTAAACTCTTCCTATGGACTAGGCTTAGTGTGATTTATATTGACGTAATCCTGACGTAATATTATTATCCCTATTTTACAAATAAAATCAAGTTCCCAGAGCAAGAAAGTAGTTGAGGTAATTGTATGAGCTGCTTGAGCATACATATTTGTGATTTTCTTAGCTTAGAATTCCCTCTGCATGGTAACATTAGCTCATGCTAGCTAGGGCTAGCATGTGTCTTGAGAATGAATGCACATTTCCTGAGTGAATGAACTGAAAGTCATTTTTTAATGCCAAAAGTATAGAAATCCTAGAGGGGAATAGTTCACTGTTAACTCTGCTTTAGGATTAGGAGGTATATGGGCAAAGGAGAATTGAAAGCTTCCTTGTAGCAATTGACTCTTGACCTGAGCCTTCTAATTAGTAAATATTTGCTTATAGTCTCCTTATTGCAAACATAAAACTCATTTTACAGAACTATATAATCCTGTAATTCCTTCAACTATTTCAACAGCTTCTTTGGCATTCTCAATGATTTGGGGAAAAAATCTTGAAAAAATAACAATGTTTTCATTTCTGGATTGTTTATAACATAATTCCCACTTTTTTCCTTCAGTGAAAATCCTCATAATTTCTTAGGTTTTTCAAATAATTATTTTTACTCTCTTTTTACATGATAATAATTATCATGTACTCTCTGTCTCCTTTACTCCTTAGAATTTGCATGATTATAAAATTTGTATGATGCTCATAAACATAAGCAGACTTTAATGGGCTGACTTCAAAAAACATAATTTAGCTTACCTTTTATTCTACTGTCCTTTTATTTAAATATTCTCCTAAAGAGCAAAAGATATGTCCAAAAGTCTTCTAAAAATCACGCATTAAGTTATCATGAACAGCTGAATTTTTGAGTCCTGATGTCTGTCAAAAAATTCCATGTCTTTCTAAGTCTTTACATGGAAGTCCTGCATTCATTGACTCCAAAAATAATTTTGTGGAAAAGTGTCTTATCTTCTCAAAAATCTCTTAATCTTCTCATTTTGGCCTCAGCAAGGAAAAGAATTCTGCTAAAAAAGAACTTCAGTCTAGTTTGACCTTCTCTTATATTTCTCAAAACTTTGATCCTGCCAATTTTGGAAACTCACATTTGCTCTTTGATTTTGACTCAAATTTAATCACCATGGACAAAATATTAATCATTTTTAGAGAAACCATTGTCTTTCTTGATTCTTTGAGAATGTTATATTATTATTCTTATTCACAAATCTCTTGAAAATGAATTATTCTTATTCCTGATAATTCTTACTTTGAAATGTCTTCCTATTCCAATGGATTTGTTATATTTATAATCCATCAGTTTCTATAACTTTTCAAATATTGACAATTGGCATTTTCACTGCATAAACAGAAACATATAATTTGCATGTTCCATTCTTTCTTGGCCCTTAATGCAATACATGCCATCTTCAAGCACTTACATTTAAACAGGCTGGCTTCCTTATGAGAAATGTTCCTATTCATCTAACTTAAATGTCTCTTGCTTAATTGACTCTCATTTACTCTTCTTTGAATCCTTGGAGACATAAGCAAAAACCCACTAATAACTGACCTCATCTTTCTTTATAAATGTTTTCTTGAAATATTGCCTGCTCTTCTCCAGAACAGCACTTCTCACTGCATATTATTCTATGGAACAATTGTTTTGTAAATGCTGGGCAGGGAAAAAACAAAAAGGTTCTGTGGTGAAATGAATTTAGTCATTGACACAAAAACTGCCGCCTTGTTGGATGCACATTTACTAACTTATTAGTGACTTTGTAAAGGTTTACAGCAAAGAAGCCTGTTTTAATTTTACCTTACTCAGCACTTCTCAAACTTATTTCACCATGAGCTTCATTTTTCATGTCATCTTTATGAACATTCCATGAAAAATATTTTGGAAAATATTAGATGAAGAGTACTTTTTTTTAGGTTTTCACCAATTACCCTATTTTCCATGATTCGTTGATTTTATTATTTTCAATATCAATGTTGTGAAGAGTTATGCTATAAATTATATATTATATTCTGGTACTGGTCAGATGAATTTGAAATAGAATGGAGAAAATACTTTCAGACCCTTGCAGAGCATGATAATTTAAATGTATTTTGGCATCCTTTCATTCCTATACTGAGGAAAACTGTCACTACATGGATGCCAAATCAAATGATAATCTATGTTGATCATCAAGTTTTTTCTTATTCTTTAGCCATCCAATGAAAAATGCATATGTCTTTAACATTCTCATTGTTACATAGTATAAAAAGGGTACTAAAGGTGATTATATTGAAATATTCCACTATTTCCACATACTTGTCAGTGTTGAATATTCCTGTAAGGTTATAGAGGCTAGTTCTTCCATTCTTTTAAGATCAAGAGAACAAGATGAATTAAGTGAATTGGGCTAAAGCAAATCTTTGAATCCCTGAGACATTAGCTGGTGCTTAATTCATGAATTGTGCTACTTCCTAGCAAGCAGCTGGCAATTATTCTGGCATAGGAAAAAAGTGAGAAGTGTAAATCAAAGAATAAGGAATCGGTGAAGTATGAATTTGACAATTTGATATGACTTCTACTCTTAGTACAAAATGTCAATATAGATCACAGCAAAACAGTTGTTGGTTGTATTCTGATCATTTCATCTTCCCTTATGAAGCAAAACAGATCTTCGTGATTTATTTTGATTCAGAGGTATTTTTAAAAAAGGAAACCCTTGGGATCCCTGGGTGGCGCAGCGGTTTGGCGCCTGCCTTTGGCCCAGGGCGCGATCCTGGAGACCCGGGATGGAATCCCACGTCGGGCTCCCGGTGCATGGAGCCTGCTTCTCCCTCTGCCTGTGTCTCTGCCTCTCTCTCTCTCTCTGTGTGACTATCATAAAGAAATAAAAATTAAAAAAAAAAAAAGGAAACCCTTTTCATTGGCCACCTTAGTGTTTCAGTTAATTAAGAATTGAAGAGGTTAATACTGAGTAACTCAGTATAAAACTGCATCCATTAAGGGCTTAAATTCTTGACAGTACTTCCCATGTACCTTTTCTAACAGATTAGCTTGGATGTGTATACTTATAGAATTATAGCTTAAGACTTTACCATTAGAACCTTCTAGTACATTCCTCATGCTTCTGTTATCTTTCTAAATGTAGAATCTGTTAAGGATGCTTCTTTCTAAGGAACATGGATGTTCCTATTCATCTTCCTATTCATCTGTTCCTATTCATCCATTTTCTTATAGGGCCCTAGTGAGTATCAGATAGATTCACATGATTTAGGATGGTATTCAGTACACTTCTCACCTACAATCCCCCATCAGCCTGTTCATAGAGCATCCTCGGGGCCCCATTTGGATACCATACCACACATCGTAGTCTCCATGAGATTGTGCAGTATACACACCTTCGCATGGGCTGCAACTGAGTATGCTTCTTGGAGTTGAAGAGTATGACCTTCCTCCGTTTGTCATTCTCTTCCTTATCTTACACTTATCCTACACTAAGTTTTCTCCCGTCTTTTGACATTTTCAGATGCTCTTGTTCGAGAGGGTGTTTCTGTTTTTAATTGATAAACTCCTGGACATTTTTGAGGACCAAGTTCAAACCTCACCTATTTGCTAAAGGCTACTGTGATTCAAAATTTTAACTGCTCATTGTGAATTCTCAGTATTTTTACAGTACTGTATCTGTGTGGTATTTTTACATATTTTTTCCTCTTCATGTGTTCATTTACTTGCCTGTAACCACTACTAGTGAGTGTATTGGCTTCCTTTCATTGCTGTAACAAATTATCACAAGCATGGTGGTTTAAAACTACACAAATTAGTTGTATTATGGTTATGGTGGTTAGAAGTCTCTGAAATGAGTGCTACTAGGTTAAAATTGAAATGTCATCAGAGATACATGTGTTTTTGTTTTTCCTGAGGGTTTTAGGAGGGAATCTGTTTCCTTGCTTTCATAACTTTTAGGGGCTTGTTTACATTCCCTGGCCATCGTCCCTTCTTCCATTTTCAAATTCATTGACTTTTTTCTTTTACTTCTAGGATTCTTACATGATTATATTCAGCCCACCTATATAATTCAGGATATTTTGTTTAACTCAGTATCCTTAATTTAAACAGAAAGTCTCTTCTATCACATAAGGTAACAAATTCACAGATTTTATGGATTATAATATAGATATCTTTGAAGGGACATTATTCTGCTTACCATACCTACCCATCATCTAGAACATCTTGCATGGTTCCTAGTGCATGTTTACTACACAATATTTTTTAGTTTAAGAAATTAATGAGGGGCAGCCCGGGTGGCTCAGTGGTTTAGTGCTGCCTTCAGCCCAGGGCATGATCCTGGAGACCCAGGATCGAGTCCCACATTGGGCTCCCTGCATGGAGCCTGCTTCTCCCTCTGCCTGTGTCCCTGCCTCTCTCTCTCTCATTCTGTGTCTCTCATGAATAAATAAATAAAATCTTTAAAAAATTAATGAGTATTTTGGTTAATAGTTTTCAAGTCAGTCTTCTATATTATGAAATTCCTTAGGCTAGGGTCCATGGCTTAATTATTTCTGTATCCCCGTGTTTTACATACTGCCTAGTATATAATAAATTAATAATAAAATTTTATTGAGCTAATAAATCCCATAAAAGGCATAACTGAATTCAACCTTTAATGAATATGTCTAATGAACTGTTCATGTATATATAAAAAAGACTTTCTAGAAGTTATGATTTGGGGTCTATTGAATCACATTCCAGATTAATTTTTTTTGTGAGTCAGAAGGGAAAGTAGAAATCTCAAATTGCTGGTAGCCTCATTTAGAATGTAACTAAGCCTTCTTCTTCTTTCTTCTTTTTTTAAGATTTATTTATTTTAGAGAGAGGGAGGGAGAACAAGTATGTAAGTAAGTGGGAGAAGGGGCAGCAGCAGAGGCAATGGTGCAGAATTTCAAGCCACTCCCCACTGAGTACAGAACCTGATGCAGGACTCAGATTTCACAACAGAGATCATTATCTGAGCCAAAATCAAGAGTTAGACACCTAACCAACTGAGCCATCCACATGCCCCTAGCTTAGCCCTCTTTGATTCTCTTCCTGCTTTTCTTGTGTCATTTCTCAGCTAATGTCTCACTTCCATTATTGGTATTGTTGATGCTGATTCTACTTCATCATTTTATGTAATTCAGACTCACATGGACTTGAAGTGTCAAAAAAAAGTGAAACCAGAAAATCTGAATAATGTAGGAGTGTAATATAGTCTGGAAATATCAATGATCCTATGATTTTTGAGTGATTGTGCACTTCAATTTTCTTGTGTAGATGCAGTCTATGGATCCTAATCATTGAATTCTGATTCAAGAGATGCATCTAAGAGCCATGCTAGAAAAACATGATTAAATTATAGGAAACCTTCATATCCTTATTATATCCATACTCCATAATTATGGTTATCACCAAAAAACACTTATTGTTATTCCACTTTCAAATTAAGGAGTATATAAATGTGATGATATACCAAAATATTCCTTCTCTACTGAAATACAGTGCAGTGCTGGGCATAGAGTAGTTACTCAATAAATACTTGTCTACTGAATTAAATTAAAGCCATTAATACTAATTAGTTATCTCTTTCTGTTTCTAACCTATTTCCTTACTCCTGTCATCTTGTATTATCACCTGTATAAATTTCTCTACTCCCGCTAAGCAAACCCACATGGTTTCCTTAATATGTACCAAGTTTTAGTCACTTGAATATAAGTGATTTATTCTCAATGCTTAGTTTCCTCTTAAAACATATATATTTGATCCAATGTATATATGCTCCTACCTTACTGAGCTTGAATCAGTCTGGTAACTCCAGCTTTTCTTCACATGGTCAGGATAGTGTTCTATAAAGATGTCATCAGCATTTTATTTGCTTATGTTCATTAATTGTATTTTTGAAATGTAAACATCCTAGTGGAAGGAAATGTGTATTTTTTCCAGACTTTAAATATGTTAAAAAGGCAACACTGTCTCTTACTGATTATATATATATATATATTCCATAGTCCTTTCTGAGCTCATCTTCTAAGATACACTTCTTTTTTCTATTTTTCCAACTTTTGCTTACTTTTTCATAGGCAGCTGTAAATCTTTCTGCTAGCCTTTGACAAATAGTGCTGTTGCATTTCCTTCAGTGATAGAAGATGATACCATTCACCTGGGTTTCCTAGTTTCCTTCTAAATATTAATCACTTGGGTATGTATTAAATACATGGATTATCAGATATTTATCTCAGAACTTCTAGTTCAATCATACTGAGCTAGGGCTAAGAGTATATATTCCAGTGTTCACAGAATTTATCTGTGGAAATTTAAGCAAGCATTGCTGTCTCTCACTGACCATTCAAGACATTAAGGGTACCAGTAGCAGGACAGTTCCTTTTAGTCATATAACTCAGCCGCTCTTCCAGGCTCAACTCTCCTATATAAATTTCTACTATACGCTCCTCTACTTTATGCTCCTCAAGAAGTGTCTCCACTTTTTTTTTTTAATTTTTATTTCTTTATGATAGTCACAGAGAGAGAGAGAGGCAGAGACTCAGGCAGAGGGAGAAGCAGGCTCCATGCACCGGGAGCCCGACGTGGGATTAGATCCCGGGTCTCCAGGATCGCGCCCTGGGCCAAAGGCAGGCGCTAAACCGCTGTGCCACCCAGGGATCCTGTGTCTCCACTTTTTATGGCCTGAGAGTAAATTGTTTCCTAATATGGATCCAAAATTCATTTTCTTACAGTTTTTAGCTATTACCTCACTTTGACCTTTGGGGATACCAAGTTAGATATTCCTTCTAAAGGATAGCCACTCAATTGTGAGAAAGAGGCTATCGTATCCACTGGACTTCTTTGTTTTCTAAAATTCAAGTCTTCTGTTGATATCCTCCAAAAGCCAGCCCTTTGGCCTGTATGTTCAGTATGGTAGCCATTACCTACCTGTAAACATTTGAGGAAGTGTGACTAAAGAATGAATTCATAATTTTACTAACTTAAATTTACACTTTTTTTTAAGATTTTATTTATTTATTCATGAGAGACAGAAAGAGAGAGAGAGAGAGAGAAAGAGGCAGAGACAGGCAGAGGGAGGAGCAGGCTCCATGCAGGGAGCCCGACATGGGACTCGATCCTGGGACTTCAGGATCATACCCCGGGTGGAAGGCAGGCACTAAACTGCTGAGCCACCCAGGAATCCCCAAATTTACACTTTCATAGTCCCATTATAGCTATGTATGAATTAAAATATGAGTTTAGAATACAGAAATACCCCTCTAGAAAAATTTTTGTGTAGTTTCACAGAGGAGTAAAAATCAAACTTAAAAAAAAAACTTAATTAGATGTGAAGAATAAAACTGATTTTATTTTGCATTACATTTTGCAAAATGTAAAGTCATTACATTTTGCAAAAGGTTGAAGGTGTATGTTCACAGGAATTTTTTTCTTAGTATGTATGATTTGCTGAAAAGTACCTTGAGGGAACCTGCATAGTTGGTGATAAAATTTGGTCAATTGTGGTTAGATGTTTAGGCTATTGAAAGAAGTTCTCTACTGCCTCTGAAATAAAGTTTATCAAATTTTTAAGCAAGGAGGATGAATGTCCAAGGGAGTATATTGGTGAGGCATGGAGAATATTTTCTATTAGTCATCATCAATAAATTTAAGAAAATAATAAAGCATTATAAATTTTAAAGAAAGGATGAATCAAAAATTCTTGCTATAGAAATGTATGTAGAAAAGGCATACCTTCTAAAATAAGGAAACTATTGGGATGCCTGGGTGGCTCAGCGGTTAAGCATTCTGTGTTCAGCTCAGGTCTTGATCCCAGAGTTCCAGGATTGAGTCCCAGGATTGAGTCACACATCAGGCTCCCTCTGTGGAGCCTGCTTCTCCTTCCGCCTATATTTCTACATCTTTCTCTGTACCTCTCATGAATGAATAAATAAAATCTTTAAAAAAATAAGGAAACTATTTTGAGATTAAATAGAATGGCTTCAAACAGTTCAGTAAGTTTCAAGACTGGATATACTAGGATATATCATGCATGATATTTTCAGTAGAATCTTAACTGGAAATAACAAACACATAAAATTTTCACTCACTTGCCATATTGATATTTTAGGTTTCATTCTACTCATTTGTAGTCTGTATTCAACACATGCTTTTGATCTCTTGCCCTCATGACTAAAAACTCTAGAAGCAAATATTTTTTGTTGTTGTTTGGGCATCATTTAGAGCTATGTTGAAGAACAAGAGGTAAAAATTGATAAGGTGGAGAAATGACAAGAGAATGAGAATGTTGAATATTTAACATTTTCAATTACATTTGAGTACTAAAACTTAAGTTTTTTGTGCTTGTTATTTTATATAATACTACTGTCACCATTTCTTTAATTTTTTTTGAGTCCTATAACTAGATTATTTGAACATGTTGATTTTTTTTTCCTCCCATATAAAATTAGGTGAAAGCAGAATGTTCTGGTCAAGAGCCTGTTGACTATTTTTCTCTCTGGATTTTCAATGATATAATTATAATTTTCAGTTTAAAATTCAAGACTACTTAGATAATTTTTTTCCTTTTCCTACTCTATGCTGTTTTAAACTGAAGACTTCATGTGTAAGATCCTCTATTGAACAGTGGGCATTTTGATGACATATACCATGACCTTTTTCATGTTTTAATCCATTTTAATATTGAACTCGTTATGTGTTCTAGGCACTACTCCAGATAGTGAGATACACGGCTAAAAATGGTAAACAGACACATTTTTTTTGTCTTACAGTTCACTTCTACTGCAGGGTGGGATAAGCATATCAAGAAACCAATATATTAATAGAACACAATCGGGCAGCCTGGGTGGTTCAGCAGTTTAGCCCATCTTCGGCCCAGGGCGTGATCCTGGAGACCCAGGATCGAGTCCCATGTCGGGCTCCCTGCATGGAGCCTGTTTTCCCCCTGCCATGTTTCTGCCTCCCCCCTACCCTGTCTCTGTCTCTCATGAATAAATAAATAAAATCTTTTAAAAAATAATAGGATACAATCTCCATAAAGCAACACAATACACTATATTACACAATATAGTATAATATTAGATCATAAATCTTAAGGGTAAGGGGAAGAATGATCAATGTTGTTGTGGCTATGATATGAAAGAGGGACCTGTCTTTGCAGCTAAGATTTGAGTAACTACCCTTGCAAAGATCTGGGGGAAGAACATACCAGACAGGAAAGAGCAAGTACAAAATGCTGAAACAAAAATATGCTTAGGATAATACTATTAACTTATATGGATTCTCTTCATTCTGTAAATACTCAGTAAACATCTATTCAATGGGTGAAAGTAGTTCACTGAAGGAATAAATTCTAGTTGCAATATATTACAAATAATGACAGCTTTCATTACATATAATATATAGGTATGGATAAATTATATGGCCTCAAAAACTCAAATATCTTAAGCTACTTCCATGATTTAAGTTAATAAAAGTAAAATTACTTTTAATAATTCTTCTCTTCTATCCCATAACTTCCTAAAATGCTAAGCCATGTATAGAAACATTTCATTTTTTTCCCCTGAGGACACTGACCTGAAGTAGAAGAAAGGTTGTTTCTTTCTTCATTTCAGTGACACATTAAATTTTGTGTGATTTTGTGTGTGCATGTATGTGTGTGTGCACATGTTAGGATTTGGATTTTTAATGTGTTCATAATTATGGTCTACACAATTCAAGCAATGTAGATATTTTGAGATTACAACAGGTTACCATTTTTCATTACCGAGGAAGAAGTAACTTCTTAACTGAAATTTAGAGGAAGAATTGCTATTTGGATGTTTAGGAAAACACATCAGCAGTATCTGATCCCTTATAGTATCTAGGCAGTTTAATTGAGTAGGCATTGCTCCCTGATTGTATAACCTTCAGCCTAAAATTTGTTTCCTTCAGATCTCTGCTCAGAATTTACCTATTCAGTGAGACTTTCTGGGCACCTTATATGAGATGGCATCCACTTCCTAATATTTCATAGTCTTGAAATCTGATAATGTGTGCACATGTGTGTATATATGTGGAAACATACACATATATCTGTATTTCCTAAACCAATATTATATTTTACTTGTTTAAATTATACCTTGTGCATTAGAATGTAAAGTCCATGAAGGGAGGGAGTTTTGTCTGTATTGTTCATAACTATATACCTAGCATTTAGATTGATTCTGCATATGGCAAAGGGCCAATCAATATTTTTGAGCAAATTGTGGATTCTATAAATGCAGGATATTACTATTGTAGTCAGGTTATTGCATTATATTTGTATAGTTACTGAAGTTGCAAAGTTAAAGGGGAGCAAAAATCTTTATATCTGGAAAACACCACTGATAAATGGACTAAAGACCATTGTTTACGTAACCCTAAGACCTACTCTTACATGTTAAATCAGTGTTTTTACCAGTCTATCTCATGATGAATTTCTGTTGTTGCAAACTTCTAATAGAACTATCTAAAGGAAATATAAATACTGTTATATTAAATATCAAATAAAAAGAATAAGAAATATATGAAGTCAAAGTAGATTGTTACAGTACAGATAAACATCTGTAATTTGTAGAGTAACAAGTTAACAATGAAGAAAGAAAAAAAGGAAATAAGCCCTTTACATGAAAATATGTGGATTCATTATAAGCTAGTGACTCCTATACTTGGAATTCCAGCCCCAATTCCTCTAGAAATTTCCTGGCTGGTAAATACCTGTAACCAACATTTCCCCTTGGATGATGACAAAACATTTAACATCTACCATCCAAAACAGACAAAAACCCCTGAATCCTCTTACACCAGTGTTCTACAGTTTACATACAGCTTTGTCTTTGAACAGTGCGACAAGAATTTCAGGAATCTTCTTTGACCTCTATCTCATTCTGTATAGACAGTCATTTGATGCATCCCATTTTCTCTGCCTTGAAAGTACATGTCAAATCTAAACAATTTTTATCATAATTAACCCTGAACCCTAGTGTAAGGCATCATCAGTTCCCAGTCTTTTGCAATCTGTCTCAACTGGTGATCCGTATGTTTACTTTTGTTCCTCTATAATGCTACTTCATTCAATCAAATCATGTGATTTTCTTATTATAAATCCATGAATTACTTTCAACCCTATATTTGTATCTGATCTCTCAGTTGAATACTTCTCCACACTAATTTCCCATCATATTTTTACTTCTTAGCCTCTTCCCACCTCACTGCTGTCCTGAATATTTCTCAAATACACTAACCTTGTTCCTGCCTCAGGGCACTTGGCCTCCATTTCTTGTGCCTAGAATTCTATTCCCAATTATTTCACATGGAATATTCCTGTTCAAGACTAATGTAGGCTCTCCCTCCTCAGAGAGGCCTTCCTTAATCATTGCGTGGTAGCACTGTCATTGTTTATTCTCTTGCTTTGCTTTACAAATTTTTTAAAGTAGAATGTCATTGACCTTCTATTCCTGGATTTTTTTTTTCTGTTCCACAAAAAGAGACCGTGACTTTGATTATTTGATTCACTAATAATAATAATAAATAAATAAATAAACAAATAAATAAAGAGACATACAGTAAATTTATCTTGAAAGACTGAATGAATTGATATCAAGATGAATAAATAAAACTAAAGAATAGATGGATTAATATAAGCAGAAGGGTGCTTGTGTCCCCTTGAATTAGTGTTCTTGTATTCTTTGGATAAAATACCCAAGAATGAGATTGCTGAATCATAAGGTAGGTCTGTTTTGAACTTTGAGGATCCTCCATAAGCTTTTCTACAGTGGCTGCTTCAGTTTCCATTCCTAGCAACAATGAAAGAAGGGTTCCTTTTTCTCCACATCATCACCAACACCTGTTGTTTCCTGTGTTTTTTTAAATTTTTTTTTTTAGCCATTCTAACAAGTATGAAGTGATATCTCGTTGTAGTTTTGATTTGCATTTCCCTGATGATGAGTAATAGTATCTTTTCACATGTCTTTGGAGAAATGTCTCTACATATCTTCTATCCATTTTTTAATTGGTTTATTTGTCTTTTAAGTGTTGAGTTTTATAAGTTCTTTATATGTTTTGGACCCTTTTTCAGATATGTTATTTGAAAGTAACTTTTCCTATTCTATAGGTTGCCTTTAGTTTTATTTATTGTTTCTTTCATTGTGCAGAAGCTTGTTATTTTGATGTAGTCCTAATGGTTGAAATTTGCTTTTGTTTTCCTTACCTCAGGGAATCTATCTTTGGCCAATGTCAGAGACATAACTGCCTGTGCTCTTAAAGTATTTTTATGGTTTTGAGTCTCATATTTAGGTTTTTTAATTTATTCAAAATCCATTCTGAATTTATTATTATTTTATCATTATTAATTATTTTATTTATTTATTATTAATCCAAATCCCTTTTGAATTTATTTCCATGTATGGTGTAAGAAAATGACCCAGTTTCACTCTTTTGCATATGTTGTCCAGTTTTCTCAACACCATTTACTGAAGAGACTATCTTTTTCCCAATGTATATTCATTCCTGCTTTGCCTAAGATTAATTGACCATATTGGCTATTATTATTGGTTTATTTCTCGACTTCCTATTCTGTTCTATTGATCTGTGTATTTTTATGCCAGTACTATACTGTCCTGATCACTACAGTTTAATAATATAATTTAAAGTCCAGAATTGTGATGCCTCCAGCTTTGCTTTTTCAGGATTGCTTTAGCTATTCAGGGTCTTTTGTGCTTCCATACAAATTTTAGGTTTGTTAGAATTCTAATTGTTTGTTTTCAGAATACAGATCTTTCACTTCTTTGTTTAGGTTTAGTCCTAGGTATCTGATGGTTTTTGGTACAATTATAAACGGGAATGTTTAATTTCTCTTCCTGATGATTCATTATTGGTGTGTAGAAATGGAATAGATTACTGTACATTGATTTTTGTATCCTGTGACTTAATTCATTTATTAGTTCTAGCAGGTTTTTTTGGTGGAATCTATAGGGTTTTCTATATATATAGTATTATGTAATCTATAAATAGCAAAAGTTTTACTTCTTCCTTCTTGATTTGGATGCTATTTATTTCTTTGTGTTTTCTGATTGCTGTGGCTAGGACTAACAGTACTATGTTAAATAAAATGGCACGAGTGGACATTTTTGTCTTATTCCTGACCTTAGGTTAAAGGCTTTGTTTTTTCCCCTATTGGATGTGATGTTAGCTGTGGGTTTTTCATAAGTGGCCTTTATTATGTTGAGGTATGTTCCTTCTAAACCTGCTTTGTTGAGGGTTTTTATCCTGAATGGATATTATACTTCATCAAATGCTTTTTTCTCCATCTATTGAAATGATCATATGGTTCTTATTATTTCTTTTATTAATGTGATGTATCATGTTCTTTGATTTGTGAATATTGAACCATCTTTGCAATCCAGGAATAAATCTCACTTGATCCTGGTGCTAGTGTTTTGTTGAGGATTTTTGTAACTATGTTCATCAGAGATATTGCCTGTAGTTCTCTCTTTTTGTTGAGTTTTTATCTGATTCTGGTATCTGAGTAATTCTGGCCTCATAGAATGGATTTGGAGGTTTTCCTTCCTCTTTTGTTTGTAGGAATAGTTTGAAAAACTAGATATTAACTATTTTTAAAGGTAGAATATACCTGTGAAGCCATTTGGTTTTGGACTTCTATTTGTTGGGAATTTTTTGATTACTGATTTCATTCCTTTGCTGGTAATGAGTCTGTTTAAATTTTCCACTTTTTCCTGTTTCAGTTCTGGTGGTTTGTTTCTGGGAATTTATCCATCATACACAAAATTGTTGATGTCTTAATTCCTAAAACCTGGGAAAATGTTACCATACATGACAAATCAACTTTGCAGATGTGGTTGAGTTTAAGGCCTTGAAATAGGGAAATTATCCTGAATTACCTGGATCAGCCCAGTGTGATCACGGGTGTGATTATAAGATGGAGGCACAAAGTTAGGAGTAGGAGATATGAATATAGAAGCAGGAGGTTGGAGTAAGAAAAAGGTCATGAGGAAAGGATTATAGATAAATTCTAGAAGCTAAAAAAGACAAGGAAGTGAACTCTCCCTTTAGAGCTTCCAGAATGACCTGGACTTGCTGACATTTTGATTTTAGGCCAGTGACTGATTTTGGACTTCTGACCTTCAGACCTATAAGATAATAAATTCTGTTGTTTTAAGCCACTAAATTTGTGGTAATTTGTTAAAGCAGCACTAGAAAATTAATACATCACCTCAACAAATTACAAACTAGAGGACACGGATGAGAAGAAGCCCTACAATTCTGTTTTCCTTAATCATGCTTTTGTGATTCCAGATGTAAGGCATTATGTTGAATTCACATACCATGTTAGTGGCAATGGAACAAGATTTCATTGTTCCCTCCAGTTCCCCACCACCACCTTTCTCCCTAACCTCCCCTAACGATTTGATCTGGCATTTGAGGCATGCATTAGACAAGTTGTTGTTTTGGTTATCCTTCTTTCCAAATGCTGTCAGGTTTGACTGGTTGTGTAGGGAAGGAACATGAACTTCTTAAAGTGATGACAACTCAGCTTATGGAAGGAGAAAAAAAATATTCTGGAGAATGTTGCTGTAATTATTTTATACAGAGGTAATTAGTGTAATGCCTCCTTGGAGACTAAATGGATATATAAGGGAATGGAACTGAAAGGGGAAAACATCAGAATATCCGAATAATTTCAGAAAACTTTAGGTAATGGCTGGTCAGATGCATATTCATTTGCAAAGCAAAGGGGCCAGCCATTGCAGATAAAATTCTGAAGTTTGTTAAGCTTCTCCTGGGATTCTTCTTATAAATTTTTAAAGGTTTTTATTACCCTATATTTCCTATTTCATTTATGACATTTCTGGCCAATTAGACTCTCACTTAAAGAACAGCAAGGACAAGGACTATATTTTCATGACTGGCTATGACCTATGCTAGTGATACAAAGAATCACCAAAACCTTTAGGCTGATATTCTAGCACAGTGGATTTATTCTTACCTCAATTTTATTTATTTTTATTTATTTTTAAGGATTTTATTTATTTATTCATGAGAGACACAGAGAGAGAGAGAGAGCGAGCAGAGACACAGGCAGAGGGAGAAGCAGGCTCCATGCAGGGAGCCTGATGCAGGACTGGATCCTGGGACTCTAGGACCACACCCTGGGCCAAAGGCAGGTGCTAAACCACTGAGCCATCCAGGGATCTCCCTCTTGCCTCAATTTTATAGCTATTGTGTAATTTTCTCATGTTATATAACTTTCCTGAATCTTAAATGATTCAAAAGTAAAATGAAATACTTGGATTAAATCATTTCTAAGTGCCCTCTTCCTATAATTTTCTAATAATCCTGTGATTTTTTTCTTTATGAATGAAAGACCAAATTGAAAAATGCTTACTGTTTTCCCTTTTCTTATCTCTTTTCTACTTGTGTACCTGCCCTTACTCTATTTACAACCTGAATTTAAATACTAGAGTTTTACTAGAGGACCCAGAAAATTAGTTTAATCTCTATTCCTAATGAGAGTCTATGAGACTTCTATCAAGATAGACAAAATACAAGATAAGAGCAAAATGGGAGTCATGTAGGCCATTGTGAGGTATGAGAACAAGAAGGGGCACTTGTTTGGTAGAGGAATTCTGAAGTAGCTAAGACACTACTAGTTTAATTTCCGAAAACCTGGGTCATAGTCCAGATTTCGGTGCATAATGAGTAGGGCGTAGATACCTATGTGAAGTTTGATATCTTAATGGGTCAAAGACATCCATTTATCCTTTATTATATCTTCTGGTAGATTTCCTGGAACTATAGAAGGTGGTGGTTCAAGGCGAAAGTAAAATGAAAATTCAAAATAATTAAAACACAAGATAGAATGAAAACATCTCAGAGAGGTGCTGTTAAGTTTCAGGAAAAAATATTTACTGCAGGATAAGTGAACTTGGAGGAGGGGCACAATGGCGGAAGAGCAGGGTCCCCAAATCACCTGTCCCCACCAAATTACCTAGATAACCTTCAAACCATCCTGAAAATCTACGAATTCGGCCTGAGATGTAAAGAGAGACCAGCTGGAACGCTACAGTGAGAAGAGTCCGCGCTTCTATCAAGGTAGGAAGACGGGGAAAAAGAAATAAAGACACAAAAGGCCTCCGAGGGGGAGGGGCCCCGGAGGAGCCGGGCTGAGGCCGGGGCGAGTGTCCCCAGGACAGGAGAGCCCCGTCCCGGAGGAGCAGGAGCTGCACCAACCTTCCCGGGCGGGCGGAAAGGGGCTCGCAGGGAGTTGGAGCAGGACCCAGGAGGGCGGGGATGCCCTCGGGCTCCCGGGGACACTAACAGACACCTGCGCCCCGGGGGAGTGCGCCGAGCTCCCTAAGGGCTGCAGCGCGCACGGCGGGACCGACCGGAGCAGCTCGGAGGGGCTCGGGCGGCGGCTCCGCGGAGGGGGCTGCGGGGCGGGAGCGCGAATCCCACAGCGCAGGCCCCGGAGCACAGGGCGCCGGGACACAGCCCAGGATCCGGCCTCCCCCGGGACAGGCAGAGGCCGGGAGGGCCCAGGACAGCGAGGACGCTCCTGCCCCGAGCTGAGCAGATCAGCGACCCCGCCCCGGAGCCTCCAGGCCCTGCGGACGGAGAGCCCCGTAGTTCCTGCGGAGGCTGAATCCAGGCTTCCAGAGCTGCCATAGCAACTGCGGCTGTTCCTCCTGGGGCCCCACGGGGCAAACAACCCCCACTGAGCCCTGCAGCAGGCAGGGGCAGAGCAGCTCCCCCAAGTGCTAACACCTGAAAATCAGCACAGCAGGCCCCTCCCCCAGAAGACCAGCTGGACGGACCAGTTCCAGGAGAAGTCAAGGGACTTAAAGTCTACAGTTTCAGAAGATACTCCCCCGTGTTCCAATACAACTTGTTTTTGGCCACTCTGCACTGAGCAAAATGACTAGAAGGAAAACCTCAACTCAAAAGAAAGAATCAGAAACAGCCCTCTCTCCCACAGAGTTACAAAATCTGGATTACACTTCAATGTCAGAAAGCCAATTCAGAAGCACTATTCTACAGCTACTGGTGGCTCTAGAAAAAAGCATTAAGGACTCACGAGACTTCATGACTGCAGAATTTAGATGCAATCAGGCAGAAATTAAAAATCAATTGAATGAGATGCAATCCAAACTAGAAGTCCTAACGACGAGGGTTAACGAGGTGGAAGAACGAGTGAGTGACATAGAAGACAAGTTAATGGCAAAGAGGGAAACTGAGGAAAAAAGAGACAATCAATTAAGGGACCATGAAGACAGATTAAGGCAAATAAATGACAGTCTAAGGAAGAAAAACCTACGTTTAATTGGGGTTCCCGAGGGCGCCGAAAGGGACAGAGGGCCAGAATATGTATTTGAACAAATCCTAGCTGAAAACTTTCCCAATCTGGGAAGGGAAACAGGCATTCAGATCCAGGAAATAGAGAGATCCCCCCCTAAAATCAATAAAAACCGTTCAACACCTCGACATTTAATAGTGAAGCTTACGAATTCCAAAGATAAAGAGAAGATCCTTAAAGCAGCAAGAGACAAGAAGTCCCTGACTTTCATGGGGAGGAATATTAGGGTAACAGCAGACCTCTCCACAGAGATGTGGCAGGCCAGAAAGGGCTGGCAGGATATATTCAGGGTCCTAAATGAGAAGAACATGCAACCAAGAATACTTTATCCAGCAAGGCTCTCATTCAAAATGGAAGGAGAGATAAAGAGCTTCCAAGACAGGCAGGAACTGAAAGAATATGTGACCTCCAAACCAGCTCTGCAAGAAATTTTAAGGGGGACTCTTAAAATTCCCCTTTAAGAAGAAGTTCAGTGGAACAATCCACAAAAACAAGGACTAAATAGATATCATGATGACACTAAACTCATATCTGTCAATAGTAACTCTGAATGTGAACGGGCTTAATGACCCCATCAAAAGGCGCAGGGTTTCAGACTGGATAAAAAAGCAGGACCCATCTATTTGCTGTCTACAAGAGACTCATTTTAAACAGAAGGACACCTACAACCTGAAAATAAAAGGTTGGAGAACCATTTACCATTCAAATGGTTCTCAAAAGAAAGCAGGGGTAGCCATCCTTATATCAGATAAACTAAAATTCACTCCGAAGACAGTAGTGAGAGACGAAGAGGGACACTATATCATACTTAAAGGATCTATCCAACAAGAGGACTTAACAATCCTCAATATATATGCCCCGAATGTGGGAGCTGCCAAATACTTAAATGAATTATTAACCAAAGTGAAGAAACACTTAGATAATAATACACTTATACTTGGTGACTTCAATCTAGCTCTTTCTACCCTCACTAGGTCTTCTAAGCACAACTCTCCAAAGAAACGAGAGCTTTAAATGATACACTGGACCAGATGGATTTCCCAGATATCTACAGAACTTTACATCCAAACTCAACTGAATACACATTCTTCTCAAGTGCACATGGAACTTTCTCCAGAATAGACCACATACTGGGTCACAAATCGGGTCTGAACCGATACCAAAAGATTGAGATCGTCCCCTGCATATTCTCAGACCATAACGCTTTGAAATTAGAACTCAATCACAAGAAGAAGTTTGGAAGGACCTCAAACACGTGGAGGTTAAGGACCATCCTGCTAAAAGATAAAAGGGTCAACCAGGAAATTAAGGAAGAATTAAAAACATTCATGGAAACTAATGAGAATGAAGATACAACTGTTCAAAATCTTTGGGATGCAGCAAAAGCAGTTCGAAGGGGGAAATACATCGCAATACAAGCATCCATTCAAAAACTGGAAAGAACTCAAATACAAAAGCTAACCTTACACATAAAGGAGCTAGAGAAGAAGCAGCAAATCGACCCGACGCCCAGCAGAAGAAGAGAGTTAATTAAAATTCGAGCAGAAATCAACGAAATTGAGACCAGAAGAACTGTGGAACAGATCAATAGAACCAGGAGTTGGTTCTTTGAAAGAATTAATAAGATAGATAAACCATTAGCCAACCTTATTAAAAAGAAGAGAGAGAAGACTCAAATTAATAAAATCATGAATGAGAAAGGAGACATCACTACCAACACCAAGGAAATACAAACGATTTTAAAAACATATTATGAACAGCTCTACGCCAATAAATTAGGCAATCTAGAAGAAATGGACGCATTCCTGGAAAGCCACAAACTACCAAAACCGGAGCAGGAAGAAATAGAAAACCTGAACAGGCCAATAACCAGGGAGGAAATTGAAGAAGTCATCAAAAACCTCCCAAGACACAAGAGTCCAGGGCCAGATGGCTTCCCAGGGGAATTCTATCAAACGTTTAAAGAAGAAATCATACCTATTCTACTAAAGCTGTTTGGAAAGATAGAAAGAGATGGAGTACTTCCAAATTCATTCTATGAGGCCAGCATTACCTTAATTCCAAAACCAGACAAAGACCCCACCAAAAAGGAGAATTACAGACCAATATCCCTGATGAACATGAATGCAAAAATTCTCAACAAGATACTAGCCGATAGGATCCAACAACACATTAAGAAAATTATTCACCATGACCAAGTAGGATTTATCCCCGGGACACAAGGCTGGTTCAACACTCGTAAAACAATCAATGTGATTCATCATATCAGCAAGAGAAAAACTAAGAACCATATGATCCTCTCATTAGATGCAGAGAAAGCATTTGACAAAATACAGCATCCATTCCTGATCAAAACTCTTCAGAGTGTAGGGATAGAGGGAACTTTCCTCGACATCTTAAAAGCCATCTATGAAAAGCTCACAGCAAATATCATTCTCAATGGGGAAGCACTGGGAGCTTTTCCCCTAAGATCAGGAACAAGACAGGGATGTCCACTCTCACCACTGCTATTCAACATAGTATTGGAAGTCCTAGCCTCAGCAATCAGACAACAAAAAGACATTAAAGGCATTCAAATTGGCAAAGAAGAAGTCAAACTCTCCCTCTTCGCCGATGACATGATACTCTACATAGGAAACCCAAAAGCCTCCACCCCAAGATTGCTAGAACTCATACAGCAATTTGGTAGCGTGGCAGGATACAAAATCAATGCCCAGTAATCAGTGGCATTTCTATACACTAACAATGAGACTGAAGAAAGAGAAATTAAGGAGTCAATCCCATTTACAACTGCACCCAAAAGCATAAGATACCTAGGAATAAACCTAACCAAAGAGGTAAAGGATCTATACCCTAAAAACTACAGAACACTTCTGAAAGAAATTGAGGAAGACACAAAGAGATGGAAAAATATTCCATGCTCATGGATTGGCAGAATTAATATTGTGAAAATGTCAATGTTACCCAGGGCAATTTACACGTTTAATGCAATCCCTATCAAAATACCGTGGACTTTCTTCAGAGACTTAGAACAAATTATTTTAAGATTTGTGTGGAATCAGAAAAGACCCCAAATAGCCAGGGGAATTTTAAAAAAGAAAACCATATCTGGGGGCATCACAATGCCAGATTTCAGGCTGTACTACAAAGCTGTGGTCATCAAGACAGTGTGGTACTGGCACAAAAACAGACACATAGATCAATGGAACAGAATAGAGAACCCAGAAGTGGACCCTGAACTTTATGGTCAACTAATATTCGATAAAGGAGGAAAGACGATCCACTGGAAGAAAGACAGTCTCTTCAATAAATGGTGCTGGGAAAATTGGACATCCACATGCAGAAGAATGAAACTAGACCACTCTCTTGCACCATACACAAAGATAAACTCAAAATGGATGAAAGATCTAAATGTGAGACAAGATTCCATCAAAATCCACCGGCAACACCCTTTTTGAACTTGGCCACAGTAACTTCTTGCAAGATACTTCCACGAAAGCAAAAGAAACAAAAGCAAAAATGAACTATTGGGACTTCATCAAGATAAGAAGCTTTTGCACAGCAAAGGATACAGTCAACAAAACTCAAAGACAACCTACGGAAGGGGAGAAGATATTTGCAAATAACATATCAGATAAAGGGCTAGTTTCCAAAATCTATAAAGAACTTATTAAACTCAACAGCAAAGAAACAAACAATCCAATTATGAAATGGGCAAAAGACATGAAGAGAAATCTCACAGAGGAAGACATAGACATGGCCAACATGCACATGAGAAAATGCTCTGCATCACTTGCCATCAGGGAAATACAGATCAAAACCACAATGAGATCCCACCTCACACCAGTGAGAATGGGGAAAATTAACAAGGCAGGAAACAACAAATGTTGGAGAGGATGCGGAGAAAGGGGAACCCTCTTACACTGTTGGTGGGAATGTGAACTGGTGCAGCCACTCTGGAAAACTGTGTGGAGGTTCCTCAAAGAATTAAAAATAGACCTGCCCTACGACCCAGCAATTGCACTGTTAGGGATTTACCCCAAAGATTCAGATGCAATGAAACGCCGGGACACCTGCACCCCGATGTTTCTAGCAGCCATGTCCACAATAGCCAAACTGTGGAAGGAGCCTCGGTGCCCATCGAAAGATGAATGGATAAAGAAGATGTGGTCTATGTATACAATGGAATATTACTCAGCCTTTAGAAACGACAAATACCCACCGTTTGCTTTGACGTGGGTGGAACTGGAGGGTATTATGCTGAGTGAAGTAAGTCAATCGGAGAAGGACAAACAGTGTATGTTCTCATTCATTTGGGGAATATGAATAATAGTGAAAGGGAATATAAGGGAAGGGAGAAGAAATGTGTGGGAAATATCAGAAAGGGAGACAGAACATAAAGACTTCTAACTCTGGGAAATGAACTAGGGGTGGTGGAGGGGGAGGAAGACAGGGGGTGGGGTGAATGGGTGACGGGCACTGAAGGGGACACCTGACGGGATGAGCACTGGGTGTTATTCTGTATGTTGGTAAATCGAACACCAATAAAAATTAATTTATTAAAAAAAAGGATAAGTGAACTTATTGGTAATGTATAATTCTGATAATTTATAAATGGATGGTGATAATTTCTAATTATATTTTGTGTAATAACTTATTTTTCAAAACAGTGTTTATATTCATCTTATAATTCCTGATCATTATGGAAATATGGTCTGTTCTTTATTCAACACTAATTATGTACCAGCAACAAAAATGCTTGGTACCTCAACAGTACCTCATTTGATTTGCACCATCTTCCCACTTGAAAGAAATTACTACTAATCTCATTTTGGAAATGAGAAAATGATGTAATGGACAGGTTGACAGTGGACAAAGGTCGTGGAGCTAAAAAGTGGTGAAAACAGTTCAAAGTCAGCTGCATCTAATTCCATGATTCCTCCCTCGAATTATCAACTTTTATAGAAAATAGAAAAAAACGTTTACACACACACACAACCACTGAAATTAACCAGAAATAAACACTCCTAACATCTGTTAGGTTATATACTTTATAGAAAAATTCAAAGATGGCCAAGGTTATGAAAAGTAAGTTTCCACCTTGACACTATTTTTTTTTTTTTTAGTTTTGTCTCAGGCAGTAACCACTATAAACAGGTCCTTATGTAGACCTTTGAACAGGCATGTATCTGAAACACATTTTAAATTGACTCCTCAGAATTTAACTCTATCATTATTGTATACTTAAGTACATATAAATTGAAAAATTCTATGGGGTACCTGGGTGGCTTACATCAGTTGGTGAAACATCTGACTTGTGATTTTATCTCAGGTCATGATCTCAGGATTGTGAGGCCCCTGTATCAAGCTCCATGCTCAGCAGGGAGTGTGCTTGGGGTTCTCTCTCTCCATCTGACCCCCCCACTCACACTCATGTAGGCTTTCTCAAATCTTAAAATTCCATATGACATGACGCATAATGAAGTATCTTCATATATTCAATTCAGTTTTTGAAAGGTGAATGAAAAAAAATCTATGAATGCTTGGCATTATTATAACTTTAAAAAAAACTACCTTTAATTGAATATCAGTGTCTCAGATATGTACATATAATTTTTAATATGACTATACATGTCTTATTTCCAGTGTCCATATGAGAAGGGTATATATAACTTAGGAAAACTGAGTCTGTCACATAACCACTTGTCAAAGGGCTTTGTTGTAGAATCTGTGTGACTATAAAGTCAGTTTTCTATTCACTATAATGACTTCACTCTGTTGCTTTCTGAGGTGTGTAACCTTTCCTTCACAATATGGAATTTAACTATGTATAGACATACCCATGTTGGTCATATTTTCTAAATAATTACTGTATTTTACTTTTCCTTGTACTATGGGGCTATAAAACTTAGGTTTTCTAAGTTGTTACCAAAATCCAGGAGATTGGACAGTCCAAAGAACTTAGAGGTTTTTTTTCTTTCAGATAAACTCAAAAAAGGCAAAATTACCACAAAGGGAATTTGTGAGTTGTACTTTTGTTCTATATTTTTCCAATCCATTGATTAAGGCATTAGTCTCAGTTCAATATGTCTTTGTAGGCCTCCTGTTATTTCAGTCTTATCCATGAAGTAGAGCATTTGTTTAAAAGTTTTCTGTAAAATCTTAGGCGAGTGTGGCAAAGCAGAGAAATAAATATTGCGTTTGTCTAAAGCTGTTTCTTATTGGACTATAGGGAGAATTAATTGGGATGATGCATGTTAGAATTTGCTTCTGCTTTGGATTAAATCTTACAGTAAAAATAGGATCACACATATACTGGATAATATGGTACTCCTGGCAATTATATCAAAATCATTAACCTGGATATGTATGTCATGATGTCACTTGATTTAGAGTGTGTCTTATCCCTGTTTTCTCCTTTCTCTTCCTCCTCCCCTCCCTTTTCTTCTTTCATATCAAAATATCTCTGGGGGTACAGGGTATAACTCAGAGAATGCTCTAAATGCTGGAAAAGTGTGAAATAATGGTGGGAAGAGGCACAACATTTCCTTGAGAGTACTGGTTAGACCCTCTGCCCAACTGACCAATATTTACAGAATTCACATGGCGTGTCCTTTATTTGTGAATCTCTCTTTTTCCATTTCGCCCTCTGATCCCTCCCTGACTACGTTCCTCTCTTTCACCCTCTGAAATCCAGCATTGTATGATTGTAGAAAAACTATACAAGAGACAAATAATAAATGATGTGCCTATGATTCAGCATGAGGGAAACTTCTATTTTTGTGGACTTTTTTTATTATTATTATTTATGATAGAGAGAGAGAGAGAGATAGGCAGAGGGAGAAGCAGGCTCCATGCACCGGGAGCCCGATGTGGGATTCGATCCCGGGTCTCCAGGATCACGCCCTGGGCCAAAGGCAGGCACCAAACTTTTGTGCCACCCAAGGATCCCCTTTTGTGGACTTCTTAAAGTCCGCCAATAGTAGTAGGTAAGAGAAGAGAACTTAGGACCAGAAAGAACAATCTTGAATCTTACTATGGCTACTAATTAGGTACATCAACTTGTTCCTAAATCTTTGGATCTCAAAACGGAGGTCATATAATGCCTCACAGAGCTGGTATCATAACAAGAATTTAAATGAGAAGATATACATAGTGTTTAGTATTCTGATTTTTCCATAGTAAGTGGTCTGTAGCAGATAGCTATATTAAGATAGATGATGTTTTTCCAGAGAGCCCTTTTCTGCTAATAGATGAGGCAAACGTTAAAGGTTGGTGAAAGCTTGGGTACATCATTCCTTTAAATACACTCTGGGGAAGCAGAACTATTACAAGTCCTGCCTTCTCTTCCTTATCCCTGCTTATTCTTAGGAGATAACCTAGATCCCACTGAAGAGCACAGTGATCATAAGATTGTATAGATCAGGGACATTTGGGGGTCTTTGAGGGCTTGTCCATAGTAGGGTTTCTTAGACCTGTTTGCTATCTGTATCACATTCACAAATCAAAATGCAAAATGAATTGGGTTCCTCACTGTGAGAAGGAAACACAGTTTTGCACAGCTCTTATTTCCTTTCACCTTTTCCTCTTCCTTGTAGAGTCTCACCTGATAAGCCCAATAAAAACTATGCTTTCTTTTGGCTTCCAACTAGTTCTGGCAGATGGTTCATGAAGGTTTTCCCATAAGTCCTCAACAGAATTGCCATCTACAACACTTCCTGCCCTCACTTCCTTGTAATACCTGAAGTATATAATCATTGTCTTCATACATAATAGCCTCAAACCCTGAGGACTTTTGTGAATCCTTTTCACCTCCTTTTTCTACCTGAGTTACTGGCTTTGAAGTACATAGTACACTATATGATCTGTCTCTTTCCCTGACTGAGGATTCTTAGGTGGTTTTTATAGATGTTCATTTATTTTTTCCTTTGGATCTACTCCTTAGATATCCTCTTCTTAGTTAGCAAAAGTAGTTTCCATCGATGAACTCGTCCTTTTATTTCTGTGTAGGCCAGCTTTATAGCATTCACTAACAGGATAGAAGCTCATGTGTAAAGGTCTCATAACTTCTCTTTGAGGGCAATCTGTCTTCTGTTATATGGGGGGTAACCACTTTTCCAAGGCTCTCAAAATTCCCCTTTAACTCTATATGGCTAGTTTTTGTTAGAAACCTAAGTTAAAAAACAGTTTTTCTAGATAAATTCCCACTTATATGGCACCATCTGTATATGCATTGGTCCTTTGATAATTTTCAAATTCCTTTGGGGAATCAAATGGTATCTCTCCTGTTTTTATTACCCTATAATATCGAACACATTCCCTGACAGAATAAGAAATATTTTTTGTTTGTTTGTTTTAAGGAAACAACGGTTGGTGAGAAGATAACAGTTTATAAACTAAGGAATTAAGTGGAATCCTTTACCACTGACTATTGGTTCCCAATAAAAATTAAATTAATGATCTAGGGTTAGATCTTTAAAATTTCATGTCACTTTTCTATTTCTGGAATATGTAATATTTTGTTTGGGTTGTTTTCAGATTAGATATATTTAACCATTGTGTTCTAGAGTTGTCTTATACTCCTATCTGAAGAGTGAAAAAAGTTGGAGAACTAGAATTATAGACCAAAGTAGTTATCTTTATCTCATTATTGGACAATACAAAACCTATGGAATTCTGTCAGAGTTTTGGTCATTAAGAAGATTGCTTCTCTTTCCATAATAGAGTATAACTTCTATGGTTTTTATTCTCAAAATGGGCCATATATACTGAGTGACATTGAGTGATATTTTTTCAATCCCTTTTGAATCTGTTTCAGCATATATAAAGTGATGGATGATGATGCTACCCCCTCATACACATAGAAGATTGTCATGAAGATAAAATAATGCGTATGAAAGAACTTTCTAAACTGCAAAATTCCTTTTAAGTATAAGACCTCATGGTAATTTTGGACTTGTAAAATAATACAACAACCAAACTTGAAACTCTATTTAAATGCAATGAATAAGCTGTAATTATCTGCATAGTTGTTACTTAGTCTGTTGGAGGTGTTATAAAACCAGAAGGTTTATACCCTATGCGAAAAACTACAAAAAGTAATCTGTTCTAATAGGACCTTTGCTCTAGGATTATTAGTTCACAGTATGAATTTCGTGTAACTTTTGACCTGTTTTGGAATCTGTAACTACCAGATTTTGAAAAAAGTTCAATTAGCATTGCAAATCAAGCATTTGTACTCAATTGCATCTCAAGAATCATGGTGATCTGAGAAAATTAATGCTTTTAAATGTGCAAAATTTGAAGCTGTTAAGTTTGGAGTCTTTTTCAGAATTAGGAAGGGCAATCTGATTCTTCAGTTAATCAATCTGATAAATTATAGGGCATAATTATATGTCTAGCAAGGATTTTGTTCATTTATCATAAGGAATTGGAGGGAAAACCATTTCATACAGCAAAAAGAGAAGTGGAATTTTCACTCTAGAGAACTCAAATTTGAGTCCTAATTCAACCGTATTTTAGTTTCTAGTTAAGTTACTTTAATCCTGTGAATTTCAATTTCCTCAATTATTGAATTGTTTGATAACCAAATGAAATAATATTCACAAAGTCCATGTATGTTTTTATGTACTAAGGTATAATTTAGTTTGCAATAATATAAACAGAATAAGATTTCCTGTTGACAAAGTGGACACAGAGGCTGTTAACATCAGTGTATACAAGAAAGAAAAATGTATCTAAAGAATAAAAAACAAATCTGCATTTGAGAAATGTTCTAGAAGTGGCAGGGAGTAACTGGAGAAGAAACAGGGTAGGAAGACAGAAGCCTGATCAAGGAAGTCTTTGTAAACAGGTGAAGCAGCTTAGACCTTACCTTTTATGAAATGGAAAGTATTAGAAAGTTGTTTTTTGGTTTGGGTTTGGTTTGATTTGATCTGGTTTCAGGGATAGAATTTAGCGATTCATCACTTAGATATAACACCCAGTGCTCATCACAAAAAGTGGCCTCTCTAATACTCATCACCCATTTAGCCCATCCCCCCCACCCACCTTCCCTAAGTCAACCCTCAGTTCTCTATAGTTAAGATGTCTCTTATGGTTTGTTTCCCTCTCTTCCCCCCACCTTTTGTTCCTTAATTTCCACATAGGAGTGAAATCATATGGTATTTATCTTTTTCTGACTTATTTTGCTTAGCATACTACACTTTAGCTCCATCCATGTCATTAAAAATGGCAAGACTTCATTCTTTTTGAAAGATTTCATGTAGAAATTTGAAATGGTACTTTTATTTAGCTAGATCTAAGCCACAATGGTCTTAAAAAGTGAATCATACTCCTGTCACATTTCTGCTTTAAACCATTAATGCCTTTTCAACTTAAAATAAAACTGAATCAGGTATCATGATATATAAGGAGACACTGCTGATCTGGTCTCCATCTGCCATTCTCAACTAAGCTGTCCTGCTTTTCTGATCTGTTCAACACACTCAACGCTCATGCTCTCTCAACGTGACCAAGCCCTTTCCTTTCTGCCCATACATGTCCTTGCTATTCCCTCTGCCAGGCTTCCTCTTCTCCATCTGATCATGCTAAGGTTAGCAAAATATTACTTCCTCAGATATAGCTTTCCTCACACTCTTTCTAATATAGTCTCCCTAATTTACTCTGTCTTATTACAGTATCACATTAAGTTTGTGGAGGACAAGACTAAAAACAGGGAGGTAATGTAGGAAGATGACTTTGTAGTCCATGTGAGAAATCATGTCTTGAATTAGGGGTTAACCTGCTGCTTGGCAAAACCCTATGCGGTCTGAAGGATTTTTCTACCAGTGTGTCCTACTTTATGAGAAAATTAGTCCAATTCAATTCAATGAGTACTTTTTAAGTACATACTATATTTTTGACACAATAATAAATTGCTACTATTAACACTGCTTTTCATCTGTAACAAAGCCATGACAAGTAGCCCTCTGCTTTTTTTCCCCCCTCTGTTTGGTTTTGAGCATAGCTTCATACTGATGTTGTCATGCATTGGCTGCCAATGACTCTCAAAAGAGCTATTGGCTATAGTTGGACTTGATGCATCACACAAAGTGAATGCACAGTGTGCTATGTATTTTAAATGATACTAAGAATAAAATGGATTAATGTTAAGTAACAGCCTACTGTAACCATTAGGGGTAGACTCATGATATTTGTAGGGCCTGGGCAGTCCTCTAAATGAAGTCACCATTACCTGTGTTCAAATACTCAAGAGTTAGAAACCAAGCTAACAACTTATTAAATAAAATTTCACATTCTCTTCCTTGAAACATATCTTACTAGTGACAATTTTTAGGAAAGTAGCGCTATCATTTTTTTACATTACATGCAGTTAAATGGCAAACATGACTGAAATTAACAGTTTTTAATCTGTTCTGCGTCCTGTTGATGGACAGTGATGCTCCAGTGTGTAACAAACACATATTTCAAAAAATATGTTCAAAAATTGTCTTGCCTTCAATACAGTTTCACAAAAATATCACATAAATATGGAAGAATCCATTGAATTATTGATCACTGAAAAGATTTATCAAGCTACTGAAGTTTTCTTTCCCGTTATCTAAGTGCTTCCATTGTTCAAATTGTTCAGAAGCAGACCTCCTCATTTTGGGACCTTTATCCATATACCTTCAAGCTCTTTGGACATGGTTTCAAGCTCTTTGGCTTTTTGTTTCAAGGACGTTGGAGAAGTGTTTGGAAGAAATGTTTTTTTAAAACTTATTTTCCTTTTTTAAAAAAGATTAAATTCGATTAATATATAATGTATTATTAGTTTCAGAGATAGAGGTCGATGATACATTGGTCTTATACCCACTGCTCATTATATCACCTTCCCTCCTTAATGCCCATTGCCCTGTTACCCCATCTCCCCACCATACTCCCCTCCAGTGACCTCACTGATTAAGAATCTCTTATGGTTTGTTTCCCTCTCTCATTCTGTTTTATTTTTTCCCTCTCTTCCTCTATGATCCTCCCTTTTGTTTCTTAAATTTGCTGTGGGCTTTTCATAGATGGCTTTTACAATGTCCAGGTATGTTTCCTCTATCTGTACATTGTAGAGTTTTAATCAAGAAAGGATGCTATACTTTGTCAGATGCTTTTTCTGCATCCATTGAGAGGGTCATATGGTTCTTGTCTGTCAATTTATTAATGTAGTGCATCACATTGATTTTGTGGAAGTTGAACCACCCTTACAGCCCAGGAGTAAATCCCACTTGGTCATGGCAAATAATCCTTTTAATGTACTGTTGGATCCTATTGGCTAGTATTTTGATGAGAATTTTGGCATTTATGTTCATCAAGGGTATTGGTCTATAATTCTCCTTTTTGTTGAGTTCCTTGGTTTTGGGATCAAGGTAATGCTGGACTCATAGAGTTTGGAAGTTTTCATTCCATTTCTATTTTTTTTTAAATAACTTCAGAAGAATAGGTATTAATTTTTCTTTAAGTGTCTGGTAGATTCCTCTGGGAAGCCATCTGGCCCTGGGCTCTTGTTTGTTGAGAGGTTTTTGATTACTGCTTTAATTTCCTTGCTGGTTATAGGTCTGTTCAGGTTTTCTATTTCTTCCTGTTTCAGTTTTGGTAGTTTACATGTTTCTAGGTATGCATCCAGTTTCTTCCAGATTGCTTAACTTGTTGGCATTTGTTGCTCATAATATGTTCTTATAGTTGTATTTCTTGGGTATTGGTTGTGATCATTCCTTTTTCATTTATGATTTTATTTATTTGGATCCTTCTCTTTTTTTTATCAGTCTGGCCCAAGGTTTTATCATTCTTATTAATTTTTTCAAAGAACCAGCTCTTAGTTTTATAGATCTGTTCTACTGTTCTTTTGGTTTCTATGTCCTTGATTTCTGCTCTAATCTTTATTATTTCTCATTTCTTGCTTGATATAGGCTTTATTTGCTGTTCTTTCTCCAGCTTCTCTAGGTCTAAGGTTAGGTTGTATATTTCAGACCTTTCTTGTTTCTTGAGAAAAGCTTGTATTGCTGTATACTTCCCTTTTAGGGCTGTCTTTGCTTCATCCTAAAGGTTTTGAACAGTTGTGTCTTCATTTTCATTTCCAATAGTTCTTAAAATTCTTAAATTTCCTGGTTGACCCATTCATTCTTCAGCAGAATGTTCCTTAACCTTCACGTATTTGAGTTCTTTCCAAATTTTCCCTTGAGATTGAGTTCCAGTTTTGAAGCATTGAGGTCCAAAAATATTCAGGGAATGATCCCAATATTTTGGTACTGGTTGAAACCTGATTTGTGACCCTGTATGTGATCTCTTCTGGATAATGTTCTATGTACACTCAAGAAGAGTGTGTATTCTGTGGCTTTAGGATGGAATGGTCTGAATATATCTGTGAAGTCCATCTGATCCAGCATGTTACTCAAAGCCCTTGTTTCTTTATTTTTTTAAGATTATTTATTTATTTATTCATGAGAAACAGAGAGGGAGGGAGAGAGAGGGAGAGACACAGGCAGAGAGAGAAGCAGCCTCCATTCAGGGAGCCCGATATGGGACTTGATCCCAGGTCTCCAGGATCAGGCCCCGGGGTGAAGGCGGTGCTAAACCACTGAGCCACCCAGGCTGCCCAAAGCCCTTGTTTCTTTGTTGATCTTCTGCTTAGATGATCTGTCCATTGCAGTGAGTGGGGTGTTAAACTTCCCCGCTATCATTGTATTATTATCAATGTATTTTTAAAGTTTTGTTATTAATCAGTCCATATAATCAGCTTCTCCCATGCTAGGGTCATAAATATTTCCAATTGTTAGATCTTCTTGTTGAATTGACCCTTTAATTATGATGTAGTATCCTTCTTCATCTCTTATTATAGTCTTTGACTTAAAATCTAATTTGTCTGAATAAGAGTTGCCACCCCAGATTTTTCTGGATGTCCTTTAGCATCATAAATGAATTTCCACCCACTCACTTTAAATCTGGAGGTGTCTTGGGTCTAAGATGAGGCTCTTGCAGACAGCATGTGGATGGCTCTTGTTTTTTAATTCAATCTGGCACCCAGTGACTTTTGATTGGGGTGTTTAGCCTATTTACATTCAGAGTAATTACTGAAAGATATGAATTTAGTGTCATTGTATTACTTGTAAAGTCACCCTTTCTGTATATTGTCTCCATTCCTTTATAGTGTATGTTGTTACTTTTGGGTTCTCTCTCTCTCTATTCAAAGGATTCCTTTGATATTTCTTGCAGGGCTGGTTTAGTGATCATAAATTCTTTTAGTTTCTGTTTGTTCTGGAAGCTTTTTATCTCTCCTATTTTAAATGGCATCTTATTTGGATAAAGTATTCTTGTCTGCATATTTTTCTCATTTAGCACCCTGAATGTATGGTGCCAGTCCTTTATGGCCTGCCAGATCTCTGTGAATAAGTCTGCTCCCAGTCTTATTTTTCTACCTTTGTAGCTTTGGACCGCTTTTCCCATACTGCTTTCAGGATTTCTCTTTGTCTCTGAGATTTTCAGGTTTTGCTAAAATATGTTGGGGTGTTGACTTATCTTTAATGATTTTGAGGGAGGGTTCTCTGTGTCTCCTGGACTTGAATGTCTCTTTCCTTCTCCAGATTAGGGAAGCTCTGAGCTATGATTTACTCCAGTATACTTTCTGCCTCTCTTTTCTCTTGTTCTGAGATCCCAATTATTCTAATATTGTTTTGCTTTATGGTGTCACTTATCTCCTGAATTATCCCCTTGCAACCCAGTAGTTGTTTATCCTTTTTCTCAGCTTCCTTACTCTGCATCAGTTTGTCTTCTACATCACTAATTCTCTCTTCTGCCCATTTATCCTAGCAATTAGAGCCTCCATTTGTGATTCCACTTCACTAACAGCCTTTTTGTTTTTGACTTGATTAGATTTTAGTTATTTTATTTCTCCAGAAAGGGATTCTTTAGTATCTTCTATACATTTTTCAAGCCCAGCTAGTGTCTTTATAATCGTTATTTTGAACTCTAGTTCTGATATCTTACTTGTCCATACTAATTAGGTCCCTGGCAGTCAGTACTGCCTCTTGTTCTCTCTCTCTCTCTCTTTTTTTTTAGAGGAATTTTTCCATCTTGTCATTCTGTCCAGAGAAGAGAAGAGTTGAATGAGAGACCAAAATACTAAAATGACAACAACCTCAGAGAAATATACACTAAACAAATCAGAGGAGAACAAAAAACAAAACAAAAATATCTAAAAAGAAAAATAGAGAATATAATCAGACAAGTGGACAGAACAGAGTAATACACTGGATCTGGTGTGTATTTTGGTCTGTTTCTTAGAAAGCTAAATCCTAAAATTGTAGAGTAAGAAAAACTTAAATATCTACAAAAATAAAAAGTAACTACAACGAAAAGATAGAATATCAGTGCAAAAATTAAAAGACAAAAGGAATATAAACAGACAAGTGAACAGAACAGAGCAATACACTATATCCTGAATGTATTTGGTCAGGTTGTTAGACGAAACAACATCTTAAAACTGAAAAGAAAGACAAATATATACATACACAAAAATGAAATTAAATACATTGAAAAGATAGAATGTAACTGTAAAGATGAAAAATAATTTGTTTTGAAGTTGATAAAATAAGAAATTGGTTGCAAAAGGAAAGATAAAAAATTAAGATTGAAAGACTAAAAAATTATGGGGAAAAAACAAAACAAAACATGAATTCTAAATGCTGCATTCCCCCTAGTGCTAGAGTTTTGCAGTTCTCAACGTTTAGTAGACTTGGTCTGGGCTGGATGTTCTTGCTGAACTTCTGGGGGAGGGGCTATTGTTTTGATTCTCAAGTATCCTTGTCCTGGGGTGTGGGGGATTGCATTGCCCTTGCCAGCTGCGGGCAGGCTAAGTAATTGCTCTGGATTGCTCTGCGTGTCTTTTGTTCCCTGAAAGCATTCCACACAGCTTCAGAGAATGAGATTGAAAATGGTGACCTCCCAATATCCAGCCCCAGAGTGGAAAGATGAGGGGTGGAGACATTCCAAAGTGAATCTTCAGGGAAAAGTGGTCAATCACTCATGTCTCCCTGGTCTCCATCCACACTCCATGCTTACCCAGCCTGTGACTGAGCATTTCTCTCAGGCACACAACCCCATTTGGTGTCTCCAAACCCTGCAGACTCCTGTGGCTCACAGATGTGCCACTCCTACCAAGGATTAGGGATGAGTGGGTGGGCAGTGGGGATGGTTTTGCTACTTGCTGGGCCCCTGCTTGGAGAGTAATCACCAACTGTGTTGTTGTTTGTGGTTTATGACAACGCTGGGCTGAGAGCCCTCTCTTGGGCTTGCTGATTGCAGCTGGTTTCCCTGCTCTGATGTCTGGGACCTCTGCTGCACTAAGGCACTCCTGGTCTCCCTGTGACCCCAGGAATCTGGAGACCACACTGTACCACCTAAGATTCTGCCCCACTTCACCACCTGAGCGCTTTTCAGGCAGGGATATCCCTCACCAAAACAAACTTGTAAAAGTTCCAATTTTGGCTCTGTTGCTCTATCATGTTATGATAGCAACTGGGAGGCTTCCATCTTTGCAATTTGTCTTCCCATATATGCCCTCAGATTCACTTCTCCACATCTCCTACCTTGCAGAAAGTGGTTGCTTTTCTATTTGTGGAGTTGCAGCTATTCTTTTTGAGTTCACAGTTGTTCAGAATGATTTGATAGCTATTTAGCTGAATTCCTGCAACCAGATGAAACTAAGGTCTCCTAATCTTTGAATCTTCAGCCAGTTTTCCCTACTTCTTGGGAAGAAATGTTTTTCTGCTGTCTAGTTACTGTTGAATATGATGGCACATATTTTAATTTATGGGATGTTCTGTGCCAGAACTGAACACCAGATCTTGAGTTCCTGAAACATCTGTGTGTTTCTTAGTAAAGGGATTTTTGTGTGCATCTTTATGAAATGTAGGGATATCTAAAACGTGGAGCCCAAAGCCAAGAATGCCCTTACCTGGATCTAAGGTAGTAGTAAGTAAAGGCAATATTTAATGGTATTGTACAGATAATGTGATACAATATATGTAGAATTATGTAGCAGGGAATTAGAATCTATACACTCAATAAGGAAGTTACTCTTTCCACTGAAAGAAAATTATACAACATTATAGCTAAAGAGAAATGTTCTTGGATAAAAATAAAGTTATCAGAGAAATTCCCAACCTAATTGTAGATCAGTCAGGTGTGGTTGCTCCTAATAGGGATCTAGTCCTGAAAATTCTAATTCAGAAAATTTACATTGAGGTTCAGAAATCTATATATTTAACAAAATCTTCATAGGATACTGATTTCATCTATTTGGGAACCATATTGTAGATGATGATTAGAAAGGAAACTTAAGTGCTAAGCAAACAAAATAAAATCTATCCAGGACACTGAATGGCAGACAGCCAGAATTTTATAGAATAGAACTGAAATTAGCATTTGGAAAATTAATACCAAACAGTTGTTGTTCCTGTTTAGGATTAGTTCATTTGAAATACAATAAAACTAAAGAACAAAACCAACCAACAAACCAACCAAACAAAAAACAAAACAAAAAACCCAAACTAAAAAAGGAAGTGACCAAACCTACTAGAAAGGGCAAAGACTTCGAAACAATCAGTAACAACAAACAGAATATAGGGAGGAGTCTTGAATCTGTTAAGAAGCATAAGAAGCATATTCAAGGCCAGATAATAGAAGATCAGAGGAAAAGGCATATGTAATTCTATTTAAAAATTTAGAAGAATAACTTAAGATCTTCACAGATAAAGCAATAGTTGAGCTGGACTTTGAAGAAAACATTCTTAATGGGTAACCAATGTAATTTTTTTTTTTTACATTTCCCTTTAGATGAGAATTGTTACTCAAAAATATCGTATAATATTTCCTTGATAATTCAGAAGATATTTCAGGATTTTAATGTGTCCAGTTCATCACTTTTGGACAAATCTTTATATGAAACCTGTTCAGTTACAGACCTTGATTTTCACTTAATTATCTCCAGAATATTAATGTTTGAAGAGAAAAAACTGGTAAAGGCCAATCACACATTTTAAAAGATTTTAAAAAGATACTGATGTAGTCATGTTTCTAAGAAATATGAGAAATTGATATGGCATTAAGAGGGAAGTGTGTGAAGGTGTGACTGTACCTATAGTAGTGCATGTGATTAGTTGAATGAGTGACATCAGAAAAAGCAGTCACTGATAATTTGGATTTATTTTTACCACTTCTGTGGCTTATATATTTTTGATCATTTCTGAATATAATCAGAATAAAAATTTGCTAAATTAAGACAGAACAAGTGTCTATATGCCTTCAGAGCTATACCTGAAAAAACAAAATGATAAGATTGGTAAAAATAACCAACATCCTTCCATCAGAAGTAATAGACCTATCAGGACATGGGATTTTCAATATAACTGTACTTGTATGGGCCCGTTAGGCAGGAAAAGCTGATCAAGAACAAAGTTTGTTTTTTTGTTATATCTAATCCAGGTGTTTGATATGATCCTGGGTGTAAAGAATTGGATAAGTCACCCTTATGTTCCTTGTAAGAGTCCTCTCCTTTCCGACATTATTTTCCTGTCCCTTCATAACTCATGTCCACTCACTCACAAGAAACCGTTCTGATGCATTAAGTCAATGTGTTCTTAGTTTATTACATTTTTTCACTCATTAAGATCTTTAGTAGTGCTATATTTTGTTTCTAAGGGCTCTATAGCATTTGACATTGTGTGTATACACATTTAATTTATTCATTTCTCTAGTAATGGACAATGATGTTGCCTCCTGCTTTATCTCACCACAAATATCATATTTGAATATGGCCCTTCTAGGAACTATGCAGTAAACCCCCTCATGCATTTCTGACTTGGATACACACATATACAATAATAACAGAATGCTATGAATTATTTATATTGTACAAAATACTGCCAGGTTCTTTCCACAACTCCTGTATTTATTTATTTTTTCCTTTTAAGTTTTTATTTAAATTCTATTTTGTTAATATATAGTGCAATATCAGTTTCAGGAGTAGAATTCAATGATCCATCACTTAAATACAACATTCAGTACTGCTCATAACTGTTGCCCTTCTTAATCTCCATCACCCATCTAGCCCAGCCCCCACTCACCTTCCTCCAACAACCCTCAGTTTGTTCTCTATATTAAGAGTCTCTTATGTTTTTTTTTTTCTATCTTGCTCTTTTTCCTCTTTCCCACATGCTTACCTGTTTTGTTTCTTAAATTCCACAAATGACGGAAATCATATAGTATTTAACACTGTTTGGTGGGAATGCAAACTGGTGCAGCCCCTCTGGAAAACAGTATGGAGGTTCCTCAAAGAATTAAAAATAGAACTACCCTGTGATTCAGCAACTGCAGTACTAGGTATTTGCCTAAAGGATATAAAAATACAGATTAAGAGGCATCTGGGTGGCTCAGTGGTTGAGTGTCTGCCTTGGGCTCAGGGCATGATCCCAGGATCCAGGATTGATTCCCACATCAGTTTCCCTCCAGGGAGCCTGCCTTTCCCTCTGCTTATGTTTCTACCTCTCTCTCTGGGTCTTTCATGAATAAATAAATAAATAAATAAATTCTTTAAAAAATAAAAATACAGATTTGAAGGGGCATGTGCACCCAGGTACTTATAGCAGTATTATCAATAGCCTAATGATGGAAAGGGCCAAAATGTCATCAACTGATGAATGGATAAAGTAGTGGTATGTATTATAGTAGAGTATTATTTAGTCACCAAAAGAATGAAATCTTGCCATTTGCCTCAATGTGGAGGGAGTCAGAGTGTATTATGCTAGGGGAAATAAGTCAGAGAAAGATAAATACCATATGCTATATTAAATGGACATTAACATCATTTGTCAATACATGGTAATGGTTTACTTCCTAATTTTTGTCCTTCTGGTGGGTGTAAAGTGTTACTGAAACAACATTCAAATATTTACTTATCTAGGTATAAATGAGGTTGAGAATTTCTTTAGTTGTTTGCCATTTAGGTTTTTCTTTCTCTGAATACTCTATTCATATACATTTTTCCTAATAGACATCTATATTCTAGATGTTTGTCAAAATGTTCAGTTTTAGACCTTGCAGTTACTTATTGTAGATATTTATCTACTCATAATAAAAATTCTAGGAAGGGGAGGGACTGGGGTGGCTCAGTGATTGAGTGTCTGTCTGCCTTTGCCTCAGGTGGTGATTCTGGGGTCCTGGGATCAAGTCCTTCATTGGGCTTCCCACAGGAAGTCTGCTTCTCCCTTTGCCTATATCTCTACCTCTCTCTGTGTGTCTCAAATAAATAAACAAACAAATAAATAAATAAATAATAAACCTTTAAAAAATTCTAGGAAGGGAATTTTTTTGGGTATTGTACACTGCTATATCACCAATGTAGATATAGCATCTTGACACAAGAAAAAAAATCCATGTATTTGTTGAATGGAAAGATAGTGTCTTCATTATAAAACTTCCATTCAGTAAACCCAAGTTTGCATGTCTACTTGCTACTTTTATAGCCACATACATTTACTTCCCCTATTACTTCATAAGAATACAAATTCCTATGGGAGTCAGCAGTTAATTCAATACTGGAATTCAATGAATAGTTGAAAAAAATGGTAAATATTTGTTTCTAAGTTCCTGTCAGATAACGAGCCTACCTAAAGTTGAACATCTTTCATCCCTCTACCCTCTGCCTCCATGCAATCATGTATCCATGAGAAAAGCATTGTATTCTATCAATGCCTCCAAGGGATTAAATCACATATAATAGTACATTATCCATGCCTAGACTATACCCAGGATACATAGAATATTAAAATTCATGAATTTGATGTAAGTAGGGAAATAGAAATGCAACTGAATCAGTTCCAGAATCTACAATGAAGTTAAGCAGATCCACTATGGAAAAGTAAAGATAGGGAGACTGTGGGTAACAAAACACAAATAAACTTACTTCAATGCAGATAAAGAGAATGCACAGAAAATGCACAGTATAAGAAAGGGCCTTTTATTTTTATTTATTTGGGGGGGGGGAGGCTATAGGAGAGATGCTAATTAGGAAATGTGGTGAATCCCTTGGAGGCATTTTGGGAAAGGGAAAGGGGTAGAGCTATTCCATCAATCATAGTATCTGAAGGATTTGGGACAATACCCACCTCCACACCTCCCCCCAAATTACAACAGTGATTAAAGAACCTATTATATAAGCAGAAGAGGACCTTCTCAAACCTCTTAAAGCATAGTATATTACCCAAAACACTTGACCACTCTACATACAAATGCAACTCCAAACAGGGGAATAGAATATTAAAAAGAGATAAAAGTGGCATCCATGGAAATGCACTATAAGAAAATAGAAAATGAGGCTGAAAACATTTCAGTTTAAAATTCTCTCTACCAACTCCTAATTCTGGGAAATGAATAAGGGGTAGTGGAAGGGGAGGTGGGTGGAGGGATGGGGTGACTGGGTGATGGGCACTGAGGGGGGCACTTGATGGGATGAGCACTGGGTTTTACACTACATGTTGGCAAATCAAACTCCAATAAAAAATATACAAAAACCCCTCTCTCTGCCAACTTCCATAAAACTGAAACAGAAGAAAATTGTACACTAGTCTGTGAACTCATATATTCTTAAAGAACTATTTGGAGATAGAAACAAACAAAAAACAGGCAAACAAAATCAAACACTAAACCATAAATTCAAAAATTTAATAATTGGGCAAAAAAGGGGGGAAGAGAGTACAGAGTTGTCTGATCTCAGTAATGAAAATGAAAAGCTCTCAGTCTTAGAAATAGTTTACATTAAAATGCTCAAGAGACCATAGACTTTATTAAAAATGTAATATCAAGAGAAGATATGAAAATCAGCCTAGAATAGAAGTGAAATGAAATAAAAATGAGAAAGACAGAGAAAATAGGCAATGAATTTCCAACATATGTGTAACTGGTTACCCTAAAATTAACACAAATCCATTGGTTATAATTAAAATGAAAGAAAATTCTCCAGAATATGGTTAGTCAAAAATACATCTTGAAGTTATCTAGCATGTAACCAGGAAAATTAATGAATGGCAATAGACTATAAAACATACCTTATTAAAATTATTAGAGTTTAAGTGGCAGTCTTCAGAGCTTTCATGAAAATTATCCTTCACAAAGAAAATTAGATATTTATTGGATTTTATAGCAGCAAGGTACAAACTGAGGTAATGCTGGAACTGCAGGTTAAAAAAAAAAAAAACACTAGAGAAAGTGAGAGATAAGTCAAAAATTTTGCATTGGCCACAGGGTTAAGGATCATGATCTGTATATGTATCTCTAGAGAATCTTAAAACATAATGTAAAATCGAATGAAACAGGTCTGTGGATGTTTGGTAGGAAGTAAAAGGGTTAACACATAAGATTTCAGAGTAGCTCTTATATAGTTTTGAGATTTTTAATTAGGTTAATGCTTTACCTATTCAAAATATACATATTTATTTACATGGGTAAAAGAGATAAACCTGCTATATAGATATACAAGTATAAATGATACTAAGTATAAATAAAAGTATCAACCAAAAAAGTAGTAAAGTTCTATATATGTGCTGAGATCTAATCTTAAGAAGTATTGAGATTTTACCTTATGTAGATTTGATTTTCATGCTATTAGTGTAGCAATCATAAATATGATTTTTGGATTGAGTGTGTAAACCTATTGATGAGGACCTAGTATCTCACTGTTGGAGGAAGGAGACTAAAAAAATAAGTAGAGCAAGGAGAAAACTCTTCATAGAAAATTATCAACTGCTATATATAGAGGTAATGGTAAAACAAGAAAATTCATAATATCCTTTGTAATAGTTGATATTAACAGTGAAAATCAGATTTAGTAATCCAAAAGTATCAATTCAAATACTTATTTAAAAAATAGGATAAACTTACCTTCTTAACTGGTCAACTGGTTGACATCATTTTATAGAATGACTAAATTTAACATCACTAATAATGGCAAAAATTGCCATGTGTCTTCCAATGTGACAGAATGAGGACAGAATATCACCTGTGTTGTATTCTAGTCAAAAATATCTACCTTGAATATAGTCAGATAAATTAAAGAAGGACATTTGGTCAATCAGCTGCTGTAGATGACTCAAATGTGTCAAAAAAAAAAAAAAAACTTAACAAGGACCACACATTATACAGAGTAACATCTTATTCAATTGCAAAAGACTATAGAAAAGTGAGAGTTAATGAAAAACATTGATTAAAGATGGGGGTGGAAGGCTGATAACAAGATAATTTGGAAAATGAACAAGATAATTTGGATATGAATTTGAATGTGTCCTTTACAGAGAAAATAGGATTGTAGTGAAGTTAAATTTCTTTTATTTATTTATTTACTTTTTTTTAAGTTAAATTTCTTGAGTGAATTAACTTTACTGTGGCTTTTAGGGTAACTTTTTGTTCTTAGATGTATGTAAAAATGCTTAAGGTTGAATGTACTGATGTCCACAACTCTTCTCAAATGGTTCAGCCCCCAAACTTTTCTGTATGTTGGGGAGTGGTGGTGAATAAAGGTAAAACTATATGGAAGTTAATTGCATAATTCTTAAATTTTCCTGTAGATTTCGGCGTTTTCAAAATAATACGTGGCTAAAGTAGTAAATATATGTATGAGTAAGAAATTTCACAAAGGTAGTTGTAAAATTTTTATGGTTTTTGTCCCTTAAATAATGGTAGTGATTATGAAGATAACAGCTCAATTCTTGCTACGTATTAGGCACTAACAACCTTATAATAGTAAGTCATTTAAAATTCACTAAACCTTTAAGGTAGGAAATATTCCCATTTTTAACAGAAACTATCCACAGAAAGGTTAAACAACTTATTCAAGATTACATAGCTAATGAAGAAAGAATTTATTTAAATAGCAAGCCTTAGTCTAAAGCTTGCAGTATCAGCATTGATTTTCACAGGGCTATTTTATGTAATATATATGGGCTTGCCTATATACATATACATATATGTATTTATGTACACACATATATGCATATACATGTCATCAGGACATGAAGTGGATACCTATACCACTTGTCTCCGTGCAACTGGTCAAGGCATATATAGTTCAGAATAAAAGGGTAAGGAGCGAAAAAATATATCTTGCTTATATGACTGAAGTGAATGTTAGTAGTTTGATATTCAGGAGCCAGAAATAATTATTGGGTTAGCTCAGCAGTTGAGACAAAATTTTTCATTCATTTATTTATTCCATGTCAACATGCCTTTGAGTGCCCATGTATTATGTATTATGGTAAAAGCCATGATAACAGTGGTGATTAAATAATTCTATCTTTGCCCTCAACCATTCCATGAACTTTATAAATAATTATGTTGCATTTGTGACCACGGTTAGCAATTAGGAGAATTATCAAATTATGAGAATCCAAAGAACTCTGGGGTTATTGTCAGTGAAAGTTTTATTTAAAAAGAGAATTTACTCAATAGTGAATGTGTTGATCAAGAAATCCAAGAAGAAATAAAGTGCATGGAAACAAATGAAAGTGAAAACACAATGGTCCAAAGCCTTTGGGATGCAGCAAAAAGCGGTTCTAAGAAAGAAGTTCATAATAATACAAGCTTACCTGAAGAAACAAGAAAAATCTCAAATAATCTAACCTCACATCTAAAGGAGCTAGAAAGGGATGCCTGGGTGGCTCAGTGATTGAGCATCTGCGTCTGGTTCAGGGCATGATCCCAGGATCTGGGATGGAGTCCTGCATCAGGCTCCTTGTGGAAAGCCTGCTTCTCCCTCTGCCTGTGTCTGTCTCTGTGTCTCTAATGAATAAATAAATAAAATATTCAAAGAAAAAATAAAGGAGCTAGAAAAAGAAGAAATAAAAGTCTACACCAGAAGAAGGAAGGAAATAATAAAGATTAGAGCAGAAATAAATGATACAGAAACTAAGAAAACAGTAGACAGATCAGTGAAACCAGGAGCAGATTCTTTGAAAGCAAAAATGATAAACCTCTAGCCAGGCTTCCTAAAAAAAAAAAAAAAAAAAAAAAAAAAAGAAAACAAAAACTCAATCACAAATGAAAGAGGAGAAGTAACTGACACCACAGAAACACAATTGTAAGAGATTATGAAAAACTATGTGCCAGAAAATTAGACAACTTGGAAGAAATGGATGAATTCCTGGAAACCTATACCTATCAAAACTAAAGCAGGAAGAAATAGAAAATTTGAACAGACTCATTACCAGCAAATAAATTAGATCAGTAATCAAAAAACTCCCAATAAACAAAAGTCCAGGACCAGATGGTTTCACAGGTGAAATCTACCAAACATCTAAAGAGTTAATACATATTCTTCTCAAACTATGCAAAAAATAGAGGAAGGAAAATGCTGAAATTCATTCCTTGAGGCCACTATCGCCCTGATACCAAAACCAGATAAAGACATCACAAAAAAAAAAAAAGAGCTAGAAGTCAGTATCTCTGATGAACATAGATGCAAAAATCCTCAACAAAATACTAGCAAACCAAATCCAACAATACATTAAAAAATCATTCATGATCAAGTGAGAATTATTCCTGGCATATAAGGGTACTTCAATATTTTGCAGATCAGTGAACATAGTATGTCAGTAAGAGAAAGGATAAAAACCATATGATCATTTCAGTAGATACAGAAAAAGCATTTGACAAAGTACCACATGCATTCATGGTAAAAACCCTCAGCAAGGTAGGTTCAGGGGGAACATACTTTAATATAATAAGGGCCATCTATGGGAAAACTCACAGCTAACATCATACTCAATGGGGAAAAACAGAGAGCTTTCCCTCTAAGGTCAGGAACAAGACCTGATGTCTACTCTCACCACTCTTATTTAACATAGTACTGGAAATCCTAGCCATAGCAACCAGACAACAAAAAGAAAAGGCATCTGAATTGGCCAGGAAGAAGGAAAACTTGCCTTATTTTCAGATGACATGACACTATTTATAAAAGACCCTACATTCTCCACCAAAAAGCACCTAGAACTGATACATGAATTCAAAGTACAGGATACAAAATCAATGTGCAGAAATAAGTTTTATTTCTCTACTTTAATGACATGGCAGAAAGAGGAACTTAAGAAAAACAATCCCTGGTGTGCCTGAGTGGTACAGTTGGTTAAGCCTCTGACTCTTGGTTTTGGCTCAGGTCATGATCCTTAGGGTCCTGAAATTGAGACTTACATGGGGCTACATACCAATGGGAAGTCTGCCTGAGATTCTCTCCCTCTCTCATTGCCCCTCCCCGATTTGTGCATGCTCTCTTCCTCTCTAAAAATATGTAAGTCCAAAAAACAAAACAAAACAAACAAACAAAAAAGGGTTGCCTGGGTGCTCAGTGGTTGAGCCTCTGCCTTCGGTTCAGGGTGTGATCCTCAAGTCTGGGGATTGAGTCTCACATTAGGCTCCCTGCCAGGAGCCTACTTCTCCCTCTGCCTATGTCTCTGCCTCTCTCTGTCTCTCATGAATAATTAAATAAAACATTTTTTAAAAACAATCTCTTTACAGCTGCACCAAAAATAAGATATGTAAGCAAAAACATAATTAAAAAGGTAAAAGACCTGTACTCTGAAAATGATAAAACACAGATGAAAGAAACTGAAGAGGATACAAGAAATGGGAAAACATTCTATGCTCATGGATGTTAAAATGTCTATACTGTGCAAAGCAATCTACAGATTTGATCAATCCCTATTAAAATACCAACAGCACTTTTCATAGAATTAGAACAAACAATTCTAAAATTGGTGTGGCACCACAAAAGAACCCCAAAGAGTCAAAGCAGTTTTGACAAAAAGAAAAAGCTGGAGGTATCACAATTCTGGACTTCAAGTCATGCTACAAAGCTGTAGTAATCAAAACAATATGATACTGGCACAAAAATAGATACATGGATCAATAGAACAGAACAGAAAATCCAGAATAACTCACAATTATATAGTTAATTAATCTTAAACAAAGGAAGAATATGTATATGTGCTGCTGAAGCAAGCATCAAAGGAAGAATATATAATGGGAAAAAGAGTCTTTTTAAATGGTAGTGGAAAACTGGACAGCTACATGAAAAGGAATGAAACTGGATCACTTTCTTATACCATACATAAAAACAAACTCAAAATGGATTAAAGACTTAAATGTGAGCCCTGAAATCATAAAAACCCTAGAAGAGCACGTAGGCAGTAATGTCTCCAACACAAGTCATAGCAGTATATATATATATAACTATATATATATAGTAAACTATTGTGACTACATGAAAATAGAAAGCTCTGCAGAGCAAAGGAAATAGCCAACAAAAGTAAGAGGCAACCTGCTGAATGGTAAAAGGTATTTGTAAATGATACATCTGATTAAGGGTTAGTATCCAAAATATATAAAGAACTTAAAAAAATCAACACCCAAAAAGTAATCCAGTTAAAAAAATGGGCAGGAGACATGAACAATTTTCCCAAAAAAACATCTGAATGGTCAACAGACACATGAAAAGATACTCAACATCACTCATCAGGGAAATGCAAATCAAAACTACGATATCACCTTATACCTATCAGAATGACTAAGATAAACACAACAGACAAGTGTTAGGATGTGGAGGAAGAGGACCAGTTGTGCATTGTTGGTGGGAATATAAACTAGTGCAGCCACTGTGGAAAACAGTATGAAGGTTCCTTAGAAAATTTTTTAAAAAATAGAATTACTCTATGATCTAGTAATTGCTCTATTGGGTATTTACCCTCAAAATACAAAACACACTAATTCAAAAGGATGTATGCACCCCTATGTTTATAGCAGCACTATTTACAATAGCCAAATTATGGAAGCAGCTTAAGTGTCCACCAGTAGCTGAATGGATAAAGAAATGGTGTATACACATACACACATGCACACACACTCGCTGAAATATTATTCAGTCATTAAAAAGAATGAAATCTTGCCATTTGCAGCAACATAGTTAGAGCTAGAAAGCATAATGCTAAGGGAAATAAGTTAGGTACCACAGGATCTCTTATGTGGAATTTAAGAAACAAATAAGCGAAGGGTGAGGGGACAAGAAAGATAAACTACAAGATGTTCTTAACTATAGAGAAGAAACTGATAGTTACTGATAGTGGAGGTGGGTGGGGGATGGGTGAAATAGGTGTTGGACATTGAGAAGACTTTTCTGATCCAATTGCATTTAGTTAATATTTTCTGTACTGACAAACATGTGGGGGATTTTAATTAGGCCACTAGAATGGATTTTGAGAAATCATTGATGTCAGTAATAGGAACAGCCCTAGAATGCTTTAAACCATCTGCAAATTTATAGCCAAATCCTCAACAAAATAATACAAAGGATGGCCCTGGCAGATTTTCCATCTATACGCAAACTGATGATTAGATGACAACCTAATAAGTGACACATGTTATCTCTTGAGCTGAGGTATATGAGACCAATTTCTGCCTGTCAACCAAAGCAAACTGAGGAAACCTAATTTTCAGTGTGGCCACAGGATATCCTTTTATCCTCATTAGAACAACTGTGAGGTAGAACTCTCCTTGGAGGTAAAAGAAAGAATTGAACATTCACACTCTGGGTTTTGCTCTGGTGTGACTGATGTTTCTTCTATTGTTTTTAATCCCTCTTCTCTTTTCCTGCCAGAAGTTCATTGTCAGATATTACTGCCTAATTTTACTCTTCTCCACCTGCAACAGTGATCACTTCTTGCTATTAAGATTTGTCAGGGATCCCTGGGTGGCACAGTGGTTTGGCGCCTGCCTTTGGCGCGGGGCGCGATCCTGGAGACCCGGGATCGAATCCCATGTCAGGCTCCCGGTGCATGGAGCCTGCTTCTCCCTCTCCCTCTCCCTCTGCCTATGTCTCTGCCCCTCTCTCTGTGACTGTCATAAATAAAAAAAAAAATTTAAGATTTGTCAGTATTTTGCTGCACACGGATGGAACATTCTCTCCTTTTTGTCATGTCATCCCATTTAAAATATTTCTGATGTTTTCTTTTCAGGTTGTTTACGTATCCTTTTAGTAGTATTATAATATTAATGGTCAAATTATCTATGTTGATAATAGATCAGGATTTTGTTTTGTTCCTTCTGCAAATAATGCTCACCCAAGACTCAATCCTCAGGCAAACTTTTCAGCTGTGGGAGCCTTTAAATCAAGTGCAGCTGTGCCATCTATGATCCTCCTTTTTTAAAGGGGCATGTGCCACCACCCTCTACTGTTTCCAATTTGGCAAATCATTCCCATTATTTTGGGGCAATGATGATTGTTAGTGGAAATGTCTTTGCAGCAAATGAATAACAGCTGCATTATAAAATGGTTCCAATTCTATTAAGAAATGTTGAGGTTATTAAGAATACTATTTTAATCATCAGAGAAGCAAATAATGAGATATAAATGGATGAATGCCTTAAAGTGCCATTCATTGTAAGAAAATTATTTCAATAATTTAATGAACACATTTAAATGAGTCACTTTCTCCAGAGTTTGCTTCATGTCCCTCTATGGGGTCACTGCAGACCAAGGTCAGGAAGAAAAATTGTAATGTTTATTATAATGACTTTCTACAAAATCAGGGAAAAAATGAGATAAACAAAATACACTAAATATGTAGTTGTGATTCTAAAAATTGCAAATTGTGATTAATGAGATGGAAAGACAAAAGAGTGATTTCTCTGTCTTTAAGAATATTAAGGGACATTAAGAAAATGCCTGCCAGTTATTCTCCATCTCCAAAAGGAGTGTGAGCTAAGCAATGAATGAAATTCTAATTCACCTGTTAGAAGGCAAAAAGTCAGATCTAAAGACCTTTGGGGATGACTTCCAGCTTGAAGATTTTAGAAAATAAAATGTCTTGCTTTAAGTGTTGAACCATGTACAGGTTATGAGAAGAGTTGAGGCAATCTATTCATAGAAAACTTTCTACATCTTAATGATTCTCTCTATGCATATAAATGAAGTTATTAACCTTACATCTGGAAAGCATGCACTTTTGGCTGTTTGTCCACTGTTGGTGGTTTATTACCAGTCTTATTCTGTGCAGGGTTTCTGGAACTCTAGGCACAAGCTAACTTAACTGACTTATATGAGTTTGACCTCATAATCCTTGATTGATTAGCAGGTGGCTAGCTCAAACAAAATGAGCTAGCCACCTGAAACAAACCATACCAATAACATCTCAGGGAGAAAGATAAGTTAATCTAGACTTCAATACATATTTTGTTGGTGGCAAAGAAAATAGATACCATAAATTATTGAGACTTCTTGCTTCATTGGGACTCTAGGAGTCTTAAAGGAGTCTTACAAGAGAGTGAGATGGATAGATTCCTCAGTGCTTTAACAATTGAATCTTTCAAAATGAGGTGAAGGTTTTAGACAGAGCCCAAATTAAAATGACTGTAGCTTACAGAAAGGGAAGGTTATTTTCTTTTTGACCTGATTTGCTGATCCAAAATGCAGCCCACTGATTCTTTTTCATTAAGTCACTAGCCACCATGGTAACCACTTTATATTACTCAACCTGGTCAGCAGTTGCCAGTTTTCAAGGGGCGAGGGTTTTAGAATAGCATTAACAAAAAAGAATTCTCCTCTAATAAAAGATACACATTTTCCAGAATGAAAGACTTGGCTTGAAGCCTTCCCGTTTAGTGCAAAAAGCAAAAGATAAATCAGATATATTCTCACTGTGGAACAAGCAGAAAATGGTAGTGTATTTTTGTAGGCATAGATAATGGGAATTAAATAACCCATATATCTCCTGCCTGCAAAGTAGAGAAGCTTTGGAGAGCAAATATATTTACTTTCTACAGAGTTTGAAGTGCTGACTTCTTTTCAGAGAAGAAAGGTCTGAGCAAAGTGGAGACTTGGGAATATAGCAGTAAGGAACAGTGGCTGAGTCCCAATCTCATCCAAATGAAGCAGATGCTATACGAGAGAGAATAGAGATTAAAGGGGAAAAAGGCTGAAATTTTTCCCACTGAGAATTAATAATATAATAACTTGTAATGTCTAGTAGCCTCTTAGACATGATAGGGGGAAGACATTCTTGCAATTTTATAAATGCTTCCCAGAGGGAAGAACATGATGCAGCATGATGTCTTTTGTAAATGTCAAATAGTTACATTACTGGATTATAGAATGTATAGAAGCTAGGCAACATTGCTAACAGAATATGAATATTGAAAGTCCTTTTGAAAATAACTATTTTCCCTTAAAGTGGAGTATTTTTTTCTCCTTTTCAGACCTACAGCAAAATTCACTCAGGACCCCAGAACCCTTGACTATGGGCTCAGATGAATCCTCTGAAGGGCAGGAGGACTGGGAAAGAGAGAAGAAAGGATGGCCAAATTACCCACTGCCTTTGATGTCGGTATGGGCCAGTAAACCCATTAGGGCATCTCTCATTCTCTCTGAGCCCTGGTGAGTAGAACCTGAATGACAGACTATGAGCCTTCAGTCTGAAACAGTCTCCTGATTTGCCTACTTAATTGTCAGGTACTCTCAAATCTTTGAGTCCTGTCAGTCAGCTTCCTTAAACTGGGGTAGATTCAGGAAATTTCTGGAGTTTATTTATTTATTTTTTAATACAGAAGAGAAAGTAGAATACTTGTCTTTTCTCCAACACCTCTGAAATGTTAAAAAGGAGAATATTTAATCCAATCTGCCTACTTCTGAACTTTGATATCATAAGGTAATACCTTTTCTTGCTGAGTGGGTGCCAAAGGAAAAAAAAAAGACCTCACCCACTTTTTCTGAGACCTGTTTATAATTGTGACTGCTCATATTTGGCTATATTTATCTTTATCAGTAAGGATTCTTACATAAAGAAAAAGGACAGAGATTTATGAATTGTCTTTCAGTGTGCTGGGGCCTTATATATTTATCCCCATTTTATAAGTATGTGACTTAGGTTCATGTGGTTACTAAGAGGCAGAGATGAAGTTTGAATTGTACAAGACAGTAGAAGGAATAAAGGGATGGAAAGTATGAGCCTAGGATAACTTATAGTCAGCTGTATTACTTCTAGAAAATTTCAAGTACCTTTTCCAATAGCAAAGGTGTTCTTAACCCCAACATGGAGTTAGTTGAGCTCAGAAGTAACCAATTAACTTCCCCAAATTCAGATTTCCTTTTTGCAAAATAGAGTAAACCTCCAGCACCTATGTATGGGACAGTGGAAAGAACATGGATTTTGAAGTCTCTGTGAAATTGACCAATTGACTCAACTTTTCTGATCTTTAGATTTTACATTGAGAGCCTAAACTTGGGTCTGAGAAATTACCTATAAATAAAAAAGGCACAAGCTTTAATTTGTGGATTTTATTTAAAAATCTTTAAGGCTTTTGTTGTTGTTTGAAGGCTGTTGTTTTGTTCTGAATATACTGTGTAGGTCAGAACTAGGCTAGATTATGTTTTAGGTACTAAACAATGCTAATACATTAGTGGCTTACAAGAACAGAGAATACTTCTCCCTCATGTACTTGCTACTCATCTGAGGCCTTGTTCCACATTATTTTCATTCAGAAAAGCAGATTAGTAGAGTCTCTTTCTGGAATATAACCATTTATTGTAGCAGTGAGGAAGAAGTTATGGTAAACGCCATACTGTTTCTTAAAGTGTCTGCCCAAAAATGATTGTGTCACTTTCACCCTTATTTTACTTCCCAGACAAGTCACAGAATTCTTTGCAAATGTCCCTGCCATAAAGAAAAGAAAAAAAAATAGCACTACTTGTTTTTATGTTAAAAAAAACAATACAGATAGGTCAGAAAAAAGTTATAATCCCTACTTTGATCCCTACTTCTAAGGAATCTTCAGTCTAGTGAAGAAGACAGTTATATTGTGTTTCATATGTGTAATTAAAGAATTTGAGTTACAAGTGAGACTGGAGAGAAATATTATTTTCATTTTCTCTTTTAAGACCTTCATATCATGCCTTTATTTTGGAGATTTTTTATTTTTCGGTATTTTTAAGGGCAATGTTTGTCTTAACCATTTTGCTGTATGATCTCTGAAGCATAGTTATTAATTACTCTTTAAAATGTTTAAACCACAATTTACAGGTTTTCAACTGCCCCAGTTATTCAACATTTACTTTTTCCTATGTGGAAAAAGGACCACTCCCATAGATGGGAATGTTAGTCTCTCCATTTTGGTAGTGATGATGAAGCAGCATCACCTTGACTACCAAGTAATATAAATCTAGAAATAGCCTATCCTGATTTTTAAGTGACTGCTATGTTATTTTAAACTCTTGTTTTGAATGTTAACATGACTACTTTCATCATAATTAATAAATCCATTATATGGTATTTTGCTTACATAGCACTGGTGTGATAATGTACTAAATATACCTACTCAGTGTCCAGTCACTCTGACTATACCTTTACTTGGAATCCAAGACACTCTAGAAATTTCCTGTATTTGACCAGGAACTAGGAGAGAAAATGCTCCAAGTCCCATCTTCCATTCAATTTTTAAGCTTACTCCATCTGGTCCCTCCCCCCAACCCCCATTCTTAACCTATTGGCTTTACATGTAGAGTCATATCTCTACCTAGGCTCCCTTTCACAGATGACTTAGGTTATTATAGGTACTTATCTGCTTGTGACTCAGCACTTCCCTTGGTGGTTGTCCCACCAGGTCTCTGTGTCATGATCAGAGCCTTGTAATTATGTGATGTCCTTCTCCAAACTCTTGAAAAGTATGGTCTTGAGCCTGTAATGGTCTTATGATTCAACACATGATTCTGACTCCTCTTCTTTGAACACATGGTAGGACTGTCTTTTGCTCCTTTTCTTTTTTTTTATTTTTATTTATTTATTTTTTCATTTAGTTATGATAGTCACAGAGAGAGAGAGAGAGAGAGAGAGGCAAAGACACAGGCAGAGGGAGAAGCAGGCTCCATGCACCGGGAGCCTGACGTGGGATTCGATCCCGGATCTCCAGGATCGCGCCCTGGACCAAAGGCAGGCGCCAAACCGCTGCGCCACCCAGGGATCCCTTTTTTGCTCCTTTTCAAGTTAGGGTCCTTTGATGTACAGGCCAGTGAAACGTGAATAGAAGAGATGCACATGCTATGTTTCTAGGAGTATTTTTTCTTTTTTTTCTTAAGATTTTATTTATTTATTCATGAGAAACACAGCAAGAGAGAAAGGCAGAGACATAGGCAGAGGGGTAAGCAGGCTTCCCACAGGGAGCCTAATGCAGTACTTGATCCCATGACCTGGGGATCATGACCTGAAGCAAAGGCAGATGCTCAACCACTGAGCCACCCAGTTGCTCCTGTTTCTAGGGGTTTTAAGAGCCATTGAAAAACTTACATTAACAACTTACTGCTCTACTCATCAATCAAGTGGGCAACCCTCCTCACTCTGGGGCCTTGAGTGACAATGAAAGCAGAGCCTGCTTGCAAACCTTCATTGGACATTTAGTGTACAGGAAAAATATGTTACTTTGAAACCACTGAAATTTTGGGATATTTGGTATAACAACAGAATTATGCAGGCTATTCTGACTGATAAAAGGCTCAAGTGTAACAGCTAAATGATTCAGTGCTTTTTGTTTGGGATAACAAACCACATTCTGTCATCCTCTCATGCTTGGTTATTTGAGCAGACATATGTTCTAGAATGAGAGTTTAGATTGTATCAATTTCTATTTAATTTTTTTCCTTCTTGCAAATTCTCACATTGTTAAAAACCCTCAAAGTGGAGCTCTGTCCTTGAGTGGAACAAAATTCCTAAAAAGGTAATTTAAACATGTTCAGATAAATATCTTGTTTAAGTTTCTTCCAAGGGAATTATCTGCAGAACTCCAGTGCCAGAATGATTGTATCTCTAGGAAATTCTTTGGCATTTACAAGGCCAACATAAATTTGGTATTGGAATTTGCAGATCATTCTCAGAGCATAAGATTAAAAGAGCTTTAAAAGTTTTCAGCTGGTATATATCAGTATGTCCTCTTAAATAACAGAAGGGAAAAAGGCTGAAGGCTCATAATTTGGTATTTTATATAAAGGAATAATGCTCTTTATCCCAAGATCACTGATTTTTATCTGTCTTAAGTCATTTTGCTAAGGTTTTGGTGGCTTTTATGAAAAAGTAGGTGGTCTGAACTGGACATTGTATCAAATAGGCAGATGTGTAGGTCATAACAGCAAGGTTTAAAAGACTGAGTCCATTGTGACTAGATAAAAGAAACTAAAAGCTAAATGAATGTGACAGTATAAATCATACCAGTGGACAGTTAATGAACTATAGGCATAAAATGGCCTGAAGAACTGCTTAGAGCACCTATCTTTATTACTTTTATCATATCTTTAAAAACTTTCAAAACTAGAATTTACTTTCCAAACTCAGTGATCATCAACCATCAGCTTCTTCATGATTATTGAGCATATACGAGTGTTTGTGTGTTGTTATAGGTTGGAGAAAGGGTAGAGAAACTGGTAAAATATTGAAATTCCTTGGCTCTGCATTTGGGAACTTCTTATTCAATGGATCTGGTGGGCACCAGAAATCTTATTTTAAAGGTCATTCTGCTATAAAGGTCTTGGATTATAACCTAATTAAGAGTAAGATCAGACTATTGGAACATCTTGTATGCAGCAGGTATTCTGGTCATGTTTGTGAAGTGGGCAGGTTAAGGGTTTATGCATTCAGATGCAGATCTATATTCTTGATATATATTTTTATTGTTTTTAGTCATTTAAACACATTTGAAGGCAGATTTTGTGTGAATAGATGTAAAAGTCACCCTTTCCTGAATAACTCTGAGACCTTTAACATATATTTTGACTCCTCTTGGTCTTGGTTTTTGCATTTTTAAAATATGTTTTACTATCTACCTTAGACAATTTTAATTCTAGGAGTAGGAAAGAATAATTTTCTTTACCCTACAGATTTTACCATCTACCCTCCTTTCTCAAAAGTGCTTTCTCCTAATAGTAGAACTTCCTTCAGAAACCATCTCTTCCTTTGTTCTATTTTTTTGAGATTTTATTCCCTTCCTCTTATTTTTAAACTTGTTATTTCAGTTGGATAAACAATATTGAATGTACTTTATGGTCAGGCACTGCAAATAAAAAATACTTAAATGTAACTACTGCCCACCATAGAAACAAAAGTAGTGTTATAGCATTTAACTGGTAGAAGTCCAAAGGGCATGTTAATATAATCTAGTGGAACCAAATAAATAAAACGGTAGGGCCTCTAAATGGAAAAAAAAAATGCTGTAAATGAAGTGATATCTAACATCAAAGCTAAGTTTAAACACCTAGCTTTAAAACAAGTATTAAATATTGATAAGTAATATTTATTGTAAACCTTATTACTAATATATAAAAATATGCCAACTCCTCACAATTTGAGTCAGGATGATGATAAACTATTTGAAGGAGGAATAGTGCTATACAACTTCCAGAAGAACATCTAAGCCCCCAAGCGTATTAAACTAATATAAAAAATAGATTGTTAAAAACTGGGGGATTTTTGTCAAGCCTATGATTATAATATGCTAATTTTTCATCTGTTTTTCTTTATAGATGACTATTACTCTAATTTCCCACTAATTTGGGACTAGTTGAAGGTGGACATTGCTAGAAGCAAAAACAAAAGTTGGGTGGGGGCCATCAGAGGCATCAGAGCAGTGTTAGAGTGAAAGTAATGACTCACGTTTGCCTTCCTTACAGCATGCCAACAGGAATTCCACGACACTAAAGGAAAAGTGTATACTGAAGCCTATATCACTACTGAATTTTAGCTAAACCAAAGCCCCTGAAATTATAGGATGATATATTCAGGTAGGAAAAAACAAGCTTTGGTTTGTTTGTTATTAAGACCTCCCTATTTTTTCCCAGCGTGCCTTGTGAGGATGCTAATCATCACCAATATCAGCACCATGATCATTAACAAGTATGTTTACAAAGCATCAGTATGTCTGTTGCATATTTAAACAAGCAAAACCTATACATGCCTATAGCCTATATAAGCCTATATACCTATAAGGCCATTTTCTGTCAATCCACCTTCATTTAGATATGATATATGTGATAAAACTTATTTTTAGATGTATACTTCTGTAAATGTTGACAAATTAGTTCTCTAACAATCCCCTATACTGTCATTGTGCCCCTTTGTAATCAATCTCTTCCTCAAACCTCTAGCACCTACCACCCATTGAGAGATTTTTGTGCATGTGGTTTTACATTTTCCAGAATGTCAAATGAACATAGAGTATGATATAGCTCATACAGTGTGTAGTCTATTATGTATGTGGTCTGATGAGTTTCAGTTAGAAATCTTTTGACATTCATCCATGCTATCTCACTTATCAATGGTTTATTCATTTTTATTGCTGAGTACTTTTCCTTTGTATGGTTACACCTTAGTTTGGTTACCCATGATGCATGTTTTGTATAAACACAACAATATGTTAATATATAGGCTGAACTGTCTGCTATTTATCACATATACACGAGTTATAATACAGTAACATTCTGTTAATAACAGTTATCAAAAATAGATATGTGGAGGCAAAACAACAAAGTAACCATCCTTTGTTTTTATGATTATTATTAGTAGTATTATTTACATTGCATAGGCAATATTAAGACTTTTGATTTTTACTTTTTTCCTGTTTATAGGGTAGAGAAGACTAATTGAGTAAGGGATTCATATTTGCATAGTGCCAAGGAAATTAAAGGGCTTTACTGATATGGTCAACTCTGTAGATATGTTTTGAAAATCTTAAAGCCTTTAGATTGCCTTTCTCCCTACAAATGGGAATGAGATCCACATTTCCCGTTAGCCTCTCCCTCTTCTGATGCTTATCAGTGTTAGAAAACGGCCTCTATATTCAGTAATATTATTCTATCATTAAATAGGTTCCTTTGAAAAGACAAAGTTATACAATAAAACCATGTTATGATCTGTTTCTCTAGGCCTCCCTGCCTAAAGAATTGGGAACTAGGCTGGGCTGGCCTTACAGGTAGTTTAAACAAGCATATATACTCACATGGTATAGAGTTAGGGTTATGGAAGAATTTTCCTTCTACCAATTTACCCCACAGTTGACAAGAGTTCGAATGCCCATCATTATCCAGTGTTTTGATTAAAGACCTATATTCTCTACTGTTTTAGAACTCCATTACATTCTGAAATTTAAAGCAAAACTTATAATAAAAATGTATAACAAAATAATAAGTCTCTTAGGGATTTTGTATTTGTTTTGACTGGTTGATAAGGTGCTCTGAATTTCATTAGAATTATGCTGGTAACTGGAAATAGCTGAACATATGTTGCATGTGAACATAATTTTCTTTCACATGCTGTATGATAGTGTTCATGTTAAATTTAGCATTTAACTGGTGTCCTGTGGTTAGCATTTCTTTGTACTTGTTTTTATTAAGATTTATATAACGAATATGATTCTGCTTGCACATGGGAAAATGGCACAGTCTGGAGAGTATTCTATGTAGCTTTTGAGGCTATTAATCACAGAAAATTTTGGTTGAGTCATTTTTCCAACCTTAATAAGTTGGGATGAACATAAATGACCTCATGGAGCCAAAAAGAGTTCTCTCCTTCACTGACACAAGGTTATTAACTGGATTTCCAAGGTCTCTGAGAATGTACACATGCCTCTGAGATGTACACATTAATGAGGGCAGTCTACAATTCTTCTTGTCTTAGGCTAATTTTAGGTCTACTGGTTTTTAAATTTTTTCCATCCCATGATCAAAGCCTTGATAGTCAATAACTACCTGCCAAAACAGGCATCAATCCAAAATTTCCATCTTCAGCTAGCTACAGTTTTCTTTCCTTATTTTCCAGAGGTATAAAATATTATAGAAACTGTTCTACCTAGCAAATATCATGATGAGGGCAGGATATTGCATCAAAAAAAAAAAGCATTAAACCTTGGTATTCTTTGGAAGTATTCAAGATGGCCCTGAGGCCCACTAGTATCAGATCTTAACAGTTTTGGTTCACAGAGGTCTTTTAAATAGTCCACAAATGAAAGATAGAGAATGAACATTTTATAATATATTTCCTTTTTCCATTGTCTTTAAGCCTATATATGTTATACCACAGTAACCAGTATTGTATATTTCAACTGCACTAAAGTTTGAAGCCCATTATTATTGCCCAATGTGAAATCATTAATTACAGACATGAAAACTGTAATAGTGAAAGTGTAGAAATAATACCTCCAACAATAATGGTTATTACAAGAAAGTGCAAAACCATTCATGAGGTCTTATTGAAGTGCTCGCTAAATTTTGAAATCAAGGTTATCAGTGCAGTCTTGATTGGGTCTAGCAGTTTGAGAATGAGCATATTTGACTTTTGCCTGGAAGCATCTTAGTACAATTATTTTTCTGTGATTTCTTCAGAGCTTCTGGTTTTCAAGCATAGTTTTGGGATGGTCTTGGCAGCTGTGAGAAATTCTGTATTAAAACAGTAATTATTGGGATCCCTGGGTGGCGCAGCGGTTTGGCGCCTGCCTTTGGCCCAGGGCGCGATCCTGGAGACCCGGGATCGAATCCCACATCGGGCTCCCGGTGCATGGAGCCTGCTTCTCCCTCTGCCTGTGTCTCTGCCTCTCTCTCTCTCTCTCTCTCTCTCTCTGTGACTATCGTAAATAAATAAATAAAAAACCTTAAAAAAAAAAAAACAGTAATTATTATTTCTCTTACCGGTAGAGGCTTTGAATTCTCTACTTCTTAGGTGACAAAAAACAGGGTTTTCTATGTTTGAGAATCAAAGATTCTGAAAAGGCATGGCTGCCCTCCCTTCCACCCAAAAAAGAATTCTGAGCAGGAGGATGATATGAGCTCTGAATGTTTATCAATAAGAACATTTTTTTAACATATAAGTAAGACTTATTGCAATTTATTGTAATTACTTGCTTAGTTTATCTTTGTCAAAATAGTCTTTGTTTCTATTTATCTGCTCCAAGACCTGGTAGTATATGGCACATTATATGTTTTGAACAAATGAATGAATCTAAATATAAAACATCAGTTCCACTTAGACATGTACTCAATTACTCTGGATTCCTGGAATAGGAGTGAGAAACTGAGCTCTTGTTCTACAAGCCTATTTTTGTTTGTTTGTTTGTTTTGTTTTGTTTTTGGGTTTCTTTTGGTCTCTTAAAAATACAGTATCATTAATTGTTGACTATAATTACAATGCTAGCCTTTGCTCTCTAGAACTTATTTATCTTCTGATTGCAAATTTGTACCCTTTGACCACTTCCCCAGTCTTTGCAAGCTTCCTTTCTCCCCCTGCATTTGTAGTCTATGTGAATAAAGTCACAGTTCACCTATCAGATTTGCAAAATCAGAACCTGAGTTATCATAAATATCTCTTTTTTCCCCATCTCCAGTTTATAATTATCACCAAGTCTTACCTGTTTTTTTTTTCTTAAATATTTTTCACCTGACCCAATATCCCCACTATCTCAGTTATCCCTTAAAACTTGAAGTTGGTTCTAGTCCTCTGTCTCCCACGATTATTCTGTGTGTGCCTTCAATACAGCTTCATCTGTAATGTGACATGAACATTTTTTATTTCCATTATTTCAACTTTCAGTTCATTTGTAATAGGTCTAAAAGATCTCCTTACCCTTGCTCAGGAATTGATTTATATATTCCCCTGCAGCCCCATATCCTCCCTAGGATTGTGTCTACCAGACACCTATCATACTGCTTTACTCTTCTGTCTTTTCTATTATAATGCAAATTCTTTAACATCAAGAACAATGATATATTTAATTGCACAGATTCTCATAAAGAAGTCATAGATACTAGTCATTCGGTAAATATTTGGTGCATGGAAAAGTAAATTAAAAATGGAATTAATAAATGCATTATGCAAACTGTTACGGTAATTTGGGATTACTTTAGAAAATAGTCATGAAGTCCTAATCGAGGATGCTACCATAATATCTCTTATTAAAACATTTTACAAATGACAAATAGGGGGAAATATTTCAAATTGGTCATCTGTTTGGGAGAGGAAAAATGCTGGAATCTAGACCCCGCAAGACAGCAAACATTTACTGTAAAAGATTATATAGTAATAATTTTTGGGCTTTGAAGGCCATAAAGTCTTTGTCACAGGTACTCACGTTTATCATTGTACCAGGAAAAAAGCTATAGACAATATGTCAGTCAGTGGGCATGACTGTATTCCAGTAAAACTTTATTCACAAACACAGGGAGCTCAGTGGCTCTAACCCACAGGGGCTGTAGAATGCAGCCCCTACTCCAGACATCAGAAAAGGAATACTTATCAGTAACACTGCATAGAAATATAATGGAATATATGTATTGATCTTGTATCCTGCAAGCTTGCTGTACATGTTTATTAGTCTAATAGTCTTTAAATATGTATATTTGGATTCCTTAGGATTTTTTATATAAAGGATCATATCATGTGAGAACAGAGGTAGTTTTCTTTCTTTCTTTCCAGTTCACGTGACTTCTATTTATTTTTTATGTCTAATTATCCTATCTAGAACCTTCAGTAAAAGAATATCCTTGTCTTGTCCTTATATGAGGGAGAAAGTATTAAGTCTTTCATCTTTAATTATGATATTGGCTGTTTTTGTTTTTTTGTTGAAGTCTCTTATGAGATTGAGGATGCTTCCATCTAATTCTGGTTTGGTACTATTTTTATCATGAAATGTTATAGATTTTGTCAAATATCGTTATTATACCTACTTAGGTATCACTTGTTTTTATCTTTGATTTTCTTAATATGATATATTGATTTTTTTTAATTTTAAACTAACTTTCCCTTCTAGAGATAACTCCCACCTGTTCACATCTTTTTTTTTTTTTTTTAATAAGTTGCTGGAGGCACCTGGGTGCCTCAGTCATTAAGTGTCCAACTCTTGGTTTGGGTTCAGGTCATGGTAATTGTGTCCTGGGATCGAACCCTGAGTCCTGTGTTGGACTCTGTGCTTAGCAGAATCTGCTTGTCCCTCTCCCTGCTGCTCTTTCCTTCCCCCACTCTCCCTGTGCATGCCCAGGAGTGTGCACATGCCCAGGAGTGTGCACATGCTTTCTCTCTCTCTCTCTCTCTCAAATAAATCAAATTAAAAAAAAAAAAAAAAGCAGAGTAAAAGAGGTTCCTCTCAAAAAACAAAAAATGCTGCTGGATTTGGTTTGCTAGTATTTTTTTGGGAATTTTTGTGTCTATGTTTTTATAAGAGATATTTGTACATAGTTTCTTTTCTTATGTTTGTTTTTGTATCAGGTAACGTATACTTCCTGGAATGGTTTGGGAGATTCCTCCCCTTCCCCTCTGCCCTTTTTCTTTGGAAGAGTCTGTGAGAGGTGATGCTGCTGATTTTACTTCTATAAAGTCAGTAGTGATATATTCTCTTGTTTCTGATTTGAGTAATTTGAGTCCTCCCTTGTGCTTAGTCTAGCTAAACTTTTGTCAATTTTGTTCATCTTTACAATTAATCAAATTTTGGTTTTATTGATTTCTCAATTTTATTTATTTTAGATGTTTTCAGAATAATATTTATTATCTTCCACTTGGTTTAGTTTGCTTTTTTTTCCCCTTGACTTCTTAAGCAGGAAGTTTAAGATACTAATATGACACCTTTCATCTTAACATAGGCATGTAAAGTTACCAATTTCACTCTCAACACTTTTTGCTGTATTTATGACATTTGGTGTGGTGTTTTTGTTTTCATCTCAAAAAGTTTTCTAATTTCTTGTTTGATTTCATCATGTATGTCTTGGTTCTTTAGAAGTGTGTTGTTTGATTTATAATTTGTCAATTTCCCAAGTTTCCTTCCTTTGTTCATAACTAAATAAATTGTGTTCTCTTCAGAGAACATGCTTAGTATAACTTTAATTCTTTTAATTTTATTGAGGCTTATTTTTTTGGCCTAACATGAGTTCTGTATGCTTATAGCATTGTTCATGTCTTCTCTTCCCTTGTTGATCTTGCTTTTCTTTTCACTATGGAAAGGGTGGTAGTCCAATGATTAATGCTTACTTCTGTTCCCTCCAGTTCTGTCAGTTTATTTCACTTATTTTGGGACTTTCTTGTTCAGTGCACATATATTTTTAATTATGTCTTCTTGATAGATTTACCCTTTAATCCTTATTAAATGCCATTGATTGTCCTCGGTAAACAGTTTTTTTCTTTTGTCTTTTTTGTCTTCTAAAGTCTATTTTGTCTAACATCTGTGGATCAACTCTAGCTTTTTCTCTTGGTGTTTACATGATCTATTTTTCACATTCAACTCATTTATGTCTTTAAATCTAAAGCATGTGTTTTGTCTGAAGATTACTATAGGGAAGAGGGGTGGACAGATGGGTTAACTGGATGATGGACACTAAGGAGGGCACGTGATGTAATGAGCACTGAGTGTTATAAAGCTGATGAATCACTAACCTCTACCTCTGAAACTAATAACACATTATGTTAATTGAATTTGAATTTTAAAAATTTAAAAAATAAAGTAACTTGCACAGTGCTCTTTTCAGCTTAGAAAAAAGAAATAGCTAGTAAGATGAGATTGTCAGGCTGATCCTAATGATGCCAGAAAAATACAGGGGTTGAGGGGGGAGAAAAGAGATGAGTTCAGGATTTCATATTATCAGCTCAAGCTCGATACAAAGGACCTGGAAACTCAATGTCTTCTCTGAAAGAAATCTTTATTTCCTATAGCCATGGAGCTGAGATTTCTAAACAAACCCACACTCTTCTGTGAATGGCTGAATTATGATACAAATTAATTTCTCAGGTTTACAACATGTATGCTATTAAATGAAGTTATTGATTTGGAAGGAATGGGGTCTTCAAAATTGGAATAGGGTGACATAGGAAATTCTGGTGAATCAGGAAACACTGAACTACTACTAAACTCTACTTAATCTTTCTTGCTGGTAGAAGCTGCCCATCCATTCCTGTTTGAGACTAACTCATTGTAGTCTAACTGTCAGAACTGGGACTTACGAACTTCAGATAAGTGATAGAATTTTAGCTCAAGTCCATCTTACAGTGGATCCAATGATTACCCAAACCCATTCTGCAGTTATCTGTCTAGTTCCAGAATGTATAAATAGGAATGTATTCAGCATCTGCCAAAATCCATAGAGTTTCCCTCACTTGTGGATTGAAGGCTCTTGTGTTAGAAAAGGGTAAGTATAAGCTACTAGAATTGCTTCTAAGTAGGGAAATAGTAAACATAAAAACAACATTGCATTCCTGGAGGTATTGCAGAGATTAGTGTTCCTATCAAGAACTTGGAAGAATCCAAGGTGGTGATTCCCATCACATCTCTATTTGATTCACCTGTTTGGGCTGTGCAGAAAGCAGATAGATTTTGGAGAATGACATTGGATTATCACAAATTTAAATAAGTAGTGAACCCAACTGAAGCTTCTGTTAGAGAATTGGCTTTATTGCTAGAGGAAATTAACAAATCTTCTGCTATCTCATATGTAACTTTTTATCTGGAAAATGATTTTTTTCCTGATATCTGTTAGTAAAACCCACCAGAAGCAGTCTTCACTCAGCTGGTAAGGGCAGAAATATACCTTCACTGTCCTACCTCAGGGCTATATTGACTCTCCAGGCCTATGTCATAACTTAGTTCAGAGAGATCTTGACTATATTTCCCTTATATATCACAGTGGTCTATTACATTGATAAGATTATGCTAATTGGATGTAGTGAGCAAGAAGTACCAACTATTCTACTTTTTGGAAAGACATTTGTATGCCATAGACTCCAGTATGGGACAATTCGAGATATCCCTTTTAGACAAAGGATAAGTTATTGCATCTGGCCCCTCCTACAATGAAAACAGGCAAAATGTTTAGTGGATCCATTTGGATTTTGGAGGCAGCATAGTCCTCATCTGAGTGTTTTGCTCCTGTCCATTTACTTAGTGACCTGAAAGCTTATACTTTGGAACGGGCACAGAGCAAGAAGAGGCTCTGAAACAAGTCTACGCTATCAGACAAGGTGCTCCTTCACTTGGTCCATAATGACCCAGCAGATCCAAGGATGATTAAAGTGTCAGTGTCAAATATGGATTTTGTTTGTGGGGCCTTTGGCAATACCTTGTAGATAAATCACAGCACAGAATCATAGGAGTTTGGAGTGAAGTCTTGGCTTTCTCTGTGGATAATTATTGTCCTTTTGAGAAACAACTGACTTGCTACTGGGCTTTGGTAGAGATTGAATGTTTAACCATGGTCCACTGAATTACCATTAAGATCTGAGATTCCTATCCTGAAAGTTGGATGTTTTTAGAAGCATGACATCATCAAATGAAAATTGTATATATGAGGTGAGGTTCAAACAGGCCCTGAATGCATAAGTTACATGAGGAAATGGCCCAAGTGCCAGTGGTCCCCATCCTACTGCCTTTTCTTTTTTTAACCTATACCAGAGGCCTCATTGGGAATCCCCTATGGTTTACTAAAAAAGACATCTTTGGCCTAGTTTAGATCTTGCAGATGGTTCTGTGGTATGTAAGCACCACCCCAAAATAGACAACTATAGCAGTATAGTCTCTTTTTGGACCATCCCTGAAGTAGTAGAGGGAATTCCTCCCTGTTGGTAGAATCTGGAGCAATAGATCTAGTTCATTTCTTTAAAAGAAGTGGTCAGATGTATGAGTACATATGGATTTATAGGCTGTGACCTCTGATTTGGCTCAATGATCAGGGACTTAGAATAAGATTCAAAAATTGGAGATAAGGAGGTCTCAAAAAGATCTATGTAGATAGATGTCTCTGAATGGGCAAATAATGTGAAGTTGTGTCCCATGTGAACATTCAGTAAAGTGTTCTCAGAAAAGGTTTTTAATAAATTGGTGTTCTGTGCATAGTAGTCAGACATTTTCCCACAGGCACTTCTGTCATTGACCAAATGGGCTCAGAACAAGGCACCCATGGTAGCATGGATGAAGGTTATATATGTGCTTAGGAATATGTACCAATGAACCACTTGGCAGCACTGACCTGGCTACTGCAACTGGTGATTACTTAATCTGCCTGCAGAAACCAACATTGAGTCTCTAGTATGGCACCATTTTCTGGGTCTGTCAACCAGCTACCTGATAGTGGATTGATTACACTGGATTATTTCTATAATGAAAATATAAGCACTTTGTTCTTATTAGAATGAATAGACACTTTCTCTGGGGTTAGTAGTTCTTCATTTTGTCACAGGATGTTGGTCTCATGTTAAGCAGAAATATTGCCTTTTTTAAAGAGATTAAGTGTAATTTAAGGAGATATGTATATGAGTCCCAAATTAACAAGGTTAGAACTATGATGGTTAATTTTGTATCAACTTGGCTACACTAGAGTACCCAGGTATCTAATTAAACACCAATCCAGGTGTTGCTGTGTAATTACTTTGTTAACATTACAATCAATCGATTTAAATAATGGAGATTATCCTCAGTGATATAGGGAAGCCTCATCCAATATGTTGAAAGCCCTTAAGAGCAAAAAGAGAGGTTTCCTGGAAAAAGAAATTCTGTTCCAGGACTACAGCATCAGCTCCTGCCTGACTTACCTGCCTGCCAGGCTGCTCTACAAATTCAGAATTGCCATTCTTCATGATCATGTGAGCCAATTCCTTAAAATGTGTCTTAATAGATATTGATTCTGTTTTTCTAGAGAATCCTGACTGATAGTGTTAACTCCGTTTACTTTTTAATGTAATTACTGATCCTTTGGATTTATGTCTGCTCCTCTATTTTTGTTCCTTATTTATTTTTGTGTCTCTATTTCCTCCTATATTAAATAAAACTTTATAGCATACTATTTAATTTTTGTATTTTACTATACTTTTTGAGATATTTTCTTAATTGTGTCCCTGAGGATTATAATTTACATTTTAACATAAAATTATATACTTCTAATATCAATTTAATTTTACTAATATGTTAAACAATTATTCCAAAATAACTCTGTTTTCTACTTTTGTTTGCACTATTATTATCATACAAGGGACTCTTTTATACATTATAACCCTTTTAGCATAGTTTGATAATTATTGCATTATGCAGTTGTCCCTTAAATTAGGAGAAAAAAAAGTTACATCCAAAAATGCATTTTTTGTTGAAAATGGACTTTTTTAAAAATTTTATTTATTTATTTGAGAGAGAGAGAGAGAGAGAACAAGAGAGAGCATGAGTGGAGTGAGGGGCAGAGGGAGAAATAGACTTCTGCAGAGCAGGGAGTTAGAGGCAGGGCTCAGTCTGAGTACTCCACGATCATGACCTGAGTTGAAGGCAGACCCGTAACTGACTAAGCCACCCAAGTGCCCTGCAAATGGACATTTTAAATAATAAAATATTTTGGCTCAAATTTGGAGGAGTTTTATGGTTTCATGAAAATTTTAGGATTTTTTTGCTATTTCTGTGAAAAATGCCAGTGGAATTTTCTTAGGGATTGCATTGAATTTTTAAGTTGATTTAGGTAGCATGAGTATTTTAACAAATAGCATTCCAAGCAATCGTAAGAAGAACAAAGCCAGAGGCACCACACTTTCTGATTTCAAACTACAATACAAAAGTATAGTAATTAAAACAGTATGGACCTCTATCTCACATAACATAAAAAAGTGAGTTCAAAATGAATTAAAGATTTCAATATAATACTTAAAACCATAAAGTTCATAGAGTAAAACATAGGAGATAAGCTCCTTGACATAAATCTTAGCAATGAATATTTTTTTATTTTTGACATCAAAAGCACAAGCAACAAAAGCACAAATAGGAAGGACTACATTAAACCAAGAAACTCTGAAAAGCACATGAAACCATCAATACGAAAAGACAGACCTATAGAATGCTAGAAAATATTTGCTTGCAAACCATGTATCTGATAAAGTATTATAATCTAAAATTAAAAAAAATAAAATATATAAAAATCTCACAATACTGAATAGCAGAAAAAAGTGATAAAAAATGGGCAGAGGAACTGAATAGCCATTTTTTCCAAATATGACCTGTAAGTGACAGACAGGTATATGAGAAGATGTTCAATATTGCTAATCAACAAGGAAATGCAAATTAGAACCACAATGAGGCATCACCTCACCTGTGAGAATGGCTATGATTAAAAAGACGAGAAGTGTTGGCAAGGACATGGAGAAAAGGGAAGCCCTTTTACACTACTGACGGGAATGTAAACTGGTACAGCCACTATGGAAAACAGTATGGAGATTAAAATAAGTACAAAGAGATCTCTATATAATCTAGCAATCTCACTTCTGTTTATATATCCAAAAGAGATGAAAATAGGATAGCAAAGAGCTATATGCACTCCATGTTCACTGCACCATTATTCACAATAGCCGATGTATGGAAACTACCTATGGACCCATCAATGCATAAGTGTATTAAGATGTGATTTATATACAAGTGGAATCCTACTCAGCCATGAGAAAAAAAAAAAAACATTTTGCCATTTGCAACAACATGAATGGAACTTGCAGGCATAATGCAAGTGAAATAAGCCAGATAAAGGCAAATATTATATGGTATCACTTATATGTGAAATCTAAAAAGCTCGGACTTACAGAAACAGATTAGAGGTTAGGTGCAGGGAAAATGGGAAGACATTGATTAAAGAGTACAAACTTCCAGTTATAAGAGTAAAAAGTTCTGGGGATCTTAACATAGAGCATAAGTTAATAATATGTATTATATATTTGAACGTTGCTGGAGAGTAAATCTAATATGCTCTCACCACCCAAAGAAAAAAAATTATGTGGTATGATGAAGGTGTTAGCTAATGCGATGGTGGTAATTGTTTGGCAGTGTAAGTGTATCATTTCAATATACTTTATATACAATATTACGTGTCAATTATATGACAATAAGCCTGGAAAAATAAGTAATATAAATGTTGCTACTCTAGGAATCAGCTCCCCTCCCTTTTAACTGTGTGTTCCTATTGTTTTTGTTGTTGATGCTGCTCTGTTTATTGACAAGCCTGGATATTCTGTAAAATTCATGTCTGTTCTTGCATACGATCACCAAAGCCCATCTCAGTTTAGTGTTAAGGTAATACTTGAGGAGACTTCTTTAAATGCCTTGAACCATTAAATGTACTGTACTAAGCCAGCCCTCCCATGTTCCAGCTGTTGGTAACTTGAGTTAGCCTTCAATTCATACTTGCACAGAGCAACATCAGACAAAGATGAGAATTTGGGTCCTCTCAAGTCATTCTTGGAAGCATCACAGTCTTACACTATGTGCTCTGTATCCTTAAGAGATATGTTTCTACTTTTCAAAGACCCCTGTACCCATCTCACCCTTGAGTATTCCATTTAAGATTTTTGGTCAGGCTCTTGTTAACTTTAACTAGTATCTCCTCCTTATAGAACCACAGTATAAGGGAAATGCATTGTTAGTTTTTGGCACAAATCTTAGGGAATCAGGGGTTTTGCCAGTGAGCAAGCTACCAAGTCAGATCAGATAGTGTCATGATGATTAGAACTTTTTCCAAGGAGTATCCAGGCAGGAAGAGCTAATTAAATAACTGTTAAAGTATTATTCAAAAAATGTTATGTCCTTTTGGTGTATGTTCTTATATACTTTGTCTAGTTTGAAAATTTCTATAACCTTGTAAGGTTATTTCTCATCTTTGAATAAAAATGACTTGATCAATCAGTATTTCAGTTGCAATTATCTTGGACCTAAAAAATCTTGAAAAGTAATTGTGAGCAAATGAGTAACTGATCCTCAGGACTAAAAATATTGAGACTATGGCAATTATGACCAAACATTATCCTATGTAGAAGTACAAACACAACCAGCCTCACATGTAGTTAATCTAGCGTTTAACAATGACACAGTCTCATACAATACACCTATTTCCTTAAAGAGTCTTCATATTCCCATCTTTTTTTTTTTAATTTTAAGGTGTCTTTCATACCACATTTAAAAATGTCCTGATAATTGAATTTAGTAAGCAGCCTTTATGATCGTCTCCACTGGTTCCAAACTCTGTTATTCATGTCCTTGTGTAATCTCCTTCTGAATGTGGATTGGATTTTTAATAGAATATAGAAGAAGTAATAGCCTAATCTCACATGTGACATTCTATCTAAAGATTTTGATTTGTCTTAGGAGCTCTCTCTAGCTCTCCCATGGATGGCTTACTCTGGGGTAAACCAGCTGTCAGGTCATAAAATAGTTGTGTACAGATGCCCACACTAGGGAGCTTGGAAGCATATTTTCTCAGGCTTCCCAAGAGACATAAAAATGAACATGTAAACAAAACTCTCCCCAATTAAACCTTAAGATATGCGCAGCCCAGGCCCAACACCTTGTGAGAAATGTTAAATCAGAACCACCCAGCTAAATTGCTCCCAGATGCCTGACACACAAAAAAATGTAAAATAACAAATGTTTGTTTTTAGCCATTATGTTTTGGGATAATTTGTTACACAGCAATAGATAATATAGTGAGAGAAAATAAAACTTTTCTAAATCTGATTCAGTTTGAATGTGTAACATGTGTACATGAACCCAGCTTCACTGATGGCTTTTACAAGTGTTTGGCCACTCCAGGAAGTAGAGTGACCTGTTCTTGGGTGGGGAATGATTATTTTGAGCAGTGATTCTCAAAGGGTGCAGGAGAATGGCTGTTACAGTACATGTATTTGAATACCCAAGACATATGTGTTGCAGAAAACACTCCCGGGTGATTCAGATATGTCTTCATTCCATGTCAGCTAGGACTCGCTATGTTACATAAATTGGGAATAAAATCTTGGCAGAAATTAGATAAATTTCTAATTATCAGAGATAAATTATGAATATGTGAATACCATCCATTGAAAAATTTATCTTTACCATGTGGAACTAAGTTCTACCAATTATGATGATTTTGCTTGTGTAGATCTTGTGTGTATGTGTGTGTGTGTTTCCCATAAGAACATTAAAATCTATGGAGAAAATTTTACTGGTTTCTCTCTTCACTTCTTTCCTCTTGCTCACTTTCATATTGGCCTTTAACTCTCATATCAAACATCATTATGTCCATGTTGCCCATGCATAGGATGTTCAAAAATGTAATATCCGTTGGTTCAAAGAAATATTTCTAAGAGGCTGTAGGACTTAAAATATGGAAATAAGGTATACCTTTCCTGGGGAGGAGTTGGGAGAAAATATGACTACAGATAGATCTCAAGGAGACTTAATGGCACAGACTCCAAAGAGGTTCCGACTGCAAATCTTTTAGTAGAAGTATTTTTATATGAAGTAGCTGGAAGTTTGGGGATGTTATAGAAATAGTCTATTAAAGAAATGCCTTTAAAACAAAGTTACATCATTCTGGAATATGCAGTATCTATCTGGGTCATAGACTCAGAAAATTACACAACCCCTTCACCTATTTCATTTAATTAAAATAGCTACAACTTGATGAGAATCACAGGGTAGATATTTTGGGTTTATAGTTGAGAAAAATCAGGTTCCAAAAAGGGGAACAGGACTTGGAATTCAGAATCACACTGACATGTTTATTACTGACCATTTCCATAAAAATGGTATGATCTGTATAATCCTAGTGAGGGGTGACAGAAGAGATCAGAGTGCCTGACCTCTGTTGAGAGCCTGAAAAAATGGGATTGCCACTGGTTTCAATAAATGTACAAAACCTAAGAGAAATCTGTGACTACATATGGATCCCTATTTAAGAGTGGACTATGCAGAGGCAGTTTACCGTGATGTTTTTGTCTGTAAAATGTCATTAGAATACTGATACTGTTTGTAAGGAAAACAGTAACCCTGAGTAAAAATTAAAACAAGGAAATAAAGCATGACAAAATAATAAAAAAATTATTCATCAGTATGAATTGGATATTTCTGGCACAGGTTATAGTTCCCTAACATAAGTTTGGAAACCCAGTAAGCATAGAATGATATTTAATGTAATTATGTGATTTATTCTGTCCATGATTTAAATCTTTAATGTGTTTTTAAGGAGTTCACTATTATGATGAATCATACTTAAAAGCTGAAGCAAGAAATAGATAAATAGAAGAGAGGAAATGTTCTGCTTTCATTAAAAAATCAGTTATAGTTAATTGGAATAGTGCAGAACTACTATATTATAATACAGATCATATAATGAATTATATATGTTAATTAGCTATAGCATAGTTAAGAATATAATATGGAATATTTATAATTGGGAGAAACTAGTGCAATTACAGTTTATATTCCTATTTAAGAATGCTAGTTTAAAGTCACCAAAATACTCAATATTTACATACTTCATTTACATTTTCTAGGCATAATGTTGAATAATAAAAATATCTCAAACAGCAAACTGCCTCTAAATCTTCTTCAAAATTGTCATCTGACAGTTTTTCTGAACAGCCAGCGGGCAGCTCCTGACTTTTCTCCATAGGACTTGTACTTGAGTCTAGCATAGGGGTTGACTCCCTTGGAGGAAGAAGGGTACAAATTCAAAGAAACATCAAGTGAATTTGGCATAATATGAACTTTGATACCTGCCAGGTGTGAGAAGCCAGCAGAGAAAGAAAAACAAAACAAAACACTCAACTAGGTAGCAACAGGCTTAGTGTGAGAGCTAGTCAGAATCCTGGTTGGAAAAGAAATAAAACTAATTTAATTGAGATCTGTTCCTAGTGAGAATGGTAAGGATCAGCTATTACCTTGTTCTGATTGGCCCTTTAGAAATTGGGACGGTCTCATTTATCTTTTTTCCAGAGACCTATCCTGGGATAGGGATGGAGTTCTTTGGAAAATCATAGCTTTAGTAACTTAGGCTTTGACTAAGGGATTTTTCGCTTTGACTAAATTTGATAAATCACTTAATTAGCTACTATATAACTATTAAGTTGTTCATTCACTGAATAGGAACAACAGGACCATTTAGGGAAGATTGTGTGACAAATAAAGTTACCAGCTACCATCTTTGATTGTGTAGGAATGAGTAAACATTTGGTACAGATTGAGTGTGTATATGGATTTATGTAGAGGAGAGAGAAGATGTACAGTACATTCAACAGATGTACTGTTTTTAATCTCAAACAGCATATCATTTTAAGGGGACAAGCCCTCATTTCATTTTTCCTCATCTAGATAATTTATGAAAATAAAACACAGTGAAATAAAGCTGCTTTTAAAAACTTTACTTAAATTGTTAGCCTAATACACAAGAGGAAAAGGTGAACAGTTAAATCTATAATATACTCTTTTACAAATGAGAAGGTGATGCATAATGGATTTGGTGAATCTATGATTATGTTATTCATTTAGAGCCAAATATGAGCTTAAACAGAACATTGAGTTTCATGGCCAAAAATCATCCTGCAATATTGGCACAGTGTGTCTATTTATGCTAAGACTGTGTCAACATAAAAGTTTTCTAAATTTGGGTTTTACAGCCAAAGATGAGAACAAATGAAAATACAATATTGAAATCACTCTATGTTTAACTTCACTAGAACTAAAGTTATATTTTGGCTCTGTCTATATGATGCTAAGTGTAGAGGATGATGAGAAATAGAGTATCCTCTGCCATTTTCCTGAATCATCCAGATGAACAATGAAAAATACCACTGAATCTTTGTTCTCAGGAGGTTTATTAGAGTATCAATTGACTTTCATATCTCTCTCTCTCTCTCTCTCTCTCTCTCTCTCTCTCTCTTTTTTTTTAAGGAGAATGAAAGTGGGCATTAGTGCATGTATTTAATACTGAAGGTTAGTTTTTCTCAAATTACAGCAGATGGGGTTTACTCATTATGATGCTAGAATTCTGAAAAGTTTATAAATCTGTGTGTATATAAATGTGTTTGTGTGTCTATATATATGTGTATATATATGTATATATGTGTGTGTATATATATACTGAAATAGTAAAATATGTAATTTTCAATATATGGCCTATATCAATAGTAACAAGTCCAGTAGAAGCAGCTAATATATTTGAAAACTTATGTTCCTAAAAAAGAATAGCAAATTATTTGTTATAGGACAAAAACATTAATACATTTCTTTAAAAAAAACTATTTAAGAATAATGAAAATTCAAATTTGCTTGTGTGAATCACAATCTTGTCTATTTCCCTAAATGGCACAATATCAGTTCTAATTATATACACACATGCACCTAAAATAATTAAATCCTTCTATATTGGATGCCATACTATGGCAAACAGATTCAGATAAAATTAAACTTCATGTGTTAGACTACTAAAGCATATAGAGAAATGTGATTAGATGCATAGGCTTTGGACACAAATAAAATATTTAAACACTTCCAAACCTGGCTTTGATCACTGTCTAGCCCCAATGACTCTAAACACATTAAATTATAAACCTCAATTATTTCAGCTGTAAACAGAGGTTAGTATTATCTACTTCAGGGGCTTGGGGGAAGATAGGATTTGACTGTAGAAAGCCAGTGGCCCAAAGCTTAGTAAGGTAGTGACTCTCCATACTTTTGATAGTTAATTCATTTGGTGTTATTGTTCCTCTGGGAAAGACCTGGAAGAGACACCTGGTTATTCATTCAAATGTTTTTCTTTCTAAAACATCTTGTTCCTGTGAGGATATTTTACTACATTTTTATTAGGCATTTTCTATTAACAATGATGATGATGGCTATTGTTACTGAATTCTTTCCACATGCGAAGCCATGGGCCAAGCACTTTAATGGATCCCTCTCTATCTGACCTGATAGTTACTTTAATTGCAATATGGGATTCACTTAGATGACTGGATAGTCCAGCCCCTATCATGGCAGGTGATGTTGGAGAATGCACAGAGAATGCATGCCTATGTAACCATTAAAATTTGGAGATACTCACACAAAAAATTATACAACTACCTCATATAAGATGATCTTTACTTGAAAATAGTAAAATCAGGCTAGTATTTACAATTAAGAATCCTCTGTCTAGCATCATAGATAGATTGCCAACCAGCAATATCTGCATGGAACATATTGTGAGAGTACTACTCTAGCAGTGAATTTGGAATAAGACCTGGGTTTGCCTCCCAGGATTAAACATGACATTTAGAAAACATGAGTTTTTTGTTTTTGTTTTTGTTTTTGTTTTTGTTTTGTTTTTGACTTGAGAGAGGGAGAGGGAGAGTCAGAATCTCAAGCCAACTCTGTGGGGCACAGAGCCAGATGTGGGGCTTGATCTCAGAACCCCAAGATCATGAGCTGAGCTGAACCAAGAGTTGGACAGTCAACTGACTGAGCCACCCAGGTGCCCCAGAGAATGTGAGATTCTTAGAAAGTCAGTTACCCTAGATCAAGTTATTCATCTATGAAATCAAAATAACCTTTAGTCTTTTGTCCTTCTGGTAATTAAAGGATACACTGGTATACAAGTGTTAGGTAATGTTATGTATGTACCTGTATGCCATCAGGCTAGTTCCCCCCCCCACACCCCACCCTTTTTCATTTTTGTTGTTGTTGTTGTTACTGTTTTGTATTTATAAATATTGATCAAACTGAGTCAAATACCTGTTACTGTTGCTGTGTAACAAACTACCCCCAAATTTAGTCACACAGAACAACCATTTTAGTTATCATTCTTTTAGATTATGTGGGTCAGGAATTTAGGAAGAACAGAGAGATTACCAGCATCTACTCCATGATAGCTGAACGTAACTGGATAACTAAGGGGTTGGAATTATATGGAAGGATCTTTACTCACACATCTGGTGATTGATGTTGCCTGTGAGCTGAAACTTCAAGGCTACATACCCACAGTATGTCCTCGTGTAAGATCCTGTGAGGCAGATGTGACTATCCTTTCAATAAGAGCATTTGGATGTGGTTTCTTCATATGGTAGCTAAATTCATGGAGAGGACTTCCTGAGAGGAGGCCTCTGGAGAACAGTCATTTTGAGAGGACAAAGTGAAAATTACATGGCTGTTTATGAACTTGGAAGTCATGACATCACTATTCTGTGGGTTAAACCAGCTGCAAATCACCTCATATTCAAGGAGACAAACCCCAACTCTTGATGCAAGAACTATCAGAGAATTTAGAGGCCATGTTTTAAAACCACTAAAGTCATCCTATTGGGAATTCTGGGTTTATGATAGTGCTTTCCATTCCTTCTTGATCCCAACAATACAATAATTACCCAAACAGGTAATTTATAGTCTTAATCCCTTTCATCAAAGTTAATGGAAGATACTGCCTCCAACTAGCTAACCCCTGTTCTTTTAATGGCATGAAAATAGCTTGAAATTCAATCTTTTTAAAAATGTAATAGGAATTTCTCCCTCTTTTCTAATAGCAAGTCCTATTTTTTAAACCTTTTTATTCTTATGTTTGTAACCAAGTAAAGTTCAGAATTAATTACTGGCATAATTCAAGCACATAAAATGCATTTGACTTAAAATATCCACATAATTAGTAACGGGTTAGTATTGTAGCCTTGAATTACTGAGATACTGGTTTTGATTTACTTTGCTCATATATACATGAGATTATTTTTACAAATGCATGCAGGTAGTATATACACTTTGTGGCTTTTTTTTTTTTTTTGTCCTATAGTCAAAGGGCTGTAATGAGTGAATGTGGCTTTGAAAAGTTATATAGTTCATGTGTTATAAGAGAAATATTAATTTTATTAATACACTAATTGTTTCCAGTCAAATTTCAAACTCTGTTGTGAATTAAGACGTGTTCAAAATTTTAATTTTAGTATTTTCCTTACTGAAAGGTACACCCGTATTTAACGCAACGTCAACACAATAATCATATAACATATAAGCATATTATTTTAGGTGTTTGTGTATATTAACATCCTCTGTCTTGGATATTAAGTGCCAGGGGACCAGTGATTTGCTTTGTATAATGCTATGTGTAGGAAGATAATTACTACTTTTTGATCATGGTGGATAATGGTTATAATTAGTGCAATAGGAATCATAATTAAATATGTAACACTATAAAATGCAGTTAAGGTTGTGACTTAACAAATAAAGATTAAAAGTTTATACAACAAAATTGTATTAAATACACAAACCTGTTTTTGAAAATTGTGTGGGAGTGTTAATTGAATGAGCATATCCAATGAGAGAGATGCAGAAGTTCTTTGAGAATGTCTCTGCAGTTTGTAGTGAGTCTGGTATCCGAGACTGCAGATTAAATGAGAAATAGGCTATGGGTCGTTTCTCTCCCAAGTGAGGCAAAGAATGCCTTTAAAATGATCATTGAAGATGAATAAAGTAAATTAGAGTTCTTGCAGAAGGGAATGAAGGCCAAGATTCCATTTGGAAAAGATTTCATGTATTTGAAAAGGGGAATATTCTTCTAGGAGGAAGAGCAGGGCCCCTTTCAATACTCAGCTGTCACTTGATACTCTAGGATCTACCAGATGCCTCTTCGAGGTGCTAATTTACCACTCAGCATATGCATTTTTACAAAGTCAGATCAATATATTTGGGCACTCAGTGTTTTGGTTTGGATATCCTAGAAGCAGATCATTATATTAGGATACTAATGCAAGTGACTTATTTGGTAGGTGAAGGAGGATTTGGTATCAGAGTAAGGAAGATAAGCAAGACAAAGAGGCCCATACATGTTGCATTATAAAGGCTATTAGCACAGTATGACTGGACCTTAATCTTGTGGGGAAATCATGAGAAAACCAGCACTAACCTTACCCTTTAGCATTAGGACACAAGCAGGGACATCAGTCCAGGGTCCTTATACCCTAAATTCTTTCAGTCATTAGTTGCAGGCTCTTCACAGGTATAAGCATTTCTGATTTCTGGACTACTATGGAGAAAATCCTCAGGCACAGAGATACGTATCATGGTGAAAGGGAAGAGGCTGAAGCACACTGAAGTGAAAAGACTGGTCTGGGCACAGAAAAAAACCTGATGCATGTGTGTGGTCTAAATTTTTGTATCATTTGTGTGAATATTTATTTATACACTTATTTTACTCAGGCATTCAAAAAAAATTTGACAAGAGACTAATATGCCCGTATATATTTTGTTCTGGCAAGCAACTATGAACACAGTCAGAAAATAAGTAAAATCCTGGCTATTCTTAAGTGGCTATAAATATGCTGTATCTTCATTGCCTAGAATACTGCCTGGCATTCGGTAAGCCATGTATTTGTGGAATGATTGAATGAGTGAAAAGGCAAATCCATATACAAAAATTGGTCCATTAGCACAAAATTTATGTTAGTAATTGTAATGAGGTATACAGCAAAAACAGTTGGTGAAATAGTGATTGAATGAGTAGGGGATTTGGATCCAATGTCAGAAAAAGCCATTTTGAAGTATGACATTTTAAGATCGGCCTTGTTAAAATCTGGCACAAGTTAACTTGGTTATTGTTTATTGTCATTTAGTTATTTTTGGCAAATGTTGGTATTGCCAAACCAGAGATATAGGCAAAGTCTATCTGTTCCCTCTCAAATTTTTTCTCCCTCAAAGGAAAAGCTAGTTTTAGGCCGTATTCCATTGCATACAGCTGAATATCTCTAACATAATATGTTAGAAGATTACTTGGTTTATTTCTCACCTCCTTAAAGGAGAACACTATTTCAACATAGCTTTGGTGATATCTCAAATAGGGAAGGGCCAGGTAAGATTTTATGGAGAACTTAGTTTGGCTTAAGGTGGGTCTTTCAAAGTGAGGACTTTTTTTAAGATTTGGTATTGATTATGATATCTTAGAAATAGCAAACCAAGAGTTTTGAGCTGAGAAATTCAGATTCTTAAGGCACAAACTAACTTTTGCTACCTTCTGTCAAAGAGTCCATGAGTTGTTTGAGAAGTTCCTATATGAAGAATGGACAAGAGTTTCAAGGAAAGCAAACTTTTGACACTGAAGGCATTGGAATAGTGAGTTCACTTTAAAGAGGATAGTAAGATGTGTGGAGGTTTGGGATCCCTGGGTGGCGCAGCGGTTTCGCGCCTGCCTTTGGCCCAGGGCGCGATCCTGGAGACCCGGGATCGAATCCCACATCGGGCTCCCGGTGCATGGAGCCTGCTTCTCCCTCTGCCTGTGTCTCTGCCTCTCTGTAACTATCATAAATAAATAAATTAAAAAAAATTATTAAAAAAGATGTGTGGAGGTTCTCAATATAAAAGTTTTTCAGGCCAATATACTAGTAAACTGGAGCCAAAAAAATAATTTTCTACAGTGGTTCTGTTTAGTCTACAATGACTCAGTTCTCAGGTTTTAGGTGGTCTGGTAAATCTTTAATGAAAAAAAAATTAAGACAAACACAATTTTCAAACTGTGGTGAGGATTTCATTAACTCTTTAGTCATCAACAGATATAAAATCTTCTGAAATTTTGGCTGAATATTATCATCGTAGAATCAAGTGTTCCGTGCCCCTAAAAGGTGAAAGCCTTATTTGATTAACCGATTTCATTTCATTTAAAGGGTAGAGAGATTTCTAAAATATTTTAGCTAGCCCTCCAATCTTCAGTACTATTAATTTTTACTAATAAAATCCATTTCTAATTTCCACTGTTGGCATAACATACAGTAGTGAGAGGAGAGAAAAGATAACCCAAGTTGTATTGGGTTAGATTATCATTAAATGGGGTTTGAATAACTGAATGAGATAATCAACCAAATACCACTAGCATAGAGGCCAAAGTCTGCTTTAAGAAAAAAAGAAAGCAAACTCTATAATAGCTGTGAAGAATGATTCCTGGATGATTTGTGCAGGTAGAGGGTGCAACAAGTACAGATGTCCAGAAGTGAGATAGACTTAGCATGTTCGAGAATCAGAGAAGCTCTCATTCAGAGGATAAAGATGAGATATTACTAGAGGGGAGGTCAGGAGCCAAGTCAAGTCATATAGCATCTTACTGTCCATGGTAGAAGATTCATTTTTTTTTTTTATCCTATGGGAATAACCCAGAATAGAAAAGCAGTAGAGGCTGAGGAGAAAAGAGAAGGATAGAAAATGGGAGCCACGATACAGATAAATGAAGGATGTGGATTTAAAGGAGAGGGAGGTGAAATCCAGAGCACAAGGAAAGACACATGGATTGTAGAGGAGCAGATGCACTTCCCCCTTGGACTAGGATAGCAGGTTAGAAAGCGACATTAAGATATAGGTAGGTTTGTAAACTTGTTGGCAGGAATACAATAGAACCCCTCCTTTGTTTTTGTGTTGCCAGTAAATTAGGAAGGAATTTTATTAGATTTTACTATCCATAAAAGAGGTGATGATCATTTTGAGGAAAAAAGAATGATAGGAAGCTAAATCTTAATTAATATTTAATTTTAATTTACAGGAGAGGGATCTGTACAGTATAGAGGTAGCATATGATAGAAGAAAGTTTATGGTGGCATGCAACCTCTCCTCCATCCTTCGTAACCACTTAGCTCTGGTCCCTCATGTTTGCTCCATTGAGTGAAACTAAAATCCCACAATTAACACAGTTTAGAGCAGTGCAGTCTAAATAGCATTCCCCTTGGAGATGTTGTCTCCCAGTGCCCAGGGACTTATCAAAGCATTCCTTTCAACTACCTTTAAGTGACTCCGGCTGGATACACTGATGTTTTATATTCTCAGAGATGTTTTAACACTCCAGATGCTTTATTGTCCAGTATAGATTGGTATCCCAGGCAATCTTCTGTCCCTGAAATCAGGTTTCCTCTCTTTGGAGTTATATTTTTACTTGACTCTCACAGCTTTTAAGTGTCCTTCCATAGTAGGGACTATCTCTTGATCATATTTATCATTTTTACTAAAATTCAATAGGCTCTCAAAAAGGCTTGCTGAATGAAAGTACAGATTTGGAGGAAAATTGGTAGAGAACTAATAGGCCAATGTTATTGTATTGGGTTAAGTTAGCCAGTTTGAAAAACAAAACTAATAAGCTTTAAAGAATCACACAGTCTAGTAACTTATGGGGTGTTTGAAAGTTTCATTTTTTTCAGAAATTGTGGTGTTCATTTTAGATTTTATTTGCAATTGTAAATTGTAGGAGCTGTTACCCTTATCATGGAGTGAAGTGTGGTACCAGCAGGGTTGTGATTGGCACTGTTCTGGATTGACTTTGCTTCTCTGTGAAAGGCAGACTAAGAGTAGGTGCTGACAGCCAAGGCATTAGCCTGGGGAGCAGTAAGGATATTACTGATTGAAAGAGGGCACGAAGTTGGGGAGGAAGTGGCACAATTGATTCTTGACTGATGTCCTGAACTGAGAGCTGTGGGCAACACATCCCCAAGGAAATGCAGGTAATTCAATATCTCTTAGTCCAGGGAATCCAGTTTAGGGCCATTTGACATCTTGGCAGACTACCCAGTAGGGCTTGTATAGCTTTGGGCACCATATTTTAGGAAACAGGAAGGCTGTAAATTTTCCCTGAAAAGATAAATGAAGCTGGCGCAGAATTTGTGACTGTCATTTCTGTGTTGTCACAGCAATTACCAAAGGGCTTTTGCTTAGTAGGTGCTCAATAAGCCCTTGTCAGACAAGGAGGGGGAATTGGCTTCAATTCTTGGACACTTTCCAACTTAAATCTCACCTAAGTCTAAAGACTCTGGGTTACTTTACTGGCTTCATAAACTTTCCCGGTGCTATGCAAGCCTTTACCAACTGAGTTTATAGTGCTTTATGGTTATGGGTTTATGACTAAAAAAATCTCCTTATTCCAACTTATATTGAATTAATAGTAGCTTTAAAATCATACTTTGCAACCAGCAAGAGTCTTTATATACATTATTTAATTCTCACTAGGATAACAATGTTTTTAATTTTTGTTTAAAGGTACAAAATTTAACAGTTTGATATGTTAAGCATGTACTTAATGTATAATCTGCATAATCCTTTGAGATAATAATTTTCACAGGTTTCTGATCTTCAGATAAAAGATTTCATCTTGTATCTTTTAAAATGACCTCCTACATGCTGCTTTATAATTATATCTATTATTTATTGAGTTCCGGGAATACACTGGGTTCTTTACATATCATGCCATGCAGTATTTATAACAAAAATATGAAGTAGGTGGCAGGACGTGGAAATCAATTCTTTGGCTGGCCTATTGCTGGTAAATTGAGTCAGTGTAATACTATCTTTTCAAAGAGTAATCAAACCTAATTTGCTGTCTAATTCCAGTGGGCTCTTTACCTGCAGTTTGAGGTACTTCATGATCAGGTTGCAAACTATTTTCCTAGGTTCACCTTCACTTATATTATTCCATATACAGTCTGTAGTCTCACTAATCTATCACCTTCCCAGATACACATTTATTTCTCAGCCTCTCTCCTACTTTTGTCTACCAGGTTCTTGGTATGGAATGCTATGCTCCATTTTCTATTATTGGAAGCTCTACTCGAATAGTGAAATCTAATCGGGCTTAAAAATTTGAGTGAAATTGACATATTTTGTCTGAATGATTACAGTATGTGTTGCTTATTTCTATATCGTAACCTAATATTGCCACCCATTCTTCTGTATTAGTAATTGCATGTTTTGTGATTTGTGGCTTAATAATTTAACAATACTTTAATTCCCATGAAAAATCTTTGAGAAAGAAAGTATATTATTCTAGTTTTAAAAATGTAAAAAAAATGAGACTTGGAGAAGTTAAATGGCTTACTCAAGTTTATCACATGTGTGTGCATATGGATGGATGGCTAAATACAGAATGAGAGGGACTGAGAAAGAGGAGAGAGAGAGTCCTTTCCTGTTACCACACATTTTGCTAAGCACTTTTGTTCTCATTTAAACTTTTTTTTTTTAAACTTTTATTTATTTTTTATTTTATGATAGTCACAGAGAGAGAGAGAGAGAGGCAGAGACATAGGCAGAGGGAGAAGCAGGCTCCATGCACTGGGAGCCCGACGTGGGATTCGATCCCGGCTCTCCAGGATCGCGCCCTGGGCCAAAGGCAGACGCCAAACCACTGCGCCACCCAGGGATCCCTCATTTAAACTTTTTGAATAATGGGTCATTGTTCTATCTAGTTACATATAAAAAAACTTGAGGAAGACAGATGTTAATTAACATTCTTGAGCTTATACTATTAATAGGTAGTAGATCTGGATTTGTACTAAATTAATATGACTGCAGGTGTCTTGTTCTTTTTTTATATAATAATGATTTTATGTCAGTCATTCTTTCTATACTCTCAAGCTCTGATAACTGCACCTCCTTCCCATTTTCTCTGTTCCTATAATCTACCTGAAAACTAACTTAGGACTCATGATTAAAGCCTCTAAATCTTTATTGAGGAACATTATCCAATCCATCCTTTATGTGGGGATTAGAGATTTCCACTGAATTCCAAGCTTGTATTGAGATCAGAGCTGTCTGCTAGATTGTAGAGAGTCTGGGTAGAAAAAAAGAGTCCCAGGTAGGTGAAATTAGTAAAAATCATTACCTCAGGGCCCTTTAAAATCAAAGCTTGCTGCTTGGCAAATAATCCCTAGTTCCCATTCCTGTGGACAGATCTGAATCTGTCCAAGGAATGGCAACCAACAAGGATACGTGGCTGGATATGCAACTCATGAATGGATTTCAGCCACACTCACCCATTTTGGCCAGGCCTTGGAGTTCAGCACACGTTTTGTTCTGATTGGCTCTGCCTATGATTACAGAACTATGATTTCGTGTATTCTAGTGGCCAGTATTCCCAATCCACATCCAATAATCCCCAAACTCTAGTAATGTTTATCCTCACTTGTAAGCAGGATGTCCCTGTTAATAACTTCTGAAGATCTACTCTAGAACCATCAGAAACTTAAGTTCCAACTCAGACCATTTGTCAGGAATCTGCTTATAGGTATAGCAAAAAGGTTTTGTTCTTGTTACTGCTGTTACTACTCAGAATAGTTTATACCCATTTCTGGATCAGTGCCAAACCATGATGAACTTGCAGTGCAATATACTATGTAATATTTCTATGTCTGTAATTTGGTTATGAAACCTCATACCATATCCTTAAATTGTTGCTTTCATTCATGCTTAGTTTCAGATGCTAGATTCATTCCTGATGCTCTTTGTAGTACCTCTATTGCTTTCGAAGAATTCAGGCTATTTTTTTCATTTTCCAGCTTCTATAAAGAGAATTTGAAAAGGGTTCAGATATGCCAGATCTCTGACTTGCTCAGTTCTAGAATATTAGTGCTTCCCCACTTTATTTTGTCACTTTATGCGCCTTCATTTGTTGTTGCTATGCCTTACATCTATGTCAGCTTCCTGTTTAAGGTTAGTGACTAAATCTCATTGTATCATGTTGTGGCGTCAGCCTGAATGTTTGTTCATACCTACCCCAAAACTGCTGCTGAGAATCTGGTTCACCTAATGAGCCTACCTCTTGTGCCCAAGATTGTGAATCCGAGAAACCACCAAGGAGAGGACACCGATGCGAACACACGAGGGTTTATTTATAAGCTCTAGCTTGGGTCCAAGAATACCCGACACAGCGAAGCAGGGACTTGGACCCCGAGGTGGGTTTCAGCTTAGTTTTAAGGGCTGGTCTAGGGAACCTCCAGAATGGGTGCAGGAATTTCTCAAGTTCTGTTTACATTCTGATATGGGGCTTTCAAGGGCATTGAGCTCTGTTCTTATTCTAATATGGGGCTTCCTGCCACTGGCTTGGGCTCTGTTCTTATTCTAATTTGTTCTAATTTGGGGCTTTCTAGGACATTAAGCTGTAAACTGTTTTCTTCCTGTAACTGATGTAATGTAAAGTTCAGGCTCTTATTCACAGGGACCTGGGATGGCTGTACTTGTGCTAACGCTGAACTTAAAGTGCAATGGCCTTAATTTTCTCGGCCTCCACATACCTACTTCTAGATCACAAACACTGCCAGAAGCATCCAGTAATATATCAAGGTGGTTTGGGAATGCAGAGATGCATAATGAGGAAAACCTAGATTTTTAAAATCACTTTCTAGGATTTGAATCTTATCTACCACTACTATCCCCTGGATCTTGAGAGAATTGCTTACACTGGTGTGAACATATTTCCTCAACTGATGAAGTACTGTCAAAGAGATTATCATATAATCAATTTAGTGTGTTCAGTGCTGGGTTTGTAGTAGGTTGCAATAAAAAATTATTTTGTTACTTATCTTGTTTGACTGATAATCTGATAGTTTGACTAGCTTCCCTACTTTAGAACCAAAATCTGGCTAGAAGCTGATTTAAAACCTGTTGCAGTAATTTCTAAAATAGGATAAAATCCTACTTTGTGTTCTGAAGAGTCTCTTTCAGGCTGTTTATGACCTCATGTCTACTCACTTCTTCAGCTTTATTTCACTTTGTTTTCACTCTTGGGCTTCTTCTTCTTCTTCTTCTTCTTCTTCTTCTTCTTCTTCTTCTTCTTTCTTCGAGAGGTGGGGAGGGGCTAAGGGAGGAGAGAGAATCTCAAGCAGGCCTTACTTCTACCTTGGAGACTGACATGGGGCTCAATCTCACGACCTTGAGATCATGACCTGAGCTCCTTAACCAACTGAGCCATTCAGGTGCCCTGACTCTTGGACTTTTTCTTGGAGTTTTTCCTCATTAACAAGTTAAACACTTACCTCGGCATTTTCCCCAAACCCCCATTTGTATATGAACTTGGTTTACTATACTTAAAATTTTGTTTTGAAACCTTGTCTATCTGTAAATAACTACACATCTTTCAAAATCTGGTTCAAATAGTATCCTTTATAGGACATGTTTCTATATAGAGACCATCTTGTTCTACCTCATATCCACCGAGTAAAGCTGTAGTTAATGTATAAACCTCCCATGTGCAACACACTCCTGACACTAATGTATATGCACATGACATTGTTGGCAATAGTGTGTATGTATATACACACGTATACTTACAACTAGATGGTGAGCTTCTTTAGGACAAGGACAGCATGTCATTCATTTTACTTCTATGTCTGGCACATAGTATGAGCTGAATTTTAAAATATTGAGTTACTGAAGGTCTGATAGACAAAGTGTTAGATCTTGTTCTCTATCCTTAATTAACTGAATCTAGCTTCCTTCAATGCCCTTTTTGAAGGGTCTTAGACTTTGATCCAGGTTCCTAACAAAGATGTCATGTTTGGGTTTTTTATTGTTGTTGTTCTTTATATTTTGCTTAAATATGTTTTTCATGCTATGGTTTTAAAACTTTAGAAAATTGTCTCCATCTTTTTTTTTTTCTTTTCCTGTTACTACTGTCTATCCAAGAACTTAATATTTGCCTTCCTATTCTAAGATCACCCCCAAGAGATGTGACTTGTAAGTCTACTCCCTTTATGCTCTACAATGTTATATTTGTACTAAAAGGAGTCTATTAGGGATGCCTGGGTGGCTCAGCGGTTGAGCATCTCCCTTTGGCTCAGGGAGTGATCCCGGGTCCAGGATCAAGTCCCATATCAGACTCCGTGCATGGAGCCTGCTTCTCCCTCTGCCTGTGTTTCTGCCTTTCTCTCCCTCTCTGTGTCTCTCATGAATAAGTAAATAAAATCTTTAAAAAGAAAAGGTGTCTATTATTCGCATTATTTCAAAGCCTGCATTTTATTTATATAACTCAAATGACTCATCATAACAAAATGCATGCCAAAGTACAGTGTACACCATCATCAAAACAATTTTAGAATATTTTCATCAGCCCCAAGTAGAAATCCCATACCTCTTAGCTATCACTCCAGTTCTAGACAATCACAAATATACTTTCTTTCCCTATATTTTCCCTATTCTGGACATTTCATATAAATGGAATAATATGATATGTGTCCTTTGTGACTGTCTTCTTTCAATTAGCATGATGTTTTGGAGGTTCATTCATATTGCAGAATCTTTCAGTACTTCATTCCTATATTTGGCTGAATAATGCTCCATTTTATGGATGTATCCCATTTTTTATCTAATCATTAGGTCATGGAAATTTGTGTTGCTTCTACCCTTTGTCTATCATGAATAAAGCTACTTTGAATACTGTGGACAAGGTATTGTGCAGACATATTTTTATATATCTTTTTTTTTAATTTTTATTTATTTATGATAGTCACAGAGAGAGAGAGAGAGAGAGAGAGAGAGAGAGAGAGGCAGAGACACAGGCAGAGGGAGAAGCAGGCTCCATGCACCGGGAGCCCGACGTGGGATTCGATCCCGGGTCTCCAGGATCGCGCCCTGGGCCAAAAGCAGGCGCTAAACCGCTGTGCCACCCAGGGATCCCCATATTTTTATATATCTTGAGTTACACATAGAAGTGGAATCACTAGGTCAAATGATAACTCTATATTTAAATTTTGAGGGCAGCTCAGGTGGCTCAGGAGTTTAGCGCCACCTTCAGCCCAGGGCCTGATCCTGGAGACCTGGGATCGAGTCTCACATTGGGGTCCTGCATGGAGCCTGATTCTCCCTCTGCCTGTGTCTCTGCTTCTCTCTCTCCCTCTCTGTGTCTCGAATGAATAAATAAATAAATAAAAATCTTTAAAAAAATAAAAATAAATGTTGAGAAGCTTTCAGACTGTTTTCCAAAGTGGCTGCACTACTTACATTCTTACCAGTAGCATATGAGGATTCTGATTTCTCTGTATTCTTATCAACAATTGTCATTATCTGACATTTTGATCATAGTCATCCTAGTTGGTATAAACTGGTATTTTTTTTTAAAGATTTTATTTATTTATTCATGAGAGACACAGAGAGAGAGGCAGAGACACAGGCAGAGGGAGAAGCAGGCTCTCTATAAGGAGCCCAATGTGGGACTCGATCTGGGATCTTGGGATCAGGCCCTGAGCCAAAGGCAGACTCTCACTGCTGAGCCACCCAGTAGTCCCAAAACTGGTATTTCATTGATGTTTCAATTTACATTTCCTTGATGACTAATGATGATAATTTTTTCATGGGTTTATTGGCTATTTATATATTGTCTTTGGAGAAACATATATTCAGATCATTATTTAGTTGGGGTATTTATATTTTTATTATTGAGTTGTAAGAATTCATTATATATTCTCCATCCAGGTCCTTTTTAAATATATGATTTGCAAATGTTTTCTCCTATTCTGTGGGCTCTCTTTTCATGTTTTTAAGATTTTTATTTATTGAGAGAGAAAGATAACATGAATGGGGGTGGGAGAGGGGCAAGGGAAGAGGAAGAAGGAGAGGGAAAGAATCTCAAGCAGACTCAATACGGAGCTGGAGCCCCATGTAGGGCTCAATCTCAGGATCCTGAGATCACAACCTGAGTCAGAACCAAGAGTTGGGTGCTTAACCAACTGAGCCACACAGGCACCTTTCTTTTCATGTTTTTGATACGGTCCTTTAAAAAAGAAGCTTTTTAACGTAAAGTCCAATTTAGCTATATTTCGTCTTCATTGCTGCTAATTCTGGTACAGTATCTCAGCAACCATTGCCAAAACCATCATCATGAAGATTTATCTCTGTTTTCTGAGAGTTTCATAGTTTCAGCTTTTACATGTAAGTTTTTTTTTCTGTTTTATTTTTTTAATTTTTTTACATATTTTTTTAATTGGAGTTCAATTTGCCAACATACAGCATAACACCCAGTGCTCATCCCATCAAGTGCCCCCCTCAGTGCCTGTCACCCAGTCACCCCCACCCCCCGCCCACCTCCCTTTCCACCACCCCTTGTTCATTTCCCAGAGTTAGGAGAACTCATGTTCTGTCTCCCTTTCTGATATTTCCCACTCATTTTTTCTCCTCTCCCCTTTATTCCATTTCACTGTTTTTTATATTCCCCAAATGAATGAGACCATATAATGCTTGTCCTTCTCCGATTGACTATTTCACTCAGCATAATACCCTCCAGGTCCATCCACATCGAAGCGAAAGGTGGGTATTTGTCGTTTCTAATGGCTGAGTAATATTCCATTGTATACATAGACCACATCTTCTTTATCCATTCATCTTTCGATGGACACTGAGGCTCCTTCCACAGTTTGGCTATTGTGGACATTGCTGCTATAAACATCGGGGTGCAGGTGTCCCGGCGTTTCACTGCATCTGTATCTTTGGGGTAAGTTTTTAATCCATTCTCAATTATTGTATATGGTGGGAGTTAGGGGTCCAACTCTTGGTTATTTTATATTTCATATTTTTAGTTTTTGTAAAGATTTTATTCGTGACAGACACAGAGAGAGGCAAAGACATAGGCAGAAGGAGAAGCAGAGTCCTTGCAGGGAGCCTGATACAGGACTTGATCCCAGGACCCCAGGATCACAACCTGAGCCAAAGGCAGACATTCAATGACTGAGCCACCCAGTCCCCCCCCCCCACTGAACGACCCAAATGCCCCTCTTTTGTTTCTAATTGTGAATCTACCAACTTATAAAATGCAAAACTGAAAAATAAATGCTTGAGAAGTACTATAAAGTATACTGTGTAGAGTCTACAATGGCTCACTGTTCTATGTAGACATTCATGGCTTTAGTCCGAAAGACTGAGTGTCTTTTTGGCTGAGGACTCTTATATCTCTTTCCTCAGTCTTTAATTTATATTCTAAAAAGCATACTTTAGTATATCCTTTCCCATTGCCATTGCCAATCTAGCAAATCACAGGCAGCATTTCTATTATTAGAGCAAGTATAAATTTTGAAGAAGAGGTTTTAAATCTATGTCAAAACCTGTATTTATTCTTTTATTTAGAAGGCAATATATCATGAAAATACACACAGGTATATGAAAAATAAGTGATCTGAGTTGAAATTATATTTTACCTATTTTTTGTGGCATTGTAAAAATTAATTTCTTTTATCTTAGTTTTCTCTATAAAACACATTATAATGAATATATCATGCTCTTGTATTGAAGATTAAATGAGATAATTCCTGCCAAACACTTAATACAATTCCTGTGGGAAAATGTAAACATGATGAGTTTTCATTTTCTACCTCCCCACCTTTTTGTGGTCTGTGCTTCCCAAACCACTTGCCTTAGATTTCTATTTGATTTGTTGCCCATACATCTTCCCTGCATGAGTGAACTTCACAGACTTCCTCTTCACAGTCCTGACACATTTAATGTGCTCCTCATTGAATAATAAAGCTAAAATATATGTGCAGTTAATAGAAAGACACACACAAACTTCTTGGGAAGTAGAAATAGAAGCAGAAACCCAAAAATGGCACAGAAAAATACTGTAAAACCAAAAAAAAAAAAAAAAAGCTAAATACAGTTCTGTTTTCATTCAATACATAATGAGTCTGTTCCAGACTCTGTTAAGCATTGAACGTACATAGTACTATGGACATGACCCTTGCCCTCCTGGATCTGGCAGCTATTCAGTAAGACTTTACAGTCTTACGTGGTGGATAACTGGAAGTAGCATTTTACAAATCATATCGTATCTCAGTTGTCTCCAATGTCTTAAGAAATTTTGGGAAGAAGTTTTCCCTAGCCACTTTTCTCAACAGAAGTTCCTTGATGATCTGGACTTAAAAGGTAACCCCTGAGTAATTTAGTCCTACATAAGCATACATAAGTCATTCAGATAGTTTCTTACTTGGCCAGGGAGCTGAAATCTATGGTGAAAAGGGATGAGTGTAAAATATCTAGTGTTTTCTTACTATTACATCAACCAAACAACTTTTAAAAACTCTCTATTTCCCCTTCCCCATCACTCCCACACGTGTTCAGATGTACTCATGTAGTCACACTACAAAATAAATATTTTAAACTGAGGTTAGGTTTCTTATTTAAGCTAACCCAGAACCATGAAAAGAAAAGAGTTATGTGATGTGAGGTGGAAATTAGATCAAAAGCTCTATAGCAGCAAGAACTTAGAGAATATGGAGCATTCAAGGTTTATAACCTGTTTGGAAAGAGATAGAAATCTCTAAAGGAGATAGAACAGATTTGGAACTTATTTTTTGTTGTTGTTTGTTTGTTTGAACTCTGAGACTAATGTGATTTTAGAGGAAATGTATGGAATAACTGATTTCTGGATTTCATATCCAGCTTTGCTTATGCCATAAGCTTACCTTGCCCAGAATGTTTTGATGTTGTCCCTGCTATTCTTTGATTGAGTCAATATGAGCAATTAGGTCTGTGCTCTGTACTGAGACTATGTGCTCTCTACACACTGGGAGGGGCACAAGAATGTGGAGGGAGATGGAACTTCTTCACCATAAGTGTGATTTCAATTTAAACTAAGTCTATTTTGAACCCTACCTGAAGTTCTTTTATCAGAGCCATCTTTATAACCATTGATGATTAGGGTGTTTGTTGAGAAATTACCTCTACAAAATACATATACTACCTTCTATCTTCCTGTAAATTAAATGGAAAGCTTGTTTGTTTTATTTACATGATATAAAATCATCCATCACTGGGAGAAGTAGAGATCAAAACATGCATATCTACCATCATCCTCCTTCTTTAATTGCTACGCCCAATAAATCCCTGTTTTCTCTGTATGACTTAACTAACTTGATGCTAAGCAATGCAAAGGGACCAAGAAAAGGGATTTGAGCTCATGAGTCATTGTCAACCAGTCTCCCCTGAACCCTGCAAGGGCAATGGCAGATGAATAATGCCTCAAATCTTGACTCTAAAACTGAGAAAATTAGCAGCCTGGTAAAATGCAAAGAACCCCTTGAAGCCAGAGCAACAGAGTTAGAGTTCAAGCTCTGCATCGTACCAATTTTCCAACATGTGTAACCTATTTTTGCTTCCACTCTCTCATCTCTGAAATGGGTGTGCCAGTATTTTCTCCAAAGGATAATCCTCCATGGATTACAAGTGGTAGTAAACACAAAACTATAGAATGATGATTTGATTATAGGAAGTATTTTTCCTCTTCTCCCTTACTCATACTGACCCTGTAAAACACAATGCAATAGAGAAACCAAATATCATGAAAATAAAATCCAGAGTCACCTTGGCTCTCTGTAGACTGTTTATCTAAGTACATGTGGTTTCCATTGAATGCTTCCATGAGCATTCATTGCTTATGGTAAATGAAGCCAACTGAATTTTGGTCATGCCCAATATTGCTATATACACTTAGACTAGCAAGAACAGCAAATATGCAATGAACCAAATTTAGAGGAAACTCATGGGAAAAGCAAATGGGATGATTATTTGGTTCGCAAAGCCATAGTTCAATGTCTGTGTGTTTGTGTGTATGTGCATGTGTGTGTGTGTATATATATATATATATATATATATATAAATATACATAATATAAATGTAATTTATATGATGTGGTGTATATATATATATATATACACACCTCACATAATTTACATATATGTCATACACATTGGTACATGATATATACATAAGGCATATACATATATAACTAATATATGTGATATACCTATGTATCTATAATATATGCATATTTATCATTTGCACTAATGTGATGATACACATCACATATGTGCACGTCTGTATATATACATATAGTATATTTACATTATATATTTGTGTATTATAGATCTATGTATGTGTATTAAATGTATATGTTACATATCATAATACATTACCTATTAATATATTCTATATTATATAGGGTATATATTATTATTTAGCATTATTTATCTTCTTGAGACTTATGCCCACTCACATATGGCATTCTTAATCAGACAAATTTTTGGAAAAACATAGACAGCTATTTGGAATCAGGTGTGTTTTTCCTATGAAAGAATAAAATCAGGTTTTATACAGGTATGATTGGAAAATATTTATCTTACCTGTGATGGCTATTCACTAAAAAGAACAAAATAAGGCTATGTAATTCCAAGTTCTCATAAAGGAAAATGAATAAATAAACAAACAAAAAACCTGGCAGCAAGTGTTCTAAGGACAGTCATGTGCATTTGCCCTGAAAAAGGCCTATTAATCAGGTTTAATGATATAAGTGCACTAAAGAAGACATTTAATTTGAAAACTAATACTCTAATAGATTTCATGGTGATATACGAACTTGCAGTCATGATCTGAGTATCTAATCTAGCACTTAAAACTCTAAATTATATACACTTTTAAATTTTGAATGTGAGAGTTGAGGACTTGCTTTATTCTTGTTTATGGAAATATAAAAATTGATACATGACAAAAATACAATATGAACATTTCAGCCACAAAATAAAAAGGATTTAATTACCACATGTCTCCCATCAAAAACACACCACAGATGTTCATCTAAAAATGCATATCTTGAAATTAGAATTTTCTACAAATAAAAGTGATTCATCTTCTACTCCAGGTCTTAGACAAATTGTGTCACTTCTTACATGATAATCAGCCACCATTTTAATTAGAAGTTGTCATTCACCCCAGCACACCACTCTCTGGAAGAGATCAAGTAACAGTTTGTACAGCTGCTCCCATGCTTTGTCTGTCATCTTTGGTCTGACTTTGAATTCCTCTCCCCATCTCTTCCTCTTCTTTAGATAATTCCCCTCCTCCTTTTCCTCACTCCCACTGAGCTGTCAAGAGTTGAAATACTGTAATATGAAATCATTGCCTCTATGACTTTAAAAAAAGGAAAGCTTGCACTAGATTTTGATCAAAGAGAATCATTTATAAGATAGATGCAGCAAAAAACCTCAGGGAGTGTTTTTTTTTTTTTTTTTTCCCTCCCTGAAGCATCAGGATTATATGAAATAACAAAGACAAAGAAACATATTTTTAAACATTTTTTTGTTCTAACTGCATGATTAAGGTTTCTACTATACGGTGTTCATCATTATTTTTTTTTTTTACCTTATTATTCAGCACCACCTCAGAAAGATGTCACCTGTGAACATATAACTCCAGTAAAAATGGGAAGGGTGAGGAATATAAGAATCACAGCTCTCACTTTTGTGAGCAACAATGAATGGAGAATGAAAAGAAAGCTGTAACTATTTTGTAGGGGCAAGAAGAGCTCTGGGGAAGACCCATAAGGTTGAATCATCAAGTGATAACGATGTTTTCAATTCTCCTTGCTGTCATTCTTATAAGGATGCATTTATGTTGTGCCACATCTCATTATAATCTCTACCCCTACAGTAAAACATGCAGTTGCTAATGTTCACATGAAAGGAGACCACTGTGCTTTGTCCTTTAGGGGAAACTGTTTAACTGAATCCCACGTAGTAGTCTTTGCTAAACCACTGGAGTGAGACCTTGCACAAGGTCACGGTAACTTTTAGGAGGCTTGCATACCGTTCTCCATGTAGAGCATCAGACATTAAATTTCCAGGGCCTCCTTCACAGAGAAAATGGCTCCAAAAACCTCTGTCCCAGAAGTGAAGAAAATAAGTGTAATGGAAGGTCACTGGCCATTTTTATATCTGCTTTTTATGTGACATTCCTGTTGTCTGTTGGATGTGGAAAGTGACATTTTTAAAATGTGAAATGAAAGAATTTAGTTTGCATAATGGCATTCTTTACCCAGGTTTTGAAATGCTTACTTATTTATATTCTGGTTTTGAAAATGTAGCCATTTCCTGAGTCTCTGGGCAGATATACAGGAAATGACACATCTGTTTCTAATTTATTCATTTAATTTTTAGTTTTATAGTAATGCACCCATTGCCTTGGTCCCTAGGTGAATATAAAATATTAACCATATAATAACAAAGTCAAATAATAAAAGCGAGTTACCAAAAATGTGTGGGTTTGAGGTCTTGAAGGCCGAGGAACCAATATATTTTCAGATTAGTAATATAAAGGCATTAAATATTAGAATCTTGGATTAAAGCAAAAAAAGGAAATAAGTGAAAGGAAACAAGATAATTAGTAGGATAAGGAGAAAAAAGAAGAATCCCTTAAAATATGTAGACTTGAAAATTATCGAGGCTCTCCAAGTCAATCCTTTGTGTGCATATGTGTACGTGTATATAAAGGACAGGCTATTTTAAAAGAATTATTGGATATGTGTTGGGAAGAATCAAATCTGATTAAGGTGAGACATTGACCATTGGGGGGGTAGTGACTAGAGGGGGTCAGGGACAGGGGGGAGAATGAATGTTCACTTATTCTCAGACACTACCCAGAGTATAAATGCCTTGGGGACAGCCAGGGTCCATTTGTATTTGAAAACCTGGTGTTCAAATGTTTGCAGAATGCAAGTCAAAATGCAGAACCAATGACTACCTGATAGAATTGTATTTGGGATCAGAGAGTCAGACAAGAATAAAATGAAGTACGCTGAGGGAATATATATGTTTTCTTACCAGTGTTTCCCCAGAACCTAGCACCTTACTCCATGGTTTGCTAAATGAAGATGGACTGTGAAGTTCTGCTGCTTTTCTTTATATGCTGGGAACTTCCTGATCTGTTAAGAGGTTCAAATAGGATTAAAGTGCTAGGGGCAAACTATCCAAAAACAAAGGTTTAAAAAAAGTCATAGCAGTTGAAATTTTTGATTGGATTAAATGCATTTTTAGTGTGAGAATGGAAGGTATGTATGCATAAAAGAATATCCCAAAATGCCTAGCAATAAAAGGGACATAGGGTATTCTCATAAAAACGTGTACACACGTACACACACACATACATACGCACACATGTTTTAGCAGAGGAACATGTGTCTCATTAAGGTTTTGCTCTTGACTAGTGTCATGTCTGATGCTACATGCTATTTCTCTTCACATGTTGCATTGCACTAACATCTTTAGTGGGGGGGGGGTAGAAGAGAATTGGCAATAGCAGAGGCATTAGAATGCCCTTAAAGGTTAGCAGTTATTATTAAATAAATGAAAGAGGCTGTCCTGGGAGTGAAATCCAACCACAATAATGAGAATTATAAAGATACTGTAGGACAAAGCTTGAAGTGATCACCCACTTGTCTCAGTGAGCCTTGTGCCTTTTATCTTCCATGGTCTAAAGAACAAAATGGAAGAAGGATATATTTGGAAGAAAGATGAGAAACTGTTTGTTTTTGGCATATTAAGAGACTTTATGTAATTTTTAAGCTATGTTTTTATTATCTGAAAGGATAGAAAGATTCAGTCTAAAATTGTGGTATATCAAGTTTATATAAAATAGGGATATAGATTTCGAAGCATGAAGATTACTTAATACTGTGATGGTTTATCAAAAGAAATATTAGCTTTCCATGGAGATCTTTACACGTATTTTTTTCCATTAGCATTAATTCTTCAAACCTAGTTTTGTAAATAAGTAGAGGTGAAAAAATGGAAATAAACTGATTTCAAACCTTACTATAATGAAAGAATAATTTAGACAGTTTAAGACTAGTATAAGGACTCACAGATCAATGAAACAAAATAGAACATCCCAAAATAGACCAATATCTTATGTCAATTGTTAAAAAAAGTCAAGATATTTCAATGGGGAAATAATATTTTCAACAAACAGTGCCTGAAAAATTGGACATCTTTATGCAAAAAATGAAACTTGATTCTTGTACCATATACAGACATTAACTCATAGACTTAAATGTTGAAAGCTATATTATATAATTTCTCTAAGAGAAGAGGATATCTTTGAGTCTTCAGGTGAGATAAAAAAAATAAAATAAGTATCATTTTTGATATGTTTCCACCATGAAAACATTATTACAATCAAGATAACCTATCAGGGGCCAGGGTGGCTCAGTCAGTTAAGTGTCTGCCTTCAGCATCATGATGTCAGGGTCCTGGGATTAAGCCCCCAGTCCAGCTCCCTGCTCAGTGGAGAGTCTGCTTCTCTCTTTGCTCCTGCCCCCTGCTTGTGCTTTCTCTTTCCCTCTCTCAAATAAATAAATTAAAAAATATTAAAAAATAAAAGATAATGAACATATAAATCACTCATTAATTATCTCATGTTCCTTCCTAATCTTTTTCCTCCCATGTCTTCTCCTCATTCCAAGAACACTGATCTGCTTTCTGAATCTGTAGTTTGCATTTTCCACAATTTTATATAAATGTAATAAATTATGTGCTTTTTTGAGTATATTATTTATTCTTTTTACCATTGAGTATAATGTTCTAATAAAAGCAAAATTCATGACACTTCAACTTCGTATCCCCATTTTAATTAGATTTTTCTCCTGTTCTAAAACATTTGTAAAAATGTTGCCAATTTTTTTTAGTTTCTTGTGTACAACAGAGTAATTCAATATTTATATAAATTATGAAATGATCACCGTAAGGTCTAGTTGCCTCCTGTCATCATACAAAGTTGTTACATTATTAACTATATTTTCTATGCCTTACATTGCATACATATGTCTTATAAACTGGAAGATTATGTCTCTTAATTTTTTTCGCCTGTTTTGTCCATCCCCTGCCACATCCCTCCTCTCTGGCTACCATCAGTTTGTTTGTCTATGAGCCTGTTTCTATATTGTTTGTTCATTTGCTCATTACATGTATAGATGAAGTACTTAAGATAGAACCCTGTAGTCTGTCCATTTTGTCACACATGGCAAGATTTCATTTTTTCATATCTGTAATATTTATTTTGTATTTCCCTACCTTCTTAATCCACTAATCTATTAATAGACATCTATGCTGCTTTTATATTTGGCTGTATTAAATAATGTTTCAGGGAAGGTGCTTATATTTTTTTAAATGATGGATTTCATTTTCTGGATGAACACCTAGAGGTGGAATGCTGAACCATATAGTAGTATGATTTTTAATTTTTTGAGGAACCTCCATACTGTTTTCAATTAGTGGCTGATCCAATTAACATTCCCAACAACAGTGAACAAGGGTTCCCTTTGCTCCACACCCTCACCAGCACTTATTATTTTTTGTCTTTTTGATAATAGCCATTCTGACAGTTATGAGGTAATACTCTTACTGTGGTTTTGATTTGTAGTTCTCTGATGGGTGATGTTGAGCCTTAGATTCATGTGCCTGTCAGCAGTCTGTATGTCTTCTTTGGAAAAATGCTTATTCAAGCTTCTGCCCATTTTTAAATCAGATTGTTTTCTGATATTGGGTTGTATGAATTCTTCATGTATTTTAGGTGTTAACTCTTTATCAAATACATCATTTGTGAATATCTTCTCCCATTCAGTAGGTTGCCTTTCCATTTTGTTGATGATTTCCTTCAGTGTGCAAAAGCTTTTTTAGTTTAATGTAGTTCCATTTTATTTTTGGTTTCATGCCCTTCCCTGAGGAGACATATCTAAATAATATATTGCTGAGACCAGTGCCCAAAAGGTTACTGCCTATGTTTTTTTTTTTTTCTAGGAATTTTAAGTTTCAGGTCTTATATTTAAGTCTTTTGTCCATTCTGTTTTTATTTTTATATATGGTATAAGACACTTGTCCAGTTTCATTATTTTGCATGTAGCTGTCCAATTTTTCCCATCACCATTATCAAAGAAACTGTCTTTTGCCTATTGCATATTTTTCCTTTGTCATAGATTAATTGACCATATAAACATGGGTTTACATCTGGGTTCTCTGTTCTGTTCAATTATTTTATAGTATAGTTTGAAATCTGGAAGTGAGATACCACCTGTTTTGTTTTGTTTTTGTGTGTTTGTGTGTTTGTGTGTGTGTGTGTGTGTGTTTGTTCTTAAGATTGCTTTGGCTACTCAGGGTCTTTTGTGGTTCCATGCAAATTTTAGAATTATTCTAGTTTTATGAAAAATACTATTGGTATTTTGATAGAGATTGCATGAAATTTATAGATTTCTTTGGATAGTGTGGACATTTTAAGAATATTCTTCTAATTCATGAGAATGGTGTATCTTTCTATTTATGTCATCTTCAATTTCAGTGATGTCTTATAGTTTTCAAAGTATAGGTCTTTCATTTCCTTGGTTAAATTTATCCCTAAGTATTTTATCCTTTTTGATGCTGTTATAAGTGGAATTTTTAAAAATAACAGCCTTTCCAGCAGCTCAAAACTTGAAACAACTAAAACAGTTTCAATAAATAGTTAGAAGGTAGAATACAGGCTTTCCCCATTGTATATTCTTACCTCCTTTGGAATTGATGAATGGATAAAGTTGTGAGATATATATTTCTCAAGATTTCAAGACAATGAAATCTTGCCATTGGTGACAACATGGATGGGCCTAGAGGGTATCATGCTAAGTGAAATGTCTGTTAGTAAAAGACAAATACCATATGATTTCACTCATATGTGGAAATTAAGAAACAAAAAACTCCACTCTTTTAAAAAGATGTATTTATCTTTTATCTGTATTTATGTATTTAGAGAGAGAGAGAGAGTACAAATGCGACCAGGGGGGATGGGTAGGAGAGAGGGAGAAAGAGGATCTCAAGTAGACTCCCTCCTGAGCTTGGAGCCCAACACCAGGCTGGGCTGGATCCCGTGACTCTGAGATCATGACCTAAGGTGAAATCAAGAGTTAGAGTCTTAGCTGACTGAGCCACCCAGGCACTCCAAAATCAGACTCTTAAATCCAGAGAACAAACAGGTGGTTTCCAGAGGGAAGGCAGGTGAGAGGCTGAGTGAAATAAAGGGGATTAAGAGTACACATATCTTGATAAGCACTGAGAAATGTATAGAATTGTTAAATCATATTATATATCTGAAACTAATATAACACTGTTGATTATACTTGAATTTTAAGAAAATTTAAAAATTCCTTTATGATAGTTTATTAGTGTATAGAAATACAACAACAAAAGAAATACAACAGATTACTGTAGATTGATTTTTGTATCTTGCTACTTTATTGAATTCAGTCATTAATTGTAATGGTTTTTGGTAGAGGTTTTAGGGTTTTCTATATATAAAATGTCATCTGTAAATTATGATAGTTTTAATTCTTCCTTTCCGATTGGGATGGCTTTCTTTTTTCTTGCCTAATTGCTGTAGCTAGGATTTCCAATAGTAGAAAGTGGGGAGAATGGACATCCATGTCTTGTTTCTGATATTAGAGAAAAGGTTTTCTGGGGTTTGTCATATATAGCCTTTTTAAATTTTGAGATATGTTCCCTTTAAATTCACTTATTTGAGAGTTTTTGTCATGAATGGACCCGGAATTTTTCAAATGCTTTTTCTGCATCTATTGACTTGATTTTCATCTCATTTTGTCAATGTGCTGTATTGTGTTGTTTTACAAATATGGAATCATTCTTGCATCTCTGGAATAAATCCCATTTGATCATGGTGTATAAATCATTTTAATGCATTATTGAATTTGGTTTACTAATATTGAGGATTTTTGCATCTAATTTCATCAGGAATTTTTGTCTGTAGTTTTCTTTGTATGTAGTGTCTTTGGTTTAGGTATCAGAATAATCCTGGCCTGGAGGAATGAACTTGGAATTTAATTTTTTGAAATAGTTTGAGAAGCATAGGTATTTACTCTTTTTTAAATACTGGGTAAGATTCACCTGTCAAGCCTGGTCCTGGATTTTTGCTTGTTGGTGTTTTTTTTTTTTTTTTTAATTATGGATTAATTTTTTATTAATAGTAATTGGTCTATTTATATTTTATATTCCTGACTGATATTGTAAGATTATATGTTCCTAAGTATTTATCTGTTTCTTCTCAGTTGTACATTTGTTGGCATCTAATTATTTTTAGTAGTCTTTTATGATTCTTTATATATCTGTGGAATTAGTTGAAACTTCTCTTTTTTTTTCATTTTTTATCTTGTTTATTTGGATCCTCTTTTTCTTGATGAGTCTTACTAAATGTTTATCAGGTTTATTTTTTTTCATTATCTATTTCATTTATTTCCTCTTTGATTTTATGATTTTATTCCTTCCAGTAACCTTATTTGTTTGTTCTTCTTTTTTTAGTTCCTTTATGTGTAAGGTTAGATTTTTTTTCTTGGTTGTTAAGGAAGGTTGTATTACTATAAAGTTTGTTTTTGTAACTTTTTTTCCTGTGTTCCATTACTTTTTAAGTATTATGACTGTAATTTTCATTTGTCTTAAGGTATTCTTTTTAATTTCTTCTTTGATTTCTTTCATTGATCCATTTGTTATTTAGTAGTATGTTCTTCAGTCTCCTCATGTTTGTTTTGTTTTGTTTTCAGTTGTGTTGCAGTTGATTTCTAGTTTCTTACCATAGTGATTGGGAAAGATGCTTAATAGGATTTCAACATTTTTAAGTTTACTGAAGCTTGTTCGTAGCTTATTATGATCTATTCTGGAGAATGTTCCATGTGTACTTGAGAATAATATTTATTCTGCTGTTTTTGGATGGAATGTGTGTGTATGTGTATATATATATATATATATATATATACACTATATATAGATAGAGATAGATCTATATCACTTCACTTTCATCAATGGATAGATCATTTAGACACAAAATCAGTAAGTAAACAGTGGCTTTGGAAAATATATTAAGACTTAGTAGATGTAGATGTATAAAAAATTAAAAATAAAATAAAAAATAAAAAGCATGAATTAATACTTCATAGTTTTTTTATTACTAAGCAGTATTCCATTTTATGAATATACTACGGTTTATCCTTTAACCTGTTGATGGATATTGGTTTGTTTCTAGCTTTTAGTTATCGGAAATAAAACTGCTATGAATATTAATACATGGTTTTGTAAGAATAAATGGGTTTATTCCTCTTTAAGTACCTAGGAACAGAATGGCTTATCATATGCTGTTTATGTTTAAATTTATTTTAATCTGCTAAACTGTTTTTCAAAGTGGCTTTACCATTTTACATTTCCTTTTTTTAAAGATTTTATTTATTTATTCATGAGAAACACAGAGAGAGAGACAGAGACATAGGCAGAAGCAGAAGCAGGCTTCTCTCAGGGAGCCCAATGTGGGACTTGATCCCAGAGTTCTTGGCCCTGAGCCAAAGGTAGACGCTCAACCACTGAGCCACCCAGGCATTCCCCATTTTACATTTCCACCAATGTGCATAAAAGTGTCAGTTTCTCCACCCTATTGTCAGCACTTGGTGGTATGACCAATGCTTTTAATTTTAGACATTCTCATATATACATAGTGATGGTATCTCATTGTCGTTTCAATTTTAGTTTCCTTTGTCTAGTAAATATATATATGGTAAGGTATCCATTCATATTGCCCATTTTAAAATAAGTTTATTATAGAATTTTGAAAAAAAATTATTCCTTGAGTATCCATTCTCAAAGATAAGGTTTGTAAATTTATAAGATTTCTCTTACTCTGTCCCCATTAGATAGTTCCTGCTAAAATAATATTGCAACTAAAGTGTGAGCTTGTGAGTAAAAACTTACACATATATATATTTATTATATACTAAAATATATTTATATATTATATATGAACTATTTACATATAGAGATGAACAAAAACATAAGAAAATATAAATGGCTATTTATAAAATAGTTGCTTGGAAGAAACTGAGTGAAATTATCCCCATACACAAAATGGCAAAGATACAGAAAAATGAAATTCTGAGTATAAAAAACAAAGATTTGAATGACATATTCAAGGGATCTAAGAGCAATATATTTCCTAGATATTAGATATACTGTTCTTTGAAACTATTTGGTCCTGTTGCCTTTTTAAATAATATTTTTAAAGCAAAAAAAAATTACTTTTTGAATATCTTCTAAAGGTATTTGTATATTCTGTCTTTTCTTCTTGGATCAATAGGCCCATATGTTTATGACTGAAAACATAAAGCTTTCTTTAGAACAAGTATAGAAATGATTTTGATACTTTTGTTTGGAAGATGGAAGTAAAAACTGTCCAGGAAACACAGGGGGAAAGTGTTTTGTACACAAACAATTTTTAGCATAGATTTAATGTATGGGCTAAAGTAAGGAGGGCACGTGATGTGATGATCATTGGGTGTTATATGCAACTGATGAATTATTGAACACTACATCTGAAACTGAAAAAAAAAACTTAAAATTAAAATGTTTTTTTTAAGAAAATCCATATTATCTTTAGCCATGATCAAAATCAATGTGATTCCTAGTTTGAGATGTTTGTTCTGTTTTTGTTTGTTTGTTTGTTTGTTGTTTGTTTTTGTTTGTTTTGTTTGTTTGTTTTAATAAAAAGTGAGGTTGTAGGGCAGCCTGGGTGGCTCAGCGGTTTAGCGCCTGCCTTTGGCCCAGGGCGCGATCCTGGAGACCCGAGATCGAGTCCCGCATCGGGCTCCCTGCATGGAGCCTGCTTCTCCCTCTGCCTGTGTCTCTGCCTCTCTCTCTCTCTCTCTCTCTCTCTCTCTCTCTCTCTCTCTCTCTGTGTGTGTGTCTCATGAAAAAATAAATAATATCTTAAAAAAAAAGTGAGGTGAAGGTTTCAAGAGACCATTAAACTCAGCTAAAGCATTTTACTACTGCTTATTTTTCTTTATATAAAATCATATTTTGAAACATTCAAATATCATCCATGAAAGTTTTAGATCTCATATGAGACTTTTTTTTTAATGCCAAGTGCACTGGTAATACTGGTCCAACTCAAGTTGGGTGAGTAGCTTCTAGGGGGAGGAGCTTTGTGAAGGTCTGTGACTGGAGGCAGGGGAGGCTATGATGAGACAACATTTCAAAGGGCCGGGGTTGAAGAGGAGTGCTGTGAATTTTAAAAGCTCTTACCCCTATGGTAAAATGATGAGCTGATATGTTAGGCTTTGAGTAATAATTGATATGACCATTCTTCCTTTGAGTTCTGAGCAAATTGAGTCAGTTGCAGATCAAAATACTGCTAATAACACTGAATTGAAGATTTCAGTTTGATGTAAGATCAGGGTTGATCTTCCTAATATTTCTCACTGAAGTGAACAAATTCACCTGAACCCTTTTTAAAGACTGAGCATTGGGCAGCCCCGGTGGCTCAGCGGTTTAGCGCCACCCTCCACCCAGGGCGTGAACCTGGAGACCTGGAATCGAGTCCCACGTCGGGCTCCCTGCATGGAGCCTGCTTCTCCCTCTGCCTCTCTCTCTCTCTCTCTCTCTCTCTCTGTGTGTGTGTGTGTCTCCCATGAATAAATAAATAAAACCTTAAAAAAAAAAAAAAGACAGCATTTCAGGGTAGGCAAAATATAGAAGAAAAAATGTATTAGTCCTGAGGATGAACTGGTTACAACAATCAGAGGAATCACTTCTCCTTGGGGGAAGAAAAAGAAAATGGGCAGACCCAAAACAAAGCTATTTCTGTCTATGAAAATGTAAGAAGTTGAGGTACTTAAGGAATATATCTAATCATGAATCTGCTACCTCCCTTGAGGGAGAATAGATTCTCTTTCCTTTTTTGTTAGTTGAAGCATTATTTGGAAAGGGAGCATAATATTGGATAAAGAGATTTTCTTTTTTTTTTTGATAAAGATATTTTCTACAGGATCTTTGTAAGTCTTATATATTCTGTATGTTGCAATATATATGAAAATTTAGATGTTTCCTAGGATATTAGAATATCTTACTTAATAGACAATATTCCATCTTCTTTTTTCAATTATAAGGAACAAACACATTAATTATATGTCAGGGAATGTTCTATGGGTGTGTGTGTGTGTGTGTGTGAGAGAGAGAGAGAGAGAGAGAGAGAGATTATAAAACAGAACTTGATCAAAGGCCATTTAAAGTACTCTGCTCCTGTCACTATCCCAATGACTACAAATAAACTTGTTAATAGCTGTATTAATTATATCTCACAATTCTGTCTCACTCATGGTGCTCAGAATAGAATGCCCTACCCTAATCTATCTCCCTCTATAGAATCATTCTTGGTATCGTATAAGAATCTTTCTTAGAACCCTCTAGAATTTCTCTCACTTGAGCTTTATTAGTATTTTTCTTTCTGCTAATATTTTTAAAAAATATTAATTGTTCTATGTTTCTAAAACAAATTCAGTTTATATAACACCTATAGTAAATATAGAAAATGTAGAGGTGATATTAGAAACATCAATAGTTCATTTACATTTACTGAGTCTCAGCTATATGCCAATCCTGTGCTAAAGGAAACAATGAATATGAATGAAAAGGTCAATATATTCATTAAGAGTTACCATTCCTACATTTTATTTGAAATAATATTTCAATTAAAATTAATGACTAATTACAGGATTTTTAGTACTATCATTTGTATTTAAACTTCTTATGAATGCATCTTTCCTCTCAACCAGATCGAGAGTTTCATTAATTTAGCTTTTGTATTTAAACTTGATTTGCTATAAGATGTTCTTACCTTCGTAGAATTATCTGCAACAGGATCCTAGTATCCATTCTTGTCTTCTTTCTTATGATCAAAATCACATTTTGTGACGGTACTAATGTGCCCAGATAAAAATATTTACTTCCTGAGACTCTCTTCCATTTAGGTGTGGTTGTGTATCATAGTTTTGCCTAATGACATTAAGCAGAATTCTTCTGAGAAGTTCTGGAAGAACTTTTGACTTCCTTTCAGAGGCTCTGCCCCCTTTCTTTCTTCCTTCCTTGTTCTTTCTACTTGCATGTGGACAAGAGGCTGGAAGTCAGCTCTCTTGAGATCCAGAGGCAATAAAATAAAAAGAGATTCACATTGTTATGGCAAAACTAAAATATCAAAAAACTTTGGTTGCTAACACCATCCCTGAGTTACTGTCACCTAGGCTTTTATTCCATAAAATAATAAAGTTTAATCAGTTATTTTGTTATTACTAGCGGTCAAACATCTAAATTGATTTAACAGTATACAAATTTGTTCAGGACAGCCTTAAGTCAGGAATGACTAATCTTCATTTGGTACTAATACTATAATATAGATTATTAAAATTAACTGAAATAATGTGACTTAAGAATATAATAAGTTATGGGTTGAAACATATAAATATAGAAAGTAAGTTAAAACGAGAAGAGTCATCCCTTTTTATTTTTTTATTTTATTTTTTTTATAAATTAATTTTTATTGGTGTTCAATTTACCAACATACAGAATAACACCCAGTGCTCATCCCGTCAAGTGTCCCCCTCAGTGCCCGTCACCCATTCACCCCCACCCCCCGCCCTCCTCCCCCTCCACCACCCCTAGTTCATTTCCCAGAGTTAGAAGTCTTTATGTTCTGTCTCCCTTTCTGATATTTCTCACACATTTCTTCTCCCTTCCCTTATATTCCCTCTCACTATTATTCATATTCCCCAAATGAATGAGAACATACACTGTTTGTCCTTCTCCGGTTACTGTGGCCAACTTCAAAAACGGTGTTGCCTGAGTTCTCCTCTGGGATTTTGATGGAATCTTGTCTCACATTTAGATCTTTCATCTATTTTGAGTTTATCTTTGTGTATGGTGCAAGAGAGTGGTCCAGTTTCATTCTTCTGCATGTGGATGTCCAATTTTCCCAGCACCATTTATTGAAGAGACTTTCTTCCAGTGGATCGTCTTTCCTCCTTTATCGTATATTAGTTGACCATAAAGTTCAGGGTCCACTTCTGGGTTCTCTGTTCTGTTCCATTGATCTATGTGTCTGTTTTTGTGCCAGTACCACACTGTCTTGATGAACACAGCTTTGTAGTACAACCTGAAATCTGGCATTGTGATGCCCCCAGATACGGTTTTCTTTTTTAAAATTCCCCTGGCTGTTTGGGGTCTTTTCTGATTCCACACAAATCTTAAAATAATTTGTTCTAAGTCTCTGAAGAAAGTCCATGGTATTTTGATAGGGATTGCATTATACGTGTAAATTGCCCTGGGTAACATTGACATTTTCACAATATTAATTCTGCCAATCCATGAGCATGGAATATTTTTCCATCTCTTTGTGTCTTCCTCAATTTCTTTCAGAAGTGTTCTATAGTTTTTAGGGTATATTTTGAGAACCATTTGAATGGTAAATGGTTCTCCAACCTTTTATTTTCAGGTTGTAGGTGTCCTTCTGTCTAAAATGAGTCTCTTGTAGACAGCAAATAGATTGGTCCTGCTTTTTTATCCAGTCTGAAACCCTGCGCCTTTTGATGGGGTCATTAAGCCCATTCACGTTCAGAGTTACTATTGACAGATATGAGTTTAGTGTCATCATGATATCTATTTAGTCCTTGTTTTTGTGGATTGTTCCACTGAACTTCTTCTTAAAGGGGAGTTTTAAGAGTCCCCCTTAAAATTTCTTGCAGAGCTGGTTTGGAGGTCACATATGCTTTCAGTTCCTGCCTGTCTTGGAAGCTCTTTATCTCTCCTTCCATTTTGAATGAGAGCCTTGCTGGATAAAGTATTCTTGGTTGCATGTTCTTCTCATTTAGGACCCTGAATATATCCTGCCAGCCCTTTCTGGCCTGCCACATCTCTGTGGAGAGGTCTGCTGTTACCCTAATATTCCTCCCCATGAAAGTCAGGGACTTCTTGTCTCTTGCTGCTTTAAGGATCTTCTCTTTATCTTTGGAATTTGCAAGCTTCACTATTAGATGTCGAGGTGTTGAACGGTTTTTATTGATTTTAGGGGGGGATCTCTCTATTTCCTGGATCTGAATGCCTGTTTCCCTTCCCAGATTGGGAAAGTTTTCAGCTAGGATTTGTTCAAATACATATTCTGGCCCTCTGGCCCTTTCGGCTCCCTCGGGAACCCCAATTAAACGTAGGTTTTTCTTCCTTAGACTGTCATTTATTTGCCTTAATCTGTCTTCATGGTCCCTTAATTGATTGTCTCTTTTTTCCTCAGTTTCCCTCTTTGCCATTAACTTGTCTTCTATGTCACTCACTCGTTCTTCCACCTCGTGACCCTCGTCATTAGGACTTCTAGTTTGGATTGCATCTCATTCAATTGATTTTTAATTTCTGCCTGATTGGATCTAAATTCTGCAGTCATGAAGTCTCGTGAGTCCTTAATGCTTTTTTCTAGAGCCACCAGTAGCTGTATAATGGTGCTTCTGAATTGGTTTTCTGACATTGAAGTGTAATCCAGATTCTGTAACTCTGTGGGAGAGAGGGCTGTTTCTGATTCTTTCTTTTGAGCTGAGGTTTTCCTTCTAGTCATTTTGCTCAGTGCAGAGTGGCCAAAAACAAGTTGTATTGGAACACGGGGGAGTATCACTGGTCCGTCCAGCTGGTCTTCTGGGGGAGGGGCCTGCTGTGCTGATTCTCAGGTGTTAGCACTTGGGGGAGCTGCTCTGCCCCTGCCTGCTGCAGGGCTCAGCGGGGGTTGTTTACCCCGTGGGGCCCCAGGAGGATCAGCCGCAGTTGCTATGGCAACTCTGGAAGCCTGGATTCAGCCTCCGCAGGAACTACGGGGCTCGGGGCTCTCGGTTCTCCGTCCGCAGGGCCTGGAGGCTCCGGGGCGGGGCCGCTGATCTGCTCAGCTCGGGGCAGGAGCGTCCTCGCTGTCCTGGGCCCTCCCGGCCTCTGCCTGTCCCAGGGGGAGGCCGGATCCTGGGCTGTGTCCCGGCGCCCTGTGCTCCGGGGCCTGCGCTGTTGGATTCGCGCTCCCGCCCCGCAGCCCCCTCCGCGGAGCCGCCGCCCGAGCCCCTCCGAGCTGCTCCGGTCCGCTGTGCGCGCGCTGCAGCCCTTAGGGAGCTCGGAGCACTCTCCTGTGCTCGCAGGTGTCTGTTAGTGTCCCCGGGAGCCCGAGGGCATCCCCGCCCTCCTGGGTCCTGCTCCAACTCCCTGCGAGCCCCTTTCCGCCCGGGAAGGTTGGTGCAGCTCCTGCTCCTCCGGGACGGGGCTCTCCTGTCCTGGGGACACTCGCCCCGGCCTCAGCCCAGCTCCTCGCGGGACCCCTCCCCCTCGGAGGCCTTTTGTTCCTTTATTTCTTTTTCCCCGTCTTCCTACCTTGATAGAAGCGCGAACTCTTCTCACTGTAGCATTCCAGCTGGTCTCTCTTTACATCTCAGGCCGAATTCGTAGATATTCAGGATGATTTGAAGGTTATCTAGGTAATTTGGTGGGGGCAGGTGATTTGGGGACCCTGCTCTTCCGCCATCTTGCCCCTCAGTCATCCCTTTTTAAAATACAAATCAAAACCACAATGAGATCCCACCTCACACCAGTGAGAATGGGGAAAATTAACAAGGCAGGAAACAACAAATGTTGGAGAGGATGCAGAGAAAAGGGAACCCTCTTACACTGTTGGTGGGAATGTGAACTGGTGCAGCCACTCTGGAAAACTGTGTGGAGGTTCCTCAAAGAATTAAAAATAGACCTGCCCTACGACCCAGCAATTGCACTGTTAGGGATTTACCCCAAAGATTCAGATGCAATGAAACGCCGGGACACCTGCACCCCGATGTTTCTAGCAGCCATGTCCACAATAGCCAAACTGTGGAAGGAGCCTCGGTGCCCATCGAAAGATGAATGGATAAAGAAGATGTGGTCTATGTATACAATGGAATATTACTCAGCCATTAGAAACGACAAATACCCACCATTTGCTTCAACGTGGATGGAACTGGAGGGTATTATGCTGAGTGAAGTAAGTCAATCGGAGAAGGACAGTGTATGTTCTCATTCATTTGGGGAATATGAATAATAGTGAAGGGGAATATAAGGGAAGGGAGAAGAAATGTGTGGGAGATATCAGAAAGGGACACAGAACATAAAGACTCCTAACTCTGGGAAATGAACTAGGGGTGGTGGAAGGGGAGGAGGGCGGGGGGGTGGGGGTGAATGTGTAACGGGTACTAGGGGGGCACTTGACAGGATGAGCACTGGGTGTTATTCTGTATGTTGGTAAATTGAACACCAATAAAAATTAATTTATTAAAAAATAAAAAAATAAAACGAGAAGAGTCATCCCTTTTTAGAAGTTATAATTTGGGGTCTAAAGTAATAGCTTGAGTACAATTGGGATTTTCAAGATGAGTATCACATATCTTTGGACCCAAGGTACGGATGAGTTTGTCCTCAGGATGGGAATAGACCTAAGAATCTGAAAGCCATTTACCTATTGTCTATTTTTCACTTCTGCTAAGGGCATGAATCTTCCATAATATTCTCTCCCTGTAACTAATGAAAACTACTACTTCATATCAACACGGACTAACACAGCCATTCTACCACTCTTGAAGTTCATAATTTACCATCTGATGAAGTCTGATTCATCTTCTTTCTTAAGTTACATGATTCCTAATTTCTGAGAGATGATCATTTGGGTCAGGTGTCTACTCTAGTTCAAATAGCTGTTGTTGGGTCAAACATTAGAGAAGGGAAACTCAAAAGATCAACTGGTTGGGGGGGGGGGCAGCCCCAAAACAAATCATTCATTTATCAATTGGAAAATAGCACCATATTTTTTCCTCTAAGCTTATAAATGTTGGGGGTCACTCTTATTCTCAGATTTCTAAAATGGGACTTAAGACTTAATACAAAATAATGCTGTTAGCCTTCCTTTCCATCTCTCACTCCTGCTTTATTTTTTAAGAAGTGGCTTATGTGATTGAAAACAATAGAGAACAACTAAGCATGTGTACTGGGCTCTTCCTCTTCTTTTCATTTTCTATCATGCTGATATTTTTCATCAAACCATCTGTGCCTTGCTCTACTTCTGTTTTGGTGCATAAGTACACTTGAGCCACAACTGAATTCCGACTTTTGAAGGCATCCATGGTTTCCTTTCTCACTGACTATACTGTCAGGTTGTTTTTTTTTTTTTTTAAGATTTTATTTATTTATTCATGAGAGACACAGAGAGAGAGAGGCACACAGGCAGAGGGAGAAGCAGGCTCCATGCAGATAGCCTGACGTGGGGTTCGATCCCAGGACTTCAGCATCACACTCTGGGCCAAAGGTAGGCGCTCAACCGCTGAGCCACCTACATGTCCCTGTCAGGTTTTAATAGATGTAAGGCAATAAGGCAAAATTCCCATTGCTGTTTTCTGTACTTGTGTTTGTTCTGCTCTGTAAAATAACATTCAGTTGTGAGCATTAAATGAAATAAAATAAGAGTGACTCTTTAAATTTATTTCTTTCATATACAAAAGTTAAGAGATAAGCAGTCTGGCTCTTATTTGGTGACCCTATAGCATTAAGTATTCAAAGACTCCATCTCCTTGCAGCTCCTTTCTCTGTGACCTCAAGATGTCATGCTCATCCACATAGGCCAAAATGGAAGCTATAGTTCCTGCCATCATATCTGTATGTCAAGGTTATAGGCAGAGAAGGATCAAAAAAGAATATGGTAATAAATAATTTCTTTAATTTGTTACAGAAAACTTCTCTCTTAAGTCCTTGTTTAGCACATCTAAACCTTGAGACATCTGCTTAGAAGAGAATCTATGACCATGTACTCAGCTGAAATCTAGATATTTTATTCTAAAGGAAAAGGGAAAACTATTGAGAGACAATACCTAAGATATGTCATGAATAATAATAATCAGTTAAGTAATATGCTTATTATCCTCTTTTAATAGTTCACTATCATTAAAATATTTGTCTCTTCAGCATTTATTAAGCATCTACTATGTGCCAGAGTTTATGTTTGGCTTAGGGATACAAAATTGAATTACCATTACTGCCCTTGAGGATCTTATATTCTAATTATGCTATTATACACTGTATAATTACACAGATCAGTCTTCAGGGATTATTTACCTTTAATTTCTTTTAATGAAACAAACTAGACATTAAAAAATATTGAAATGCCTGTTTTCTTTGATTTTCTCTTTTCCTTTGCATTCTACATCCATTGGTTGAAATTGCAAAAGAAAAATAAATGCTTAGTTCCCATATTTAGAGGACTGTTGATTCCTCTACATCTCTGGCTGGTAAATGCACACAAGAATACTGCTGAGAAGCCTGTAGGGGTTAAATTCATTATCTTGATGAATTTATTAAGCTTCAGATATGGCCCTTTGCTGGCTCAGCACATTGATTTTATCAGCACATCAAGAGTACATTAATATCTCAGAGGTAGAAACACATTAAGCGAGCTCTTAAGACACTTATAAATTCAGAATGGTGAATGATTAATTCACTGAGAAATGGAACTGCCATAGGAACAATAACACTTGTACCCTTCATGATCAGCTCATTTTTTTTCACTCTGGGCATACTTACATAAGCTGTCAAGTCATATTCTGAAGATCAGCTTATCTTTCCATGAAACATAATTATCACAGGTACCATATAAACTTCAGGTTTATATGACCAGGGATAGTATTTGATCTGACACACCAAAGTGGATAATGAGTGCTTCCAATGACGAGCCATGATCAATATATGCACAATCACAAGAGCTAGATAGATTTCTCCTTTATCTAATGTATAAAAGGAAAAAGCAAAATAAAAACATTACACTTGTATCAGGGTTCATCATTAATACGGAATCAAGTGTGTGTGTGTGTGTGTGAGAGAGAGAATGAAAGGGTTTCATGGAGTCATGTTATCAACATGGCAACATAGGGACCCCTGCCTCTGTCTTCCATCAAAGATTAACAGCCATCTCAGAATGAAAGTAGCTCTGGGAAAGCTGCAGAGTCCACTTAAGAAACTGTAGCAACACAGTACAACAGCAACAACAACAACAACAACAACAAAAAAAAAAAAACTGAGAAGAACTACTAAGAAGAGAAAGAAGACCTTCTCATGTGTCTGCAATCATCCTATTCCCCAAGCTGGCCCTGCACATTACTAAGAAGGGACTCCCCAGCCAAAAAGAGCTCCTAAGACTAGAAAAGAAGAGTGGGTTAAGTGACCAGATTCTTCAGACTTTCAGGGCACCACATGAAGGTTTCTCCTCATTTGCTTCATTCCAACAAAACTGAGAACTATAGCGATATCTAGGAACAGGGAAGAAAAGTAGGGGCTACCATTAGCGGTCTATAGTCGGAGCTATGGAAGTTCACAGTGATCTGTTCTGCAGCCAGCCAATTTTGCCACTTTAATGGCTAGTAACAGCTGCCATGGACCCCCCTACAGATTTCACCAATTTTTGCCTCAAGGGTATTCACACTTTCAGCTCCCAAATCCCTCCCTGTTCCTCTCTCTTTTCCCCTGCAAGAGCCCATATACTAGCCCAGACACCTGTGCGGCTGCATGGGTACAAACTGTCAGCCTAGGGCCCTGCAGATGGGGTTAGCCATTCCAGCCGTGCACTTACAGACCATCAGCCTAACACTGAATATTCTGCTTTGCTCAGTTTACTAATTTAAATGTTAATTTCAGCCAAGAACACACACATAGATATATTCTATGCCAACATTAGAATATTTAGCCAAATATCAGAGCACCCAGTGACCCAAGTCAAATTGACACATACAATTCGCCATCACAATACCTGTGAAGAGATATTGTAAAATAAAAACAAAAGGGTAATCAACCTGCTTTGAGTGCCCCATTTTTGTTTACTGTTTATTTCCTGAGAGTAGGATTTAAGTCTTGTTTACCCTTCTATCACTAGCACTTTATTTGGGTCCTAGAACATTAAGTGTTCAAAGATTATATTTAAAAAGATGTTATAAAATGACGTGGCAAAATAATTAGGATATAAAAAGATATGGCTTCTCTGAAATAAAGTCATATAATCATAATGAGTAGACTTAGATGTAAAGACAAAGCTATGAAGACAGTAGCCAAAGATGAAAACAGGTAAGATATGGAAACACTTTAGGGGAATTAAAAATTTTCTCAAATAATTAGAAGGCTCAGGCATATATTAGCTATATATAAAATTATATATATATATATATATATATATCAAAAAATCTTGAAATACTGAAAATATGTTTGAATTTTCCTATGAGAGATACACAATCAATACAGGAAAAACAGTATATAGAATTGTCAGTAATAATAGCAAAATACAGGTTAATTCTGGGTAATCACTATTAAGGCTACAGATTTAATAAGTCAAGAATTATAAGATACAGAATGTGAGAATAATTCGGTAATGAGTGTTGATAATTTCAATATTTCTTAATAAAGGTTTTGAAGTGGGTGGACAAGTTTATTTTTCTCACTTTATACAGTAGTGAGGTGTCTCAGTCCATTTAGTGTGCTTTAATACAATATCATAGAGACTGTGTCATATAAATAGCCAGCATTAATTTTTCATGGTTCTGGAGGCTGGGAAATCCACAATCAAGACACTGGTAGGTTGGTGTCAGGTGAGAATTCACTTCCTGGTTCATGCTCAGCCAGCCATTTTCTTACTGCACACTCACATAGCAGGAACAGTTGAAAAATCTCTCGGAGGCCTCTTTTGTAATTGCACAGATTCATTCATGGAGACTCCACCTTTATGACCTAATCACCTCCAAGAAGGTCCCACTTCCTAATACTATCGCGTTGAGGATTAGGATTTCAAGGTATGAATCTGGGGGGGGGGGGGCATATCATTCAGTCCATAGAGTAAAAAATAGGATTCAAGTATTGACTTCCATAAATTTAGGGTAGCATTTTCAGTCCTCCTCTCATGCTGGGATGCTGTTGTCTTGAGGGCAATTCCAATGTGATTCACAGGAGATCTCCCAAAAAGATGATTTGCTTTCCTAGGATAACTTGAAGTTGTTGAGTGCACCATCGTATTTTTGAGTATTATGAGAGGGGTTTGTTTTGGAGGTAGAAGCATAAAATTTTTGCTAGAGAGGACACACACTATAATCCATTTAAATATTTAACCTTAGGCAAATTAGTCAATTTCTCAGCTTTTCAGTTTTCTTATCTATAGAACGCAAAACAGTAAACTTTCTCATGAAACTGCATTGAAGAGCAGAGTAGACAATGTTTTTAAAGCACTTGACAACCTAGAACATTCAAAATACTAGCCATACTGATGAATATGGTGATGATGATGTTGAAAAATAGCAGTATTTTTCTGACCATTTTGAGGTGTTTTTTTTTAAATTAAAAAAAAATATTGGCAATGGCTAGTTGCCTGGTTGTATCATGCCTGTTTAATGTGCTCTCTGATTTCAAAGGGGGTAATGCATATTAATTTTTTTCACTATAAAATGCCTTCATTTTCTTTCCCTTCCTGGAGGTCTGTGATTACTTTCCTTCACAATCCCTCCCCCTCTCTGTGGGCCAGAGAGATGCTTACTGTTCTGTTTCAGAGAATGCTCTCCCTTTGTTTCTCCTAAAATGATTGACAGATTTTCTCCTTGTGGTGACTCCTCACCATCTAGTCATGATAGTTATGTTTTTGTTCTGTTCTTGTTTCTTCTGTTTATATGAATCCAGAAAAAAGTGAGGTACATACAGTGAAATGTTGGCTATCTCACAGATTATGAGGCAGGCACTGAGACAACAATTAATTAATTGTAACATTAATTCCATTGTAATTCAGTGATGACAGATTATAGTAATCATATGATAAACAAGTTGTCTGCAGATGTCTCCAATATTCAGTTTCCTTATGTAAGTAAATGAGGGTAACATTTTCTCAAGTAACCTTGGGGAGTTGATGTGAGCATCTAATAAGGAAATAGAAAGAAAGCTCTTTGAAAAGAATAAAGTGCTTTTGTCGAGTTTGGGGAATTGTTAATTATTGATGTTATTAAAACTAATTAGGAACTAACCTTAAATAATTTATCTAATTCTATACATTATGTTCCTTGAAATCTCTACCATTCTCTCAACAGCTAGTATAATTTGTTTTATAACAGAAACAATTTTTTTACTCTAATTTAAAATTCTTGCTATGAATAACATTTTCTTTGAATAAAAATTGGCCTTTGAAATCAAGACTCAATATGAGTGATTGCTACATGGGAATAGGCATTGTTTTAAATATTCATTTGAAAATTATATGTAGTAGTCAAATCCGCCCATGTTTTTACTCTCTAATTAATGAGTTTTAAATGAAAATCTAAATTTATTTTACCTATTAATGCATGAGACTATAAAGATATGCAGTATATTTCTTGTGTAAAAATTTACAACTTCTATAATAATCACAACTTTCTGAGGATTCCAAAAGTGTTAGAGTCTGCTTATACCATCTCTAATAATGAGATATGATTACTTATTTTAAGTTTATTTAGATTTTTTCAAAAAATGTAATCCATTTTTATAGAGTGTATCTTTCAAAGTCAAGAGATGGATACATACATATATATATATATATATATATACATACACATTGTATATGTTAGATTTATATTGCTACAAATTGATTATATTTTTTAGCACTTTCAATATTCATATTATTCCAATGATTAATATGCTTATTTTTCTTTTAAAGATTTTATTTATTCATGAGAGAAACACAGGGAGAAGAGGAGACACAGGCAGAGGGAGAAGTAGGCTCCTTGCAAGGAGCTCAATGTGGGACTCCATCCAAGCATCCCAGATATGCTTTAAATTATTTAATATTTAAACCTATGAGTTTGGATTATGACAAATGAATTTGAGGATGAGTAACCTAAGAGTGAGTCCTCATGTAGCAGGAACTCTGATTTCTAAGGTGTGGGCTTTGTCTCTCTAGTAGTAGTATGTGTTAGCATCATGCTAAAACTGTACTTGGTAATATTTTTAAAATCTAGGGAGTGGGGATCCCTGGGTGGTGCAGCGGTTTGGCACCTGCCTTTGGCCCAGAGCGCGATCCTGGAGACCCGGGATCGAATCCCACATCGGGCTCTCGGTGCATGGAGTCTGCTTCTCCCTCTGCCTATGTCTCTGCCTCTCTCTCTCTCTCTGTGACTATCATAAATAAATAAAAAAAATTAAAGGAAAATCTAGGGAGTGGAACCAATGGTTACTACCATTTCTGGAAAAATGCCCCTAATCACAGCAAGAAAAATAGAAGGGGAAAGGCTACTTTCCCCTACCCCTACCTCTCAGCCACACTCTAAGACAAAAAACCTGATAGAAGTGCGACCTGTATCATCTCCGCTCCAGCATGAAAGGACTGAGTGTAAGTGAATAACTTTGGAACTAGGAGACAATGGCTAAGTAACTAGCACGTTACAGTCGTGACTATAAGAATATTAAATAATGTATAACTTGTAAGTTTATATAGCAGAATAAAAATAAAATACTTGTATAATATAAAAGGCAGAGAAAAAGGAGGGAAAGGGGAATAAAATGCAGAAGAAGCAGACAGAAAACAAATAGAAGAGGGATTAAAATCTAATATATCAATTACATGTTAATATTATTTAATTGGACTATATTCATTTAACAGAGTAAAATAATTAGACTGGATGACAAAAAAAAACCCCCTAAACTATATATTACACATATATGCATATAAACTACATATTGCATACTTTAAATATAAGGACATACAAGGATTGGAAGCAAAAGGATGACAAAAAATATGTCTCACTAATATTAATCAAAAACCTTTATGACAATATTAATACCAGTGAAAATGTTTTAAGTTATTAAGTACTAGAAATAAAGCAGGCTTTATTTTATAATATTGCAAGATCAATGCTATAGGTGTATTTAAGAACTTCTAAATTTATGCATGCCTATATAACATAACCTTTAAACATATAAAACAACAATTTTAAAAAGAAGAATTAGAAAAATTTACCTAGTGTGAGATTTTGACCTATCCATTTCAATTATGGATAGTTCAAGCAGATAGAAAGTCAAAAGATCTATAGAAAATTTTAAGATAATTAATACATGTAATTTATTATAGAAAGCTCCACAGAGAAGAAAAAGCTCTACAGAACAGTTGCAGAATATATTTTTAAAGACTTTATTTTAGAGAGAGTATATGTGCTGGGGGGAAAGGGTAGACAGGGAGAGAGAGAATTTCAAGCAGGCTCTGAGCTCAGCCCTACATGGGCCTAGATCTCAGGGGGCATGAGATCATGACTGAGCCAAAACTGAGAGTCAGAGGTTTAATCAGCTGGGCCACCCAGGTGCCCCTAGTTGCAGAATGTTTTAAAATGATCTTGGACTGATTATGAATTGAAAATAAGTCAGCTCATAAAGTAGTTGCAACAATTTTTAAATGAGTAAATTATATAGATTGTCTCTGAAGAGAGTAAAAGTTACAACCAATAATAAAAGATAACAAAGAAATCCTCAAATACTTGGAAATTGAGCAATATATGTCTAGATACTATTTGGGCAAATAATTCTAATGGAAATTAAAATATATTTTGATTTGGATGATAATAATCGCTAAAAATTTATGGGTTTCAAATGAAGTCATATTTATTTATTTATTTATTTATTTATTTATTTATTTATTTATTTATTTATCTTTTTTGTATATTCCTTTATTGGAGTTCAATTTGCCAACATACAATATAACACCCAATGCTCATCCCATCCAGTGCCCCCCTCAGTGCCCATCACCCAGTCCCCCCAACCCCCCACCCACCTCCCCTTCCACTACCCCTTGTTCGTTTCCCAGAGTTAGGAATCTCTCATGTTCTGTCCCCCTCTCTGATATTTCCCATTCATTTTCTCTCCTTTCCCCTTTAATCCCCTTCACTATTTTTTATATTCCCCGAATGAGTGAGAACATATAATGTTTGCCTGTCTCCAATTGACTTACTTCACTCAGCATAATACCCTCCAGTTCCATCCACATCAAAGCAAATGGTGGGTATTTGTCGTTTCTAGTGGCGGAGTAATATTCCATTGTATACATAGACCACATCATCTTTATCCGTTCATCTTTTGATGGACACTGAGGCTCCTTCCACAGTTTGGCTATTGTGGACATTGCCGCTACAAACATTGGGGTGAAGTCATATTTAAAGAGAAATTTGTAGCCATATAAAACAAAGACTGAAAATCTATGATCTCGAGAAGCTGGAAAGATTCACACCTAACCTTTGTAAGAAAAGGGAACTAAGAAAAGAAATAGTGGTACAGAAAACAAACCTGTAATAGAGAGTATCAACAAATCAAAAATTATTTGACTAAGCTTGTAACCCCTCACTAGGTTGCTCACAGAAAAGAAAAGTGGAAGACCATAGTTGGAATAAAGTGATGACTTGACTTACAGATCCTAAAGCCATTGAGTAATAGAATATTGCTTTAAAGTAAATCTTCAGTATGGCAAACATCTAAATTTGGATGCAATTGATGAATGACTAGAAAAAACACAGTCTGTCAAAAACGATCAAGAAGAATTAGAAAATCTAAATATCTGTTATAGCAATGAAATCTGTCATTAAAAACTTACAGGAGAAAGATATCTCCAGGCCTAGATGGCTTCATCAATAAATTCTTTCAAACTTTTAAAGAGTAACATCAGTCTTAAAAAAGTGTTTTAGAAAACAGAAAAAAGAGACATTTCAAAACTCCTTTTGTGAAGTTTTCATGAAACTTATAAAGATATTACAAGAAAGGAAAACTATCTCATGAATTCTAAACAAAGTACTAGCAAATCAAATTCAAGAAATGTATTAAGAAGGATGATACATCCCAGCCACTTGTTTATTCCTGAAATACAAAGAGTTTTTAACACTCACAAAACAGTCAATATAGGGTACAGGATTTGGGGAAGATGGGAGAGTGGGAAGTACCACAAAATTGTCTCCCCCACCTCAACAACTGCAATGGCAGAGTCTGTGTTTGTGACAATGTTGAAAGTCTGGCATCTGTTGAAGCCTATAACTTACAGAGTAATACTTGGAGGCAAATTGTGGTTAATTTCCAGCAATTTCAGCTCTTAGCACAGCAGCAGCTCCCTATTCTGTACCCCTAGCCACGTGACAGGCAGCTGTGCACTTGTTCCTGGAGCAGCCCAAACATAGCTTATTGGAGCAAGGGTGGACAAAAAGGACTCTGTGCTCCAAATATTGAGATTCTGTTCTCTGATTGCTGCTTCAGATCACAGCCTTCTTTGTGGATAAAAGTTCTCGCTGCTTTAGGATAATCCACCAATGAGTGAAATTGGTGAGTAATATGGCAAATGTACAAGAAACTATCAAACTATTTTCTACCTTATTATGGCATTTTACATAATCCTCACCAGTGCATGAGGTTTCTAGTTGTACTACATCTTTGCCAATACTTGGCATTATTGTATTTTTATTTTAGTGTAAAGTTATGATTAGTTGTGGCTTTCACTTGTATTTCTTCTATAACTAATGATGTGCATATTTGCATATGCTTATTGAAAATATATCATAAATATATTTTCCTTTGTGACATATGAGTTTAAATCATTTATACATTTTATAGGGTTGTTTTTCTTCCTGTTATTGGACTTCTCTTGATTATGGCTTGCATTTTTTGTTTCTTTCCATTTCTAATTTTATGTGTACAGACACTAATTATGACATGATACAGAGGCACTGTGCCCATTGTTTTCCTCTGAAAGTTTCTGAGTTTTATTGTATTAAGCAGTTCAGTAACTTGCCGATAAGCTCACATTGTGTAATGTTGGTCTTACCCTTTGTCAGGATAAAATTGTGGCAAGTCCAAGTCAACATAACAGAACTCAAACTCCAGACTTGGTCTCTACCTAGATCATCTGAGTTTGCCTTTGATGAGTTGTTGGAGGGAAGTGAATGTCTGGAGTAGCCCATGCTCCTAAGAGTGTCCTTATTCCTAAAGATAAGCCTTTCTTGTGTCTGAGTCTGATTCTACTGTTAAGGAATTCTTTCTATCTGATGGGGGCAGGTCTTTACTGTTCTAAATTTATAAAGCGACTCCTTTCTGGTAAACCTTGTATAGTCTCATTCTGCATACAAATCTAGACTTCAGCCATGGGGTAGAGGGAAGCTGCCCTCTGCAGCTCTATGTTCTACCAATTCCAGCCTCTTCAGTAGGTACAAACTCTGATCTGTCATTCTTCAGCACAACAGGACTACTGTTCTCTACTAGAACTCCAGCTTGCTATAGCCATTTGGAAATAGTCTGCAGATCGAAGACAAAGATGATCATGAGGTTTATCTCCTGAGTTCCCTTTCTCTTAGGACTGCATTCTGGGGCTTCCCTGTACAATTACTGGTGGCTTCTTTTTTCCTATATTTTACTGATTTTGATGTGTGAAAAATTTCAGGGCCCCAATTCAGTAGTCAGGCAAACTTAAAAAAAAAAATTATACTCCTTGAAGTAGAATTGTCTTCTAGCATTCCAAATATATCCTCTCCAATATGGTATCTTCTTCCAGTTTCTCATGTTTATGAATGCTAACTATATCCCAGTGGATTATTTCAGAGTTTGTTGAGACACAATGTAATATTAGAAAATATTCAAAAATTGAAAACTGTGTTCTTTAAATAGGTTTATTTGATTTAGTAATTACTAAATATCCAAATTCTAGTGTAGTAATTATGATGAAATTGCTGAGAATTCCATAAAAAAGTAAAATAATTAAATAAATTGGAATGCAAATTAATTTTACAGACCTTTACTCAACAGCATCCACCATTATGTCCTTCTGATGACCTGAAGTTGAAAACTAGGTTTCCATTTTTCTCTGTGATAAGTGATGGGTGCCTTTTTCTTAGAATACAAATCAATTTGTTCATATGTGTAAGAAAATACTAATGCAACTTTTGACATAAGCTGAAAGCCTAATTTACATTGCAGAAATATTGCACCCTTAGGCAATCATTTTAGGAGTTAGCAGCTACAAAATCTATAGAGTGTGTAAAACTTCTGGCTATAAATATAACTTTATTTTGAAAAATAAGTGATAAAAAGGTATTTCTATACCCAGAACTGTATTTCTTATACTCTCTGTCAAGCAAATAATCTTCCAGGTGCTGAGTCAGCAGAACATTTATTTTAGTAAGTTATTTGAAGTACATTAATTTTCACCAAATCCTTAAACCTAATTCACATATTTATATAGGCTGTATGTATACTATCCCATTACATGGTGCTGTAAATTTCCTATAATGACATTATGCCTCTGAATTCATTTTGGTGGATCAGTGTAAAAATCTGTTGTATCTTTTTATCAACATGCCTTATGTGAAGTATATTGCCCTCAAGGGATCGCAAGATTTTACAGTATCCAACCATCATTTTCTTGTTCCCTCAAAATACACAGAATAGCATTTCCTGCAGCCATAGGGAGGCCCAAACTTTCCTGTTGGGTCCCAGAGGATGCAAGCCAGTTTGGATGAATTAACTGTGAGTTGAGAGAACACCATGGAAAATGACCAGAAAAGATATCACAAGCAAAGAAAGTGTACCTTGCCAAGATTAGAAACACTTTCACCTTATGGGCCTTGGCTTGCAAAGTCAACTTCAACCTCTGGGGACTTGAAATGAGGTTTTGTTTGTTTGCTTCTCTTGAGAAAATTGGTTTCTCATTTATAAGAAAATGGGTACCAAAAGGGTTATAAAATAGGCCAATGTACTTTGGGAATTCAAAATTGCTTTACCAGAGCAACTTTTTGGAGACTTGAATATAGCTGTTAATCAAACCCCAACTATATGTATATACTCCTATCTCTAATAAACTATATATACAAAAATGCTGGTTAGGAGAGGTTTCCTCCTCTATATTCTTTACTACTCTCATGTGAAGACTTGATCGCACAGTTAACCAAATTTTGAACATGTTTTCTTTTAGGCATATTCATTTTTTCCCCAAGAACAACAAAATTAATGTAAAAGCAAATGAAAATGCAATCTTCAGGAAAAATTTTTCCTTCAATATTTTAATTCTTTACTCTTCTTACATTTTCATCTAGATGTGCTCTGATTGACCAAAATTTATATCACACTCCCCAAATCTCCTTGTCTCCTTTATCTACTCTTTCCCTCCCCCCAGCATTGCTCATATTTAATCTAAAAAGTTATTTATTATATTCACTGTTCTTGTCTTAGAGTTAAGCTTCATGAGAAAGAACTTTTGTCTGTCCATTAATTATTGAGTTCTACATGGGTCATTTTCTTTTTTCTTTTTCTTTCTTTCTTTCTTTCTTTCTTTCTTTCTTTCTTTCTTTCTTCTTTTTTTGAGAGAGAGAGAGAGAAAGAGTGAGTGAGCGAAGCCTTGTGAAGGGCAGAGGCAGAGGGACAGGAAAAGAGAGAATCTTAAACAGGCACTATGCTGATCAGGGAGCCTGACTCAGGGCTCAGTCCCATGACCCAGATATCATGACCTGAGCCAAAATTGAGTTGACCACCCAACTGACTGAGCCACCTGGGTGCCCAAGGTCATTTTCATTTCTGTACTTCTTATAAGCAAAGGCACTGTAGCTTTTTGATCTGGATTATCTTTTCAAGGATTTTTGTATAGTAAATACCCTTGGAAGAAATAATAGATAATATCTCTCTTGAAAATGGAGTGCAAGTTTTTTTTTTGTCTTCCAGTATAATAATTATAGTATCTCCCTGCAGGTCAAAAGTTGGGCAAATTGACGGATATCTTATTAAAATAGACTGAAGTTGACTGACTGAGCTTTGTCAGGAGTGATGCAAACCCACTGTGTGCATAGAATCCTCTGAAGCTACTCCTTATCACTTACTTATATAGCTTAAGGGATAAGGGAACTGGTAATATATAATTGGCACACAATTATATTGTCTGCTATTCTGAAATAATGAATTTCTTTGTCTTTGGTCCAGGAATTGTTCCTTGTCCACGTCTATGAAATCATGATAGGTTAACCGATTAGCTTTCAAGTAGGGAAAAGTTCAGATGCTTCACAGTTGTTGACACTAATGTAATTCAAACGCCTATGAAAGTGTATAGTTCACCAAAGACACTAAATAAGTGTGTGTTAATGGATAATGTGGGTGAATGAAAAACAAACTACAGCACTTATGTCGATATATAATATTATTTGTGAAATCAGAGGCCTTGAAAGTTATATTTTTTGGACTGAAAATAAATTTATATGTCAACATGATTGAAGTGTTGTAGAATGGAATGATTTAGAGTTTGGATGGTTATAGTAAACAGACAGGTTGCAGTTCCAGTAGCACTTCTTAGTCTTTGTGTGAACTTGGAAGAAAAAACCCACATTACTCAATTTTAACTTCTCATTTGTAAATTAGAAGAAAAATAGCATAGTGTCTGTGTTATTGTTGAGTTAGATAATAGAGTATGTAGTCTGTTGAAGTTTATTACTGTGGCTATTATTTTGCCCAGACCCTTTCTGAATCATCTTTATTCCATGAATAATATGATTTCTAGAGTCCATAAGTAACTTGTGTAGTAAATCCTCTGTCCCTTTTCCTATCCCCAAGTGCCATTGCACTCTATTTAACAAATTTCAGATTCATAAAACTTCTGGAATCTGCAGCTTACTCTCTCATCCTTCTGAAAAAACATTCAGCCCTTATCACCTGAAGTGTTGTTTCTGCTTGATTCTTGATCCTTTTCCCTTCTCTTCCTTTCTCTCCCTCCCCTCTCTCCTCCATATACCATGTCATATCCTAAAACTCCAGTTACATGTATCACAGACTCTTTAAGATCTGAATCCCCAGTAAATATTACCTCCTTTAATGTATTTCTGCATTTTGTGTCTCTGTGCTTCATCCTCAATATTTTCTCATGACCCAGCTTTCAGTCAGTGCCTTCCTCATCTGTGCCTTCCTCATCTCTGTCTCACAACCCCATAAATTCTCACCTTTGATTCTTGTATTTCTTCTCTTCTAGAAATTTCATTTTCAAAAAAGTTTCCCATTCTCTAACAAAGATTGTGACACTTTTCTGCTAATGTATTCAGAATAGTTATTTTATTTTTTATTATTTTTTTAAAGATTTATGTATTTATTTATGATAGAGACAGAGAGAGAGAGAGAGGCAGAGACACAGGAGGAGAGAGAAGCAGGCTCCATGCCAGGAGCCCAACGTGGGCCGCGATCCCGGGTCTTCAGGATCATGCCCTGGGTCAAAGGCAGGCGCTAAACTGCCAAGCCACACAGGGATCCCCAGAATAGTTATTTTAAAGTCTGTGTAATAATCATTTATCTCAAGATCTTTGTGATTTGTATTTTCTGTTTACTTGGATTTTGGTCTCATCTCTTGTCCTTATGTGCCTGGTGATTTTTGTTTGAGTGTGAACATTGTGTTTTCTTAGATATAGTGGGGGTAGGGAGCCTGGAGGCTAAGTATAATGTTATCTTCCTTCAGTGAAAATTTATATTTGCTCCTGGCAGATGGCAAGAGACACTAGCCATTTGGATAACATAAATATAATCTCAGGGAATAAGGTAATGTAAATTTTTGCCTTCAGTCCTTAAGGGTAGTTCTTTTTGTGTCCCTTTCTTAATTTTATAATGTATCCATTTGGTGTTTCTGCCCAAAGTGCTTGTGATTTCCCATGACATCCCCCCAATGAATAACCTTCAACTCTAATTTTTGTCCTGTTAGACATTCAAGACAGTTAACATTCCTCCCCTTCTTTGGTTCACAGATGCTTTTCTTGAATACACAGATACCTTAGGGGCAACATGATCCCATATGTCCCCAAAGCAACATTTCTATGTGTCCTTCTCTTTCATCTCAGTCTTATGATATTTTACTGCCTTGCTAGTTTTCCAATACCTTCAAACATATCTATACAATCTCAGCTTTAAGAGATGTTTTCAGTAGATGAGTTGCCATTATTGGAAGCCTGACACGCTCTTAATTTTTCCGTTTTTAGAATTTGTTCTTTATATGAAGCTAAGCAGAAACTAGCAACTAAGATTGGGGTGTTTTTTAAAAATATAAATTATATATATATATATACACACACACGTGTGTGTGTGTTTGAGTTACTGTAATACCTGGAATTATGTTTATAATGCATTCCATTATGCAATAGGGATAGAAGTATAGATAATAAAAATTTTTGAAAAACTTCTGGGATAATTAGATTTTCTATTCACAACTCTAACTGATCTTTGAGAACACAGAAACTGTTGGAAGTAGAAAGTAGAAAAATGATTATCAAGTTACAAAGCAAGGGGAGGAAGGACCAACTTCCAGAGCTTATAGGGATGGGCAAAAAGGTGTATTTGAAGTTAGTCCTAAATTTTTAGGTAACCCTGGGCTATCCAGATGAAACAAATACGTGAATGTTTTACAATAATTTCTTCATTGAGCAGATCAGAGGGGATGAAGTAAAGGGGTCTGAGAGGGAGGGAATCATGAAATGTGAGAGCACTGGTGGATGAGAGGTCTGCTGAACAAAGTGGAGAGGACAAGGATGACAAACCTGGACCACTTGTTTGATCTGCTGAGAGCTGTCAGCTTTGCTCTTACCTAATTTGTTATTCTCAGAGGGCATAATAAACTTTCTTTCCACTACATTTGACTGTGGATACAAACTGATGGAACAGTGTAATAGATGAATCTTCATCTCCTCTAAAGCCTTAGTGCCTCACCAGAGCACTTGTTTTTTGTTTTAAGAACATTTCCTGCCACCACCACCCCCAACTCATTTTATAGAGCTAGGAGTACTGAACAGTCCCTAAACCATAAGTTGCTTTCCAGGCCACTGACCATGACTTTCTTCCCTAAATATGAGCAAAACTGAAAATCCAGCTCAATGACTAAATTATTTAACAACTACAATAGATAGTGGTTATATTGTAAATGATGTCAAAATTGCTGTCTCAAATCTGGACTTACTTTTAAGGTATTAATGAAGAACAGTATCTTTTTCAGGGAACTAAGGGGGAAGTTATATTTTATTTTATTTTATTTTTATATTTTAAATTTCAATTGTGTTTTAGAAACATTCCTTGACAAAAACTTTCTTTTAAGAACTTGGCCAAATTTAGATCAAGGATGTCTTTTGTATTATTTGTGTGAAAGGTAATTCCCTTCCTTTAGTTGTTTGATATTTGAAGTATACTGCTGCCTTCCACTGCATTATTGAGATACAATTGACATATAATGTGCAAATATAAGGTGTATAAAGTGTTAATTTGATACTTATATATTGCAAAATTAGCAAGTCCATCATATATAATTATCACTGTATGTGTGTGTGGTAAGAGCATTTAAGAGCTCACTTAGCAACTTTCAAGTATATAATATAATATTGTTAACTATAGTCACCATACTGTGCATTAGATACCCACAACTTTTTTATCTTTTAATGGTAAGTTTGTACCCTTTGACCAACATCTCCCATTTACCCCACAGCTCCAGCCTCTGGCAACCATTATTCTACTCTCTGTTTCTAGAAGCTGAGTTCTTTCAGGTTGATTCTACATATAAGAGAGATCTTCCAGTATTTTTTTTTCTGACTTATTTCACTTAGCATAATGTCTTCAAGGTGAGTCCATGTTGTCACCAGTAGCAGGATTTCCTTTTCCCTGTGGCTGATTATCTCATTACACACACACACACACACACACACACACACACACACACAAATATATATATACATATATACACAAACACACACACCACATCTTCATCTGTTTATCAATAAATGGACATTTAGGATGTTTCTGTGTCTTGGCTATTGTGAATAATACTGCAATGGACATGGGACTACAGATATCTCTTTGAGAACCTGATTTTGCTTCCTTTCTATATACACCCTGAAGTGGCGTTATTGAATCATATGGTAGTTTTATTTTTAATTTTTTGAGGAAGCTTCATACTATTTTTCATAGTGGCTGCCCTGACTTACATTCCCACCGAAAGTGCAGAAATGTTCTCTATGCTCTACATTCTTGACAAAACTTGTCATTTCTTACCTTTTTATAATAGCCATTCTAAGAGATGTGGTGAGATAACAATCACATTGTGGCTCTGATTTGCATTTTCCTGACAATTGGTGATGTTGACCATCTTTTCATATGACTGTTGGCCATTTGTATGCCTTTGGAAAAATGTCTATTCAGATCTTCTGCCCATTATTTAATCAAATAGTTTTTGTTGTTGCTGTTGTTGTTGTTGTTGTAGTTTTAGTATTGAGGTTTATGACTTGTTGCTATATTTTGGATGTTAACCCCATATCACATAGACAGTTTGAGAATATTTTGTCTTGTTCTGTAGATTGCCTTTTCATTTTGTTGATTGTTTGCTTTGCTGTGCAGGTGCTTTTTAGTTTGATACAGTCTCATATGTTAATTTTTCCTTTTACTACTTGTGCTTCTGATTTCATATCCAAAAAATCATTGCCATATTTAATGTCCAGAAGACTTTTTCCTCTGTTTTCTTCTAGAAATTTTATGGTTTCAGGTCTTAAGACTTTAATTCATTTTTTGTTAATTTTTACATGGTATAAGATAGTCCACTTTCATTTTTTTGCATATTTATATCTGGTTTTACCAGAACCATTTAGTGAAAGAATATTATTTCCCCTATGAGTATTCCTGGTTCCCCTGTCAAATATTACTAGATGGTGTCTGCAAGTTTCCTTCTGGGCTCTGGGTTCACAGTTCCATTAGCATATGTGCCTGTTTTTAATGCCAGTACTGTACCATTTTGATTAGCTTTACAGCATAGTTTAATATCAGGAAATGTGGGTATCTCCAGCTTTTACTTCCTGAGAACTGCATTAACTGTTTAGTCTTCTTTGGTTCATTATGAATTTTAGGATTGTATTTTCTATTTTGAAAAATGACTTTGGAATTCTGATAGGAATTTTGTTGAGGGATCCCTGGGTGGCACAGCGGTTTGGCGCCTGCCTTTGGCCCAGGGCGCGATCCTGGAGACCCGGGATCAAATCCCACGTCCGGCTCCCAGTGCATGGAGCCTGCTTCTCCCTTTGCCTGTGTCTCTGCCTCTCTCTCTCTCTCTGTGTGTGACTATCATAAATAAATAATATAAAAAAATTTTAAAAAAGGAATTTTATTGAATCTATAGATGGCTTTGAGTAGTATAATCATTTTAACAATATTAATTTTTTCAATACACATACATGAGATAAAATTGCATTTATTTATGTATTCTTCAATTTATTTCAACATTTAAGAGTTTTCAGTGCATATATAGATCATTCACTTCTGGGTTAAATTTATTCTGAAGCATTTTATTGTTTTTGATGCTATTGTAAAAAGATTGCTTTCTTATTTCTTTTTCAGATATTCCATTGTTAGTGTGTTGGGATACAGCTAATTTGTGTATATTTAACTTGCCTTCTGCAAATTTATTGAATTTGGTGATTATTTCTAAGAGTTTTTTTTTTTTTTTTGCAGAGTCTTTAGGATTTTGTACATATAAGATCATATTATTTGCAAGGACAATTTTATTTTTTCCTTTTCTTTTTGGATGATTTTATTTCTTTTTCTTGCTTAATTTCTCTGGCTAGGATTTCCATTACCATGTTCAAAAGGAGTGGTGAGAGTGGACATCCTTGTCCTGTTCATGAGTTTAGAGAAAAAACTTTTCACTTTTTAGCTTTTAGTATGTTGTTAGCTGAGGGTTTATCATACGTGGTCTTTATTATGTTCAGGTACATTCCTTCTTTACCACGTTTGTTGAAATTTTTTATCAGGAAAGGGTTTGCAATTTTTCCAATTTTTTTACATTCATCAAGATAACCATATGATTTTTATCATTCTGTTACTATTATGTATCACATTTATGGTTTGCATACATTGGACCATCCTAGCATCCCAGGGATAAATTCCTCTTGGTCATAGTGTATGTTTTTTTTAATGAGCTGTCGTATTTAGTTTGGTAATGTTGAGAATTTTTACATCTATACTCATCAGAAATACTGGGCTGTTTTTTCTTTGTTTAAAGATTTTTATCTATTTATTCATGAGAAACACAGAAAGAGAGAGGCAGAGACACAGGCAGAAGGAGAAGCAGGCTCCATGCAGGGAGCCTGATGTGGGACTCGGTCCCAGAACTCCAGGATCACACCCTGAGCCAAAGGCAGACACACTTAACCGCTGAGCCACCCAGGCGTCCTTGTTTTTTGTTTTTGTAGTGTCCTTCTCTTGCTTTGATATCAAGGTAATGCTGGCCTTATAAAATGAGTTTGAGAGTACTCCTACCTCTTCAGTTTTTTTTGTTTTATTTTGTTTTGTTTTTGGAAGAGTCAGAAGAATTGGCATACTTTTTCTTTAAATGTTTGGTAGAATTCAACAGTGAAACCATCTGATCCTGGGCTTTATTTTGTTGGAAGGTTTTTTTGACTAGTGATTCAATCTCATTATATATTATCAGTATATTCAGATTTTCTACATGACTCAGTCTTGGTGAGATTTATATTTCTAGCAGTTTATTTATCAATTGGCTGGTACTTAACTATTTGTAGTAGTCTTTTATGATCTTTGATTTCTGTGGCATCAGTTGTAATGAACTCTCTCCCATTTCTGATTTGAGTCCTTTTCTTCTTAGTCTTGCTAAAGATTTGTCAGTTTATTTATCTTTTAAAAAACTCTTGGGATCCCTGGGTGGCTCAGTGGTTTGGCGCCTGCCTTTGGCCCAGGGCGTGATCCTGGAGACCCGAGATCAAATCCCATATTGGGCTCCCAGTGCATGGAGCCTGCTTCTCCCTCTGCCTGTGTCTCTGTCTCTCTCTCTCTCTCTCTGTGACTATCATAAATAAATAAATTTAAAAAAAATTTTAAATAAAAAATAAAAATAAATAAAAAACTCTTAATTTCATTGATCTTTGGTCTTTTTTGTCCGTTTCATTTAATTCCATTCCAATTTGTGTTGTTTCCTTCCCTCTGCTAACACTGGGCTTTGGTTTTCTATAAAGTTCCTTGAGGTGTAAAGTTACTGCTTTATTTAAGATTTTTGTTTTTTCTCAATGCAGGCTTTTATTGCTATACACTTTCTTAGAACTGCTTGTTCAGCATCCCACGTACACAGTTGTGTTCCTTCATTCCCAATAGCCCCTCTGCTGCCTTTGGGAGGGGTGATACAATTAATGTTAAACTATTCCTCTTACCCTCTCAAATGTATCCAATCTCAAATTGTTTTGCTTTAGTGGTGTGCTGGAACTTCACTGGATCCTGGATTTCCACAAAGGTTCTCTTGTGAGTGATTGTCTAAGTCTGTGTTCTCCAAGGCCTTCCAGACTGCAGCCAAGAGGGGCTGGAGCTGGTTCACAGACCACCTCAGGGTCTGCAGCTGGTACCAGGTCTACCTGCCTGTTGTTCAGTTCATGAGTGGGCAAGATTCCTTCTAGGTCCCTAGGCCTATGGTAAGGGATCCCACAGTTCCCACAAGGGACTTTTGTCCATGAAAGGATGCCAAATTTAATTGTCATTGTTAAGTGGCAGATATGTTGAGAGACATCCTACTCAGCCATCTTGCTTGATAAATTGCTTTTTTATTTTACCAATTCCTTTTCTTTTCATGAATGATAAAACTAAATGAATTTTCTTCAAGAAACTAAAAATTCACAAAATACTTTTTAATCAAGAAAAATATTTTAGATATGAATATTTATATACATACTATTCAACATCTCAAGCTCAGCATCTAGAGTGCCTCACACTAAGTACACCTTCTGTTTAATTCATACAGCATAAGTGCACACTTGCTGAATTGCTTAAGCTAATTAAGTTGAGGCATAGATTCAATTTTCATAAAGGCCAGTGCTCAAAAGGAGTGCTATCTTTGAATATTTCCTGTATCCCTTTTTTTTCTTTTCTTCTTTTTAATGTATAAGCTCACCCTTCTACTTGTTCTTCCCTCTTTTGCTTCCTCTTTCTTCCTACATAGATTTCATAAGTTTCCCATATTGTACAAGATAGTTTTTTAATTCCCAAAATATTCATATACATATAACAAAAATAGCATAAATTGATGCACCTTAATTTTCTGTTCTCACTACTTCTGTTTTGTTACATTTTGCTCTGCTCATTGTGCATTATGTATATAATATATGCTTGGATTCTTGTACATAGGCATGTAATTTGCACATCCTGTTCTATTTGAATAATTACACATTTATCTGACATTAAACATAGATTATAAAAACATACAAATATACACAGATGTATTTAAAGTCATTTAGAATATACTGGCTGTTAAGAAGAAACACAAGAAAGTTTCAGATCTATTTTATTGACTCCTACATCAGGAAATACTAAATATTTTTCTATTTTGTGACTTTTTGTAGAGAAGTCTTTGCTAATTTATATACATCATGTAAACTTATATTTCCAATAGCAAATGACCTTTATTGACAAGTATACAATGAAAGCATCAGTGAAAGCCTTGAAAAATTTGAATCTAAGCTACTGTTATTTCAAGGAGAAATTTGAGATGTTTAACTATAAAGTCAGGAGCTATATAAGTAGTTACTGAGTATGACTGCCAGTGAAGTACAGCTTCTTCTTAAATCCATTTTTAAGTTTTCTATCCATGAATATGCAGTAAAAAAGAGTCTCAAGATACCTTTCTTGGGCTGTATTTTCTATAGGACAAATTCAGCATGTTTCAAAAGATATGCATATTTGGCTTATACTATACTGTGAACATATTGGTGGATTATGAAATAGACAAGCTTCGTGGACTGTTTCATTCCCAGTGTTAGTGGAGACAGTTTTTAAATAAGCTAATAATATGGACTTCTATTTTTTATCCTTCTGAGCACATGACCTTTGTTTCAGTTGATCTAGACTATCTCTTCCTAGAGATTAAATTTTGTTACAGAAGTAATGAAAAAGGAGAGAAATAGTACTTAGCTGTTGACATTCAAAAATAAAATTTGGAATAAAAGCCAAGCTATTGATTTGAGAAAGTACATTTCGGTGATCTATTCTGGAATTTTCGAATTACAATATTCTAATACCTACTTAAAGGTACCTATTTTTCCATTTAAGTCTTATACAGAAAGTTTACAGTCAAGAAAAAGAAAAATTGAGTTAGAAATAAGTTGAGTGAAAGAAGCCCTTTTCTGGCTCTGGAGAACTCTGAAAAGAAAAAGTTATCAGTAATGATCTTATTTCCTTTGAGGACAGAATCACTTGGTGCCAATCCAGGATACAACCACATAAGAGGGCCTTTAGTATATTTCTTCCCCTTCTTTCCTGAAAATTTGGTGGAATGGAGGTGGAAGATAGGTTATTTAGAGGAAAACATGAAAATTCCTTTCTCAATTAACTGTGCCTTAGGAAGTCTAATGTATCTGACCAGGAGGTTGTAACCTTATGGCAGCATGGAGTCATTTCTCTCACAGCTTCCTAAAATAGCCTTTTCCCCTCTAGATTTCTCTATAATGCACTGAGTAGGTTTCTGGAATGATACATGAAAAGTTCTGTGATAGAACGAAGAGGAGGTTGGAGTTTATTTAAATATGTTGAGAAACTTGCACCTAGGAACTCATAGCCAAGGTAGAATAAAGTAGGAAATTACAACTGAAAAGGAAGAAAAATTAAAATGTGAAGCCAAAGGCCTAGGCGATAGGAATACAAATATATATATATATTTATATTTCAACATCACTATTTAGCATTTAGCTTATAAAAGCAGAGCTCATAAAAACAGTCAATATCCAAGAGTCACTAGAATTGAATTACGCTTTAATCAACAGCTCTCCCTTCTCTCATCCAATTTGATTAAAGCTCTAGAACTGTATTGGCTGTTTTAGAATTAGAGATTATATGCCTCATACTTAAAATGCATTGATTTAAAGAAAGCCTAGTTACATAGCTTCACTGCCTAATAGCTTTACCTGCAGCAATCTCCAGATCTCAACCACACTGAGTACTCATAGAATTGTTGACAAATAATTACAAAACCTTTTCCTTCAAAAGAACCATTCAAACGTGATATACTTTCATACAATTAATGCAACAAAAATTGTTGAAACATGGCCAATATCTTTAGAATAGTCTGAGTCAGAATCCTGGAGGATTCCTAGGACCCACTAGGAGAGATTAAGACTCTAGTGGTTGAAAAGTTCACAAGAAAATGTCTGGAGATATGGTTTCAGAACTAAGCATTACCTATTCTGAATTCAAAATATATAAAAATAACTGTAACATAACTGTATCACATTGAATTTCATGCACATTTTTTGGTTATGATAACATAAATGTGTTTCAATGGAGATTTATAATTCCTTTGGACTCATCCAAATGCAATGCAAAGATGTAATGTTTGTATTATAATATATCCCTAAGGATGAACATATGCAAATGTGACAAACACATTCCCTGCCCGTGTGGAACTCATACCTTAGTAGACTTGCTTATAATACATAAAAAGGAGATAATAACATAATTAATTATTTAGTCTGTTTTCCCCCTCTCCTTTACATGTGCTTATTTGAGCAAGACCAGCATTAACATTATGAGACTGAAAGAAATGTCTATCACTGCAGTATCACTGAGATGTCATCTGGTTGTTCTTAGCTCCTGCAGATCTTAAATGAACCCTCCCACACACAGAAGTATAAATGGTAGAAAACAAGAACTTACAGAAGCTCTCTGAAAATTTCCAAAGGATTTAAACTGTTGACTTCCTGGAGTATGCTTTAGGAGTTGTGGGTATTAACACTGGATGTTAAATTGATCTCCTTTAATATTTCAGATGTATCCTTATGGCATAATTTATAAAAATTCATAAACTAGTATGCAATACTGAAGATTGTAGAGAAAAATAAATAACGAATGTTAGTAAGACAAATTCTTATTATACCACTTGACCATTTAACACCAGTGATTTTTTTTTAATTTTAGATTTTATTTATTCATGAGAGACAGAGAGAGAGAGAGAGAGAGAGAGAGAGAGAGAGAGAGAGAGGAAGAGATATAGGCAGAGGGAGAAGCAGGCTCCCTTTGGGAGCCTAATGCAGGACTCAATCCCGGATGCCCTGGGCCACCCAGGTGCTCCTAACACCAATGATTTTTAATGTCTTTCATTATTTTTCAACCTGTCTCAATTTTGTTAGCTTCTCCATGTCCCTTTTCTCATCATCTAGCTTTTTACCAATTACCTTACTATAGATCTAGGTAGAACTTACCTAGTATTTGTGTTGGTGCTGTGATTGGGTGTATGTGTGTGTTCCTATGCTCACACAGGGCACGGGAGAGATATGTTGACATTCTAGTGGTTACAAGGTAACTCAGGTTCTTAATTTCTTCTGGAACCAGGTTGGTAACTTATATTTTTCTAGGAATTTGTAGATTGACATATTATATTTTTGAGTTACATCTTTTATAAAGTACTTAAAGTACACATGTACACATAAAGTGTAAGTGATGATTTTTATTTAAGTCCTCTCCATATAATTGCTACCTAGATAAGGATAAAAAAACAGACGCTTTTTTTTGAAATTAAAAAAAGAAAAAAAAAAAAAAAACAGTGTGCCAGTGGATTTTTTGGCCCCTTCAGAATTGATACTCATCAAAGATGATCGCAGTACTAACTTCTTTTTTTATAGATTAGTTTAGACTGATTTTGAAATTCATATAAATGAAATGTATTTTTTAACCAAACTAATTTCACTCAACATTATGTCTAAGAGAATTATTCATGATGTGTCTAGCCACGGGGATACCTGGGTGGTTCAGTAGTTGAGCCATCTGCCTTCAGCTCAGGGCATGATCCTGGTTCCAGGGATGGAGTCCTGCATCGGACTCCCTGCGTGGAGCCTGCTTCTCTGTCTGCCTATGTCCCTGCCTCTATCTCTGTGTCTCTCATGGGTAAGTAAATAAAATCTTTAAAGAGATTATGTGTCTAGCCGCATTTTGGAATTTTAAGTTGTTGTATATAATTCCGTTGTGTGAATTAAACTCTCATTATTGTCAAACTATGATTTCCATCTGGTTGCATATTTGAGGCTTGAATTAGAAATTTTTTGTGAATTGTAAAAGTATCAGGTATTTCTAACTATATTTTTGTGACAAATTTGTAGTTTAATAGTACTGTGGTCAAGTAAAATAATCTGATCATATCAATCATTTCAATTTTGTTGAAATTTGCTTTATAGCCAAGAATATAGTCAGTTTTTATTTTCATTTATTTTTTAATATTATTATTATTATTTAAGATTTTATTTATTTACTCATAGAGACAGAGAGAGAGGCAGAGACACAGGCAGAGGGAGAAGCAGGCTCCATGTAGGGAGCCCGATGTGGGACTTGATCCCCGGTCTCCAGGATCACGCCCTGGGCGGAAGGCGGCACTAAACTGCTGAGCCACCTGGGCTGCCCTATAGTCAGTTTTTAAAATGCACTTTTCAAAAGAATGTGTAATTTAGAGTTTTTGTAGTTTTTTTTTTTTTTTTTTTACTACCAACTGGTGGTTGCTAAAAAAGTGTTGATATTATCTATTTCCTTATAGGTTTTTGTTTGCTTTTTCTTTTTAAATTGAGAAATAATTGACATATAATATTGTGTAAGTTTAAGGTATATAACATATTCATATGATGTATTTTTATATTGCAATATGATTACCACTTTAGCATTAGCTACCATATCTATTCTGCCACATAATTATTACTTTTTCGTGAAGAGAACAGCTAAGATCTAGTGTCTTAGGAACTTTGAAGTTTATAATATAGTTTATAATATATTGTGGACTATTATTTCTATTTTGCATATTAGATTTCCAGGACTTAATATTTGCTAGTTGCAAGTTTCTACCCTTAATAATATCTCCTCAGTTCCCCTAGCTCCTGGTAATGAGAGAAGGGTTTTAAACTCTCTAACTAGGGGTTCCCTGGGTGGCTCAGCGGTTTGGAGCCTGCCTTTGGCCCAGGGCGCGATCCTGGAGTCCTGGGATCAAGTCCCACGTCGGGCTCCCAGCATGGAGCCTGCTTCTCCCTCCTCTTGTGTCTCTGTCTCTCTTTTTCTCTCTGTGTCTATCATAAATAAAAATAAATAAATAAATCTTTAAAATCTCCAAATATATTAAACATTTGACCATATTTTAATATATGGCTTCCTGGTTTCTGCTTTATATATTTATGCTACGATATTAGATAAACATTTTAATTATTATACTATTTATTGAATTTCAGTTTTTAAGATTATATATTCCTAATAACATAATTTGCCTTAAAATTAACTTTTATGGATACCCATATAAATTCCTTTGGATTATCATTTGCTTCTTTGTATCCTTTTACTTTCATTCCTTTTGTATTCTTTCTGTAAATTCTAGAACAGAAAACAAAATAGATTTATTTTTTTAAATCCAGTGAAAAATCTTTGGGCACTGAGGGATACCTGGGTGCACAGTTGACTGAGACCTGACTCTTGGCTTCATCTCAGGTTATGATCTCAGAGTCCTATGATCAAGCCCTCATCAGGCTCTGCAGTGTGGAGTCTGCTTAAGATTGTCTGTCCCTCCCCACCCATCCCTTGCATGTGTTCCTTCACTCATTCTCTCTCTAAATAAATAAATCTAAAAATCTTTGGGTGCTACTTTTATGTATTTATTTTTGAAATGTTAACTATATTATCAGAACTCAAGAAACATGTCTCTGTGAAGTGATAAAGTACAAAGATGGAAAAATGTTAAGTTTAGCAAACTGCATATAACATTTAGACTTAGGCATAAATTTAATATAAAGGTAATTTTCCACTGAGTCTTCTATTTAAATAACATGACACAGTTGTATGCTATGAGTAACTACATTTCCAAAAACAGTTAAGGGTCAGTGATTAATTGAACCTATAACTGTGAAAAATAATCCTCATCTTTTTGTATTTATACCTTTAACACACATATATCAAATTATTAGTATTTCCAGAAAGCACTGCATCCATTTCATAACAGAAAGGAATCTTTTATCTTTTGAAATGTTAGCTATAATACTGAGAATACTATAATTTCTGATTCTGTGATCTCTTAAAAGAACCAAGAATACCCAGAGATCCCCAAGAAACTATAAATTTTTAATAACCAAACAAGCAGTCCAAGTGGTCTGATACATAAGGTACTGAGAAAGTGTGTCAAGATTTTAAGGGGCATTGTGTGCATTTATGATCACCATTAACATCAGTGGCACAATTGTTAGCAGAGGCTCACCAAATTTGAATGTGAACTGATTATCCACCAGACCACAGAGGACTACTGTGTCAATAAAAAAACACTGTAGTTTTGATACTTTGGTGCATTTTTCTCCCAGTGATTCCAGTTTTCTTCAGTTGTTGGTAGAAATATGAACCAAAGCTAACCATTAATAACATAATCCTTTATATGTCAATGACTTGGCATAGGATTGGACTACTGAGTATATCTAATGTATCCCATTAATGTATATGAGGAAAAATTCTCCTATATTTTTGTCCATCCTTCCTGAAGGTTTCCTATTAATTAGACTCTCTAGATTCAAGCTGCATTCTCAGAAACAAGCCCTTTATGTTCCTTTTACTTATTTAGCCAGAACCTTCATTTGCTTGAAAGTTTTATCATGGAACCATGTTACTATCTGCTTGTAGCATTTTCACTATAAACCTAACAAGATAGCAAAGAATGCTATTGAAACACACTGTCTGGACCAGAAGAGAGAGGCTCTAAAATCTGAGATAGTTCCCAGTGGCTTTCAGAAGTTATAAAAGTCCACAATTGAAAACAGTTTTATATTTCAGGGTTTATTTTTATTTCTTAGCAAATACAGGATGCAGACCATGAGAGATGAGAGATGTTGAATTGTAATGCTCAGAAAATGCATTTGTCTTAATGTGCTTTCCATCCATGTGGCACATATTATGCTGCTGTGTTTCTGAATTTTATTATTTAATTGAGCCACATTAGTGATACTGTTTAAGACACCTTAAGATTCCAGCTATTTAACCCAGACATGAGGGTTCAGCCAACTGAGTTTACTTTTTTTTTTTTTCAACTGAGTTTCCTAATCAAACACTTGAAAAATAAATAAAATGGAATTTGGAGGCAGCCCTGGTGGCTCAGCAGTTTAGCACCACCTTCAGCCTAGTCATGATCCTGGAGTCCTGGGATAGAGTCCCACGTCAGGCTCCCTGCATGGAGCCTGCTCCTCCCTCTACCTGTGTCTCTGCCTTTCTCTCTCTCTCTCCTCTCTCTCTCTCTCTCTCTCTCTGTCTCATGAATAAGTAAATAAAATCTTTAAAAATAAAAAAATAAAATGGAATTTGGTTTATAAGTCCTTTGCTTTAAGAATTTGCTTTCACCCCAAACTTAATTACACAAGCACATTATATACATTATTCACCTAATTTCTCTCTGTTTTTTTTCTTTTTTTAAAAAAATATTTTATTGATTTATTCCTGAGAGAGACAGAGAGAAGCAGAGAAATAGACAGAGGGAGAAGAGGCTCCTCACAGGGAGCCTGATGTGGGATTCAATCCCAGGACCAGGATCATGCCCTGAACCAAAGGCACATGCTCAACCACTGAGTCATTCAGGGATCCCTCTATTTTTTCATCCTAATGTAAATATTACTTGAATTTTTAAAACTTAGTTTAAAAAATTTAACCTTTATTTTATAAAACTATCCATGGTGATTTTACACAGAATTTCATGGGAATTTATATTCACTGTTGTGAATTTTTATTCTTTCATACATAATTTGCACATAGGGAAATGAGTTGCTAATAGAAACAATCCTGAAAATTGTCAAAAGGAAAGAGTCTAAAGGAAAATTACTGAAATAAAGACAATACTTTACAAATGTTGATTTATAAAAAAATATTTTAATATACTAATGCTATCAGTGTTTTGAGTTTACAATGACACTGGGAAGCAAAGGATACAAATTTGGCAACTATCAGCATCAAAACTTTAACAGCTAGTGAATTAAAGTGTCGTGGCTAATGGACACAGAACTTTTGGTTTGTGTAAGGGCCAGGATGGCATGTGAAATGGATAAATTATAGGCTCTGCCAACTACGATTTCATTAGGTCTTCTTATGTTAGCATTAATGTCTGCCATTCTGGCCTGTGTAGGTGGATGTGTATGCTGAGTAAGGACATTTAGAGGTTTCCTTTTAACATTCCTTAAAATAATACTTCTTACTCTATAAACCTGGCATTTGAAGACCTAAAATTAGAGTTATTCCAACTGCTGAGTCAATGAATTTCAACAATGCACTCAGAGACTTGGAGAAAAAAATGTGCCTGCACACATACATATACACACATACACGGGATGGGTTCATGGACATAGTGCACTCACTGTTAACTAGACATTAAACAAGTTTCCATTTTAAAATTTATTAGATTCCTAGGCCCCAATAAATACTGACATCATCATGATCCTATAGATCTCCAGCTGTGGGTTTCAATTCAGTTTATGTATTCAGTAGTCTTCAGAATATCGTCATTCCCCATATCCCCAGGTACAATCACTTAAGTGATTAGCCATAGGCACTTATGAGGAAAGACTGGGGAATCTTCACAGTGTATATTCCCTTTGATACTGCAGGATTTTTCTCACTAGGGACACTGTACTCTTTTTAATCAGTGGATTCTGGATCTGAAAATCAATTCAGGTCTTAGAACTACACAAGGAATCATAACCTTTTTCCCCCCTTGAAATGAGTGTCTTCTTGCAGCCTGTCCCTTTGTTCTTGATTTTTTTTAATAACAGATATTAAATAGCATCCTTGCTATATATTTTCGCTTTATGGACACTATACAACATTAAGCATCTCAACTCCCCACAGGTCAACTGTCCTTACCTGCTCTTTTGACCTTGTTAGTTGTTATGGTAATTGAAGATTACTGGTTTCTAGTGGTTAAGGTAGGAACAATTGGTCCCTATTATTTTAGGAACTCATCATCTCCCTGTATGTTAATGAGAAGGCCTCCATTCTGCAGCCAGCCCTGACTTGCTGAGGAGAATCATCACAGAACTTCTTAGTCGGGGCAGCCTGGATGGCTCAGCGGTTTAGTGCTGCTTTCAGCCCAGGCAAGATCCTGGAGACCCAGAATCGAGTCCTGAGTCAGGCTTCTTGCATGGAGCGGGCTTCTCCCTCTGCCTCTCCCTCTCTCTCTCTCTCTGTGTGTGTCTCTCATGAATAAAAAAATAAAATCTTAAAAAAAAAAAAAAAACAGTCGTACTGGCATTACTTTCTCCAGTGCATTCATGATGTTTTTGGTCAATGATATGTATCTTGAGCTGCCTTACTGACAACCACCAGCAGATCTTCTAGCTTTACATCATATATGTATTCCAACATGTTTAATTCCCTTCACCTCTTTATTTCTTCCTCTACCATGTGTCAGAACAACTTAGATATTTCTATTACACTGAGTATTGGCTGGGATTTTTTTTCCCCAGGCTTATAAGAACTATACACACAGTGATTTCGCCCTATCAGGTCATGGCAGTGTGATAAATCCCATATCTCAAGAAAGTATTACTCACATGATAGAGTTTTTGCTACCTAGTCTTAACACTCTGACCCTACTGATGAAGAATCCTAAAAGTCCAACCCTACATCAATTCTCCCTGGCTCTAGCTGGTACATCCAAACTAGTTTTAAAAAATACCACAGTGCCCCCCATAAGTATAGTTGCCATCTGTTACCACAAAGATATTTCAATATTATCAATTGTATTTCCTGACTATACTTCTCTTCCCCATGACTTATTTATTTTACAGTGTAAATTTATACCTTTTAATCCCCTTTGTTTATTTTGCTCTGCCCCCACCCAACTCCCCTCTGGTTACTACTAATTGGTCCTCATAAGTACAGAGAGATACTAGCCATTTTGACTGGTGTGAGGGGATATTTCATTGTGGTTTTGATTTGCATTTCCCTGATGGATAAATGATGTTGACTATCTCCTCATGTTGGTTGGCTATCTGGATGTCTTCTTTGGCCAAATGTCTATTCATATCCTCTGCCCATTTTTTATTGGATTATTATTTATTGATGCTGAGTTGTATGCATTCTTTCTATATTTTGGATATTAACCATACTAACCCCTTTTCAGATATATCATTTGGAAATGTCTTCTCTCATTTAGTAGGCTGCCTTTTTATTTTGTCAATGATTTCCTTCACTGTGCCAATGCTTTTTAATTTAATGTAGTCCAAGTTGTTTATTTTTGCTTGTGTTTCACATAGCTGGGGAGGCAGTTCTGGGAAAATATTGCTAAGGCTGATGTCCAAGAGTGTATTGCTTGTGTTGTAAGAATTTTATGATTTCAAGTCTTTAATTCGTTTTCAGTTGATTTTTTTGTGTGTATGGCATAAAAAAGTACCCCATTTTCATTATTTTGCATATAGCTGTCCAGTTTTCTCATCATTTATTGAAAATACTGTCCTTTTACCATTGTATATTTTTGCCTGCACTGTCATATAATTGATCACATAAGTGTGGGTTCATTTCTGGGCCTTCTGTTAGGTTCCATTGATCTTCATGTTCTGTTTTTGTGTCAGGACCATCTGTTTTGATTACTATAGCTTTGTATTACAATTTGGGATTGTGATACCCCCACCTTCATTCTTCTTCCTCAAGATTTCTTTGGCTATTTGGGGTCTTTTGTGGTTCCATACAAATTTTAGGATTACTTTAGTTCTGTGGAAAATAATAATGACAGTTACATAGGATTGCATGGACTCTGTAGATTTCTTTGGGTAGTATGGACATTTTAACATTATTCTTCTATTCCACAAGCATGGTATGTATATCCATTTATCTGTTTTGTCTACAATTTCTTCCATCAGTGTCTTTTCAGTGTGTAGGTCCTTCACCTCTTTGATTAATTCTTTTTCTATGTATTTTGTTCTGTTTGAGTAAGTGGGATTGTTTTCTTAGTTTTTCATTTTGGTAGTCTGTTATTTGTATATAGAAATACAAGAGATTTCTACATATTTTGTATCCTGCAACTTTACTGAGTTTATCAGTTCTCAGAATTTTTTGGTGGAGTCCTTGGGGTTTTCTGTATATAATATGATGTCATCCACAGATAGTGACAATTCTATTTCTTTCTCACCAGTTTGGATGCCTTTTAGTTCTTTTGCTTGTCTGATCACTGTGACTGGAACTTCCAAAATGATGGTGAATAAAAGTGGTGAGAATAGACATCGTGTCTTGTACCTGATCTTAGAGGAAAAACTTTCAGGTATTCACCATTGAGTATGTTTTCATATATGACCTTTATTATGTTAAGATATGTTTACTTTATACTTATTGAGAAGTTTTATCATGAATGGAGGTTGAATCTTGTCAATTTTCTCTGCATCTATCAATATGATCATAGGATTTTTATCCTTCATTTTGTCAATGTAGTGTAACACATTGATTGATTTGTGGATATTGAACCATCCTGCATTCCTAAAATAAATCTCATTGATTACAGTGAATGATACTTTTAGTGTACTGTTGAATATGGTTTGCTAATATATTTTGAGGAATTTTGCTTCTATATTCATCAGAGATATTCTGTAATTTTTTTTTCATAGTGGCTTTGTCTAATTTAGGTATCAAGGTAATGCTGCCTCATAGAATGAATTTGGTAGCATTTCATTCTCCTGCTTTTAGGAAGAGCTTGAGAAGGATAGGTATTTAACTCTTCTTTAAATATTTAATAGAATTCTGTGATGATGCCATCTAGTCCTAGGCTTTTGCTTATTGTGAGTTTTTGATTACCAATTTAATTTCACTTCAAGTAATTGATCTGTTTGGGTTTTATATTTCTTCCTGATTCGGTGTTGGAATATTGTATGTTTCTGTAAATTTAACCATTTCTTGTGAGTTGTCTAATTTGTGGACATAGATTTTTTCAAAGTAGTGTCTATATTTTTGAGATGTTGGTTGTAATTTCTCTTTTATTTCTGATTTTGAGTACCCTCGTATTTTACTAGTGAATCTGGCTAACAGTTAACCAATTTTATATTTTCAAAGCATCAGCTCTTAGTTTCATTGGTCTTTTCTATGATTATTTTTAATCTCTATTTCATTTCTTTTCCTTCTGATTTCTATTTCCTTCCTTCCTTCTACCTTTGAAGTTAGAAAAAAGAACAAACTTTGGGGTTTGTTCTTCTTTTTTCTGCTTCCTTTAGGTGTAACACAACTAGGTCTTGAAATTATTTGCATATGTAGCCTCTTCCTCAATTATCAGAACAAATATATGCAGAGCTGAATTATCCTAGGATTTAATACTAATTGTTGGTCTGACAGCTAGGAAAGGTAATGGGGTGTGGCCCTAAGCCATATACCACTTTATGAGAGAAGAAAAAAGATTCTGCAATATATTCCAGTTCAACAAATTGTCTGACCCTTCCAAGAAGAGTGTTGGCTACCAGCATAAATAAGCACAGGAGGTCTTGGTGAATATAGGTGGTTATGACATCAACATCCTTAGGGACATCCATCCATAAATCCTTTTCTGAGTTTTCAGGATCATAGCTCTTCCTACCAGGGCCTTCATCTTTGCATAATAGACCTGCCTTGACTAAACATTCAAATGTTTTTGCACCTCTGTGATTCCTAGCAATTGGGTTTTCAGTTTGCCATTCAGCTGCCTCCATCTTTCCACTATATTTGATGAGGGCTTCTCGATATTTTACCACAAAAGCTTTCTAGTTCTTACTTGGTCATTATCAGCATTTGACTATAATTTTTCTTTTAAAGAGCATTAATACAATTTAGCAGTAATCATCCTTTTCTTCCCTCCATATAAGCATCATTTTCTACATGTTGTTCAAAATGGCTGCATCATCACACCCATCATAACATTACCCACTTCTGAAAAGGAGACAGATAATTGATGTCTATCCATCTTTAATTTGTGGACAATTGTCCTTTTTCTAATTCAGCCTTCCAGATTCTATCCAGTAAATCAGATTTGAGAGTGGCAGTCCATGGTAGTAGTCCATGATAATTCACTGCAACTTTCTTGCAATGAGACAAGAGATTCTAAGTCCTTTCAAAATTGACTTGTGGATTATATATCAACTCTTCAGAAGATACTGCTATCCAACCAGTATATGGTAACTGAAACAAAAAATAAAAATAAAAAAGTCTACTGCAGGAATCTCAGATTCACCTGAGCATCTATTTTAAAAACATTGCAAGTTGTATCTGAATCTCTCAAGTAAATCAGAGTTCACAGTGTGAGCCTAGGATAGTTTTCTGTGGAGATAGGTAGATCTGAGTCTGTATAGATTTCCTAGGCTGTAATATCTTTTCAGTTCATATTTGGAATGCAGTCAGTAGTACCTGAGGTCAGGGTGAGGGTTCAAAATCCCTTGCTGAGCAGAATCAATGGCATGCTGTGGTATCTGAGAAATCTTCCCAGCAGTGATCTCCCTAAAAAAGAAGAAAACAAGGTCATAGTTGAGGAATGTCCTCAGATATATTAAGTGCCTGATGGGATTAGAATTCAGGTGTGTATGGCTCCAAAGTTGATATCCTTAATTTGTACTATGCTGTGGTGTAAAGAAGTAATAAGGTTTTCTACCTGGAAAGTGCCACAAATGTAACCTTCCAAAACAAGTGATGAACTTACTAAAGACAATCATGATCCCAGATACTCAAATTTATGAATTGTGATAATATCAACAGTCATAGATAATTGAAACTCCTGAGAACTTGGGGTATTTTTTCTAAAGTACAGAGCTACGGAATGAAAGGGCTCTATGATCAATGGAGTTCATCTGTCCTCCTCTGGATGTTAATGGCTTTAATTGTTGTGAACACTCATAGTGATGATTCTCACCATCTAATAAAATTCAAGGCATTTGGAGTAAATCTGGCTATGGGTTAGAAAAACAAAAAATGTGTTAAACTGAACACAGAAACTGAACCATTTTTATTCACATAAAGAATGAGGTTTATAGACAGCCAGATACAGCACAAAGTACAGGTTATGTTGAAAAATTCAGGAAGATCAGATGGGTGTGATGAAGAAAGGAGGTTCAACTTGATTACTTTGCCAAGGATAAAAATTAAAACTCAATCTCAAGGATCCATAAAGGAAGAGGAAACTAAAAAGGAAATACATAAGTAGATTCCTGAATGTGAAGATGATAATTAACATGAGCAACTAAAGGATGCAATCCTAAATGAAGGGTTTAATATAAGGAAGGTTCCTTTCTCATATCACGATCCAAGAAGTTGTCAGGCAAGTGACCTTCTGAGTGACAACTGAGGGGTGCAGACTGCCTTGATCTAGTGATTCTGCATGCCCGAGGGCCTTCTCTGTCTCAACTGCCCAACGAATAAGCAAGGAAAAAGAGTATTCAGAGAATCTCATAGACTATCACACTCCAGAATATTCCTCAGAGTAGCCTAAAGCACTCTACCCAGAATAATGTAAATCAAGTAATCTTGCAGAAGAACTATCTCCTCTCCCAAAGTTTACATGCACTACAACATTTTAAATATTTCCCCACAGATCTTTTATTGATCTTGATAATAAGAAAATATGAGTGTAGGTGAATTCAGAACAGCATAAGAATAAGTGATTAATCCTTATGTCCTAGAGCCAAAGTGCGCCTGGCTCATTTGTGTCCATAAGGAGCACTCTGATTCTATAGAGTGGGGTGATATCAGCTAAGTTAATTCTGCTGTTCTCTGTACCCAGGATCTCATTAAAAAAAAAAAAAAAAAAAAAAAAACGCCAGTTGGGATTATTGCAAAATGGAATGATGCATCAAAAATATTTAGCAGGATGCCTAGCCTATGCTAAAAAAGTACTACAAAAATGTACTGTTCTTCAAATATTATTAGCTATCAATATTCTACATAAGAAAAAATATAATAGGGCACCTAGGTGGGTCAGTGGTTCAGCATCTGCCTTTGGCTCAGGTCATGATCCTGGGGTCCTGGGATCAAGTCCTGAATCAGGCTCCCCACAGGGAGCCTACTTCTCCCTCTGCCTATGTCTCTGCCTCTCTCTGTGTGTCTCTAATGAATAAACAAAAGTTTTTTTTAAAGAAAAAATATAACAAGTATTACTGTTTTCATCAATACATAGTTATTTTAGTTTTCTATTGGCTGTCAGCTTTTTTTGGCTTGTGGCTACATCACTCTGATCTCTCTCCATCTTCATATTACCTTGTTTTCTGTGTGTCTATCAAATATCCCCCTGCTTACCTCTTATAAGGACACGTGTAATGATCATTGAAAGCCCATCCAGATAATCCACTGTCATCTCATCATAAGATCCTTCAAAACCTCCACAAAGACACTCTTTCCAAATAGTATAATATTTACAGGTTTCATGGGTTAGGAGCTAATACTTCTGGGGAATATTTTTTAGCCTACCTACCACAATGATATAATGTAAAATTAAAACAATAGAGTAGGTAACAAAAGATTGTGGTTTTGCCATTTAATTTCAAGGTAAATTTAGGTAATAAAATTGTTTGATGTGTAATGAATGATTACTCTGTACCCGGTTTCCAGGCAGGAAAGTGTTTTATGCAGATTGTCTCCTTTATATTCAAAACCACCATGTAAGACAGATATGGTTATTCTCATTGTACTGATGAAGACATTAAATTGTATTCCACTTACACTTAGTACTCACACAGCCGGCTAAATTGTTAGAATTTAAATCTGGGTCTGTTGCCCTCTGCAATGGGCAGCTGTAACTGCTGCAGGTAGCTACACTGGCTCTCTAGCACGTGATTGTGCTAATTACTGGTTTTAGTACAGTGATTTATAAAACAGCATTAATATTTGTCTAACACACTCCAAAGTATGTGGTTAGGTTCAATTGATGTAAATATATGTAAACTTCGTAAATTGTAACCCACTACATCAAACGTAAGATATATATTTTATAAGAGCAGTTTCCAGTCCTTTGTCATTAGAATTATCACAATGTAATCATTTGAAATGCACCATCTTTTTGTTCTATAAATCAAATTCTCTATTATTGACTCCTGTATAGGGGTGTTTTGGTTTCAGAATTCCCTTCAAGTCCAACTGTGACCATAAAATCTGAAACATTTTAGAATAGACTTAATTTGTAACACTTTTGTCTAAAGCTCTTGACTAGCCCATGTAATGTCTAGGATAAAGTGACAACTCATTTAATTTTACCACTTTACCTCAACCTCTTAGTACCTCTTCCTTCATTCTAGCAACATAAAACTTCCCATTGTTCTCTTCTACAAATTGAAATGCTTAGCTGTCTCTTTGTATAGTACACATGATTTTTTTTTGAAACTCAAATAACAGGCCAAAGTAATGAAGAAAACTAAATTTTGTTGTTGGCATTTATATGTATGTAATTACTTGCTTCAATTTTCACCTTGTCAGCACGTTGTTGTGTGATACTAATGAAGTTTTAGAACTTGTAATCATTTTTTTAATATCATAATGATTTTACTAGCAATTATTTGAGATTCTAGAATAAAGAAAAAAATGACATCTGCTAAATGCAAGAACAGTAAATGTGCTGCATAGTTCAATCCAAGGACCACCTTGTATGAAAGGCTACATTTCAGTGGGAACCTAGCGCTCTTTGCTTTGTTGTTGATCCTGGACAAAGTGATAGATTACTAAATAAAATCACCACAAAAGTATTGAAATTTGTGCAATGAAATCTATATGCTTTACCAAATACTATTATATTTAATAATTAAATTCAAATCCTAAAGTATAGAGCTAAAAATAATTTCAAATTTGGCAAATCACAACTAATAAAATATATAATTTTTTAAAATTATAAAGATAAAAATATTCCAGAAAGCTAGGAATACACTAGTGAAAAATAAGATAAAGATGAGTAACTGGGGATCCCTGGGTGGCACAGCGGTTTAGCGCCTGCCTTTGGCCCAGGGCGCTATCCTGGAGACCCGGGATCGAATCCCACGTCGAGCTCCCGGTGCATGGAGCCTGCTTCTCCCTCTGCCTATGTCTCTGCCTCTCTCTCTCTCTCTCTCTCTCTCTCTCTCTGTGACTATCATAAATAAATAAAAAAATTTAAAAAAAAATTTAAAAAAAGATGAGTAACTATCATATACATGTCACATTTTTAATATAGAGTACCTATAAGTAAAAAAGTTTAAAACTCAAGTTACAGAAAAGAAACTCAATTAATCAAATTTGAAGAAGTCCTACCATATTAAAAAATAAATGCATTACAAATTATTTATTTAATTTTACCAATTATGAGAAAAAACTTGTTTAATATGCACATGATATTTGTACAACCACAATAAAACTTCATTTATTGCCAATTTTAATGAAAAAAATTATTTTAATGGTATTTTATTAATTTCCTTAATATAAAAAGTATGTCCATTGATGACAATCTAGAATATATGGAGAGACCAAAAGCTAACATAAAATTTAATCTATATTCCAAATATCCAAATATTATCAATTAATTTGAAGGCTAAATACCCTTTCTGACAGTCCCCCACAAAACATGCATGTTTATATGTAAATACCTATATTTATACATAGATATATATACTTACATATATACTTATATATATATATATACTCATTTATACATGCATGCATGTATTTATATATATAAAGAGCATATACATGCAGGCCAATATGAATGATACATGAGTATATATACACATTTATGCATATTATATATTTAAATGTTATATTGGACATGCTTTACCTGATTTTTTGGTATTTGACAATATTAAGTATTTTGTCTTTGTCAAATATTATCCTACCACATCAGTGTACTGACTTTATACTATTCCATGGTAAGGATACGTAGAATTCATATAATTTCTATCTTATATGGGAAAAAATTGTGTTTCAATTGTGATTATTTTATAGCTAAGTAAGGTTAAGCATGTCTTACAATGATTATTGGTGATGGTCCTTTCTTTCATGAATGCCTTTTTCATGTCCCCCTTCCTATCCATAATTGTTCATTTATAAGAGCTCTACATTCGGAAGATTTTATTTTCCAATAAAATACTGCAAGTGTTATCTATTCCAGATTTATTATTATTATTTTTTTTTTAGTTTTGTGACTTCTCTTTTGAAGTTGCTGCTTAATTGTGCAAAAATCAATGAAATCACAAACTTTCTTCTTTCTGCACTCCTCTCGTTTTAGAAGATTGTTTTATAGCAAAGACTATGCAAATTACTGCTTTTCTTTTCTTATAAGACATTTTGATTCCATTTACTCTGTTTAAATAACCTAACCAAAGAGGTAAAGGATCTATACCCCAAAAACTATAGAACACTTCTGAAAGAAATTGAGGTAGACACAAAGAGATGGAAAAATATTCCATGTTCATGGATTGGCAGAATTAATATTGTGAAAATGTCAATGTTACCCAGGGCAATTTACACGTTTAATGCAATCCCTATCAAAATTCCATGGACTTTCTTCAGAGAGTTAGAACAAATTATTTTAAGATTTGTGTGGCATCAGAAAAGACCCCGAATAGCCAGGGGAATTTTAAAAAAGAAAACCATATCTGGGGGCATCACAATGCCAGATTTCAGGTTGTACTACAAAGCTGTGGTCATCAAGACAGTGTGGTACTGGCACAAAAACAGACACATAGATCAATGGAACAGAACAGAGAACCCAGAAGTGGACCCTGAACTTTATGGTCAACTAATATTCGATAAAGGAGGAAAGACGATCCACTGGAAGAAAGACAGTCTCTTCAATAAATGGTGCTGGGAAAATTGGACATCCACATGCAGAAGAATGAAACTAGACCACTCTCTTGTACCATACACAAAGATAAACTCAAAATGGATGAAAGATCTAAATGTGAGACAAGATTCCATCAAAATCCTAGAGGAGAACACAGGCAACACCCTTTTTGAACTAGGCCACGGTAACTTCTTGCAAGATACATCCACGAAAGCAAAAGAAACAAAAGCAGAAATGAACTATCGGGACTTCATCAAGATAAGAAGCTTTTGCACAGCAAAGGATACAGTCAACAAAACTCAAAGACAACCTACAGAATGGGAGAAGATATTTGCAAATAACATATCAGATAAAGGGCTAGTTTCCAAAATCTATAAAGAACTTATTAAACTCAACAGCAAAGAAACAAACAATCCAATCATGAAATGGGCAAAAGACATGAAGAGAAATCTCACAGAGGAAGACAGACAGGGCCAACATGCACATGAGAAAATGCTCTGCATCACTTGCCATCAGGGAAATACAAATCAAAACCACAATGAGATACCACCTCACACCAGTGAGAATGGGGAAAATTAACAAGGCAGGAAACCACAAATGTTGGAGAGGATGCGGAGAAAAGGGAACCCTCTTGCACTGTTGGTGGGAATGTGAACTGTTGCAGCCACTCTGGAAAACTGTGTGGAGATTCCTCAAAGAATTAAAAATAGACCTGCCCTACGACCCAGCAATTGCACTGTTAGGGATTTACCCCAAAGATACAGATGCAATGAAACGCCGGGACACCTGCACCCCGATGTTTCTAGCAGCCATGTCCACAATAGCCAAACTGTGGAAGGAGCCTCGGTGTCCATCGAAAGATGAATGGATAAAGAAGATGTGGTTTATGTATACAATGGAATATTTCTCAGCCATTAGAAACGGCAAATACCCACCATTTGCTTCAACGTGGATGGAACTGGAGGGTATTATGCTGAGTGAAGTAAGTCAATCGGAGAAGGACAAACAGTGTATGTTCTCATTCATTTGGGGAATATGAATAATAGTGAAAGGGAATATAAGGGAAGGGAGAAGAAATGTGTGGGAATATCAGAAAGGAAGACAGAACATAAAGACTCCTAACTCTGGGAAACGAACTAGGGGTGGTGGAAGGGGAGGAGGGTGGGGGGTGGGAGTGGATGGGTGAGGGGCAGTGGGGGTTATTCTGTATGTTGGTAAATTGAAGACCAATAAAAAATAAATTAAAAAAAATAATGTGTAGCTAGTTTAGCATTTTTGTGTAAAGAATGAAATAGGAGCTATTTATTTCTATTCTTGTTTTATCAAAACATCATATCAAATTTGCATACATCTTTTATAATACAACTTGACAATATTTTAAAATAGTTTTATAACTTTTGTTATAATAATTTATCTCAAGGAAAAACATATTCAAAGCAAAGAAAGAGCTTGAGGGCTATATAATGACCATTGCTTAAATTACTAAGAGTCTATTATGTGTCAACAACTGTCTTAAGGATATGATCTTATGTAATTGCTAGCTGAGGAAGGAAGCTCTGTTATATCCATTTTACAGATGAGGAAATCTAGGATCCAGAGATTCAGCAGTCTTTATGATAGTAGTCTATAGTATTTGTACTATGGTTACAGCGTTTACTTCTAAGCATTCCTGATCATTGTAGGCTTAAAAACAAGCCAGGAAGAAGGCAGAGTGGGGAAGAATAGAGGAAAGAGAGACAGAAGAGAGGGAGAAAGAGAAGGACGTGAGAGTGGGAAGGTGGAGAGACTACATAAGGAAAGAAAGAGGAAGGAAATGGAATCAAACAAATACTATAGGAATTAATAACCAATCCAGGAATTATACACTCAGTATAATGCAGCCACAATACAGGGGCAAAAATTATAATCTTTTAAAAAATTATACTATGGAGGTGTGTTATCACCACCTTTACAGTGTTATGAGATGTTATTGTCTCTTTATAATAATAATTAAAAGAAAAGACCCTCTGTAATTCTTTTATTTCCAAGTTAGCTAACTGAGATAGCTTTTTAAAATCCTCTCTTTGTAAGAAGCATTCTTTTAACCTTCTTTTGTACATTGGCCCAGCTCTGTTGTGATTCTTCCAGACAGTCTCAAGGGCAGCTGGAGCAAGAGTGGTTTCTAGACAGTACAATGAGTTCAGTTGAGCCTGGTACATTCAGTGTACTTTATTTCTTTTTTCCTTAACACCTGGATGCCAATTTTGTACGTACTTCCCTGATGTGTCTTACATAATAGCTGGGCTAAGGGAAAGAACACCACCGCCGCCACCCATCTGTGTATTCTGGCAATGTGAGTGACTTGTGGTCCTCACTCTGAAGGCGTGCTGGGCTGCCTCACAAGCAGGGGGATAAGGAGATTGAGGAGTCTGAGGCTTATGGTTGCAACTCCTAGTTTGCTCCAAAAGTAAGGATAATGATGCTTTAAGATTAGGGCTGTGTATGCAGCACACAATAGAGAATGAACCAGTTATGGGGTGCTTCAGTTCATTATAATTGAACTAAGTGTGCTTTAGAGCCTAAATTACCTTGGTAATTTTATCTCCTTTCTTTACCTTACTGGTTCCCCCATCTTGGCTCCAATAAAATTCCATGCTAGTTCCATAATGACCCAAATCCCACTGTATTCTACTTATTGATTTTTTACCAACTATTCCCTTCCCCCAGGCTTACCTCCAGGAGTACTTTGATCACTGACTTTTTTTTTATTATTACATATATTTTTAGCTCTCAGAAACTAAAACAGTATGGTGTATAATACAACCTCAATAATATACATTAGTTAAAATAATTTGAATGTGACTTCTTGAAGTGTTTTTAATTTTATTGGGGTTAGTAGAGGAGGATAGCCTAAATAATGTTATAAACAAAAATACTTGGAAGTAAATAATCAATATGTCTTAAAGCTAGTGTGGGGTCAGGCACTTTGCCTTGTTCACTGCTAAGGGTTAACAGTTTCTGATGCATTGTAGGTGCTAATATATATTCGTTGAATAGTAATTTTCCGTGCAAATGATGAATTGGCTGTAGTGGATGACAGAGAAACAGTAGAATGTACCAGGGTTCTGTCTTCAGCTGTTGAGCATGTGGAAATGTCTTGAAGTGCGGCAGGTACAGGGCCGGAAAACAGAGAGAGCATCACCTTCAAGTCTTTGATGTCATCCAGTCCTCGAAGCTCCCTGTCAAGTTTGGTGATGCAATGACAGATTTTTTCTACCTGGAAGATGGGGACAGGTGCCTTTCTCTCATGCCCAATTTTTTCCCTTATGCCCCAGTTTTCTTCACTACAGAATGAGGCTAAAAAATGGCAGGTAACTAACTCACAGGCTTGTTGTAAGGAGTAAGTGAGTTAACACGTATAAGGAATTGCAACAATGCCTAGCATTTTTCTTGGCACGGGGGCCTGGCAGATGGAGTTTCGAACATCCTCACTAGAGATGTTGGTCAGAAGCTCGCATGAGGCAAGTGGCAAGCTGCAGGCTTGGAAGGCTTGTTTCTCCAGGTCCAGTAGAGCAGTATTCATGGAACCTCCTCACTTAGAATGCTGCAAAGTTCTCACTCCAATGAGAATGAAGCTAGTTGAAAGCTGGCTTCTAGGCATGCTTGCCCATTTCTTGACTAGATTCTTTGTTCTTTGAATGTTGAATTTGATAAATTCTTTATAGATCTTAGATACTAGCCATTTATCTAATATGTTATTTGCAACTATCTTCTCAATGGATTTGGAGAGCTATCAGTTTAAAGGACTCAGTGGCAACAAAAATGAGGTGCAATCTGAAGTCATGACCTTGCCTGGAGCAAGCAAACTTAATAAAACGCCCTCCTCACTTGAACATAATCCCATCCTCACTTGAACATAAATCCGGCTTTGTAGGCTAACACCTGATATCCAGACCTGCCAGATGGACAAATGGTGGAAGGATCTAGCCCCTAAAATTAATAAAACCATCGGATAGTAAACAGCATCTACAGGTCTAGACTAAATTTCTACAATGGAATAGACAGGAAAATTATATTTGTTGAATCTTAAAACAAAGTATAGAAATGACCAGATCAACAATGAGGTTACTGAAAACCTTGAGAGGTTCAAATGCAGTTGATCACCTTTCCCTCATGGTATTGACCAGATAGTACTGAGAAAAACAAACAAGAAATTTTGAAGGAAATGAGATCCAGCCTAGTTAGTGTTCTGATGCACGTGACTGGCCTTTTGCCATTTCTGCTGTGTTATTTCTCTTCTGTTTGTATTTGGTCCACATGGTGGGCATGTGAAGCTCTATCAGCACACCTTGTGATGGGAAGAAGACGCCTGTGATACTGACAATGAAGGACTAGTGCTGGGAAGGAGTGAAAAAATAAACTGAAAAAATAAGACAGTCATATTATGAAGAATCTTAACTGTCTCAGAGAGTTTATGTTTAATCATATTTACAATGTGAATCCATTAAAATTCCTGAGCACGTGGTCAGGCAGGGCACTCTGAGGAGCCTGGAGGTGACCTAAACCCTTGAGGCAGGACAAGATGGTGCAAGGGGTGAACACAGATGGAGAGGATGGCTGAAGACCAGCCCCGGCTGGGTCCCCGTTATTGAAGGGATCAGGGAGTCCCAGATCTCTTTGTTTATCTAAATGGGTCAAAAAGCTTTTGAGTGGCCCCATAGAAACTAGATAGCATAGAATTGAAAAATAAGACCTAATTAGAGATTTTTTTCCTCCAATCTCTTCAGATTGTGAAAGCCCCTTTAAAATTCCTCATTTTGAGGACACCTGGGTGGCTCAATGGTTAAGTGCCTGCCTTCAGCTCAGAACGTGATCCTGGAGTCCTGGGATCAAGCCCCACATCAGGCTCCCAGCATGAAGCCTGCTTTTTCCTCTGCCTGTGTCTCTGCCTCTCTCTCTGTGTCTCTTGTGAATAAAATAAAATCTTAAAAAAAAATAAAGTTCCTTATTTTCTAATATTTTCTTTAAGTTGTTAACATAACATAATATTAACCCTTCTTCACTACCGAAGCCAACTGTGGAAGAAAAAAACAAACAAGAATGCTATTTAGGGAAGAAAAAAGTGACTTCTGCTAGTTTCCACAGTTGAGTTCTTATTTCTTGCTAGAATTTACTAAACATTGTGATGATCAACACATAATTGTTTCATTTTTCAATTTCAATATACCATTTTTGTTTCCCAAATTGTCTCTTAGCTAATATGCATTTATATCTTATATATATTTATATATCTTAATGATACTAGTGATCTAATCTTAGCCATATTAGGTTTAAGAACATCCTATATAATATTGGAGCCAAACCACCAGAAATGTTATTTTTATTATTATTTTTTTAATTTCTAATGCTACAACTAGGTTATGTTTCTTTTGATGCATGTGTTTGCCAAGTTAGGTAGTACTCAGTGCTCTGCCAAGGAAAAAATTTTCCCTACCACAGGATTTTCTCTAACGGCCACACTAGCCATGAACCGATTAATTCAATAGAAACTCCCTTCCAAAATTATTAACTCATAAAAATACTTCCTAAGTAGAGAAATTAAAATGGCTTCAAATTACATAGTTTTCCTATAAGAAGTACTTTCCATCATCTTTCTCTCATTTCTATGTTCGAGAAAATACTGAGCAGCATGTGTGGAGAAATCATTAGGTGTTGGAGATACAGATATGAAAGACACATTCCCTCTTTTGAAGGAATTCACAGCCCAGTAAAAAAGACTAATACAAGATCATATGCTAAGTATTATAATACAAGCCAGTATTAAATGTGTTGTTGGAGGATACGTTTGAAAAGTTCTTCCAAGACTAAGAGAGAAGTGACTAAATCTTGAAAGTGGTAAAGGATTTAATTAGTATAAACGAGGGATGGAATAATTGTACAGAGAGGAAGCAGAATGGGCAGCTAGAAAGGCTTGAGAGAACAGAGCACATTTGAAGAAGCTAGTGAGGATTCTATAGAGGTAAAGAGGAGCCAAATCAAGGCTCTTGGACTAAAGCTAGAACCTTAACTTGTAGACACAAAGATTTATCAAAGGATTGAGTAGGGGAGTGGCATTTTATAATGATTATGACATATAAAGCAGGAAATAATGAGACATACTGACAATCTGCAGTGAGGCAGCAGAAAAACATAATACTGTGCCTACCACACAGTAGTTGAATTTAAACTGTCCTGTGAATGGATGGTTAAAAATGAAGATAGAGGAAAGATTAAAAATAAATGTAGAAATTAGAAATATAGATTTGATAGTCATTAAGCCTTTGGATATGGCGGCTGACTTCCAAGTTTCTTATTTGTATCCTGATGTTTATTGAGGTGCACTTTATTTAATTTAATTGAGCAGGCTAATGGAGGAACAGAAATGAAGAGGTAGATGCTTTTATCCTTTTTGAATTTGAGTTGTCTTTGTTACACACAGGAGGCTGATTATATGGATTTCAAAAAGGACTGAAAGAAATTGCAGACTTGGGAGACATCTGCATTTAGAAGGCAGGTACTTGAAATCCTGGGAATGAACAGCATTATCCAGGCTGAGAAGTTAGTACAAGAAGGAAATAACCTATAGAGCAGCCTTAGTTAAAACAACATTTAAGTAGATGGAGGAGACCATACCCATAAAAATCTCACATTTCTCATAAAAAGAGCAATCAGAGAACTATGAGTAAAACTATGTGAAAATAGAGAAAACAAGAAGAAAAATCCCATAAGGAAGAAAATAATTTAAAATGTCACATGCTTGAGAATATTAAGCTGAGATTAATCCAGCAATTCCCTATCAGGGATCTTGAAAAATAATACAGGTCCTAGAAGGAAGGAAGCAAGAGAAGCATGAGTATGAGAGGGCTCATAAAGGGCAGAGAATTTAGTTCAGAATTCCATTTTCTGTTTGAGGTAGGAGATAAAGTGGTGTGGGAGATGGAGGAAGATGGGAGTTAGGTAGGGGCATAGGGCAAAGTTGGATATTACGGACTGAGGTAGCCAGGGACACAGGAAGGAATCTCTGGTTGCTCCTAAAAGCTCAGACCTTACTGATGAGAGGGTGACAAAAGGTCACTCAAATGTTCAAAAGTGCCATGCTCCTTGAATGACAAATGGCGTTTTTTTTTTTCTATGAGTACTGATTTTTAAAAATGATCTGGAGAGTACCCAGGTCTGTCCCACATATGGTACAAACTCGCTTCTCTAAGCTGAAATCCACTGATCACAATCTGAATAAGTAGTTTGGCAAGATAAGGACCTGTTTTGAAATATACATAAAGTATCCACATGCATTTGCTTAGAAAACAGAATTCCCTGGTATTATCGAGAGATAATGCAATGTAAGGTCATTTGGTTACTTCCTTTTCCATGAGATTAAGGTGCTGTTTTTTTATATTTGTCCCAGTAGTCCTTTGCATTATCTACTATATTGCCTTGCAATTAAATATTTACTAAATAAATGAATGGTTGCAATTAGCAACTTGCTGTGAAATAAAACAATGAATGTTGTCTAGGATCCAATAAAACAAAAATTTGGTTGACTAAAATTTAATTTATATTGTCAGAGCGGCTTCCAATAAGTTGGCACTGCCTACTAAGACCTGAGTGTGAATGAAAATTTAGGGACGGAAGAACATAAGCATGTGTGAAAATAGTCAATAAATATGCACATCTGTAATTTGGCAAAGTCCTATAGGGAAGTCTAATTATTTATTCACCACTCTTCTTCAAATCCAGAAACTGGTATGATAAAATTTTGAGCCATCCAATGTCAGTTTTATGGAGCATTCTAACTAGCTCCTGATGTACTCTGATGACCTAAGAGTGATACATTGAACAAAATTGGAAATATTTTGGATCTTCGATGAGTGTGTCAGGATAAATGTGTGTTTTTATTGTGATAAATGTGTCTTTTAAATGTGAAAAATGGGATGGAAAAATCTATATTATGGTTAAGCAAAATCTCTTGCTCCAGTAGTGGAATGAGGTTTAGAGACCTTGAAGTCTCAATGACTTGTATATTCTCCATTCTAATCTGTCTTGCCTAATCAACTAGAACCCCTGTACACACTTGAAGGCTAGCGATTTATAATATTTAATTGTCATAGGACAATCAGGAATGGCCTTAGAACAAGTTGTAGATTATTATCTCAAATTGGGGAATAACATATATGATAAATAGCTTAAAAAGCTATAGTTTAAAATTTAAGCTACTTGATAATTCATGATCTCTTTTGAAAGAAGGATTTTCATACAATTGTATTTTTTTTAATTTCTATTTATTTATTCATGACAGACACAAAGAAAGAGAGAGGCAGAGTCACAGGCAGAGAGAGAAGCAGGCTCCACACAGGGAGCCAGACATGGCACTCAATCCGGGTCTCCTGGATCACACCCCAGGCCGAAGGGCAGCGCTAAACCACTGAGCCACCGGGGCTGCCCCCATACAATTGTTTTTATTACATACCCAAAAGAATGTTTGAGGGGAAAGAAAAGAAACAAGGAATGAAATCTTCACTTTTTCTTTCTCCCACTTTGACATTTTTCCAGATATACTATAGAACTCTGTAGGAAATTAAATTTAAAGGAAGTGTAAGATTCTATGAAAGGTTCTTAAAGTGATTTTTTAATATAATGAAATCTAGATATGCTTATTTTTGGTATATATCTCTTTATCTCCATACACACACAAAACACAGTAATGTCTCTAAAATATTTAATTCTGAATGACCTATAGTACAACTTGCATCACAAGAAGGCGAGACAAACTTCACATTTTTCCTTTCTAAAATATAATTTATAAGCAGAAAGAAGTGCATTTAATTTAGTGTGCTAAAATCAATCCTGTCTTTGTTAAAATTAAAAAGATCATTTGTTTTAGAGTCTAGTTTTTAGTACAGAGCCTGGGTTATGTGAGAGTTGATAAGCACAAGACAATTAGGTGAAAAAATTATCTGTACACAAACAGACACACAATCACATTTCATTTTATCAAAGGGAAAGGCTGTATGATGTCATAGAATTTCAGTCTGAAACAAGGTAGACTCAGAGGTGAGTTAATAAGCTTTGGGTAGGGTTAAAGGACACCAAAAAGGAACATGTAAATGCTCTGGACCTTGGTACAGTGAAAACCTTTTCCTTCCCTACACTTGAAGTGACAAGGAGGGAACAATTGCTGGATTTTTGGTTTAACAAAGAGAGAGAGCTACCCAGTAAGCAGTGTGGCATTTTATAGTGGAACACAGCCATTGTGAACTTGAAGCCCAACAAATGTACTCAAGGGAAAAATATTCCATGTTCACTGTCCTTCCACCCTCAAATCTCCTGCCTATACCTTACATTGACTTAACAAAACCAGAGACTGGATAGCAAGTCAGCAGTGATAAAACTCCTTAGGATGAACTTCTGGGCCAAGGAATGAGCGTGACTAAATTATACCAAGTGGATCTCAAAAGGCAAGTGAGAATATTCAGCTCTGGAATGGACAGAGATCATATCCATCTTTTCTTTTATCCTAGTTTTTTCTCCCTTTCCAAACCAATGACTAATCATCTTCAGTGCTCTATATATTTGTTGAATACACAAATGTCTGGAAAGCTGTTTTCTTCATAAGTCATAATTGTTTGGGTGTACATGGAAGAAAGCTCCAGTTATCAAATGAGCTATCCACAAGCTAGCATCAATTACTAGGTATTTATACTTCACTTTTTATTGTTGTTGTTGCAGTGTTACCTTAAAACAACTTGCTGTGCTGCTATTCATCTTACTCCATTTAGCATGGTATCATAATAATCTTACCCTTTTTTTTTTTTTAAAGCTTTCCAAATGCCTTTTTTGGAAGGCTTACTTATTTTTTTAATATGCTTCTGCTTTGCTTTGAGGAAGGTTCAGATTTTCTTAATTTGACAAAATTACTTTCCACCTGAATTCTTCATGAGATTTAATACTTTACTTACTCTTTGTTATCTTAAAACTACTCATTTGGAAGAGGCTTGCTCTTTTATGCACCTAATTTATATTATTTTATTCAAATTTCCTTCTCTCATAAAGATACATGTGATCAGAATTTTCAAATAAATATTCTGCAAACAGTACAGGTACAATAACTGAAGTGCTTCTATTAGGTAATTTTGTCCATAGCTGATTGAAACAAGAGACTCAATACCTGATAATGCATTATGAGTGTTACCTGCTGTTTGAAGAAAACAATGATATGAAAAAAGAAAATAAGGTATTATAAATGGTTAATTTGTGTCTTTCTCAACAAACTGAAGATGTACTAAAACAGTATGAGAACTTATTATGAGGAGATTATTCTTAATGAAAATTAAAGATAATATTTCCACACTTAACCTTCTGAACCCTGGAGTTAATTTAATTTTCTGGCTGAATTCAAAGTAGATTGAAAATTTGCCGAATCCTACAGAATGTTATAATTTAATGGAATGTGCGCTAAAGAAAGGTTATTCTTAACCTGAGGTTGGTGAATCCCTAGTGGTCTCTGGAATGAGCTTTAATGGGTTTGGGAGTCTTATTGAAATTGTACCAATATTTTGCATACATTTATATACATATATACATATTCTTAAAAAGGTACTTGTCTTAGCCAAGGTTAAGAACTTCTTTCACCAGTACCTTAGTGAGAGAATCTAGTCCAAACTGTATATTTCATCTATGAGAAAATGGAGGTTTCTATATTAGCAAAATTGCATATCTAGTATCTGGCACAAACATGACAGGAAACTGATTTTCCTGTTTCCTATCTGAGTACTTCTTGTTAACTTTGCAACTCTGGTCTAGGTTTATTAAAAAAGAAAACCACATGAGCATCCAGTCAGTTCATTTGTTCACTTACTGATTTGGTAAAAAAACAAAACAAAAACAAAAACCTTTAAAGGTTTATTGTGTACACATATGAGTCAAACATACAGTCTAGTGAATTAAAAAAGTATCCGATCTCAATTTAAAATCCTGTGAGACAGTATACAGCAGATAAGTAAAGTATATATATATATATATATATATGTATATATATATATATATATACATATATATATATATAAAGGTTTTGCTAAATTCAGTAGGAAAATACACAAATACTAATATTCAGGAAAACAGGGTAATGTATTTTGAGTAGATCATCAGAAAGGGCCTGCCTTAGAAAAAGATATTTAAGCCCAAAAGTGAAGTATGAGAAGAACCAGCCAGGTTATAAGCAAGAGAAGAGTTTGCTAAAAATAAGGAAGAATGTAGCAGTCTATGAGTGGACAGAGATTTTCTTGGAAGTTTTTGAGGAAGTGAACTGGAGCTAGGCTTGCTAGTGAGCCTGGCAGGCAAGGAGAGGGTAAAACACCCCCAGGATGCAGACAGTCCCGTGCACCTCTGTGGAGGCCTTCAGAAGGTACTGGACAAACACTTCATAGTTTCTAGAACACTGACAGTTATTTTATAGTCATGACTCATGTTTTTCTCCTAGCAACCCTTCTGAAGTAGGTGTTGCTCTTCTGGTTTTAGAGGTATGTAAGCAGAAGCCTGTTGAAAGTCCTACCTTTAGTAAGTGACAGAGACACTGAGCTAAAGTACAGTGGTCTTATTGACTTATATTTTTGTCCAATAAATTGACCTTATCTGATATAAGAGAAGCCATTTTATTTTTCCATTTGATACTTGAATATCCACACCTTACACCATCTAGGAGGTTTCTAAAATTTGTATCAAAGGATAATTATGCACACATGTGTTGGGGGAAGTATATTATTATGTGATTGGGGATTAAGAACAGTTTTTCTATTTCTCAGTTTTTCATTCCTTTTACATTTTCTCTGAGTATGGAAATGCACTGGTCTCTTGAATATTCATTAGTAAGTTCATCTTAAGTGAAACTTGCCATATCCCAGTGACCTGAAAAAGTTTAATTGCTCCCCATAAAGCATGAAATTTCAAGCAGCAATTTTCTAGATAAATTGAGCCAAATATATATTAAAATACTTCACAGTCAGGACTAGAACATAAATTTGTATTTGCAGCATGCTTTAAAGATAGAACATTCCTTGTTAAATTTATATTTTTGTCCTCATTGGTGAAATCTGGTAGAAATAAAATAAAATATGTAGAAGTTATTAAAGTATTTCAGCATCAGGATCACAGCCAAATCTAAGACCATACTTTATAGTTGAGAAAGCTAACCTTGTATCTTTAATGTCTAATGGAACTTTTAATTCAGTGCAGAAGGCAAATGGAGAAAATCTAAAGAATTGCATCAAGAATCTTACTGGTTGTTCCTATGTAATATAGAACAATTATGTAAAAGATGGTTGTGTTTATTTTTCCTTAGGTCATAAGACTTTCCTGCTGGATGGTCTCTGAAACTTAAAATAATTACGAAGAACACGACAGCTCCTAACAGAAATACAGCATAATAGAGAAACAAGCACAAGATTTACAGGAGAGAGACCAGTTCAGATTTTACTTCTGCTTCTAAACTTCTGTGTGATCTCGAGCATATCTCACTGTCTGTGGCTGTAATGTCCTCTTCTTGTAAAACGAGTGAGTGAGTCCAGTCCAGGTCAATTTTATCCTCCAGAGAAACAGAACCTTTATATATGTAAAGAGATTGATTGCAGGGAATTGATTTAGATGATGTGGAGGCTGACTAGGCAGGCCCACAGTCTGTAAAGAGCAGACCACTGAGAAAGACTGAAATACCTGGCAGGAGCTAAAGCTGCAATCCTTCTTCTTCAGGGAAACTCCAGTTCTGCTCTCAAGGCCTTTCAACAGATTGAATTGGGCCACCTAGATCATTCTGGATAAGCTCTTTTACTTCCAGTCAGCTGATGACTGATATTAATGACCCCTACAAAATATCTTCATAGCAACACCTAGGTTAATATTTGATTGAATAACTGGGAAATATAGGCTAGCCGAGTTAACACAAAAAATTGGCCATCACAGTGATCTAAAAACCTGTGGGTTTTGTGGTTTAGTAAAACTTAAATAGAAAAAGGAGAGGAAGTGATATTGGTAAGTTGGTTTAATTATATGTTTGCTGTATAAATCTACCTTATTTGATAAAACTTGGTAAAATTTGATAAAAATAAAATTGATTTAATACATACTTGTTAAACAACTATTAATAGCAAATGGTTCTTTAAATGGAATATATTTAGTTTTTTTGGGACAAAAAAAAAAACAACTATTTTGGCTCATTTTGCTTCTTCGTCAATGGAACAGCCCTAGTTTGTACCATTTGGGGACAACTGAGTGACACCATCTTTTATCTGTTCCAACTGGAACAGTCTCTGAATCTATGAAATCATTAAGTGAGAAATAATTGCTGCATATATGAGGTCCTAATTGTCAGTGTAGACCATTTGAATATAAAAGGCACTGCCTTGGTAACTTCATCATCATGTGCTTATTTGCATGTGTTACAGAGTTGTTAACTGCAGTAATTTGGGGCAATGAAACACATATCTCTGTGCCTCAGTTTTCTCCTGCAAAATGAAATTGTCACTTCCAAGGATTGTTTCAAAGATTAAGAATGTAGGGTGTTTCAGGCAGCCTGGGCGGCTCAGTGGTTTAGTGCCGCCTTCGGCCCAGGGCCTGATTGTGGAGACCTGGGATTGAATTGCGCATCGGGCTCCCTGTGTGGAGCCTGCTTCTCTCTCTGCCTGTGTCTCTGCCTTCTCTCTGTCTCTCAGGAATGAATGAATAAAAAATCTTTAAAAAAATATCAAAAAAAGAATGTAGGGTGTTTCACATGCAGAGCTCAGAGAAGATACTCAATAAATGTAGGCTGTTATTTGTTGCTAACGCTGCTTCTACGTACCATGTGTCTCAAGTAGTTTTAGATGATCATCTGCTAGCCTCTCAGGTAGCAAGTATAGCCACACAGACCAAAGAAAAACAAAATAAAATAGGTTTTACCTTAGGACTTAGAGTTTCTACTATATTATAGATACCTTGCTGGTATTTTTAAAGAAGTTATTCTGTCCACACCCCTTTCATAAAGCTTATTATCTATATAGATTAGGACTCCAAGGGGCAAACATTTTAAATAACTAATTTAAAATTGAAGCTATGTAAAAGACATCATTATTTCAATCCAAGTATTCTAAATTCAATCTTTTTTTTTAAGAAGAAGTTTTATTTTTACATCCAGCATACTCAGTACACAAAGCTTTGCCAAACAATCTTTTTAGTTAAAATAAAGGAAGAAAAATAAAAAGAGCAGTTGGAATGCCATGCCAAATGATTTATGCGAGCTAGCTCCTGATAGCTAACTCTAAATATTTTACCTCTCTATCGATGATTGTGAACAAATTTGTCAAATTTAGCTATAGTGTCCAGTTACTTGATAACTCTCCTTGCTTCCTTCCCCCATCTTTCTTCCTCCATTTGTAAGGTAGTCATGGGTTTCAGTGAGGTGATAGCTTTTGCTGGGTGAATTCAGCAGAGAAGGACTGCAGATAGGAAGTGAAGACATTCCCAGTGTTCAGTCAAAACCAAAGCTTACTACTTTTCAGTCATTTTTCATACAGCTTATCCTTCCATCTTTTGCTTACTTTTTTTTTCTTGTGACCTTCTCACCCCTTGGTTATCATATGTTCAGCGTTCATGCAAGGGTGGCAGATGAGAGAGATCTTACATATCACAATGAGAATTCATAGAAATGGAAAATAGCTTTTGATTTACTGGTCTTTGCTTCCTTAAACACTGAAACTAAAATGTAGTAAACCAGCTATTCACTTTGGAAGGTGGTTACTTCAAATAACATATGATTCTACGGTGCTATAGATATGTTTGGTAAACTCTCATTTCCTTTGCAGTTTGGAAGTATACCTTTTAAGAACCCTTTGGTCTTTTGCACTGGACAAATGTACAAGAAAGCATTTTGAGGGGCACCTGGGTGGCTTCGTTGGTTGGGTGTCTTCCTTTGGCTCTGATCATGATCTCAGCTTCTGAGATGGAGCCCTGTGTCAGGCTTCCTGCTCAGCAGGAGAGTCTGCTTCTCCCTCTCCCTCTGCCTCCTCCCCCTTCTTATGCACTAGCGTGTTCTCTCTCTCTCTCTCTCTCTCTCTCAAATAAATAAATAAAATATTTAAAAGAAAAAAGAGGAAAAAAAGCATTTTGATCTCTGTGAAATCTTTACCTGGTCCAGTGTCTGCTCAGCCACACTGAGAAGAGGCAAGTATAGAAAAATTAACTGGATACATTTAACCTGAGGCATATCTGTCATGTACTTGCATTTTCAAGTTGATAAGTCAGTAAAAGCCACTGATCTTGACAGATGACAGTCAAATTTTTTTTGAAGAGTTATTCAAGGAATAAAATGTTTTTTAATTTAAATTGTTTTTTAAAAACACAAAGAAATATAAAGTCATTTTACCTAAGGAGACAATATTTTATTGCTTCTCTAAGTTATGTCATGTGCAGTTTTAAAACAAGATTTTTCTATTTTAATGACGAGTAATTTCGAAAGTGGTGCAACATTTTAAAATAGTGCCTTTTAGATTTGCGCTAAGTGCATTAGATGTGTTAGGACAGAGACATCAGGTCCTGGAGGACTTATCTGGCCCAGGTTCCATATGGTGGAACCCTATGCCCTGAGCCCTATGCCTGTTCTACTGAGTCAGGAACTTCCTGGGATCACTGTTTTAAACAAATCCTGAGGGAAGTTCTTAGGCCAAGCCAGGTTTGGCAACCATATGTCAAGTCTATTTCCGGCTTACTGTAGGACATAGAAAATTTCCCACCAAGAGGAGACATGACTTGATTTTCAGAAACAATAGCTTCATCATATTTTTCAATAGCCCTTCTAATATTTTACAACCTACAAATTTCATAATTGTTGGCAGTTTCTTTAACAACAAAAATTATGTTTTCTTTATAGATTTCTTATAAAACACACATTATGCACCTAGAATGTGTGTGAGAGGGAGAGTGGGAAGGATAGGCTTATCTGAGTCCATTTATTTCACAATATTTCTCATCTGCTAAGAAAAAGTTCTGAGCCCAGTGCCATAACTTACACAGGTCCCAATTATTTCCACCCCTTTTCTTAACAACTCATCACTTGGAATGCTTTTCTTTCTACTCCTCTTTTCTTCCTGCTCCAATTCTTTTTGTTTTAATTCCAGAAAAAAAGATGGTTTCCTTTGTCCTATCTATAGGCCTCTCTTCATTGCAACACATACAATACTGGAATCATTTTATCATTTTTATCATGCATGAGTGTTTTATCTATTTATGTACGTGTTCAATCCCTATAGAGTCTATATTTTCATTCTATACATGTGTTTTAGCTTACTGAGCTAAAATGTACAAATGATAAAATGCAAAGATCTTAAATGTATACTTAGATGTTTTGATAAATATGCATACTCAAAGTAACACTATCAAGAAATACATATAGAAGATTTCTATCAGCACAGACAACACCTTGTATGCTTTGTTTGGATTGCCTGACCCCAGAAGTGATGACATTTTATTTTTCTCAAAATAGCCCGCATTTGCCAGTTTATAGAAATGAAATCTAAATATAACATTTTATGTATCTCTAGTTTCATTCATTTAATATATCATTTATATTCATCTATGTTTTGTATCCCTAGAGTTCATTCCATTTTCTTGTTGACTGGTTGTATGTAAACACCACACTTTGCTTATTTGCTCACCTTTGATAGTTTGTGTTGTTTCTAATTTCTCGTATGAAAGAAAAAGTACTACAGTCACTTGAGTACAAGTCTTTCTATACTGGGTGGCCAGGTAGCTCAGTTAGTTAAGCATCTGCCTTCAGTTCAGGTCATCACCCCAGGGTCTTGGGATGGAGCCCCACAGTGGGCTCCCTGCTCAGCAAGAGCCTCCTTCTCCGGATCTCTCTCTCTCTGCCCCCCATTCTTTCTCTCTCTCTCTCCCTCTCTCTCTCTCCCTCTCCCTCCCTCTTTAAAAAAAGCCTTTGTATGAACATATATTTTCATTTCTGTAGGTAAATAATTAGGATGATATTTCTGGTTCAGAGAATAAGTACGTTTTCACTTCAGTGAACTTGCAGAAGAGTTTTCCAGTATGGCTGTGCCATTTTCCATTCCAAAAGCAATATATGAAAATTCTAACTGCTTCTCATTCTTGACAGTGTTTGCTATTGTCCCATTTTTGTTCTGATTCTTTGCCATTCTATTGGTAGTGAAATGTGATATCTGAAGATTAGTTAATATGTATTCACTAATGAAAATGAACACTTTTTCTTGTTTGTCATTGCTAACATTAGCCATTGCTATTTGTTCTTTAGTGAAGTATCTTTTAAAATATTTTTATTAATTCATACTTATCTATAAATTCAAAGTAAGTCACTTGTTAGGTATGTGTATTGTGAATATTTTCTTCTGACATATGGCTTGTCATTTCATGTTCTTATGCTGACTTTGCAAAAGCAGATTTTATCCTTGAAAAGTTCCAGTGATAACTTCTCTTTTTGAACACTTAGTAATTTTCTTGTCCTACTTAAGAAAATATTTATCTTCTCTATCATATAGCTTCTATTACAAATTTGATCTCTCTAATAAATATACAACTACTTAGATTTTTAAAATTTGTTCTTGTGTTATATTTGAAAGCTGTGTTTTTCCAATATCTAATTTGTCCAAGTTAATATCATAAAGGTACTCATGTTTGTTTCCTTATCTTTCTAATGTCTGTAGTAATGTCTTTACAAATGCTATTGAGTTTAATAATGTGTTTCTTTTCACTTTATCACTCATTTTACTACTTCTTGGTTATAGTTACTAACAGTTTATCAACTGTGTCATTCTTTAAAGAGAAAACTTTCAAACTTACTTATTTGTTCTATTATTTGTACGGTAGCCCCATTGATTTCCACTCTTTAATTCATTATTTCCTTCCTTCTACCTATTTTCCATTTAATTTGCAAATCTTATTTTTTAGCATCTTAAGATGGAAGTATATCAGATAATTAATTTTTAAGCTTTCCTCCTATTATAAATATATAATCCTATAAATTCCCCTCTAAACATTGTTTGATTTGCACCCCACAAATATTATGTTGTCCTTTCATTATTATTTAGGTAAAAAAATAATTATTGATTTATCTTGTAATTGACCTTTTTTTAAAAGATTTTATTTATTTATTTATTCATGAGAGACACAGGGAGAGAGAGAGAGAGAGAGAGAGAGAGAGAGAGAGAGAGGCAGGGATACGGGGAGAGGGAGAAGTAGGCATTTCATGCAGGGAGCCCAATATGGGACTCCATCCCAGGTCTCCAAGATCACACCCTGGGCTGAAGGCAGTGCTAAACCACTAAGCCACCTGGGTTATCCCTGTAATTGAAATTTTAAACCATAGATAATTTATAATTGCTTAGTTTAATTTTCCAAATACCTTGTTATTTTCCAGATATAGTTTGGTAATTTAGTTCTCATTTATTTACATCAGGTATGCTTAGAGAAGACACTTTGTATGATCTCAAGCCTTAAAAATTAATTGAACATTATTTAATTAGTTTCTCATGGTCACCTGAAAAGAATATGTATTCTGAAGTTCTTTGTATTTGTTAATCTTTAAACATCAATTTACTTTTGTTTTTTAGATTATTTTATTTTGTGTTGCAGGCATATAACAAAATGTTAGTGTTCTTTACCAGCAGAAACTATTTTTAGCACAAAGGTTTTTGACATATTTTTTTTTTTTTATTTATGATAGTCACACACACACACACACAGAGAGAGAGAGAGAGGGAGGCAGAGACACAGGCAGAGGGATAAGCAGGCTCCATGCACCGGGAGCCCGACGTGGGATTCGATCCCGGGTCTCCAGGATCGCGCCCTGGGCCAAAGGCAGGCACCAAACCACTGCGCCACCCAGGGATCCCTAAATATTAGTTTAGTCATACTGCTTAAGGACTGTTTGAATTCTCTAACCCATTAATGATTTCCTGTTGATGACTACATATTTCATCAGTCAACAAGAGACGATTAATAAAATCTGTAGTTATGATTGTGAATTTGTCTGTATCTCCACTTGGGGTACCAGTTTTTACTTCATGTGCTTTGAAACTATGTTTACATTAAGTGCATAGCCACTTAGGGTTGTTATGTTTCTTGATAAATTGACTTTTGTATTTATATACAATGAACTTCTCTATCTTTGATAATGATCTATTTTGGAGTCTATGTTTGGAGTCACTCCAGCTTTCTTGTGGTGATTTTTTACATCATATTTTATTTTCCATCCTTTCACTATCAAGCTGTGTCTTTACATTTCACTTGCATCTTATAGACATCATTGAGTTGTATCTTCCTACTTTACTGAGTCTGACTTTTAATTAGAATGGTCCATTTACATATGATCTAGTAATTGATATGACTGTGTTTAAGGCCATCATTTTCTGTTTCCTTCTGTCTTTGTTCCTTTTTCTTCTTTTCCTTTAATTTTATGGATAAAGAAAATAGCTTACTGTTCTAACTCCCTTTTGACTTTAATTTCTCTCTCTTTATTTTTAAGTAGTTGCTCTGGGGATTGCAATATAAATTCTTAACTTGTCATTGACTATCTTGATTTTACATTATATCATTTCATGTATAATAAAGCAAATCCATGCCACTATCTTTCCCCACCTATTCTTATTGTTATGTACAATATCTTGTTACATACACATATCAGAGAAAAAAATTGTCTTTTATATTTATCCATGTATCTAACATTTAAGTGCTATTCCTTTCTTTCTATAGAATCTGATTTCCATGTGGTATCCTTTCTGAAGAGTGCCCTTTTGTGTTTTGTTTTTGTTTTGTTTTGTTTGTCCAAGTTTGTTTTTCACAAATTTTCTCAGACTTGAGTATTCTAAAAAAATCCTTGGGATCCCTGGGTGGCGCAGCGGTTTAGCGCCTGCCTTTGGCCCAGGGCGCGATCCTGGAGACCCGGGATCGAATCCCATGTCAGGCTCCCGGTGCATGGAGCCTGCTTCCCCTCTTCCTATGTCTCTGCCTCTCTCTCTATCTCTGTGTGACTATCATAAATAAATAAATTAATTAAAAAAAAGAATTTAAAAAAAATCCTTATTTGTCTTTAATTTGAAAGGTAATATCACAGGATATAAAATTCTACATTGGAAAAATTCTCTCATCACTTAAAGTTGTTATGCCATTTTATTCTGATTTCCATTATTCTGATGGTAATTCATTTTTCAGTATTATTATACATAGTGGGTATTTTTCTTCTCTTGCTTTTAATGCTTTTCTTTTTATTAATGCTTTTCCAAAGTTTGACTGTATATTTTGTATTTGTTTGGAATTTCCTGAGCTACTTTGATATGTAGGTTCCTCTTTTTAATAAAATTTGGAGTTTTTATAGCCAAGTTTCTTCAGAAATTTTTCACTAATTTCTGTCTTCCAATCATGTTTATTATTTCAGATTGTCTCACCAATTCATGAAGTTTTACTTACTTCCCCCTGTGTTGACTAATATTTATCTGTCTTCCACTTCACTGATACTCTCTTCCATCATGTCTAATCCACTGTTTGTTTCAGATTTTGCATTTTTTTGTTTCTAAGATTTCCATGCAGTTTATTTGTATGGTTTCCAAATATTCTCTGAATCCTCTACTTCTGTTTATTTTTTTCTATAGATTTTCAAAATTTATCAATTAAAGTATTTATCTAACAATTCCAACACCTAGAATGTTAGTACATGTATTTTTTTGGATAGATTTTCTCTTGATTATGGGTTACATTTTCCTACTTTTTCACATGCCCAGTACTATTTATTGTGTGCTGTAAATAAAGTATGAGACATTGGAGACTCTGCATTCTATTATCTTCCTCTGAAGACTATTGGGTTTAGGTTCATTATTATTTTTAAGATGAATATAGTATTTTGGGCTGTACTAGAGTTTACTTCTAAGGTATCTTTTGGTTTGGGTTTGGTTTTTTGTTGTTGTTGTTTTATTTTTTGTTTTGTTTTTGCATTTCAATGGAAAGTCTAATATTTTAAAGTTTTGCTAATGCTGTATTTCAAACTCTTAAATCTCTGAGGTGGGGAACAATTGCAGTCTCTGCTCACTTCTTTCAGTCTTCTAATTATTGACTCCTCATATCCTTATAATCTCACATGCACATGCCTAATTATCAGCCAATCATTTGAAGGATGTTTATTTGTAGATTTGGAGCTTCCTTCATGGTACTTCCTTCTTTCATGTATTTCTTCTGCAATTCCAGGCTTATCTGATTTATACCATCTCTGTCCCCTGACTTTTAACTCTAAAACCACTGCAAGTATCTGACTTTGAGCTGCCTCACATATTGGCTGATGTTGCCCTGAGTGGGAGAAGTTGTATACAGATGCATTTCATACAGTGTGGTTCTCTTCTTTCAAGAGTCAAATATCTTCCAGTTTCTTCCTCTTTTTTATTATTTCTGTGTGCCTTTATGCCATTTTTCTTTAATTTTCCCTAGAATTTAGAAGTGTTATCTGTGAGAGAGTTAGTTTAGTTAAAACGATTCCCTCATCACCAGAACCTGAATCATTCGATTGTGTTTGTCCAGTCGTGATTCTGTCTTTACTACTTTTGTGTGTGTATGTGAATCTTTTTCCTCCCCTGCCCTCTCACTTTCTCAATAATAGTTGTTAAATTTATGCACATTGAAGAAATATTTTTAAAAGAAACTATGTTATAAACTAGAGGATATGGAAGGTATAAAAGCTATTTTGTATTAGAATCCTTTCAATTTATTGAGTCATTTTGAAAAAAAATATCTTGAGCAACAACTATGTAGTGAGGACTGTGCTAAATAATATAGATATTGAATTAAAGAGATAGAGATATGTGAATGTATTAATTATATTATTTTATGTATAATTGCTTTTCTGTACTTGAGATTTTTGTCTTTCATAAGCATGCTTCACCGTTGCTACTCCTTTTACCATCTGGGAAATGTTAAAAAAAATAAAATAAACTAAAAAATAAAACCCCAATTATTTCCAAGAACCTACCCTGAGAGATTTGGAGATTTGATAATGTTTGTGTATTAAGCTCTCTGGTTTGTTCTGACTTACAGCTGCTTTTGGGAACTACTTTTTTTTTTTTTTAATCGTATATGCATTATTAGGATACTTTTGCCCAAAGGCCTAGGAAAACTTTATTTCCCAACTATAGTAGTGTAGGAATATTCCCCATATCTGTTTCTTAATTGTGTGTTACAAAGTATCTCTGACCTTGAGCTAAAAGACTTTGGTATCCCTAGTTCTAAATTACAAAATATGTGCCACAGTAATGCCTTACATTTTTTTCCCTAGAAGACTCAATAAACACACTAAAGAATTCTTGTACAATTATCTATAAATTGGAAGACTAGAAAGACCCAGTATGTATGAGAGTAGTGACCTTATCTGTTTTATGATCAATAAGTCACAAGCAGTATATACATTTTAGATGAATGAATGATTTAATTAGCATTTATTCCACAAAAACCTTTGTTGCATTTGCTACACTGTATACATACTAAGCTGGGTGATGGCATTGGTGAATAAGAAGGTGAAAGAAACATTTTCTGCTTTCAGAGAACTCTCATTCTAATAGTAAAGTTCTTAGGCTGCCATGTGAGGAAAAAATGTCTGCTAATTTTCCATCTTTGCCTCTACAAAGCTCATCTCCTTAGATGTATGCCATTGAATTCAGTGGAGGATACTTCTTTCTACATATGTATGAAAGGCTAATTCCTGACCAATCAGCTGAACAGAGACCAGGAGTCTATACTTTTTATATAGAATTGAGAAAAAGAAAAGTGTGTTGAAAAAGGATGTTTATGAATAAGAAATGTTTTGGTTTTGCTTTTATTCTCACTATTTTCATATATACTGTTTCATATATACTGTGGAATAAATTCTCTTTCCTACTTCTCCATTTCATTACTAGAATCAAAATCATGTTAAAATACCTGTTAGAATTAAGGTGATGTCCTTACCTGGGTTTTGGTATTTCACCAACAAACTAGACTATAAAGGTAGCAGCTATTTTGTTTTGTTTTGTTTTTACATTAACTCTTTCTGCCAAAATTGACATCCTGGTACTCCAAGAAAGAGGTGTTGTTTGATTCCTGGCTTAAGAACTTTGAAGAGAAAGCATGGTGGTGTATTAGGAAATTATACCAGACAAATTGGGAAAAGAGGCACAAAAATGAGTAGAGGAATTCACACCAGGAGGCATGAGGCACTCTGAAAAAATAATTATATAAGAATCTTCTCCTAATAGCAGTTAATCAAGTGTTTAGCCATACTCTGGATTTTCATTTAATTCCCACAAAAATATCACATTTTTATTGATGTCCTCTTTGTAGGATTTACTTTAAAAAAATGGACATGTATGAGGGGCACCTGCGTGGTGTAGTTAAGACTCCAACTCTTGGTTTCAGCTGAGGTCATGATCTCAAGGTCATGAGATTGAGACCCATGGCAGGCTGTACACTGTGGAGTCTGCTTGGGATTCTCTCTCACTCTCCTCCCCCATTCACATTTAATGCTTTCTCTCTCTCTCAAATAAATAAATCTTTTAAAAAATAAATAAAAATTTTAAAATGGACATTATGAGATTTTAATGGACATATAATAGAATGGAGCTGTCAGATTTACTTTATTTCCAATTCTCCTAGATTTTTTTTTTTTGTTCTGTTACTTACGGAATTGCATTATAGGTAATATTTGAGTTTCCTGTAACTCTCTCTTTAAAGAAATTTCAGGGGAGTTAGTTTGAATTCAAGACATAGACCTAATTGATAAAAGACTACTAAGTCTCAGTTATGGTTTTGATGGTGAAGGCTTCACATGATGGAAATATCAGGTTTCTCTCTCTCAAAAATTAAACACTTAGCTAGATCTTTGTAATGCTTCAGTGATGATATGGGATTGTTATGCCACACTAGATTTTAAAATCTTAATGCTAGTAACATTTCTAAGAGATTATAACATTATAATCTTTAAAAGACAAGAGTATAAAAAATAAAAAATAAAAAAGACAAGAGTATGACAATAACATTTCCATGATAAACTAATATGAAAGTCTAAACAATAATCTATACTATTTTGTATGAGTGCATAATCAACTTCCATTAATAAGAAATAAGGCTTATTTTCTAAAAGAAACTTGAAAGCAAGGGCTGCCTACCTAGAACTTTTAGAAAATAATTTCCATTTTTTTAAACTTATTTTTTAATAAATGTAAATCACCTCTAAATAAATGTATTCAAAATATAAAATAGTAAAGTGAAGTTAAGGAATATTCAACTTACTAAAAGCAAAAGTCCAAGGCTGAACATAAAATACATGTATGCTAATATTTACTATGATATTTGGAATTATAATACATAATATTAGATAAAATTATTACCACTTAGGATAGATGATATGATGTTGAGAAAATGGTCATTTTGACTCTTACTACTATTATCTGTCAGAGGATGCTGGAATACAAAGCAATGACTTGGTATTTGTCATTCTAAACATCGCCTAGTTAATAAACAAATATGTAACAAAATTCAGTTGACATATAAGATTAGGAAATGTCTAGTATAACTATTAAAGATATTTTAATTAAGTGTTTTCTGCCCTAGAGTATTTGTGAAACAATAAGTAAATGAGAATATTATTAAAACCAGTAGTTTAAATTCATGGAGGCAGCTCTTCATTATGATTTAAGGCAGTTCTGAACTAAAAGAAGATCTTATTTCAGCTAGGAATCTTCCATTATCTCAGGTTATTTTTTTTTTAATAAGAGGGTAAGTATATCTGGCAATGACAATTCCAATTTAGGCCCAAAGTATTCAGCATTATTAGACAAGTCTGTTTAGATAGTTTTGGAAGTTATATCTTGCTTCCCTCATAGAGAGCTAATTAGGTTTCATGTAATCAATAAGTATGTGTTGGATAAATGAATGCAAAATCCTGTCAATTCTTCTAAAATGTATCCCAGATATATTTCTTTTCATATATATCATTGCTGTCCTGATTTATTGATATAGTTTCCTAAATGGTCTCCTTAGCACTTTTGTTGACTCAGTATGAAGTATCCAGAATTTCTTCTGAAAACATTTTTGATACATTTATGATCCTATTACTCTTTCTTTGGTTGTTTCTCTTTTCCCTAAGAATTAAATAGAAAATTCATACTGTAACTTTAAGTTCCTTAGGATCCTTGCTACTTCATCACATGTCACAGCTTAACTCCAATCACATTGATCCTTTTTTTTTTTTTTTTTAACTAAAAAAAAACCATTGTCCTTTCCAACAGATAGCCTTGGTTTTTGTTTTATCCTTGCCCTGGAAAATTCTTTCTCTGCTATAGTGTAGCTACTCTTTTCCTCTTCAGATTATCTTATAAGTCAACTTCCCAGAAAGGTCTTTTGTGACTACCGTATGCACAGTGCATTTATGTTTCATACTTCCTTTTCTCCCATTCCCCATGACACTGTTAGTCTCTGTCACACTACCAGGGACATCTCTTTGCCAACTCCAGGGATTCTGTATTCTATGTGAATGAAAGCTTTGGATCCAAGTGTGTATATTTAATGAAACAAGCATAATTCTCCCCTGGAGATGTGCAGCTTATGTCATACTACTCAGAATCCTGCTATATTTGCACATACAACTGGTTGCATTTTAAATAACTATAATTCTGTGTTTGCGTGTTTACTCTGGTTCTTTTGTCAGCCCGGAAACTCATTAAGATCAAGAGTCATATCTATTTACCTTTGCATAAACAGGCGTTGCTTATAGAAAGCCCTCATTAAATATTTGTTAAGTGGTTAAATGAATGAAATAACAAGTTGATAGAGATAGCATGCAGAAAAGAGCAAGATGGAAAATTTCTATTTCATTCCTGAAAAATGACAGTCTGTCTATCTAGGGAAGTAAATATGAAGATCTGTCAGAGTAAACATTAGAAACTTGACTAACCCATTATTTAACATTTTGGTTCCAGACAGTCTTTCTCCTAGAGGTTTATATCCTAAACATTATATTTAAAAGCCTGAAAATATTTTTTTAGTTCTTTCTTTGATTTTATTTTTTCTAGTTGTATTAAGATACAATTGTCATATAGCATTGTAAAAGTTTAAGGTATGCAATATAATGATTTAATATTTGTATATCTTGTGAAATGATCACCATAATAAGATCGTTAATATCTACCACCTCCCAAATGACAAATTCACAGGGTAGCTGGGTGGTTCATTTGGTTAAGCATCTGCCTTCAGCTCAGGTTATGGTCTCAGGGTCCTGGGATCCAGTACCGAGGGCTCCCTGCTCAGTGGGAGTCTGCTTCTCCCTCTCCCTCTGCCCCTCCCCCTACTTGTGTGGCATGCTCTCTCTTTCAAATAAATCTTTTTTTAAAACAAATAAATTATATTTTCTTTTGTGATGGGAACTTTTAAGATCTACTGCCTTAGCAACTTAAAAGTATGCAATACAATATTATTAACTATAATCACCATATTGTACATTACCTCCTTGGTACTTACTTGTCTTATAACTGGAAGTTTGTACCTTTTGACTTACTTTACACATCTCCTCCATCCTCCATCCTCCATCTCCCACCTCTGGCAAATACAAATTTAATCTCTGTTTGTATGACTTTGTTTTTTGTAGATTACACATGGAATTGAGATCATAACTATTTGTCTTTCTCTGACTTATCTCACTTAGCCTAATGCCCTGAAGTTCTATTCATGTTGTCACAAATGACACAAATGTCTTCTTTTCTACGGTTGATTTTAAATTTCTTAAATATTAACCTGAGATATTTTGTTTAAAAATTCTAACTTAGAAGTAGAGAAATGTTAAGTGGGAATTAAATTCAATATAAGTACATTTTCCAGGCCCTGGTTTTAATTTCAGTGACAATAATTTCAGTCTGCCATGTGGAAAATTTTGACAAATAATAAAAGACTTTGGGGTGCCATTTATATTGAGAAACACACACACAAATATTTCTTGGCCAAGCCAAGAATGATAATGGTAATACTATTGGCTAGGTAAATATCTTTCCAATATTATATTTTTATTCTGTATTTTTGATGCATTCATTCCAGTGCCTTATGGGGCACTGATGTTTGTTTAATTAGCTCTCATTGTTTAGAAAGGGATACTTTGGTGAACAATTTCACTACTGAAAAATACTTTAAGTAAAAAGGGATAAGAAAAAAAACAAGATGTCCCCTTACAACAGTAAATAACTCCTTTCCAATTTTAAGCTTTTTCATGCATCATTATTGTGTGCAGAATTTTGGCAAAGCTTAACAATTTTTACATATATCTCTTACACAGTAAACATCTATTTATTGCAAACTCTCTCATACCAACTAAAGTTGATTCAGTTTAACTTGGTAAAGTAGTAATTTTACATTGCAAACATCTTAGATATAGACTAAGCAGAAGGAAAAAAATGATAAAGCATATTTAAGTTCAAATTAATTCTGAGCCATTTAGAGATATCAATGTAATAGTCCATTGTTCGCAAGCTATCACCTAGGGTCAAATGTAGCCTACCTTCTGTTTTCATGAGAAATAAAACAAGACCAAAACCCAAAACAAAAACCAAAAACATCTATCTATATATGGAAAAAAGTCATATTCATTTGTTTATGCCTTGTGTAGGCCTGCTTTTGTGGTAATATTGAGTGGTTGTGACAAATAGTATCTGACTCTAAAGCTTAAAATACTTACTATTTAGTACTTTAAAGAAATTTTTTCCAACCCCTATAATACTCTTTTATGTCAAATGACACTGGATACTTAGGTATCTTCTGTTAAGAATTTTCCACGGTTCTGCATGTTGTTACAGGGCTTAAAAGTGAAACATTTCCCATTCATTGCACTAAGACAGCCACCTGCTAAAAGGTGTGGGGGTCTCCTGATTGTATCGAGGGGGCCACCAAATGTGGGGTGATCTGATCGAGTAGATGCTGGTGCATTGGAGGGAAAAAAAAATCACCCAAGGCAGAACAAAAGAGAGAGAGGTTTATTGAATATATTGAAAGGAAGAGGTGGGTCAGGTAGTGATGGAGAGAATGTCTGCCCTGAGGCAATGGTGGGGAGCCTGTAGTTAAGGAGGAAAGGTGAGGAGGTATGGGAATATATGGAATTTCCTTTTTTTGATACACCTGTCCAGGTGTAAGTAAGCCATTGGTCAGCCAGTGCTTATTATTTTGAAGTGGGTCGCCTAATGGGCCTGTTTCTATTCAGCCAGGGGTTGAGGTCACTGGGGGCCCTCCTATCATACCTACGTTTCCACTGTTCAAGTTGGTTCCTAAAAGTGGCCTCTGCAAACTAAACAACCTGAAAGAGTGAATCATCTTTCAAAAGGCCTATTTTCACCTCCTTGTATGTGTGACAGCACTGCATCTAGAACAGCAATAAAGAATATGAAGAAGCAGGTCAGGATAGTTGACATTGTTTGAAATGAAGTCTATGTCAGGTGGGAGTTTAGCAAACACATGGAAATCTTGGCCTTCACAGATCCCCCATACTCAGAAATACGGTTTGGAGAGAGCACTACATCAGGCACAGGTAGATATAGGAAGCTGGGATAAAGACATCTCAGGAATTGCACACCCAGGCCAGAATGAAAGACTAAAGGAGACCATGCAGGGGGTCAAGCAGAAAGAAAACCAAGGAATGAGAGCTCATAGACACAAAGTGCAAGAGACCATGTGAGGTGAAATAAATGGGAGCTGCCAGAGCAGTCTTGTTGCTGTTGACCAAGAAGGAATGCACAGACAATTTAAGCAAACAGGCATTTATTTGGGCAATTAGAATTGCAATTCAGGAAACACAGATTTATGTAGGAACCTGCCTCTTGTTTCAAGGAAGACAAAGGGGGCAGGGTGAGAGGATGGGAGGAATTATGAAGGGAGAAGTCTTGAGTGCCCTTCTTTTAAGTCTTCTGTGCAAAACTGGGATTGAAACTAGGTTAACTGGGATTGGTTGGGTTACTATGCAAATGAAGGATTGAAACATGTCAGAGCTTGGCTCCTTTTCAAGTGAAGAATGAAGCGATTCAGGTGTAAGGTGAGGAGGGAATTAAATCCAGGCTGAGGGCTTGCATCTGGCAAGAAGTTCATGGTTCCTCTGATGAGAACTTTCATGATTTCTTCTCTTATGGCCTCCAGACCCTGTTTTAAAATATACTTCCTTAGCTGGGCTTGCTTGCTTTGTTTTAAAATTACCTAGGCTCCCGTAATAAAAAGGTCAAATCAGGAAGTTGAGACAGGCAAGCCTCTAATGCTGCTGGTAATTTAACAAACTGCATTCTTGCCTTGCCTCACCCTCACCACAAGGGGAGCCCTCTCTCCTACTCAGCTAGAAGCTCCTTTATTTAGACTTTGCCTGTTATATTTATTTTTTTTTAAGATTTTATTTATTTATTCAAGAGAGACAAAAAGAGAGAGACAGAGACACAGGCAGAGGGAGAATCAGGCTCCCTGCAGGAAGCTCTATGTGGGACTCGATTCCAAGACCCTCGGATCAGGACCTGAGCCAAAGGCAGACCCTCAACTGCTTGCCACCCAGGTGTCCCAACTGTTTTGACCCTTACTTTCCTATTCGTATTCTTACTAGTTGTCCTTTGAATTAACTGGCCAGTCACTTGAAACCACTTTTGCGACCTGACTCCAGCTGAGTCAGAATGACATTGGATCTCTTAGCTCCAATTTGTTTTGGATCTTCTATTCAGTATTTTGACTTGAATTCAGTAGCAGATGATGGGGACACTTTATTTTTCTGTACTTGCTCCATATGCAATAGAACTGTGATTCTTAATTCTAATGGGTCTGATATCCATCTTTAATAACTTTGTGATGTAAAGTCCCCTTTAGTATTTTAAGGGTATTCACAAAGAATATTAAACACTCATATTACTTAAAAATCAGTATAATATCCTAAGTCATTGACAAAATTAATAAAAATATGACTATAATTGTCATTCAGTATGTAAATGCCTTAGCATAGCTACATTAGAAAATGTAGTGATATGGTCATATGCTTGTTCATTTAGATAAAATGAATATTAATGAAACAGCCATAAAATAAATTGATGGTTGTATTGATCACTCAAATACCCAAAACTGGTATTGCTACCCATGCTGTGATTTTTCTAAAGGTGAACATCTCAAAACTACAAGCAAAATAAAATACAATATTCTATTTATATGGTATTATATTCCTTGAAACCTTAAAGTTAAAATTTACATAAACTACTTATGGGTTTAAAGGTTATATAGAGATATGTTTTAGTATTTATTTCTATGATCTATTTTATGCATCAATAAATATGCACAAATGTATTTGAAACTGCCATGGAATGCAAAATGATGTTTTGTCATGCAGGATATTCCAGGAATCCTATAGAGATAGGATAGCATCCTTGCTTGTTACTTCCCTGCCCTTGACAGTGGTGCCCTCCTCACTGTGACAATAAAATATACCCTGAGGAGGGTACCCTGTGCCCTGTTAAGGTAGAATGAGGAGCAAAGACGATGGATTCCCTTCTCAGCCTAGGATGCTGTGTTGCCTGCTCCAATCTTCATGCTAGTTTTAGATCCATAACTAAAAGAGATTCACTGTGGAGAATAAGAATCCTGGGAAAATTTCAGAAGTAAATTGCTATTTCTGTTATAATAATCTATTTCTAAGGCTTAAGTTTACTAGGGATTGAAAGTAAAAACAGGGCAAGTGTTACTATGACTGGAGGAAACACATCAGTAAAAGGACAGGCCTGGGACATGAAGTAGCATGGCCATGGAAATATACAGACAAGAATTTCATGTATGTAATACTAAGGTCAACATTAGGCTTAAAGTAGGTGTTCAATTCTCATCGACAAACCAGTGGTTTTAGATTAAAGAGGCAGAATGGCTATGACAACTTAATTGGTTTGTATTTAGAATTTCTAGTCAAAACATTAATAATGAGGGGCACATGGGTTGCTCAGTTGGCAAAGCAGATGACTCTTGATTTTGGCTCAGTTCATGATCTCAGGGTCCTGGGATGAAGCCCTGCATCAGACTCCCTGCTTAGCAGGGGATCTGTCCCAGGATTCTCCCTCTCCCTCTGTCCCTCCCCCTGCTTGCAGGTGCTCATTTGCTTGCTCTCTTTAAAATAAATAAATCTTTAAAAAAAGATATTTATAATGATACTAACAGTCCAAGAACAACTAATATATTTTCCAGGGGATATTGAAGATTATATTCATGAATTTGCCTTCTATTTAAATTTAATTAGAAAGCAAATGTAGATAAGCCTATTTCTGTTTCATGCCTGAAGCACAGGTGCTATCAGCAAAAAGTGCGGTTTCACAGGTGAAATACAAAATGATAAAATTCCAACATACTTGTGAAATTCAAGAGAATTGTATTGATCAATTTACTTCTGGAACTTGAAATAAATGCATAACACACAGAACAAGCAAATGGTATGTGAATTGAAAACTGAAACACAAGATAATTCATAGATTTATAATATCTACCTGTGGAACTTTCTTCTGGAAAATTGATCAATCTTCTATTTTCTTTCTACTTTTATCCTTACCTTACATGTTAAATGCTAAGTGTTTTCCCATTTTTTCCCCAAAAGTGTATCTTTTTGGGAAGATTTTTTTTTTCTGCCAGATTTACTATCAGTTTCAGCATTTCAAATTTAGTATGCAGTAATGTTAGAAAAGTTCATTTTAAAATTTCACACATGGGACATCTGGGTGGCTCAGCAGTTGAGCACCTGCCTTTGGCTCAGGGCATGATCCCAAGTTCCAGGATCGAGTCCCACATTGGGCTCCCTGTGAGGAGCCTGCTTCTCCCTCTGCCTATGTCTGCCTCTCTGTGTCTCTCATGAATAAATAAATAAAATCTTAAAAAAAAATTCACACAAAGGGGTGGCACTCTTGAAGTCATCAGGATGATGAGAGACTGTGAACTTTAGTTTTCAATGGCATATCACTATACTCTTCCTAAAAGACCAAAAAGATAATACTCAAGTGAATGTAGTAGATTGGTAGGTAAAAGGGACATGCATCCTGGAAACCCAAGGGTTGGGCATCTGGCCACACCTCTTTTAAATATTGTGTTGGGAACCATCTGAAGATTAGGCAAGAAATGGACAAAGCAAAAAGAGGAGCTAATCCTGAGTCTCAGTCAGACCTGGAGCAAATCACTTAACACATGTATCCATTTCCTTGTTTTTAAAATAACAAAATGCTTTTCTTCTCAGAAAATTGAGTAACTAGAAGTCTTTAAATGAGGCTTTTAAGTCTTATTTCATTAATAAAGATTATTTTTCTTCTAAGAATAATGATTCCACGGCACATATACCCCAAACCACTATCCATCAGGAAGGAGAAAGCATTTGTAATGGTTGCCTTTATTTCAAGTGATTTATTGTTAATGGTGAATTTATTTCTTAATGACTCCACAGCTTGAACAGTGCTGTGAAACCACAAAACTTACTGTTTGAAATTTATTTTTCTATTCAGATGAAATTTCAAGTATGTTACAAGCTATTAAAGTGAAGGGAAAACCTTTGTTCCTATTTAGACCTTTCACAAACTTTAAAAATATATATATCACCGCCTCTCCAAAATGAAATAGTCTCCAGTTGGGAAATTATGTTAGAGCAAAACATGGGTGCTGAGTCAGGTTGAAAAGCTGTCTGCAGAAATGACCTAGGAACTTTATAAGGGAACACACTAGAAAGACATTTACAGGGCAGCCTGGGTTGCTCGGCAGCTTAGTGCCGTCTTCAGCCCAAGGTGTGTTCCTGGAGATCCAGGATGTCCCACGGTGGGCTCCCTGCGTGGAGCCTGCTTCTCCCTCTGCCTGTGCCTTTGTGTCTCTCATGAATAAATAAACAAAATCTTAAAAAAAAAAGACATTTACACTAGAAAATTTGGAAGAAACTGGGTATTACTAGACAGAATGACATCAGACTTGGATATGAGAGAGAGAGAGAAAGAGAGAGTCAACAATTCTCATGAGAATTGTCTGCAAAGGAAAAAAGCTAATAAAAAATAGAGGGAAAAAAACGAACAGAAAAGGTCCTGATATTTGTAGATTTAAACCTTTAATTGGTGGCTCCTGGACAGTTCTTTCTTCGAAAACAGTTGACTGTGGTCCTTGGATATCAGGTACAGTACAGGACTCTCAGGCTGTGCTTGCTGCTTTTATACTTTTTCCAGTCCAAGGACTTGTCCATTCCTGGTTCACCAAGCTCATCATAGTACCTTCAAACATTTCACTAAACAGCAAATTAAGTTAACTTGGATTTGGATGATGATTTCTCAAGCAGCTCTTCTATTACAGAACTCCGATTGCTTGTTGTTAGTTCACAATTTCCTTGGGAGCTTCCTAGATATCATCTGAAATCAGATCCCATATGCTGAGGACAGGAAGAGATGAAAGAAAGAGGCAGGCCACTCCAGATTGGTAAGTGGTAGATGGAACAAACCAACCAACTTATTTATGAGGCTTATCTTGGGTGGCTGCAAGATGACCAGATCTCTGCACCTGCCTACTAGAATCTTTAAAAGTTTATATAAAAGATCTTAAGTGGGTCTAGTCATGGATGTAGAAAGCCTTAACTAGCTTCAGTCATATACCCGGTCCAGATAGCCTCAACACCACATTTCTGTCTCAAGGCTGTAGCCTTGGATCAGCTTCCAGGAACAGGAAAGTTAAGCAAAACACACATTCTAAGGACAGGGGAGTTTGAGGTGTGGGTAGACTTCAGTTGCTTGGGTCCAGTTCACAGATCAATTGGTGGTCATATCTTCTTGATGACTTCCACCAGCACTTTTATATTTTTCCTCCCCACTACACACAAATGTATACATTCATTTTTTACATTTGGTCTCATTTTGAATCGATGCTGAAAGCTAAAACATAAGATCCAAATTTCGAAGAAATGAAAGGAAGCCATACCTTTAAGAAGATTTCAAAAAGGAAATTGGATCCCAATTCCTCCAACTGATTTTCATACCATGTAAAAGGGAGTAAAATGTGTGTGTATGTGTTTGTGTGTGTATTTAATGTGAATCTCTGCATCAGGTATTAAAAAGGACTTTAAAATAATCATTATAAAGACCAGCATCACTGGCTTTGAGAATTAGTGGTATGTATTGTATTAAGTTTCATGTTACCAACAGAAAACTAAACAGGAAGTTACAAATGTATACTAGTAATTATTCAATAGCAGTCTTCTATAAAGAGCTATGCATGGAGAAGTGCTGAGTTGAACAAGATCATATCATATCAGGGCTCTGTCTCTCATTCTGTCAGAAAATAACAATATTAGACAAGTCACCTTCCTTGATTGGCTGATTTTAATATTTCCTTCAGCTCTAACCTTCCTCATTACTGATTATAGCTATATATATGATTATGTTTCTCTATAAGAAGCATGACCTCTATTATATTCAAAGATCAAAGAACTAAAGTCATGTGTTCTCTACCCGATAGTACAGAATTGTCACATTAAAAAATGCAAGTGTTTTCTTTTTCAACATTACTTTGACTATTTGGCATCTTTTCTGGTTCCATACAAATTTTAGGATTGTTTGTTCCAGCTCTGTGAAAAATGCTGATGGTGTTTTGATAGGGATTGTGGTGAATGCATAGATTGCTTTGGGTGGCATCAACATTTTCACAATATTTGTTCTTCTAATCCATGGGCATGGAATGTTTTTCCATTTCTTTGTGTCTTCCTCAATTTCTTTCGTAAGTATTCTATAGTTTTCAGAGTATTGATCCTCTTTGGTTAAGTTTATTCCTAGGTATCTCATAGTTTTTGGTGCAATTGTAAATGGGATGTATTCCTTGATTTCTCATTCTTCTGCCTCATTGTTAGTGTACTGAAACGCCACTGACTTTTGGGCATTGATTTTATATCCTGCAACTTTGCTGAATTCCTGTAGCAGTTCTAACAATTTCTGGGTAGAATCTTCTGAGGTTTCTACATGGAATATCATGGTATCTGCAAAGAGGAAAGAGTGAGAGTTTGACTTCTTCTTTACTGATTTGGATGCCTTTTATTTCTTTTTGCTGTCTGATTGCTGAGGCTAGGACTTCCAGTAGTATGTTGAACAACATGGTGAGAGTGGACATCCCCGTCATGTTCCTGACTTTAGGGGAAAAGTTCTGTTTTTCCCTATTAAGGATGGTATTTGCTGTGGGTTTTTCATATATGGCTTTAATGATATTGAGGTATGTTCTCTCTATCCCTACATTGCAGAGTTTTTATCAAGAAAAGATGCTATATTTTGTCAAATGCTTTTTCTTTATCTATTCAGGGAGTCGTATGGTTCTTATCCTTTCTTTTGTTAATGTAGTGTATCACATTGATTGATTTACAGATGTTGAACCACCTTTGAAGCCCATGAATAAATCCGACTTAGTCATAGTGAATAATCCTTTTAATGTACTGTTGGATCCTATTAGCTAGTTTCTTGGGGAGAAGAAATTTTTTGCATTCATGTTCAGGGATGTTGGCCTGTAATTTTCCTTTCTGGTGGGGTCTTTGTCTGGTTTTGTGATCCAGATAATCTAGACTCATAGAGTAAGTTTGGAAGTTTTCCTTTCATTTCTATTTTTTGAAATAGCTTCAGACTTCATCAAGATAAAAAGCTTTTGCACGGCAAAGGAAAAACAGTCAACAAAACCAAAAGGCAACCTATGGGATGGGAGAAGATACTTCCAAATGCCTTATCAGATAAAGGGCTAGTGGGCAGCCCGGGTGGCTCAGAGGTTTAGCGCCGCCTTCAGCCCAGAGCGTGATCCTGGAGACCCGGAATCAAGTGCCACGTCAGGCTCCCTGCATACATACAGCCTGCTTCTCCCTCTGCCTATCTCTCTCTCTCTTCTCTCTCTCTCTCTGTATTCTTATGAATAAATAAATAAAAATCTTAGAAATAAAAGATAAAGGGCTAGTATTCAAAATCTATAAAGAACTTATCAAACTCAACACCCAAAAAATAAATAATCCAATCAAGAAATGGACAGAAGATATGAACAGGCATTTCTCCAAAGAAGATATACAAATGGCCAACAGACACATGAAAAAATGCTCAATATCACTTGGCGTCAGGGAATTACAAATCAAAACCACAGTGAGATACCACCTCACATTGGTCAGAATGGCTAAAATTAACAACTCAGGAAATAACTGATGTTGGTGAGGATGTAGAGAAAGGGAAACCCTCTGACACTTGGTGGAAATGAAAACTGATGCAGCCACTTTGGAAAAACAGTATGGAAGTTCCTCAAAAAGTTAAAAATAGAACTACCCTATGACTCAGCAATTGCACTACTAGGGATTTCTCCAAAGGATACAAACATAGTGATTCAAAGGGGCACAAGCACCCCACTCTTTATAGCAGCAATGTCCACAATAGCCAAGTATGAAAAGAAAAAAAAAATTTAGGTATGAAAAGAACCCACATGCCCATTGGCAGATGAATAGATAATGAAGTGGCATGCATGTGTGTGTGTGTGTGTGTGTGTGTGTGTGTGTATGTAAAATGGAATATTAGCCATCAAAAAGTATGAAATGTTACCATTTGCAATCACGTGGATGGAACTAGAGGATATTATGTTAAGCAAAATAAGTCAGAGAAAGACAAATACCGTATGATTTCACTCATGGAATTTAAGAAACAAAACAGATGAGCAAAGGGGAATGGAAGGAAAAATAAGGGAGGCAAACCATAAGAGATGCTGAACTCTAGGAAACAAACTGAGGATTGTTGGAAGGGAATTGGGTGGGGGGAAGGGATAATTGGGTGATGGGAATTAAGGAAGGAGTGTACTTGATGTAATGACCCCTGGATGTTATATGCAACTGATGAATCACTAAATTCTACCTCTGAAACTAATTTTTAAAAATGCAGGTACATGTAACATCTGTGAAAATGAGAACTTTGGAGGTCCATTCCTCCCCCAAAACACTAACAGATGACATAAACACTGATAGAATTAACCTTACCACCATTCAGAGTTGGTCAGAGGTTTAGAGTAACCATACAAATGCTTAACTAGGAAAGAGACAATTTAAATATAGTAGAAGATCTTCGTGGAGTTTTTGCTGACCTTAACCTCATTCTTCTCCCCAGCATAGCACAGATCTTTAAAATGGCAGCTCACATTCCCAATGTGCTTGTCTGATTTCTAAATGAGTGGAACAGGCCTTGTTCCTAAGAAACATTCTTTATTTGAGCCTGACAGATTTCCAAGAGGACTAAGACAAGGGGCTTCTCTTTTGTTTTGCCTAACTGGAAATTGTCAGGCAGGAGAAGCAATGAAAACATTGAGAAACAAATGAAAAGCTGTTGCCTTCCATGGGAAAACATATTAATTTGGACAACTGACACAGAGAAAGCTCAGGAGGAAAATATGGGAAGTGAGAATTTGGGGGAATATGGGCTTTGGAAAGCTTCAGCATAAACTGGGGCAGCTAGAAAGCCATTTACAAAACTTGGACAGGACATGTGCTCAAAACAGCCCTGAGGAAACCTTAAGATATAATGGGGCTTATCTTTAAGCTCAGCATGAGGAGGAGGTAAAGGCCAGTGCCAAGTTGAAAATGGGCTGACTACAACCAAAAATACCCTGCCCAGAAAAGTTGCCAATCAGAATTGAAGTAGAGATAGAGAATTTTCTGAACAAATGAAGATGAAGGAATTCATCATCATTGAAGTGGCCTTACAAGAAACATTAAAGGGAGTTAGTTCTTCAAGCTGGAAAGAAAGGATAATGATTAGTAGCATGAAAATATAAAACTCATTGGTAATGGTAAGTATATGGTTAAATTCAAAATTCATTAAATGTTATAATGGTAGTGGGTAATTATTTATAACTCAAGGCTGAAGGTTAAAAAAACAAAAGTATTAAAACTACAACAATTTGTTAATGGATACATTATGGAAGAAGATGCGAAATGTAACAGTAAAAACATAAAATGTTGGGGAGAAAACTTTTATATGCGTTTGAACTAAAGTTATCATCTTAAAATGAGTGTTATAAATTTATTTTATGTAAGTCTTATGGTAACCATAAATCAAAAGCCTAAAGTAGATACACATGAGATAAAGAGAACAGAATCAAAGCATACCAATACAGAAAATCATCAAATAAAAAAAAAAAACTGGAAGAAAGGAAAAAATTTACAAATAACCAGAAAAAATAACAAAATGTCATTAATAAGTCCATACATACTAATCATTACTTTAAATGTAAATACACTAAATTCTCCAGCCAAAAGACAAAGTGGCTGAATGGGAAAAAAAGAAAAAATGACTCTGCTATATGCTCCCTACAAGACTTACCTCAGCTTAGAAAACACATAGACTAAAAGTGAAAGGATGTAAAAAAAAAAAAAATACTCCATTCAAGTGGAGACCAAAAGACAGCAGGGGTAGCTACTCAGACAAAATAGGCTTTAATTCAAAAGGTATAGCAAGAGGGATGCCTGGGTGGCTCAGAGGTTGAGCATCTGCCTTTGGCTCAGGGTGTGATCCTGGAATCCCCATCGGGCTTCCTGCATGGAGCCTGCTTCTCCCTCGGCCTGTGTCTCTGCCTCTCTCTCTCATGAATAAATAAATAAAATCGTTAAAAAAAAAAAAAAGGTGTAGCAAGAGACAAAGAAGTTTGCTGTATAATGATAAAGAGGTCAGTTCAGCAAAAGATATGAAAAGTGCAAATATCCCAATATTAGGTATCAGAATACCTAAACATATTAAATGAATATTTACAATGGCATCCAAAATAAAATGCGTAGAAATAAATTTAACCAAGGAATAAAATATCTCTATGCTGAAGACATTGATGAAAGGAATTGAAGACACAAACCAATGGTAAGATATTCAGTGTTCATGGATTGGAACAATTAGTATTTTTTAAATGTCCAATCTGCAGGCTCAGTGTAAACCTATCAAATTCCAATGGCATTTTTCTCAGGAAAAAAAAAAAAATATAACAACAACAACCTAAAACTTAATATGGAATTACAAAGACACAAGTAGCAAAAGCAATTTTGAAAAGAACAAAGCTAGAGGCATCATACTTCCTAATTTCAAACTATATTACAAAGCCATAATAATAATATATGGGTTTGGCATTAAAAACAAGCATGCATCTCAGTGGAACATTCAGTGGAACAGAATAGAGAGCCCAGAAATAGGCCCAAGAGCAGCAGAATGCATATTCATCTCAGTTATACACAGAACATTCTCCAGAATACATCATGTGTTAGGCCATTAAAGAAGTCCTAATAAATTTTAAAATATTGTAATAATCCAAATTATCTTTTCTATTATGGTAAAATAGGACTAGACATCAGTAACAGAAGAAAAACTGAAAAATTCACAAATAGTGGAAATTTAAAGATCCACATAACTTCAAAGCCATAAAGGAAATACTTCAAAATAAATTAAAATGATAAAATAACATAGCAAAATTTATGGGATGCAGTGAAAGCAGACCTTGGAGAGAAATTTGTAGCTATAAATGCCTGTGTTAAAAAAAAAAATCAGTAACCAAACTTAATACCTTTAGGAATTATAAAGACAGAAAACTCAAAACTAGTAATAGGAATGAAATGATAAATACAAGAATGAAGATAAATGAAATGGAAAATAGACAAAACAACAGAGAATTTAATGAGAACTAAAATATAGTCCTTTGTTAAGATAAAAGTGATACAATTTTAGCTAGACTAAAAAAAGAAAGTTTAAATTATTAAACTTGGAATTTAAAGTAGGAATATTACTATTGATTTTATGGAACTAAAAAGGATTATAAGAGACTATGACCAAGTGTATGCCAGCAAGTTACCTCTGATGAAATTAACAACACACACACAACCTATGAAAATTTGATTCAATAAAAATATAAAATCTAAATAGACTTACAAAAAGAAAGAAAGAATGAATGAACAAATGAATGAACCTGTTATCAGAAGCTTTAGCTCAATAAATAGGTCACATTCCACCAAAGATTTAAATAATTAGCATTGCTCCTTCTCAATCTCTTCCAAAAAAATTGAAGAGAATGGAATACTTCCTAACTCATTCTATGTGAGTTCTAACTCACATAGTTAGAACCAGTCTGATTCCAAAGCCAGATAAAGACATCACAAGAAAATGATAGACTAGTCTTCCTCAGTAATACAGATGCAAAAAAATCTCCAACAAAATACTAGTTGAGTCCAGCAGCATATTAAAGTGATACCATGACCAAGAAGGACATGAAAGCAAACATGATTCAACATAGGAAAGTCACTCAGTGTGTAATGTACCACATTAATAGAATGAAGGAGGAAAAAAAGTCATATCAAATTTTGCAGAAAAGCCCTAGGCAATATTCAGCTAACCTCCTGATAAAAACACTTAACTAAGAATAGCGGGAACTTTCTCTACTGGCTAAAGCCCATATATAAAAACCCCACAGCTGGCATCATATGTGTACAAGTTTCCAAGGCTGCTATAAGAAAGTACCACAATCTGGATGGTTTAAACTGAGAGAAACTGATTCTTCCATAGCTCTGGAAGCTAAAAGTCCAAAATTAAGGTGTCGGCAAGGCTATATTCTAAGATTCTGAGTACAATCCTTTTTTTGCCTTTTTCTAGCTTCTGATGGTGGTTGTCAATCCTTGGCCTACTTTGGCTTGCAGCTGTGCCAATTTCTGCCTTTGTCACCACATGGTGTTCTTCTTGAGTGTCCTTCTTTAAATGATCCTCTTCTGATGAAATATTGTTGTATTTGGTTAGGGAGCTACCCTACTGTAGTATGACAATATCCTAACTAATTATTTCTGCAACAACCCTATTTCCAAATTAGGAAAGGTGCTGGGTGTCAGAACCCAAGCATACTGTTGTTTTGTTTTGTTTTGTTTTAGGGGACATAATTTAACTCATAACACTCAGTGGCAAAAGACTGAAAACTTTTTTTTTAAAGATTGTATTTAATTTTGTGCACGCCAGCATGCACGTGCATGTAAGCCCATGCATGACGGGAGGGAGGGGCAGAGGGAGAAGCCGACTCCTCCCTGAGCAGGAAGCCCAACCGGAGACTCAATCCCAGGACCCTGGGATCATGACCTGTGTTGAAGGCAGATGCTTAACCAACGGAGGCACCCAGGTACTCTGACTGAAACTTTATTCCTTAGATCAGGAATAAGTAAAGGATGGCAAATGCTTGCTCCTGCCACTTTTATTTGGAGTTGTACTAGAAATTTTAATGAGAACATTTAGGCAAGAAAACAAAAGGCATTTAAGAAGGAAAGAAAGAGGCAAAGTGATCTCTCTTCAATGACAGGATCTTATATGTAGAAAACTCTAAATAACACACACACACATAATATTAGAGCTCATACATGAATTCTGTAGTTTCAGGATTCATATTAGCATAGAAAAATAAATTGTATGTCTGTATACTACCAATGAATAACCCAAAAAGCAAACTAAGAAAACAATTCCATTTAGTATAGTATTAAAACATAAATTTAACCAAGGAGATGCAAGACTTATACACTGAAAACTACAAAAGTTAAAGATCTGAATGAATGGAAAGGTATTCTGTGCTCACGAACTGTAAGACTTATTATAAAGATGGCAATACTCCCCAAAGTGATCTTCAGATTCAGTACTAAACCTATCAAAATCCCAATAGCCTTTTTTTTTTTTTTTTTTTTTTTTTCAGAAATAAGAAGCTCAATACTAAAGTTAATAGGGAATTGCAAGATACCCTGACCTGAAGTCAAAACAATGTTAGGGAAAAAAGGATATCCAAAACAACAACAGTGTTGAAGGACTCATGCTTCCCAATTTGGAAATTTACTACAAAGTTCTGGTAAACAAAAAGTGTAGTAAAATCATAAGGATGAACATACACAACAATGGAATAGAATTTAGAGTCCAGAAATAAATTTATGCAACTATTGCCAACTGATTCAGACATGGGTACCAAGACCTTTCAGTGGAGGAAGGTATTTTAACAAGTTGTATTGGGAGAAGCGATAACCACAGGAAAACAATGAAGCTGGATCTTTCCCTTACACCATATAAAGAAACTACCTCAAAATAGAAAAAAAAAAATAGTCCTAATTATAAAAGTTAAGATTTGGGATGCCTGGGTGGCTCAGCGGTTGAGCACCTGCCTTTGGCCCAGGGTGTGATCCTGTAGCCCTGTATCGAGTCCCACATCAGGCTCTCTGCATGGAGCCTGCTTCTCTCTCTACCTATGTCTCTGCCTCTCTCTGTGTGTGTCTCTCATGAATAAATAAAATATTTTTTAAAAAAGCTAAGATTATAAAACTCTTAGAAAAAAAACCATATGGGTAAACTTAATAACATTGGATTTAGCAATGGTTTCTTAGATATAACATCAAAAACATAGCAACACATTGAAGAAGAAATAATTTGGAGTTCATCAAAGTTAAAAATTTTGGTTCATCGAAAGATACTATCAAAAGGGCAAAAAGGCAACCCATGGAATGAGATAAACAGTTTGCAAATCATATAGCTGGTAAGGGTCTAGTCACTGAATAATGTAAAGAATTCTCACAACAACAAAAGACAACTCAATTAAAAATTGTGCAAAGGTCTTGAATAAACATTTCTGAAAAGAAAATATACAAATTAATGAACAAATATATGAAAAGATGCTCACACAATTATTAAGATAATGCAAAATAAAACAATAAAAATCACAATATCACCTCATACCCACTAGGTAGGCTGACATTTGTTTATTCTTTTTAAGATTTTGTTTATTTATTCATGAGAGACACACGGAGATAGGTGAAAACATAGGCAGAGGGAGAAGCAAGCTCCCTGTGGGGAGCCTGATGCAGGACTCAATCCCAGGATCCCAGGATCACAACCTGAGCCGAAGGCAGGTGTTTAACCACTGAACACCTAGACGTCCCTGAATTTTTTTAAAAGGAAAATAATGTTGGCAAAGATGTGGAGACATTGAAACTCTTTTACATTGCTGATTAGAGTGTGAAATGGTGCAACTACTGTGGAAAATCATTTGATGGTATCTCAACAAGTTAAATATAGAATGACCATTTGACCCAGCAATTTTACTCCTAGTTATATACTCCAAATGATTAAAAGTATGTATTCAAACAAATACATGTACACAGAGAATCATAGCAGGACGATTCACAACAGCCAAAAGGTGGAAATACCCCAAGTGTTCATCAGCTGATGGATAAACCAAATGTAGCATATACTGTCTTCTTTATATTTGAGTCTCAAGCCTTTTTGAATGTACCACAAGCATTCTTTTGAAATATATTGACTAGAGTCTAGACTAAGCTACCATTACAAGAAGAATGGTAAATACAACAGCTCTCATGAGGTAAAATTTTACTTCTCTCTCACATGACAGTATGAATTGAGGCAGATAATCCAGAATGGACAGGGACCAGGTCTCCTCTGTTAGAATGTCCCATCGTTTCCCAAGGTAAAACACTCATTTTCTTGGTTCAAGCTAACTTTGTGTCACCTTTTCTGCATTTCAGTATAGAAAGGAGGAGAGAGAAGAAGTAAAGAAAAAGTAGCTTTATTTTAAAAGGGGTATGAACTGGAAGATGCAAACGTAACTTCTCCTTATTTCCTAATGTCCTAAACATAGTGACATGGCCACCTCTAGCCAGATAAAAATATTGGAGAAAAACAATAAAAAGGACTTTTGAAGTCACAGATGTTATGTGGCTGCTAAAAGAGGAAAAATAATTGGAGAACAATTTTTAAAAGAAAGAAGTGGGAATGGATACTGGAGGACCTTTAATAATCTCTGTCACACATGTTTTTATACATCTTCTCTTCCTGAAATGCTGTACTTCCTTGTCTCTGTGCCACAGGCATCTATAAGTGTCACTCTATTCTGGGAAACTTTCCCTGTCTTCTCATCAGGATTTCGTTGCATTTTAGATCTTTAGTACCTTCTTTGAAACTTACCACTTACTCCTCTATCTCCTTGAAGGCAAACAACTTAGATATATTTTTATTTCCAGAGGCTACATTTTTGGTTGAAAATCAACATGCTTTATGAGTGTATTTTCGCTCCAGCTTACTGTCAGATCACAAAATACCATTCATGCTCATTAGTAAGATGGTTCTATTTTGGGAAACATATTAGGAATGGGAACTACTGTACAAAGAATGTTTGCTTTTAACTTTATCCTCTTAAATGGGTTTATTGAAACTTAATGAAAACTATTTTCCACTGACATCTCTATATGCAAAAATTTATTTGATAAATCTATTTTAGTATTCTTTATTAAAAACCTGTATTGCACATGGGTAGGTTGGTAGTAGACATTCAAATGCAGAAGGAATGTTGTAATGTGTGCTTTGAATATGTATAAAGAATATTTCAGGGACAATGTTCACGATAACTCCGTATACTTTAAGCAATATACTTTTTCTGAGACTAGTTATATTCCAAAGCATAACTGGAATGGCTAATAACCAAAATCCCATTCTTTGTATGGGTTTTAGCCATTCAAAATCCTCTTCACTCCTGGGTGATTTGAAAAGTCTTGTTACTGGTTTCTAGTATAGTCTACTGCTGTTAAACTATTAATTATTGAAGCAGCTCCCTAATGTTGAACTCAACTTTTAATAAATAATTAATATGAACAGCATCAAGCTGATATGAAAAGTTTCCTCATATTGGTTTCCCTCTCCTTGTCCAGCAAGATAAGAGAAGCAGAAAAGCAAATATCACTTAAAAATGATAATTGCAATGAGATATGGAGATTATGGCTGAGTAATTTAAGTGAGACCTAAGAATATCCAGATAGAAACAAAAAATCTGCAAATTTGGTTTCATACTGGGCACAGAAAAGCTGTTGGGTTAAGTAGTTTTTGATACGTTTATTCTTTTTTTAAAAAAATCTGGATTTATTTGATTTATTTATGTGTGAAGATTCATCTGGGTATTTTAGAGCAATTGTCTCAGTTATTCATATTTGTATATCTTTCCCTGTATAGTCTCAGTTCCGGAAAAGAAAACATTATATCTTCTTGATTTTTGAACCCTCAGAAGCCTTTCTAATAATATCTTTTCCTACCTACCTTTCATGGTCTTGGAGACTCTTTCTTTATGCCACCAAATGAGTAGCCCATGACAAAATTTGAAAACTGCTATCAGAACTCTAGACCTAACCATTACAAATGAAAGAAAAAAAAAAGAAGGAAAAAAGTTTTTGTGCTGCTCAACTTAGTTAAAAATACTGAGTCACAGCTAAACAGAATGTCCCTGTATTGTTAGTAAAATATTGACCCAATGTTCTTTAAATTCGTAATAGTTATGTATAAATATTAAAACACTGCATATATCAATGTTTTAATTCAATAAATTCATTTTTTTCACATATTGTCAAGAGTTCAACAGTAATACTTTTTGAAGCAATGTATTCAGGATTAAAGACAAATTAAGAAACACTAAACAGATTCTTTCAGAATTGTGTCCCTGTAACTTGTTAGATGGTAATTGAAAAGTTTTCCTAAACACTGTCATCTTTAAGTTTGAATAGCATTGAATTAGATGGAGTAAAATGTAAGCCCCATCTCGAGATATTTTCCAAGTTCATTATAGTGTTCAGCTTTGTTCATATTTTCTATGCCATATTCTTCTGCTTCAATTGGAGTTAACTGAAGATTTTTATCCATCATGTCTATTTGATTAATTGTGTAGTGTTTTTCCTTAAGTCCAATATCCTTTTTTAATGTTCTTAATCTTCATTTCCACAGAGTTTGGAGTTCAAGTCTATTTGTTCTCTCCATGTGTCAGGATTGAACCAGTATTACTATGAGTATGGAATATGGAATTTTTCACAGAAACTAGAAGTTAAACAATTATAGGAAGAAATAGGGAAATAAAGCCATAAAAATAATTGTTGAAGGATCAGGAAAAAAATCACTAACCAACTTTGGCACATATGAGCAAGAAAATTTGGAAGAATGGGTGCATTCCTTGCTAGAGTGGGACCATGAAGGTAGGTTGATGTTGATGGCAGGCATTTGGCTCTACATGGTTACTACATTTGAGTTTTCAGCTAAGTGTGTGGTGGGGGTCTAAGGTCACTGTGGGTAAGCAAGGCTGGAACTCACAAAGGAGAGATGATTGTGGAGAGGGCAAAAGCAGGGAAAAACTGGAATCCTCTGGAAACTTTGCATTTTGAATCTTACTGCCTCTAACTAACAAAGTTCTGAACGTAAAAATGCGGTTTACATTATACCTGGCAAAACTCACACAACTACATCTTTTGCCAACACCAACTTGAAATGATAGAACAAAAGAAAGTCTGAGAAGTGTAGCTCCCAATATAATGAAGTTGACAATAGACAATCCAACTCAACTTATCCCTTTTCAACTTGATACCTACATATACCTCTTTAACCATATGTATTTTCCCAAAAAGGCAATAGCAAAGTCATGCTTCTTTTTGACATGACACAAGAATCCCTGATTTTATATAATCACAAACACTCTGGCAGTCCCCAAACATGATACCCCAAAATCCAGTTTATTTATCTTTGGATGGTTTCCTCTTCTAGCAGTCATGCCCTCCTGACATCTTATAACTTAAATATTAAGATTAAATGCATATTAGGGAAACCAGAGAGGTAAAAAAGCAAAAATAATCTCTACTCTCTCAATTGATAGATGTGCATATGTGACATGCATCTATATACGTTTATCTCCTATCAATCCATCCATCTACCTGTCTACATTATGTATTAATAGATCTTGTTTCTTGTCATTTATACTAGTTACTTCCTTCTTCTTTACCCATTTCTGAATATGTGCATTTATAGAAATATTTATTCTAAGGAATTGGCTTACAGGATAATGGAGGCTGACAAGTCCCAAGATCCTCAGGGTGAGTCAGCAAACTGGACACCCAGGAAAGCCAATGGTTCAATTCCAGTTGAAGTCCAAAGGAATGAGAATTGGAGAATTGGTTCTATAGTTCAAAGCTGAAGATCAGCAGATTCAAAGCCCAGGAAGAGACAGTACTTCAGTTTTAAGCCTAAAGGGAAAATAATTGATGTCCCCATCTGAAGGCTTTGAGATGGGAAGAATTTTCTCCTAGTCAGGGAAGAGGCAGCCTTTTTGTTGTGTTTGGGCCTTAATAGGTTGAATGAGGTAAATACATTAGGGAGAACAATGTGTATTACTCAGTCTACTGATTTAAATGGCAATATCATCCATAAACATCCTCACAGAATCAGTCAGAATAATGTTTGACCAGACATATGGATACCCCATGGCTCAGTCAAGTTGACACGTAAAATTAATTATCATACCCACAAAATCTAACTCCAATCAAGATTAATTTCTTTTAACTCTTGAACTCTGCTAAATGGTAGAGAAAGGCTTTTCAAATTTAAAGAAATCTGCAAATATGTCATCATGACTAGGATTCAAACCTTCTCTGTAAATTTTAAATGTGAAGCTTGTTAGGCTGAGTGGTTGTCCAATTTTTGTATATATGGAGCTATTTTGAACAGAATTTTCCTATTTCCCAAATATAGTGACACATTAGAATCACTCATGGAACTTTTACACTATTAATGCCCAAGTTCCATCACATATAGATTCTAGTTAACTATTCTGGAGTGGGTTCTGAGAATGGATATAATATGAAGTAAATGTAGTGATTGTAAAATTCAGTCCAATCTGAGAACCAGCCACTGCTCTATATCCATCCTAAGATGACAAAAGTTGTTTCACGCTCTTCAGGGAAAAGAAGTTGAGAAAATTAGTTCAGTTATCCTAGTTTTAAATAAAATGTTTGAATAAATGAATAAACAAAATTTTATTATCTTCACTGATTTTTTTTTTACTTTACAATATCATTGGCCAGTTATTCAAATGCAGATTTAATGTTTAGTAAGACTTTCTTCCTTTTTTTCCTATAAACCAGAAAATGCATTCCCTTCTTATAACTGCCATTTTCTGAGAGTTGAGGGCATTACTGAAGAGCTATCATTAAACTCTTCATTGATAAAACCCAAACATCTTGCCAGCATGCAATTCCTTATGTTTTATCTTCTAATTATTTTTGAAACACAACTTCATCTCTTTAATTCACACTTGTTTTGGGCTGATTATTAATTGTAGTGAGGTCAGAGACTTTGGACGGTCAAAATTATTTTTTCACTTATTAGAAAAAAGTTCCTTTGAATTTTTCTTAATTAGTACTCTCATTTGGAGCCCTCCTCTTGGATCAGGATTGAGTTGGTACATTGCAAGTGAGTCTTCCACTTGCTGAAATATTTTCTTTTCATCTAACAATAAAAAGAGGATTTTATTGTTGTTCTGTTTATTTACTTTGCATTGTTTTACGTTCAGTGTAAATTAAGTAGGTAGCTAGGTAGATAAACAGCAGCAAGGAGTGATTCCTGGGGGAAAAAAAAAAGACCAATTGGTGATTTATTGCTTTTAAGTTCAATAATTTCTCCAAAAGTTCCTCCCCCATGCTCCCTTATTCTCCAAGCAGGGATATTTTCAGTGAGTTACGAGTACTGACTAGAACTTGAAAATCCTTCCTTTACAATAAATATCTTCATTGGAAGATATTCACCTCCAAAATGTGGCCAATAAACCTGCAAAAAGCAATGACCGTAATATAATTACACTCTTCCTTATTAAAATGTTCAACCATTTGCTACAGATGCACAGTTCATGGTTATGGAAAGGGGTAATTTGTTTAATAATATATTCATCCAGCTACGCATAATGTGATTTAATCAGTACATTATATGCAGGCTTCAAATGTAAAGTATCTCAAATGATCAAAATGAATTATTAACAGTTTACAGTCACTGAACCCTCATGGGGGTGGGGAAGAGATGGAGATTCATCTTCTCCCTTTATAAATCTTCTACCTTTCAGCTACACCTAAAGACTAATATTCTGAAAAACACCTGCCATATCAAACAACAGAATAGCAGCTCTACCTATGGTAGACAAAATCAAGGCTATTTTTGTGATTTGACATTGGTTTGTTCACGTTATAAGCTCATGTCATTTGAGAATAATATGCTAGTAAATTCTTATTCAAGCCAAAGACCTTTCTTCCCTCATACCACCTATTGAATTTATCACACATCCCTCAGCCCTGTTAAATGTAATTATAATCTGACCTTTTTTTTTTTTTTTTTTTTTTTTACTGATGTGATCCTGGCCCAAGTCACCATGTCTCACCTGGATTATTAATACAGACACCTGTTTTATCTTCCTGCTTTTGTCCTTGCCTCTCAAGTATATTTTCAATTCAGAAGCCAAAATGATACTATTTAAATGAAAGCCAAATCCTGCCACTATTTTGCTAAAAATTCTCTAGTGTTTTTTTGTGTAATAAATAAAGAATAAAAGCCCAGTCTTAGAATGGCCTGAAAAACCTTTTTATTTTCTGTTTCCAGCTGTTTTTCTCACTCCATTCCCTATTACTCTCCCCATTGTTTCTCCCTGGCCTCTTTTCAGTTGCTCCAGCACACTGGGCATCTTCCTACCTTACCCCTTACACAGACTTTGCCTGTATATGGGATATTCTTTCCTCAGATATTCTGATGCTTTACTCTCTCTTCTTTTGGGAATGTTTATCATATATCACCAGCATAGTGAGGTCTTCCCAAATAGCTCTATCCAAAAGTGCAACATCTTTTTTTTTTTTTCCTATTACACTCTGCTTTATTTTTTTTCTTATCCCTTAATCACTTTCTATGATCTTTTACTTATATATCTAGGGTAGATATTTTCATCTGAATAGTTAAATGTTTTATCTCTAGCATCTAGTAAAGATGAACACTTGCTGAAGAGGTGTACTTGGGATAGTGAATGCCAGCAGCAAACCTCATCTATGCCAGTACCTTGTATGTGGACTTAAGGCTTTCTCTTTTGGCATGAGGGTAGTAGGGAAGAATTATCCTAAATTTGATTCATAAGCTAAGCCTTCTAATATGCTATATTATCAATGCTTCATTAAAACATGACCCCCTCCCCCACTCCCCTCAATGGTTTAAACAATAAGCATTTATTTAGCTTTAGTTAACAAAAGTAGTCAGTTGGGTAGTTGGTCTGTTTCAGGTTTACCTGATCATGACTAGTCTTGCTGGTGGGTCTATAGTCAGCTGGTTAGTTGACAGGGGATTCACTGCTCTAAGATAGCTTCACCTGGGATAAATTAGTTCTGTACTATGTAGTCTTTCATCCACCAGCAGGCTAACCTAGACTTATTTACCTGGTGGTCATATGATTCTAAGAAAAAAAAAATCAAACACATAAACTCTTCAGGCTTGAGATTGCCACATCATGTTTTTCTGATACTTCCTATTAGCCAGTAAAAATTCCTAAGATGCCCAGATTCAGTGGAGGTGAGGAAAAGATTCCATCTTTGATGGAGGGGCTGCAAAGCCACACTGCAAATAGTATCTACTATATAACTATATAAGAATTTCAAAATCATTCATGATCATGAATCATTAAATTCTAATAATAATATAGAAAGTCCAGGAGATGACCTCTTTGCATACTGCATAATCATGTTATAGTCATTCTTTATCAATTATTAATTGTATATCCGTCCTGTGTACAAAGCTCTATTATGACCAAAACCTCACTATAAATAATACATGTTGAGAATTTTCTTGTTCTATTTTAATTCTCTCAGTGGAATCTGTGAAGTTTAACCCTTTCTTAAAGGGGACTAATTAAGACCAATGATTATTAATATGGAATGATATTTTCATACAATTATTCATAAGCAACTTTGGCAGGAAATTTGCAGAAGGACCAGAGATGAAGCCCACATTAAAATTATATTAGAAAAACAACAAGATACCAATTTACACCTATCCAAGTAGCCAAAATCTGAACACTGGCAACACCAAGTGCTGACAAGGATGTACAGCAATAAGAATGCTCATCCATTGCTGGTGTAGTGCAAAAAAGATTCAGGTACCTTGGCTGACAGTTTGGCGGTTTCTTACTAAGCTATTCAGCAACTGCATTCCTTAGTATTTACCCAAAGGATTTAAAAACTTAATGTCCACACAAATCCTGCACAAGGATGTTTATTGTGCCTTTATTCATAACTTGGAAACAGCTAAGATGTCCATCTTTAGGTGGATTAGATACATAAACTATGATACATCCAGACAATATCATTCTCCACTAAAAAAAAAAAAAAAAAAAAACAGTATTGAGCCATGAAAAGACATAGAGGAATCCTGTTTATATTATTTTTTTTAAGTTAGAACACACATTATTTTTTAAAATTTTATTTATTTATTTATTTATTTATTTATTTATTTATTTATTCATGAGAGACAGAGAGAGAGAGAGAGAGACAGAGAAAGAGAGAGAGAGAGAGAGAAAGAGGGGCAGAGACACAGGCAGAGGGAGAAGCAGGCTCCATGCAAGGAGCCTGACGTGGGACTTGATCCCGAGTCTCCAAGATCACGCCCTGGGCTGAAGGCGGCGCTAAACCTCTGGGCTGCCCTTAAGTTTATTTATTATTGTTTTTTAAAGGAACCATTTTTTTTTTATTGGAGTTCAATTTGCCAACATATAGTATAACACCCAGTGCTCATCCCATCAAGTGCCCCCCTCAGTGCCCGTCATCCAGTCACCCCCGCCCACCTCCCTTTCCACCACCCTTTGTTCTTTTCCCAGAATTAGGAGTCTCTCATGACCCTAACTTTATATTTTTAAGTGAAAGAAGTCAATCTGAGAAGGTTGCATACTGTATGATTCCAACTATATGACATTCTGGAAAAGGGTAAAACTATGGCAACAGTAAAAAGATAGTGATTGGTAGGGGTAGGCGGGGAGAGATGAATGGGCAGAGCACAAATTTTTTTAGGGCAGTGAAAATCCTCTATATGATATCATGATGGATACATGTCTTTATATGTATAATTGGTCTAAACTATAATATGTACAACATCTAAGAGTGAATTTTAAGGTAAACTGTAGACTTTGGGGGATTATGGTATGTCAGTGTACATCCATCCTTGATTAAAAAAAAAATGTACCATTCTGTTTAGTGATGTAAGGCAAGGCATTTCTGTACTTTCCTCTCAATTTTGTTGGAAACCTAAAACTACTTTAAATAAATATAAGATTAAAATCCTATTTAAAATAATGTTAGGGAACTCAATAATTTTTTTATGATTACACACCAGTATTTTAATGGGGAACAATGATCTTGGAAAGTTTGGAAAAAGTAGCAGGAAAAACTTTAAGCTTTCTCTCTTTGATCAATTACCTGTTCTTTACATCTTAATTTTTCTGCCTTTTCTCTGAGGTTACCCACAATTCTTTTTCTCTTTTTACTTTTCTGAACTTGGCATCAGGCTACTCCTCACTTTCCATTATATTCCTTTCTTAAGTGGGTTGGAAGTTTGAATTTGAGGGAAAGAATTTTATTTTGCAGATAAAGTCTCCTATATAGTACTTCCTGTTTGTGCTCAAAATACAAACACAAGTGGTGAAATCCCATAGGATAGATGGAATTTCCTGCCCTGTACATAACTGTAAACAGAAAATTCTCTAAAAAGTAAGAAAAAAAACAGTAGACATAATATAGTTTCTGAAGTATTTCTCTCAGTATTCTAACATGTTTGTTTATGTTGACTTAGTTTGAGGATATGGAAGAGGATAAAGATTCTGATCCTAACGTTGCCCCTTGGAATAAATATATTTTCAGAAGAACACCCCAAATAATACATAGGTAGCATTTTGAGTGTGAACAGCCCCAGGATTTGGTTTGAATACAAATAAAACCTAACTATAATATAAACAATTTATACTGACAAATCATACATAAATTCTATCTAAATCTAATTAGCAAAATTTCGTAAATGGTAAAACAGCACTTGCAGAACTCAAGAGTACTGGCTTTGCTCTATTACTAATAGAATCCTGGATATCATTGTTCTTCTGTGCTCTAAGTCATTTAAGCTCATGATCAGAGGAATATTTGGCTGAATTTTCCTTTTGGGGCCTGAAACCGTTTTATATATATACATACATTTAACAATATTCTTCTCTCTCAGGGAAACTATGACTGTTTATATTATGTAAGTTCTCCCAAGATCTGTGGTAACCTTTCTCAGAAAAGTAAAATTCATATTACTATAATGAATATAACATGGACAGCTAAAAATGTTTTTTAAAACAAACATTCAAAAATTGTTGAACAGCTTGACAATTGTTGCTACTAAAGAACAGAGAGGGGCTGGCACATTATACTCTCTCACTGAGGTAATGGAGTTTGCTTGGACATCAAAATTGCAATATGGCTGTCCCAAAGAGGTGAGGAAATGGGTGAGAACACCTTTGCCCCTTGAAGCAGTTTCTCATGTGTGATTAAAACCCCATGGGCATGTCTCCAGAAAATTTGAGGTGAGCTAGATCTGCTTGAATGCATAAAAAATAATTATCAAAAGCCAAAAACTAAAAACAAGAGTGTTGTTATATTTAAATGTTGTTTAATACTGCTTTGAGTAATGAACAAAGGGGCTTAAGTCCTTTATATTTCTTATATTTTCCAATTGTTTATGAGGGTTCTGTTAGATGATATATAAGTGCTTGCTATGACTCTGTGTTACATATTCTTCTTTTAAAAAGTAGCAATTATAATAATTTGGAACCATTCCCTATCACCCTGTCATAGCAAATTCCAGTTTAAGCTCACAGTGGGGTAGTAAATTTCCAGAGCAACCATCAGTTCAGTTTTCTGTCTCTGGGTTAAAGTAACCAAAAGTCAGGGGCCAGAGACACCTTAAAGTTTTGCCTCAGATCCAGCCTAGTTCAGTACAACATGGGGAGTCTCAGAAGTCCCAACTTCATTAGAATGTGGAAATGGGGGAACTATTAGCTCAATTTTTCCATGCTAAATTAGATTCTGGTTACCTCATTTCCAGGTTCCCTGTTTTATTAATAATGCTCCAGACATTCACTGGGCTATCATTTCTAGTGGATGAAATTCTTATGCCTTAGAAACAGAAACCCATCTTCTATTCTTATTAATGCTCATCTTATTCTACTTGATAGATCTGGATAAGTACTCTGGGTCTGTGCCCTCTTTTGCACCCACAGGGCCTATCATCCCTGCCTTGGTTTCTTATACCTAAATATGAATTATTCCAGACCTTGCTTATTGAAATCCCCATGCCACAACCCACCTGGTTTTCAACTTTCTTCCTCATGCTACTGAACAAAGTATACAAATTCTAAGATTTAGATGTAAATAGAAGTAACAGGCTCTACTGTGGCCTCTGGTTTTATCTGTAGACTTTAATTCAACCTGCTTTGTATGGGAATACTAACTCAGACGTTAATGAAAGACTACTTAATCACCTATACTTTGTCCCATGTATAGTTAGTAAGGGATAATTTCTGGTAGAGAAAATGGGTTATGTTTTGTGCATCTTTGTATCTATTTTCGTAATATTGAATATAATCAAAGCCTCAATAAACTAAAGAAGAAAAACAGTGACTTGGTATTTGAGTGCCCTGGCAGTCCATAGCAATAGCCCTTGTCTTTGCATTGAAGGTTTCTCTAGCCTTCGAAAGTTCTCTTCCTGGATGACAGTATTATTAGTGTCTGGACAGAATATTCTATAACTCACCAGCAGTCTGTTGTGTAAGAAATTGAGGTTTGGGAAAGTAGAATTTATCTGCTAGCCAAGATAGTGAAAAAATCTAGCAAAGTAAAAGAGCTAAGAGAGAAACAAATGCATATTCACTACCAGTAAATATTTTCTATACACTTAATTCAACATAGAAGTAACTCAAACACAAAGGGTACTGGCTGGCAGTTTTTGGAGTGTTGCCTTGAAAACCTATTCCTTGCTTTTTTCCCCTATTCATCTTCTTTTATGATTAAAAAAGAAAAGCTCTTGGATTGAGAGTCCAGAGTGACAATTCTGGGCAGTCTAAAAGTATCATCCTTCCCCTTAGAACTCTCAGCCAAGCCTAAGGGTGTCTACTTCCCAGGCCTTGTCTTCTTCCTCCTCTTCTTTCTCCTTCCTTATCGTTTACCCTTTCCCTTTTTTCTGCTGTTAATTCTTTTCTCCTTCTTCCCCGTCCCCTCTCCTTTCTCTCCCTCTTGCTCAACCTCCTTTTCCTTTTCTTCCTCTCTTCCCTTGCCCTTTTCCCACCTTCCTCACCTCTCTTTATTTTCTTCCATTTACTTCCTCTTCTCTTCATCACTTTTTTTCCCCCTTTCTCCTATTTCTCCTTCTGTTCTCCTCATTTTCTGGAAAAGTCATTCATTTTACTCTTGTTGATCTAAAATTTCAGTCTTGTCCCAAAAAGAATATAAACATCTGTCTTTTAGAAAAAGAATCAACACATGCGTATAAATCATATATCATGATTGATGTGTCATGAATCATATAATATTCTCAACCAGTTTCAGTCAGTGAAATTCACCTGAAGAAAATGCTAATGAACTTTAGGATTTTAGTATGTGCTATATTATGTTTCCATGTGAACAGTTTCTTAGCATCTGTTAGAGATGAAACATCTCTAGAAACTCTTGCGGTTTAATAAAGCAGTAAAAATGAATAAGAATTGCACCTTTAGCTGACAAAATTAAGTAATAGAGAAGAACTGTAAAATTTACTCTGAATTCATGTTTCTACGCATCTCTGTTAATGAATCTGGTTAAACAATGAAATATAATCACTGAAGAAACTCTTCTTCTGTTAAAATATAATTAACCCTAATAATGACCCAGCATAGTGGCAAAGCTGAGGTATTTTTATCCATACACTATTTTTACACTAGCTCTTCTAAACTTTCCTTTAAAGGTATAGTATTATACTGTAAAATATGGAGATAATTTCCCAAAGATACATGCCTATGTGCATGTATCTTTAAAGAAGAATAAGAGGTGGAAAAACAAGTCACCCAAAAGTTAATAATATGATGCACATGAACCAAGAACTCTTTAAGCAAGACTTTAAAAAAATTCGCATCTAATAATAATTAACCAGAATCAATGTAAGTATTGCTAGCTATGAGCACAAGTCTAGACGATTAGTATAGTAGTTAGAGGCCACTGATAAAACTGTTGCCTCCAAATTGTACTAAATCTGTATTCTTTATTTTCATAAAAATGGTAAGCTGAAGCTAGAAAACAATTATGATAGCTTCAGCAACTCAAATTTACCATGTGTCTCCAAATGGTTTAGGTAATTGTAGATTAAGCACTTCATTACCTGATAACCAGTCCCTATACAGCCAATAATAACCCAGGTTCTACCTGAACACTTAATCTTGACTACTTTTCTGTGAGGCTTCTGAGCTTTCTGTATGGGTTATACTGTCAAGCATTCACATTTGTAAAACTGTACTAAGAAAAGAACAAAGAAGGATTTATAGGCAAACAGTCCTTAAAGACTTTGCCATCTCTGACATACTTTGTGTGGCGGTAGGGAGGGTGGTGCTGCTGGGATGAGAGTGTACAGAAGTCCCAAAGAGGAAAGACCTATTTGCAAATTCCAGACATAGCTCGATTCACCATTTATGCCAGAATAAACTGCTACTTAATTTCAACTAGCAGCTGAGACAAGTGACAAGACATAGATGTTCCAATTGTAAATATAGCTATAAGAGCCGCAGCATAATCTTGTGACTAACAGGCAGCAGTGTTTATAAATGGCTACAACTGACTGTGTAGCTCAGCTGGAAATCTTTCTGCTTGTTTTTCCTATGGGCCTTTCTCTTGGTTTCTTTCTTTCTGTGTCTGTGAGCCTTTGCCTTTCCTTCCTATCACTTTCATCTTGTCTTTGTTGTTGCTTCCATTCTTTATCATTTCAATTCTCTTCCCTTTCTTTAAAGGCCCTACTTTAAAAGTTGAAAGAATGAATATATTCACAAAGCAGATTATTGTGTTTTTTTCTAAACTTGAAAATAGGTAACTGTAAAAGTCTAGAAATTTTATACTACTCAAGCTTCCCTTTACTTACATATAGGAGGAGCTAAAAGTACAGAACCTGACAAATATTCAGCACATCATGTTAATTCATTTTTCTGTGGTTATAGTCCCCAGCTACTTTTTTTTTCTTTTCCTAATGGATCCATGATCTGCAATGGATCTTTTCTTCCTACTTATAGGTATAAAGTACAACCATAAGGCATTAGGTTTTTCTCTACATCTTAGATTTGAGGAGCACAAGTGTGTAACACACCATCGTTGATTTTTAGCAAACCTCAAAAACTTTATAAAGCTGATTTCTTCTGTTGGTTTCACTTTATGATACTATGGCAAGTTTCTGTTCACAATTTCCTGAAGCTAATATTCTTTTTCTAAAAGATTGAAGTATAGTTGACATACAATGTCACATTAGTCTCAAGCATACAACATAGTGATTAGACAGATCTATATGTTACGCTGTGCTCACCCTAAGTGTCACTACAATCAGTCACCACACAGCGTTATTGCGCTACCTTTTATTCCTGTGATGTATGCATCCCATAATTGAAAGCCTTTTTTTCCCCACTCTCCTTCACCCATTTTGCCCAGTCTCCCCTCTGGCAACCATTGATTTGTTCTCTGTATTTATGTGTCTGTTTCTGCTTTTGTTTTGTTTCTTAGATTCTACATATAAGTGATATCATATGGTATTTTCTTTCCCTTATGACTTATTTCCCTTAGCCTTAGTATAATACCCTCTAGGTCTACTCATGGTGTGTCAAATGGCAAGAGTTCATTCTTTGTTATGGCTGAGTGATAGTCCACTCAGTCCACTGTGTGTATGGTAAATATCCAGTAATAGAATTACTACATAGTATGGTATTTCTATTTTTAATTTTTTGAGAAATCTCTATACTGTTTTGCACAGTAGCTGCACCAATTTACATTCTCACCAATAGTGCACAAGGGTTTCTTTTTCTTCACATTTTCACCAACATTTACCATTTTTCATACTTTAGATTCTAGCCTTCTGACAGGTATAAGATGATATCTCATTGTGGTTTTGATTTGCCTTTCCCTAATCATTAATGCTATTAAGCATCTTTTCATGTGTCTGTTGACTGTATGTCTTCCTTGGAAAAGTGTATATTCAGGTCCTCTGCCCATTTTTAATCAGATTATTTCCCCCCCTTTGGTATTAAGCCGTGTACATTCGTTATATATTTTGGCTATTAACTCTTTATTGGACAAATCATTTGCAAATGTTTTCCCCCATTCTGTAGGTTGCCTTTTTGTTTTCTTGATGGTTTCCTTTGCTATGCAAAAGGACATTTTTGTTTGTTTGTTCACTTGCTTGCTTGTTTTTGGTGTAGTCCCAAGAGTTTATTTTAGCTTTTTTTCCCCTTGCCTGAGGAGACAAATCTAGAAAAATGTTACTAAAGCAAATATCGAGGAGATTACTGCCTGTTTTTTTTTTATGATTTTAGGTCTCACATCTAGGTCTTTAATCCATTTTGAGTTTATATAAGTTATAAAAAATGGTACGGTTTTATTCTTTTGCATGGCTGTCCAGTTTTCCCAGCACCACTTATTCAAGAGACTATTTCCCATTGTATATTCTTGCCTTTTTTGTCATTGTTAATTGACCATGTAAGTATGAGTTTATTTTGGGCTCTCTATTCTGTTCCATGGATCTATGTGTCTGTTTTTGTGTCAGTAATGTACTGTTTTGATTACTATAGCTTTGTAGTATAGTTCACAATGTGGGATTGTGATACCTCCTGCTTTGTTCTTTCACAAGATTGCTTTGGCTATTTGGGATCTTTTGTGGTTCACACAAGTTTTAGAATCATTCTAGTTATGTGAAAGATGCTGTTGCAATTTTGATAGGAATATCATTGAATTAGAAGGTTGCCTTGAGTAGTCAGGACTTTTTAACAGTGTTGATTCTTCCAATTCTGGAATGAATTCTTCCAATTCATGGAATAGCTTTCCATTTTTTTGTGTCAGTCTGAAGGTCATATTCGTAGGTGTTTAAACATCACTACTCTGATATGTTTCTTTTTTTATTTTAGATTTTATTTAGTTAACATGTGTAATATGTTTCTTTTATGTACTAGAAATATGTTCCTAATGTCACTGGACACAAGATAATATACATATATAAATAATTAAATATTAATGTGCTTATAAAATAGGTGTTCTTGTCACAAAGTTTTTTAAGTGTATCTAATTAAAGAAAAAAATATATATATATATATCACACAGTGAGTCTTTAGGCTATATATAGGCATTAAAAATGCCAAAATGACTTAAGTATGAAAAGTCATTCAAACAACCCATACACACTGAATAGTTTCTTGGGTAGGGGGAAGGGAGGATAAAAATCAGAACTTTAGGGTTCAATTTCTTCACTTTTCAGTCTTGTGGAATTTCCTGAGAGCTTACCGCATAGACTGTATTCAGAAAGCAGTCAAGAATTCCCTTTTAGTTCCAGCTGTGAGTTTTCCTTTCCTTTTGCTGTTTCTTCCACATTCTTGGATTTGATTTGTGATCTCTTCATCTCCTGTCATCCAAAAGGCAATGTCTGAGCAGTACCCTGTGATTTTCTAGCCCAACACGCTAGAGGCTTTTAAATTACACAAGTAGCAGAGGTAAGGTACCCATCTCTGGGATCTGAGGACAAGGAAGGACAGAATCATAATCTTCTTGTTGGCTATTGCCTCATTATTTCTTCTCTTCATCACTTTTCCTGAGACTCACTTTCCACTGTCTGTTCATTCTCTGATGAACTCTCTATTTAGTTTTCAAATATCCCTAATATATCATATCTCTGCATTGTTGTCTTGATTCACTTGATTATAGCACAGTCTTGTATCATGAGTCTAGTGAATGGAAAAACTATCTTCAGAGGAAACCACAAAGCAGAATATTCTGATGTACAGTTTATGACTTACCAGTACGAAGATCTCAGAACTACATCCCTAACACAAACAAAATTAGTATATAAAAAGGCCAGCTCCACCTGTAATCACAGTGTAACTGTGATTGAATGAGTTGTGTTGATATTACTGAATGTGTGCTAAGAGCTATATAAATAAGGCTTCAGGATCTGATTTCCCAGCATTTTACACAACACAGGTGGCAGGTAGAGAACTAATAGCATACATGATTGTGATTATTCGAATAGAAAAATGATGCAGTGTTTTTCACCAACTACATTTATTTGTTGGATCATTAAAAGCATGAACTATAATGGCAATTTTAAACTGGTTTTACTTCCAAGAAATAATTTTAAAATGATTTTAAGGAAATAACTTATGTAACCTTATTTCATTAATGTGGTTTTATCTTTTAAACAAACTAGTGTATCCTATCAATCAGAAAAAAAAAAAAAAGTAGGGATTAGAAACACTATTTACAATGGTATTTGTTTTAAGACTAAAAAAAAAAAAAAATTCTCAGGACACCTGGGTGGCTCAGTTAGTTAAGCAATTTCCTTTGGCAGGTCATGATCCCAGAGTCCTGGGATGGAGCCCTGCATCAGGCTTCCTGTTCAGTGGGGAAGGGAGCTCTGCTTCAACTCTGCCTGGTGCTCCCCATGCTTGTGCTCTTTCTCTCTCTCCCTCTCTGTCAAATAAATAAGTATAATGTTTAAAAGAAACCCTCTACAGAGAGGCCTGGGTGGCTCAGCGGTTGAGCATCTGCTTTTGGCTCAGGGCGTGATCTGGGTCCCAGGATGGAGTCCCACATCAGGCTCCCTGCAAGGAGCCTGCTTCTCCCTCTGTCTGTGTTCTCTGCCTCTCTCTCTTGTGTCTCTCGTGAATAAATAAATAAAATCTTAAAAAAATAATAAAAAATAAATTTAAAAAATTTAAAAACCCTCTACAAATAGTAGTACCCCTGTTCACACTGTTTTCCTCCCCACCACATTCTCTAATTTAAATTTGTATCTGGAATTCTTAACTGTTCTTCTACTTCATTTGCTTAAAAGGCCCATATTGATTAGCTTTGCTAAACTAGTATCTTTTCCATACAAAGGGAAGAAATCATTCAAAAGAATGAACAATGAAAATGGGTTTTATCAAAATCTTTTGTGATATTGAAGCTGGAAGATTTAGATTTGAGTTAATGAGATTTGTGTCATTCAAATATATTGTTCTTTGGGAAAATCACTACCCTGAATTTCCAAGTGCTTTCATTTTTAATTGGCTGTATAATATTGTTCCTATTTTTAGTTCAAGTTTATGAAGAAAAAAAAATATCTTATATAAAAAAATTCTTTATTGAATTCATGCAAATGTTTTCCTGTTAGTTTATATTTAGTTTACTTAGCTTATAACAACTAATTTAATGGAAATTGAAAGTGCAAAAAATTTATTTCAACAACTGTTAATAATGAAAATAATTGTTTCTCACTGATTAGTAAAATTGTGAAATGCCTTTTCTATACCTTCCTTTGTTGTACCCCTTTTATTTAATGTGATCAATAGGACATGTGGATAATAATAACTGTGCAAGCCAGAGACACTTGCTTAGAACATTACTAAAGAGATTATCTCATTTATAAACACAGAAAAAAAAAACAATCATATAAACTAAATCAACATTTCTTGGTAGCAAAATTAAATGAGAAAACTTACATATTGGAACATGAATTGATGTTAATGAAAAGATCTAGTCAATCCAATATTTATTGATTGGATACTATGTACCAGGCATTAAACCAGGCAGTGGAAATACAGAAATGTGAACAATACTGTTTAAGTCCTCCAAGAGTTTTAATGAGACAAGTAAAAAATAATAATTGCTAGCATTTATTTTGTTTACAAAATAATTTGCATTATTGTAGACAGATAATTTTATTAATAGAAAAAGTGAAAAGCAAGTAGTTTGCCATAGCTGAAACAAATTATTGACTAATTTAAGCAGTCATGAATCAGCATCACTTTTAAAAATCGATGCCAGTACAGTGTACTAACACATACTATCCTATACATCTAAACTAAACTACAACAGTAGTGGAATCACATTCCCAGTCACTATTTTTACTATGTGTTTTTATGGGTGACACTGACTTATATCTGTATCCAACTAGAACCCAAAGTGACCCGTGTTGAGTAAATTTTTAAGTCAGGTGTGAGGTTTGGGTCAAAGTACTTTTTCTTTTCTCTTGTATGTCTAGCTTCTCTAGCGCCATTAGTTGAAAAGTTATCCTTTCTCCATTAAATTGTTTTTGCACCTTTTTTTATAAAAAGATAAAGAAAGGTGGCTCCACTTGTGTGGGCCTATATATGTGTTTTTGGTTGGTTCTGTTGATCTATAGGTCTATCCTATAACAATACCACACAGTCTTGATGGCTAGCTGTACAAGAAGTCTTGAAATTGGATACAATGATTCCTCCTACTTTACTATTTTTTCTAGATTGTTTACCTTTTCTAACTTGATACAAATTTTATTTTTTTTATTTTTTTTGATACAAATTTTAGAATAATACTGCCTGTATCAACAAAAATATTACCAGGTTATAAATTTGGCAAGAGGTCACAAGATATTGAGTCCATATATACAGTATATCAATTTATTTAGAGCATTTTTGTTTCCTTCCATCAGTGTTCTGTAATTTTCAGCATATTAACCCTATGCATATTTTGTTAAATTTGCATCTAAGCATTTCATTGTTTTTGAGAGATTTTGAATGGCATTGTATTTTTTTATTTTAGTTTCTCATGTTAAGTTCTGCGCAGAAATAACAAATAATTTTTTATGTTGCCATTGTATTATGAGTCTATGCTGAACTCACTTCACTTCCAGAATTTGGGAGAAGGCTTTCTAGGATTTTCTATTTAGGTCATGCCTGCAAATAAGTATTGTTTTATTTATTCTTTTCTGGTCTACATGCCTCTTACTTCCTTCCAGTGCTTGTTAAATAGTAGTAATGATAATGGAAATCTTAGCCTTATTCCCAATATTAGGGAAACAAATCCTGTGTTTCACCATTACGTTTGATGTTAGCTCTAGGCTTTTTGTACATGTTCGTTATTAAGTTGAGGAAGTTCCATCTTTATTCCTAGTCCTCTGAGGGTTTTTCATCATTAACAAGTATTGAATTTTGCCAGGTGTTTTTTCTGTGTCAGTTCATGTGATCACATAATTTTTATTCTTTAGCTTGTTATTATGGATCACACTAATTGACATAGAAATGTTGAACCAGTCTTGAATCCTGGAATAAATCCCCTTTGTTTATGGCATATAATTTTTTAATATGTTGTTGAAGTTTATTTGTTGTTATTTTGTTAAAAATATTTGCCTCTATATTGACGAAGGATGGCAGTCTTTAGCTTTCTTTCATCCTTTTTTTCTTTTCAGCTGCCTTTGTCTGGTTTTGTTTTTTCTTTTTTTTTTGGTAGCATGATAAAATAAATCGGAATTTTCATTCCAGATATAATGGTATAGGCCCATCTCTCTCTGATCAACTCTGATATATACTTAAATGAAGCTTGTAATTAATCAAGATGAAAACAGAGAAAAAACACAAAGTGTAAAATAAATTTATATATATATATATATATATATATATATATATATATATATATATATATATATATATATAAAACTGGTTAGGAAACCCAGATCTGAAGGAACAGCATAGCAGCAGGTCGGTCAACATCCTACTCAGCAGAAGAAGGCAATCCAGACTTGATGTTTCCTCACCCCCCAGTCTGGCAGTAGACGGCACCCAGGCCAGCCCCTATCTCCCCTAGACTGGAAGGGAGACCTACTGTTCATAGAAAGTGAGCCCAGCAGAGCCATCAAGGGGAATGAAGTGGAAGTTCCACTGACCATCAGCAGTGAGCGGAAGCACTCTTCTTCACTACCAGTGAAGCAGTCACTCTCCTACTCAGAGATAACATACAGCTTACTTCTCCTATTAACTTTTGCCAGACACTTATTTCAGAGACTTGTCATAAACCACGAGATTTTTAAAGAAGGAGCCATTTGACATAGTATTAATAGCAAAGAAAAAATATGAGCCAGCAGGATTTTAAAACCTGGAATTTAAACATCAAGGGCTAGGCTCTCAGAGAGCTGGAAGGGTGATAGGAAGCTGAATGTCTGTCCTTAAGGGAACAGCACATAGACAGCCCGCAGAGATACAGTGTGGAAGGAACAATTAATTTGAAACCTTTTCAACATAATAATATTCAGGAGTTGTTTAATTCAACCCAGATGCGAAAAGTTAGGGTTATTTTCTTTCAGGATCATGATGCTCTCTTTCTCTAGCAGAAATCTGAAGTTCCCTTTCTGATCAGGAAACAAACAACTGAATATCTGGAACTGATTAGAGGGTCAAAGTAAATTAGAGTCCTGAGACTTTGGGGAAAAAGGGATTGGGAAGGGGAAGCTCATGAGGGAATAAGAAGTAAAAGGAGTAGCATTCCTTGAGGAAAATGCTCCCCTACTCAGGAAAAGTGTGAAAAGCTCCAGGAAGAACAAGTGAAGTACAAGTACAACACACTTACTAAGTAGAAGTGTCATTCCTAAACCCTCTCCCAAAGTTAGTGTCCTGTAAACTGTAGTTTGGGACTGCAGTCTGAGGTCAAGGACTATACTTTCTATCTTATGTTGTCTCTGTGTCAGTTTGGCTAACAGCAACATTCTCTTTTCTGTTTTTGTTGTTGTTGTTGTTTTATGTAAAACTATTAACAAGCCTCTAGATACTATGAGCAGAGTTAGTGGTTCCAGGAGAAACACAATTGTGAATTTTACAATTTGCTGTAGAGGTAGTGAATCCTTGACAGTTGGGGGTATTTGTTCTTCAGGCAATGGGAGTTAACATGGATTCATGGGAAAACTGAGCAAACAAACAAAACTCGCATTTGTGGAAACTCTAAAAAATTTGGAGAAATAACCTTCAGAGTAATTTGAATAAGGAAAGCTTAATATAAATAAATATTTACTATAATATTGGAATAACTATAAAGATGTAAAGAAAATTCAAAAGAACTCCCTAGGACTGAGAGGGAGAGCAAACAACAAAGGGATAACACAGGACAGGGGCCCTCCTCCAAGACTGGGCATCAGACACCATTGAGGCACGTTAGAGTCTACTTCATGGTAGAAAAGTTCACTGGATGCCTGTGCCAAAATCTGCCCACAGTCACTAAGCAAGGAGGAAACATCCTTCTGGAATGTGGGTGGACCAAGATTGGCAAGCCAGCATCAGATGGACTGAGAAAGAAAATAAAAAAGACTATATGCTATGGTATTAAAGAATCTGAAAATAACTATGCTGAGTTAAAGAAGCCAGATAAAATAGAGATGCATAATTCCATCTATACATCTTCTAGAAAATGCTAATATTTAGTACCAGAAAGCACATAAATGGATGCTTAGGAATGGAAATAATGGAGCCTGTGAGTATAAAGGGCCACTAGGCAATTTTGGGGGAGATATATATGTTCATTAATTTCATTGTGGCCATAATTTCACAAGTATAGACATACATCAAAATTATCAAATTACATATATTAATTTGTCCTTATATATGTAAATTACACCTTAATGAAACTATCCCAAAGAAGACACACTTCACCAAAGAATATACACAGATAAGCATATGAAATGATCATATGAAAAGATGCCTCACATCATGCACCATCATGGAAAATGCAAAGTAAAACAACAACAAGATACCAGTACATACTTATTAGGCCAAAATCCAGAATAGTGGCAGTACTAAATTCAGGAAAGGATGGGGAGCAACAGGAACTCTCATTCATTTCTGGCAAGAATGCAAAATGGTTTGGCCACTTTGGAAGACCAATTTAGCAGTTTTTTACACAGTAAACATACTCTTACTATACAATCCATCAGTTGTGCTTCTCAATATTTACTCAAATGGACTGAAACTATGTGCAAAACCCTGCACACAGAGATTTACAGCAGGTTTATGCATAATTGCCAAAACTCAGAAACAACCAAGGAGTCTTCTACTAGGTGATTGGATAAATAAACTGTGGTGCATCCAGGCAATAGAATATTCAATGCTAAAAAGGAATAAGCTACCAAGCCATAAAAAAATGACATGGCAGAAACTTAAATGCATATTACTAAGTGAAAGATGCCAATGGAAAAAGGCTACATACTGTATGATCCCAACTGCATGATATTCCAGAAAAGGCAAAACTATGGAGACAGTAAAAAGATGAGTGGTTATCAGGGGTAGGAGTGAAGGAGGATGATTAGGCACAGCACAGAAGATGTTTAGGTCAGTGAAAATACTTTATATAACATTATAATAATGGACAGATGTCATTATACATTTGTCCAACTCCCAGAATGTACAGTACCAAAGTGCATTTTAAAGTAAACTATGACTCATAGTGATTATAACATGTCAATGTAGGTTCATCCTTGATAAAAACAAAAACAAAAACAAAAAACAAACAACCATTCTGGTGACACTGATAAGGGGAGAAACTATGCATGTGTGGGAACAGAGAAATCTCTGTACCTTACTGTCAATTTTATTGTTAAACTAAAGCTTCTTTTAAAAATTATCTTTAATTTTTTTTCAGAAAACAGTAACAATGACTAAATATCTTTGCAGCTCCCAGAAACACTCATATTCCTCCTCATGCTTCAAGCCAATCTATTGACATCTACTTTAAGAATCCTTTTCTAGGGATGCCTGGGTGGCTCAGCCGTTGAATGCCTGCCTTCAGCCCAGGGTGTGAACCTGGAGACCCAGGATTGAGTCCGACATTGGGCTCCCTGCATGGAGCCTGCTTCTCCTCTCTCTGCCTGTCTCTGCCTCTTTCTCTCTATGTCTCTCACGAATAAATAAAATCTTAAAAAAAATGTTTTTTTAGATTTCCTAGTTAAAGTCTTTTTGCCTTATGTACTGTTGTTTATATTTACCTGGAGGTCTGCAATAGTGTTATCCTGTACTTTCCAGGGTTGCTCTTGCATGCCCTACAATATTTTCTTTAGCACATAGGGTAATAAAATCAGATTATATCACTCCTCTGCTTCAAAACTGTCAATGACTTTCCTTAGCTAATGACCTAGAATAAAATCAAATTATTTACTATCATCTAAAATAATCTCCAGGATGAGTTCCTGTCTACCTTTCTAAGCTCATCTATTATATTTGTGTAGTGTTTTTTTATAATAAATTTATATTTTATTGGTGTTCAATTTGCCAACATACAGAATAACACCCAGTGCTCATCCCGTCAAGTGCCCCCCTCAGTGTCCGTCACCCAGTCACCCCCACCCCCCGCCCTCCTCCCCTTCCACCACCCCTAGTTCGTTTCCCAAAGTTAGGTGTCTTCATGTTCTGTCTCCCCTTTTTTTTTTAATTTTTTGAATTATTTATTTATGATAGTCATACAGAGAGAGAGAGAGGCAGAGACAAGGCAGAGACACAGGCAGAGGGAGAAGCAGGCTCCATGCACCGGGAGCCCGACGTGGGATTCGATCCCCGGTCTCCAGGATCGCGCGCTGGGCCAAAGGCAGGCGCCAAACCGCTGCGCCACCCAGGGATCCCCTCTGTCTCCCTTTCTGATATTTCCCACACATTTCTTCTCCCTTCCCTTCTATTCCCTTTCACTATTATTTATATTCCCCAAATGAATGAGAACATATGATGTTTGTCCTCCTCCGATTGACTTACTTCACTCAGCATAATACCCTCCAGTTCCAGCCATGTTGAAGCAAATGGTGGGTATTTGTCGTTTCTAATGGCTGAGTAATATTCCATTGTGTACATAAACCACAGCTTCTTTATCCATTCATCTTTCGATGGACACCGAGGCTCCTTCCACAGTTTGGCTATTGTGGACATGGCTGCTAGAAACATCGGGGTGCAGGTGTCCCGGCGTTTCACTGCATCTGCATCTTTGGGGTAAATCCCCAGCAGTGCAATTGCTGGGTCGTAGGGCAGGTCTATTTTTAACTCTTTGAGGAACCTCCACACAGTTTTCCAGAGTGGCTGCACCAGTTCACATTCCCACCAACAGTGTAAGAGGGTTCCCCTTTCTCCGCATCCTCTCCAACATTTGTGGTTTCCTGCCTTGTTAATTTTCCCCATTCTCACTGGTGTGAGGGGGGATCTCATTGTGGTTTTGATTTGTATTTCCCTGATGGCAAGTGATGCAGAGCATTTTCTCATGTGCGTGTTGGCCATGTCTATGTCTTCCTCTGTGAGATTTCTCTTCATGTCTTTTGCCCATTTCATGATTGGATTGTTTGTTTCTTTGCTGTTGAGTTTAAGAAGTTCTTTATAGATCTTGGAAACTAGCCCTTTATCTGATACGTTCATTTGCAAATATCTTCTCCCATTCTGTAGGTTGTCTTTTAGTTTTGTTGACTGTATCCTTTGCTGTGCAAAAGCTTCTTATCTTGATGAAGTCCCAATAGTTCATTTTTGCTTTTCTTTCTTTTGCCTTCGTGGATGTATCTTGCAAGAAGTTACTGTGGCCAAGTTCAAAAAGGGTGTTGCCTGCGTTCTCCTATAGGATTTTGATGGAATCTTGTCTCACATTTAGATCTTTCATCCATTTTGAGTTTATCTTTGTGTATGGTGCAAGGGAGTGGTCTAGTTTCATTCTTCTGCATGTGGATGACCAATTTTCCCAGCACCATTTATTGAAGAGACTGTCTTTCTTCCAGTGGATAGTCTTTCCTCCTTTATTGAATATTAGTTGACCATAAAGTTCAGGGTCCACTTCTGGGTTCTCTATTCTGTTCCATTGATCTCTGTGTCTTTGTGCCAGTACCACACTGTCTTGATGACCACAGCCTTGTAGTACAACCTGAAATCTGGCATTGTGATGCCCCCAGCTATGGTTTTCTTTTTTAAAATTCCCCTGGCTATTCGGGGTCTTTTCTGATTCCACACAAATCTTAAAATAATTTGTTCTAACTCTCTGAAGAAAGTCTTTGGTATTTTGATAGGGATTGCATTAAACGTGTAAATTGCCCGGGTAACATTGACATTTTCACAATATTAATTCTGCCAATCCATGAGCATGGAATATTTTTCCATCTCTTTGTGTCTTCCTCAATTTCTTTCAGAAGTGTTCTATTGTTTTTAGGGTATAGACCTTTACCTCTTTGGTTAGGTTTATTCCTAGGTATCCTATGCTTTTGGGTGCAATTGTAAATGGGATTGACTCCTTAATTTCTCTTTCTTCAGTGTCATTGTTAGTGTATAGAAATGCCATTGATTTCTGGGCATTGATTTTGTATCCTGCCACACCACCAAATTGCTGTATGAGTTTTTTAGTGTCCAGCTTCCTTTTAGTTTTTCAAATGCTTCAAGGTTGTAAAGCTTATATTATCTTTAATAAATAGATCCCAGAAGCACAGAGCATAAATGAGTTACATTAAACAGAAATTCACTAATTTTATGGTCATTATTTACATATCTATCTCTCTTGTAAACAAAGTTTTAAAAATACTTTTTGTCTTTATTCTACAGACTTTGTAATGAGTCTACTAAAATATTACTGACAATATGGTTGAATGAATAAGCATATCATTAATGTTTAATTTGTCACTTGTAATCCTTACAACTCTTCAGCATACTAATTACCTTCTTGTTAGAATGATAGCAGGAATATCCCATGGCAAATCCAAGCTTTCAACTTCATTTCTCCTTAAACCTATAATTCAACTTCAATTTCCTCAAAGTTAAATCTTTCCTTCTGAATTGATAATTATACTGGCTAGTAACTGCCATAGTTTCCTCCTCATCATAATTCTATACCACTCATATCTGCATTTTTATGGATACATATTAAAATGTCTTTAGAATCACCTATATTATCTCTTCTACATGTAGTAATATCTCACTTATATCTATAAATATGGGCCAGCATAATTATTTTATTTTGTATTAAGGTATCTGTAAAAGTGAAATAAAAATAAGGCCTTTTATTATTCTAACTTCTTGGCTACCATGGGTTCAATTCTATTTTGTTTTTTTCTCTCCAACTTAGAGCACCGTTTTATGGCTTGATTGTACTTTTCTTTTCTTCTCTTTCATTCTTGTCAGCAAAAGATCTGTTTGTGATTCTTAATGGCATCCTTAATTAACTTTAGAGCATTCTTTTTCTGTGACATAATAAGCATGCTAGTTGCAAAATTGGAAAAACTGTCATTTTAAGATGACCCACTCGCTAAGTATCCAAATCCAGGGATGTGGGAAATTAGGCAATTCCTCAAGGAGGACCCACTGCAAGTGTGGATTCTGTTTTTTTGAGAATTTGTTGTAATTTGTAATTTTCTCTCTGACCCAGAACAATGTAATAACTATATTTACACAGTAGTTGCCTATGCCTGATCTGAAATTATTGTGTACCCTGCTCACTGGTCAGCAGTTGTAACTTCTCAAATGTCTTCCTTCTGACTTCTCTGCCTACAGAAGTTGATGTTTACCAGTCTGCTTTGGTCAGTGACTCACAATTCTATTTATTTTTTAATTTATAGTAAATATGTTAGAAAATGTACAACTATACAAAATTTTTAGAGTGGTTTAATTGCCATTCATATGCTCATCACCTAGTTCTTAAATTTATTGATATTACCCATATTTTGATCTATTTTTTCTAACATATTTTAAATTAACTTTTAAGACATCATGATAATCACTGATAAACATTTCATTATACTTTTCTAAAATACAACAAAAATTTAAATTCTCCTACAGAAACATGATTTCATGAACACAAATAAAATAATAGTTCTTATCATAATTTAATAACTCCCTACTCAAATTTCTCCAAGTTTTCTTGAATTGTCACAGATAATCTGCCTTTGATTGTGCTTCCTGAGTCACATTTAATCTAAAACAGATCTACAGTTTTCATGACATCAATTTTTCACTAGTCAATTTTTCCTATAGAATGTTACAATTTCTGAATCTTGATGACTGTTTTCTTGTGGTGTCATTTCATTTGTACTTTTGTCTCTTGTATTTCCTATAAATTGTAATTTAATCTGAAGACTAGTTACAAGTTAAACATTTTGTAAAGAATAATTAACAGGTGACTCTAGATAATTTTTTTTGTATTCTAGGATGTACATGATGGTTGACTGTTCATTGCTTATTCTGATGGGTGGGTTCAAGTGGTAGCTGTTCTACTTATTTTCTTTTTATTCTATAAGTTTTAATTTTTATATACCTTCAAGCATCAGGCAGGTTGCAAAAAATAAAACAACACATATATAAACCTTTTACCCAGATTCATCAGTTGACCATATTCTGTCCTTTTTTGTTTTGCCCTTCTCTTTCTTTATCCATGCACACACACACACACACACACACACACACACACACACACACATGCTCACACCCATCTACACACACACATGTGCATTTAAAACCTCTCTCTGGGCAATTTGACAGTAAGTTGAAATATCCCACTACTTTGCCTCTAAGCTCTGGAGTCCAACCAAACTGCATTTTATCCTGGTTAGTATTGTCATTGTCATAAAATGATGCATTTGTTTTGAATGTCAATATTTTTATCTATATAAGAAACAGCATTATCTATCTTATAAGATAAACATAAAGAATATAGAGATATTTGTTGTGTACCTAAACCAGGCATTGGGCAATCAGTAACCACTATTACTACTTTTATTACTTATTAGACTATGCTCTAGGATTTTTTAATTTGAATTCTATTTTAACATTTTCTGACTGTGACTAAGAGGTGATGTGAGAAACATTAGAAAACAGACAGGAACCATGCATGCACAAATAACTGTATGAAAAATTGTTGTAGGCAACCGGAAAAGTGTAGTATGGAAAACATACTACTGATTATCACAAATTCTCTTATTCCCTCCACAGTCATTTTGCTAAGCAATCACACTGAAGTGTTCAATGTTGCTTCTAATGCTTTCAAAGCAATAGATCCATTTTTTCCTTTTTAAAATCTGTCTTTTGTTCCTGCCAAACTCTTGTCACCTGCATCCTCTCAAACACACCAGTAATGTTAATTTCTGAACCTTGAACTGTATGCAGAAGAAAAAAGCCCAACTAGTGGTAAAACATTTGCTAATATTCAGGAGTTTTAACTTTCTGTTCCTTAATGGCCATTTGCTTTGGACCAGGATTACCAAACTCTATTGATTCCAAGATCAAAAATGAAATTTTGTGTCTATTAAGTAGCCTGTATAATTCGCAGAACTCTTTCAAAGTTATTATTTTACTTGATCCTCAAAAATGGTTCTCTGAGATGCTGAAATTAGTGTACACATTTTAAAAATAAATAATCCCAACCCAGGAAATGTCAGTGACTAATGTAAAGTAACACAGCTAATAAATTGATCAGGGTGTGAAACTGTCCCTCTAACTGCTTACTCCTTGCTATCATGAGCATGCTTGACTGCTTTGTGGCTGTTATTGGGGACATAAACTGCCTAAAAGGAATTTGGTGTCTGTGATGAAAATGCACAACTTCTCAGTAAGAGCAGGTTGAGTCAGCCATAGTCTTTGTGAAAACACAAAGAATTGGGGTTCCTTCCTCCTCATTTTTCTATCCCTAATGTATATTTATCTATATTATTATTCTATATTATTATTTTTCTTAACCACCTCTTTCCCTTGTGTCTGAATCTTTGAACCCAAGTCTTTGGATCATCTATCCTCAGCTTAAGATCATTTGGAATGTAGAAAAAACTTATGATAGAAAAACCCATTAGACAAGACAAAAATTGACTTTAATTATTTTAGATCAAGAAGCAGTTGTTTGAGCATCCAACTCTTGATTTTGGCTCAGGTCATAATCTCAGTGAGATCATCATCTTGTGACATTGAGCCCTGAGTTGGGCTCCATGCTCAGCATGGTCTGGTCTGCTTGGGATTCTCTCTCTCCTTCTCTCTCTGTGCCCACCCTCTGCTCATACATGCTCGCATGCTCAGAAGAAGAAGGAGCAAATATCTTCTCTTGCCTACCTTCACTCATCATCTAGGTTATTCCATTAGGTTCATAGCTTTAAATATCATCTCTATGATAATAATACACCAAAGTATATCCTTAGCCACAATACCCAGCAACTCCAGATATGCATGCTCAACTGCCTAAATGACATCTCTAAGTGTACATTTAAATAACATCTAAATATTTAAGTGGCTCAAAACAAGCTTCTAAAATGTATGGACCTCGAAAATTGCCCTTCTCCTCCCATTTTTTCCCGTGTCATTCCTATTGACATTGATCCCATGACCTACTCAGGCCAACAGTGGACTCACACTGCGTTCTCAATTTACCTATAAATTTTGTGTGATCATCAAAATACTCAGTTCCCAAATCTACTTCTCAATAACACCAGTACCACCAAGGTACAGGTCAACATCATCTCACACTTTGGTGCAATGATCTTCTAAGATCCTCACTTCTACCCTTGCCCTCACCTTAAGTTCATTTTCAATCCCAAACCAAATTGATCCTTTGAAATAAAAGTATGATTATGTCAATTCTGTACGGAGAAACACTTAGTGGCTTATCAGCTCACTGAATAAAAGCAAGAGTCCTTCAGATGGCCTAGAAGGTCTTCCTAATCTGTTCCCATGCCCAGTACTTCTGTAATCTCATCTTCTTATCTCCTCCAACTTTTATTCTGCTTAAATCTGCTTCATTGAACATACCAAGCACCTTTCTGCCTTGGGACACTTACTCTTGCTGTTCCTTTTGAATGGACTGCTCAAGATTTACTTCTTTACGTCCTGGGATATGCTCAGCATTTACTTCTTCACATTCATTCAGTTTGGGTTCAGATATCACCTTATCTGCAAAGCCTTTCCTAACTGTCCTATTTGAAATGATTAACCTTAGTGCCTCAAATCTTTCTATCTAGTTGTCTAATTCTCTTTATCTCCATAGCACTTTGCACTACCCCAAAAAACAATGTATTTTATTTATTTGTTGACCTGTAGTGGGTTTGCACCAGCAGAATTAAAGCTTCATGTCTGAAAAATGTTTCTTTTCCAATGTAGTTTCAGCTCCTAGAACAGTGGCTAGCTAATAGTAGGCACCCAAGAAATTGTGTTTGAATACATTAATATAAATAATTTTAAGATGACCCACTTGCTAAGTATCCAAATCCAGGGATGTGGGAAATTAGCTAGTTCCTCGAGGAGGACCCACTGCAAGTGTGGATTCTGTTATTTTGAGAATTTGTTATAATTCGTAATTTTCTCTCTGACCCAGAACAATGTAATAACTATATTTACACAGTAGTTATTTATGTCTGATCTGAAATTATTGTGTACCCTGCTCATTGGTCAGCAATTGTAACTTCTCAAATGTCTTCCTTCCCAAGTACAAAATCTGTGGCACTTTCTGGAAGTCCCATCTTTTTATTAGACATCATTATCTGGCAAGAAAATGTGAATCAAAACTGCATTGAGATATCACTTCATACCACTAGTATGATGACTATAATCAAATCATCATATAATATTGTGAGGATGTGGAGAAATGGAACCCTCTCAAACTGTTGTTGAGAATATAAAGTAGTGCAGTCACTTTGGGTAACAGTCTGGCAATTTCTCAAATTGCTAAACAGAGTTACCATAGGACTCAGGATTCATACCCCCAAGTATATATTCAAGAGAAATGAAAATATATGTCCATTTAAAAACTTGTACAGGAATGTTCATATCAGCATAAGAGTCAAAAATGGAAAACCCAAATGCCCATCCACTGAAGAATAGATAAACAACTCATGGTATGTCCATACAATTGAATATATTTAAGCCCTATAAAATAATGAAATATTGGTATGTGCTACAGCATGGATGAACCTCAAAAAATACTGTGTAAAGTGAAAGAAGCTGGTTACAAAAGCCACATATAACATAATTCCTTTTATATGAAATAACTAGAAAAGTCAAATCTATAAATCATAAAATAGATTAGTGACTTTCTTTAGGTTTTGGAGTTATGAGGGTGGAGGTGATATGATATCTAAAAGGTATGGGGTTTCTTTTTGAGGTAATAAAAATATTCTTAAATTGACTGTAATCATAGTTGCACAAATCTGCAAATTCACTAAAAACTATTGAAGTATATACACTCCAAATGGGTGAATCGTGTGATATGTGAATTTTATCTTGACAACATTATTAATAGTAACAAAAAATAAACTAAAAAAAAAAAAGAAAAAGTGCTTCTGTAATGGGTCATATGACACAATTCATAGAGAAGATTATCCAGCAGTCCTGGAACTTGAAAAGAAAGTTGAATATTTATCAGAGTATACACAAGGAAAAGCAATCTGGGGAAATAATTAAGCAGTTTAATAATGATTTGACTCTGAGCACTTGTGAAAGTTGTAGATGGAGCAGTCATTGAAGCCTTAGGCTAAACCAGTTTCAAAGTAGTGTATGCATAGCATTGCCTGGGGTTCTGGTTACAAGACAGGGCTCTCTGGAAGAGAGAAGAGTTAGAGGAACCTGCAGACTTTTGTTTTCTGGGAGGGAGTAGAGCAATACAAATAGTAAAAATATAGAAAGATTTTTAAAATTAATTAAATAAACTGATGCTCAAGTTTATAAAAAAAACAAAAATAGCAAGGGGAAAAATAATGGAAAGTTATTCTTATAAAATATTGAGATGTATTACAAAGTCATAACAAAACTTTTTTTTATGAAAATATAACTTTTTGTGCTTCAGTGTTCTTGTACTATATGGATACGTGACTTACTCTCCATTCAGATATAAACTGAACAAACACAGAAAAGTATAAACAAATCAGTGAAACTGCTGGAAAATCCCTCCAAGCCATGAATCCTTATTAAAAATGTATGTTGGGATGACGAAAGTCTTAAATCACCATACTCTGAAAATTGTTAACTGCGGCCAACTGTAAATGTTTAAAGAACCAAATAAAGAGCAAAGTGATACGAAAAAACTCAGGAATTGATAGGTCAGAGAACTGAAAAGAAAATCTAGGACAAATCCAAGTATATAGAGATATTTAGTTGTTTAGGAGGCATTTTTAAATCAGTGGTAAAAATATGAATTAATCGACAAATGACAGAGTTGGGTAGTCATTTAGAAAAAAA